>NC_080075.1:20039013-20766398 GCF_949987535.1 Balaenoptera acutorostrata | reverse complement strand
GCCAGATCTGCTGCCCACTTCCTGTACTTGTTAACTTTCTAATAAAAATTTCCACTTTCAATTGCCTTTTTTAAAAAAATAAATTTATTTATTTTAATTTATTAAAAAAAAAAAAAGAAGAAGAAAGCAGCTCTGGGCAGAAACTAATCATTTTGAGTCACTATAGAGCACTTATATAAAGGAGAGATTTTTATTCACATAACCAAGACTTTAGCCCTTATTGAAAATACTTGAAGACAACTATGGTGCTAAATTCTCACTATTCTCTCTACAAATACTTACCTGACAACTACAGTGCTATGTGCACCAGGCCTTGGGGCATGGTGGTAATTATAGATATGCTGCAGAGAACTTGTTGCCCTGAGGAGCTAAGAGCAATATGAAACCTGCTCAGAAATGCACCAAGAAGGGCTGCTGTGTGGCCTGCGCTGCCCATATATGCTGCACCAGCTCAGTGTGGGGAGAGTCATGCTCAGCTGAGTGACTCTGAGATGATGGATGGGTGGTGTGGAGCTGCACCCTGGTTGATGGGAAGGAAGGACAGACATTGTGGAGGTCAGAATAAGAACTGGTTCAGATGCATTGAGCAGTTTTTAACCCATCTTTCTCCTTTACCTCTCCACAATGATTTCCAATTCATCACCAATTCTTGCTCCACTGGGCCTCTTGCAAAAGGCGCCTTTTGGTACCTCACTGTTACCACCTTGGTCCAAGACCTTATTGCCTCCTGACCAGGCAGCTGCAGAATTATTCTTGTTTCTCCAGCTGCACTATTTAGTACCAAATCATGTTTCTCAAAACACCTTTTCCACCATGTTTATTTCTGCTAAGAAAGCAAAAGCAAACAAAAACAAAACAAACCCTGCAGGCCTTTCCTGCTCCTCTGCGGTCTGGCACAGAGTCTGCCTTTCAGGCAGGCTCTCCAGCTGTGGTTTGCCCCTCTTGAAGTCCTTGATGCTTTTTTGGCAGACTTTTTTATTCACCACCTTTTTGTATCCTCAATTTCCCTTTCTGGAAATAGAATTCTCTCATCCTTACCACAGGGTAGTGACTATTTTCGGCAAAAGCTATCCAGAAGCCATTGCCTCTCAACTCTTCCCAGCTTTGCTGGACTCTCTTCTCTGCTCTGGTTATAAAGCAGCTACCGTGGATGTCACCTCATTCCTCTCTCATGTACACCACTTCGTGCACTCTTGGCCATGGAGGATTAAGGGTCACCCAGTGCGGTGACTAATCCATGGTTGGGACTAGTTAGGCACCTGCCTGGTGCATGGTTGTGTCTGACATAGAGAATGAAGCCTAAGAGCTAGTGCTTTCCTCCTACTTCAGCGGGAGAAAGGAACAAGCCTGAGGAAAGACAGCAGTGTGGGTGACGAATAGTTAATCGAGACTTTTGATGAACACTAAATTCCTCATTAAATATGATTTAATTCTGCTTATAGTGGCAGAAAAAGGTTCTTACAGTTCTTTTGTCTGATTACATCACTTGCTACATTAAGTTCATTAGGAATATTAGGCAATGAATAAAGGCCAAAGGAAATGAACCATTTTTAATGAAGGAAGAATAGTATGGAGGCCATTTACTAGCCAAGATGAATAGTTGCAATAAACTGGGGATTCATTTCTTTGACACTCTATTTAAATGCATGCCTGTTGCCTGTTCCATTCAGAAGCATGGATTGAGTAGGGAATGAAATTTGCAATGTTATTTGGAACGACTTTTTTTTTAGGAAATGCTGTAGTTGATAATCTGAAAAGCCTTAAATGATTGACTATGGATAATGTTTTGAGAGCTCAGTCTTCTTATCTAGTTGGGACGAGGGGAATATTTCATGCATCTTTCTATTTCATTTAGATAACTAGGTGGTTTCACTTCTAACTGGGAGGGTGCTCATTCCAAGCCAGCTACCTTTCAGAAACACATGCAAAGCCTTTGCCACACCATTGATCTGGATCCCAGCCTCCTGCAGCCAAAGGCTTTTGCATAGAGCTGTCACTGTGAAAGATAAAATCTTTCCAAAGTTTAAAATTCTGCAAAGTTTCCAAAGAAGTAACCATTGCACTTTTGTAGGGATTTTAATCGAACCGAGAAATAAAAGCAAAGCTGTCGTATCTTTCCATCATTGCCTAACCCTTTAAAAAGTATATATTAAAATTCATATCATTTGGATATTCATGCATATGGCCTTCAAAACTTTTTCTTTAATCCACTCCCCTCTCCAACCCCCAGGAGAAACCACAGTGCAGATAGCAATTAAGAGACAGCTGAATTTTTCCACAAAATGGGCTTTTTTTAAAAAGTGCCTTTTAAAACACTCTCCTTGTAGGGAGTTCTGCTCCTTGGCATTTCCACCTTCTCCAAAGGGGAACACACTCCCCAAGACATCAGTGAGTAAAGGCAGTGGAAGCTTGCTATACAAGGATTTGTTGTTGCTAGCTTTCAGCTATCAAAAGTCACATTATTTCTACCTTCAATGTTAAAAAAAGACAAAAGACGTGAAGGACACTTGAGCCTTTGGCAGAATTTGAGAGGCTGAGGACAAGTGGAGAAGGTGGTCTCCATCCCACTCCCCCATCAGTCCACCAGTTCTGCCTGGGGATTCTCTCTCAAACTTGTCCCTTCTCTACATCATCCCGGTGCAGGATATCCTTATCCTTGTCCTGTTGCAAGCCTCATCCCTGCCCATCTAATACCTGCGGGCAGCCTCTTGTGTTCCAGGATCTCTCCACCAGAGTTGATTCCTAACACATCAGCCAGGGGCATCTCTCCTAAGCTAAAGACCCAGAATCGAGTACTTCCCCCTTGCGTGCAGTATCTGGTACAAATTCAAAAGGGTGGAGTACATGATACTTCCATGGTTTGGTCTTAACCTTTCATGCTTGGGAGATGGGGATGGAATAGTACTAGAAGACTAATAGAGAAAAAAGGGAAGGGGATTAACATTTGACAAAACTTGACCCTGTGCTTGGATCTTTTATGTACATTATTCCATTGAATATTGTAAACAAACCATTAAAGGAGGCATTATTTATCCATCCAACCACCCATCCATCCATTCATTGATCCATCCAACTATTCATCCATTTAATATTCACTTATTCTTTTAACAAATACTTACTGCACCTACTACATGCCCAGCGCAGTTCAAATTCAAAACCCCATGCTCATGTAGCTTATGTTCAAATCAGAGAGAAAGGGATTAAGCAAATCGTATTATCTGCGGTTGACCATTTAAGTCTCCTTTGAGCAGAGGGACCAGAGGGCATTTGTAGTCATGCACTGACGTGCTCACGTTGTGCTTGGGAAATTTTAACTCAACAGAGTGTTTAGAATAGAATGAGATGGGAAGAGGCAAGGCCGGGAGACCTGTTAGGAGGACACTGCAGTATCCAGGCAAGAAATAATGTGGGCCTGGAGAAGGCCAAGGGGGTGGAAATTATGAGGAAGGATGGATATTAGAATATTTATGGGTGAAGAAGTCTTGGTTCTTGGCCACTGGAGTCACGTGGAGAGCAAAGTTAGAGGGGACTCAAAAGTGACTCTGCGGTTCCAAGTTTAGAGAATTGGGCGCCTGGTGTTCAGCCTTTGGCAGAATTAATTAATAAGAACATATTTTGGAGAATGGTGGGAAATGGAAAAAGATGATTTCTCTGCTGTCATATTGACTTACAAATATCACATAATTAGAGAGACACAGCTATATCATGCACACTGCTCTATAGCATTGTTTGAAGGCATTAAATGAGTATTTTCAGTTTCTGATAATGCAAAGAGAGCCTTTGATGCAAAGGAGAATTAATATCTGCTAGGGGGTGGTGGGAGATGATGAAAGACCAATGAGGAAACAAAATAGCAATTACTGCAGAAATCTAGAATTAATAGAGCTCACCCTTTTAATATTTAGGGACAGCATTTTTAAGAACTCCTTCTGTTTGCAGTTGCTGATAGTTTTTGCCTTGTTTTCATGTTTGGCCTCCATTGCTAGCCACCTCACCCAATTAACAGTCCCTTCAAGTTGACAACTATTGTACTTCTTGCAGGGGGTAGAACAGAGAGAAAAGACTCTATTTTCGTAAAGCCTCAAGATCACAAATCCATGGGGGAGGAGGACATACTGGTGACCTTGAATTCTCCATGAAAGGGAGAAGTGCTCATTCTCAGTTGCCCTGAGCCAAGAGAGCCCCTGAGGGCTGCAACTCCCATCCTGCTGAGGCATTTGTGGCAAATTGTTGAAAGAGAATGTGAGTAGAGGTTGAAGGGAAAAGAGGTGAGTGCTGGGGGAGGTGGCAAGTCAGCATCTGACATAGGTGTCTGAGGTTTCGACATTTACCCCAAATGCTCTCACCCAGGTATGAGTAGCTGCCGTCCAGCTCCTGGTAGATGCTTCTAACCAGTGAGCAAACAGCATTTGCAGAGAAGACCTAATCCAGTATTCCAGGAGATGGTAGCCAAACCACTACCTTTACACCTGGCATGAGTTCCTTGTTTTGGTTTAAATTTTTTCCCATTTACACAGCTTCTTTTTGTGTATATGTTTATGTGTGTAGATTTAGATGACCAGTAATTGATGGTGCTTTCTCCCTAGAGTTTGTATTACACATGAGAACTCTGCCTTAGTCATTATTACCCCTTCAGTCAGTCAAGTATTCAATGAAGATTTCCTAAATGAAATATCCCGCTAAGGTTATGGCCAAACTCAGAATTGTTTTTCTTTCCTCTCTCTCTCTCCTTATATCATAATACTCAGGCTTATCATTCTATTATTTTCTTTTGAAGGTTTCTATGAATTAACTGTATGGCCAACAGCATTGAACATTTATCTAAATGTTAGAGTGTAAAAAATGGCATTTTAAAATCTAGTTTGATCCTGAACACATCTTTGAGATACACACACACACACACACACACACACACACACACTTTTCTTCTTCACATTTTATAGAAGAAAGAAAAGTTGTCATTTAGGTGATTTTTCTCCTGGGGATCAGGCTAGTAATAGGCAGAGACAGGAATAAAGGCCAGGGCTATGCTTGCTTAACCTGACCTAAGGTACTTTCTAGTCTATGGTAAAGGGAGAGAGGTGAACAAGATCAGCAGTTTGCAGACTGAGTTGTATGGGTCACTGATGTTAAAGGAAAATGCCTTGAGGATGAAGGTTGAGGAAGACGCCCGGTGGACACAGCCTCAGGATCGTCCTGCCTGGTGACACCAGGCCAGCTCTGCAGTTATCTACCTTATATATTGTGATTCCATGTACAATTTCATTTGAAAAAAAAAAAAATGAAATGTACTATTATATCTTTCAAATAGTTTAAAAGCTAATGCCCTATATTTTAGGATACTGTTCATTAGTTACTTTCTAAAGCTTTGGGCATCAGATTCTGCTTCATTAAATAACTCAGAATGTACTCTTTTGTGAACACATCTCTCTTTACTTCTAAGCTGTTGACCCCTCACAGAAATGTTAAGGCTTTAAATGATGTAGGTTTTAAATGTGCTCGGTGACAACCCTAAACTATTCCAAGTGTCTCCATGGTTCAGATAGACTTTGTAATGCTGTCTTTTGGGAAGCTTATGGGTTGATTCTTTACATTGGAGATAGTCCCACATAGGTTCACTTCCTTAGTTAAGTCTATTGAGAATGTTCTTCGGAGCTACCTTTTAATCCCTAAGCATTGGTTTGGGGTGTAAGTGTCCCAGGGAACACTCTTACACTAAGAGGAAAATTGAGAGAGCCCGAGGAGTAGTTTTGATTTCACTAAAGCCACGGCCCGAGTTAAGGGAGACTTTGGCTCAGTCACGTCTGGGAGAAGTTCCGTCAAAATGAGTTTGGCCAAGTGGAAAATGGATGCTCTGAATCATTGTCTACAGTATTTCCCTGATCTTAGATCAAACATGCACATTATTATTCTTCATGAAACCCTGGGAGGTAATTTAACAGAAGTACTTAATTCTGAACCTCAGGCTGTGCAATAAAAAGGAGGGGGAGGGAGCAAGGAAAGGAGGGATGAAAGGGAATTCTACTGTGGACTCAGTAGGCTTTAGTGGAGAGAATTCTACACTGAGAACAGGGAAATCTGGGTTCTTGCCCAGATGCTGAGACCAATGAGCTGTGCTGTATCCATTTAATCACAGCTCTGCTCCTCTGCATCCTGATCTATCCAGTGTGTATTCCTGGTCTCAGTCTCCATGGAGCTGTGTCTCCACCCTCCTCATGATGCTCCTCTACCTACAGGACAGGGTCAGCCCTCATCAGACCAGTGTACAACCCCTCTTTGACCTCCTTCCCCTTCACTCCTCCCTATAGCCACCCAGGACTAATCGCCTGTCCTGCCTGAGTCTTTTTATACACATTGGAAGGCTAATCCCTACTTGGCAAAATTTCTCTGATCCACAAGATTTTGACATTTGTTGAACGTTCTCCACTCACTCAAGCTAAGTGGTGAAACGTTTTAAAAGCTTCTTTTGGAGATTAGTGATGGTCAGCGTCTTGGTGCTACTAGAGGCAGTAGTGTCTGAGACAAGAGAGCTGTTGTCACCATTGCTGTCTCGCCCCTGATGCTACCAGCTCAGGTTCATCTTGAAGGAGTCGTACTGGAGTTTAAGTACAGAACTGTGCTGGGATTTAAGGGAAAGTCATCTTTGTCATGTCTGTTTCACTTTATCCTGCCCTCTCATAATTGCCTCATGACTTCTGCTTTTCCTCAGTTCCCTTCCTGATCTTAAAGCTGAGACTGAGATGTGAGTGTCAAGAGCAAATAGAAATAGCTGCCAAGCCACTGGATACTGGAATCGATGCCACTCATGCAGATGCCAATTCAAAGCCATATAAAGAATGCAGTTTCACCCAGCATACAGGTTTTCTTCAGCTTGAGGAGTGGGCACTGTGCTTTGAAAATATTGGGTCATAATCAGGACACCATTTTTAGTAGCAGAGAGAAAAATTGAAGCTGCGATTCCTTTTTGCATCTTTTCTTACCTCCTAGCTGTCACCCAGTACAAAAGGGTAGGTAGAATTCTGTATGTTTATTGCACATTTAAAGAACTCTGCAAGGCCCAGTGAAAGGAGCACTTTATTTGGAAGTGGTTCTGGCCACACTGCTTGGTTGATGTGTGGGCATTCAATCCTGACCAGAATAAACCACAATTTTCTTATCTGTAAAATAAAGATAACACTATTCCTCTTGCTTTCTGGGGACCATATGAAGGAATGTATGTTGATGGCTTCTAAACTCTGCTTAATAGTCCCTAAGGTGCCATGGAATTCTCGGAAGGCAGCTTTGGGGAAACCAGGGAAGGATGTGGGCATCACCCCTCTCTCCACCCCCAAGACACCAGCAGCTCCACTAGATTCAGCAATACAGCAGAACTTTCCAAAGTGTGATATGTGGCACATTACTTCTTTGGACTCTTAATATATTTTACATTAAACCCTTTAATGGTTTCAGGTTTAATGGTTTTAAGGTTTCTTTACTTAAAGTGGTGAGAAAATAGAGATTAAAAATGTTTGATAGATTTTTTTTTTTTAACTGCAGGACTTTTCAGACCCTTGAGTGTTTTGTGATTTCCAAGTAGAGAGAGACAATATGCAGGCCCCCCAGACTTAGTTGAATATATTAACTTTTTTTTGAGGAGAATTTCACAGGACTAATATTTCTTGCAGACTTTGTTGCTAGGAAATAATAAGATAGGATATAATTCAGTGCTAACTGTATGGGGTGCATGCTATCAGTAATCAGAAAGTCAGGAGTATGGCATAGAGTAGGTTAGTGGAGAAAGGGATGGTCTTCAAAGGACCCATGGATTTTGGAAAGATGGACGGTCATGAGCAAGTCAGAGATAATTGTGACAAAGGAAAAGATAAGATTAACAATAGCAGGGGCTTCCCTGGTGTCCCAGTGATTAAGAATCCACCTGCCAATTCAAGGAACACTGATTCGAGCCGTGGTCCAGGAAGATCCCACAGGCCGCAGAGCAACTAAGCCCATGCACCGCAACTACTGAAGCCTGCACACCTAGAGCCCATGCTCCTCAACAAAAGAAGCCACTGCAATGAGAGACCCACGCACCGCAATGAAGAGTAACCCCATCTCGCTGCAACTAGAGAAAACCTGCGCGCAGCAATGAAGACCCAACACAGACAAAAATAAATAAAATAAAATAAATTAATTTAAAAAAATTAACAGTAGCAATATCTACTGAGCATTTTTTATGGGCCAAGCAGATAGGTCAGTGCTTTACCTGCATTTTCTCACTTTATCTTCCTGAGGTAGGGGCTACCATCTTCGCCATTTTGTAGAGAGGAGAAGAGAAGTGGGATAATCTGTTCGGAATCACAGTTACTAAGAAGCAGAGCCAGTGTTTAACTCAGGTCATCCGACCCCATTATTTCTGCTCTTTATTACAAGGTCCCTGCCCAGGAAGGTGGTGGTGGGTAGGGGTGGGAGACTAGCTGGTAGGTGTGAGTGGTGCCAGTAGGAAATAATGCTGGGAAGACTGGGCAGTGCTTGATTGCAGATGACCTTGAGACTCTGGATGGAACTTAGACTCATTACATTTAGGGCCACTGCATACAGTTGTGTATGCATGTAGTTGTGTAGCTGTACACTGTGCAAGCCACCCTATGGAGGGGGCAGGTAGGGGCTACATCAATCAAGAAGAAGGATCACTTTTAAAAATTTGCATTAAAATGCTTTAGGGGTTAGGAATGGCCCTATTTATGTTAAGTGAGGGAAAGCCTTTTAAACCCCTAGTCCACCATCTCCTCCAGTTAGCCTGCATCATGGAAGTTTGTCATGGTGAGCTTGAAAGACATATTTAAGAAGAAAACACTTAAGAATTCTTATTGGCGGCTAGCAATGTCTATACTTCACGTTTTTCACTCACCTGCTATGGTATAATAGAAATCATGGTATTGGTACTTAATGGTATAGAGAGCACCAGATCCAGCAGGTGTCATGGGAAAAGAGAATTCTAGAAAGCTATACCCATAAACCAGCTTTGGAGAAAAAAAAAAAAAAAAAAAAAAAAGAGTTGTTCTACTTATGGATTTAAACATTTTTATTAATAGGCCAGCTACATGCTCAATTTATTTGTTCATGTTTTTAGAAATAATCCAAAGTACTCAAATTTACCAATATATTAGTTTCTTTCATTTAGGCAAGGACAGCTAAAGAATGAGGCAATTTTTAGATCAGTGGTTTTCAAACTAGTTCAGGTGGTGGAACATCTGGAGGGAAATACGATATTGAGCTATTTCATTATTTTTTATATTTTACTCCATAAACTAGGGCTTGTCTTACAGTGAAATTATGGTTACATCATATGGAGCAATAGAAAATCATACCCATGAACATTCATGCCCACGAAAGAACAAGCTTCCATGAACGACTGCAATTCACACATTTCTCTATTATGTATCTGTTACTTAGCAGTTTCTAAATAAGGTAGCCTTAGGGTTGATGTAGAAGGTGGCTAATATTTAAAGAAAAAACTATGGATTAAAAAAATGATTCTGACCATATTTAATTGCTATGATTTTGAGGGAGACCAAACATGAATTTAGCAATATAACTTGGGTGTTTCACCTGTACGTACCTTGAGAACCATGGCTCTAGATATGTTTCTTAGCCCATTCAGGCTGCTATAACAAAATACCGCAGACTGGGTGGCTTATAAACAACAGAAATTTATTGTGCAAAGTTCTAGAGGCTAGAAAGTAAGATCAAGGAGCCAGCAGGATGGTCACCTTCTGGAGGGAGCCTTCTTTCTGGGTTCATAGCTGACACCTTCTCACTGTGTCTTCACATGGTGGAAGGATCTAAGGATTTCTTTGGAGCCTCTTATATATGGCACTGATCCCATTCATAAGGGCTCCACCCTCATAACTTAACTACCTCCCAAAGGTGCACCTCCTAAAACTATCATGTTTGGGGGTTAGGATTTCAACATATGAATTTTGGGGGAACACAAAACATTCAGACCATAGCAAAACGCATATTTGCAAAAAGAGTTTCAAAGCCATCTTATCAATAATAATACTGTTTGTTAAGTGCTTAAGATGTGCTACCTGTTCTACACATCATTTCAGAATCACCACAACATCCCTATGAGATAGATACACATGAGGGAACTGGGGCACAGAGAGGTCAAGTAACTTGTCTAGAACTCCACAGCGAATTTGTAAGAGAGCCATGCTTCAAATAAAGACATTGGACACCACACTCATCTTAACCACGGTGCTTTTGGATTTAGTTCCATCTGCTGCAGCCTGTGCAAATTTCTATTCTGGTATGTACCTAATCCCAGGAATGGAATGTCTAACAGTGGAGTTTACAGTATGGATGTGGGTCCTGAGGCCTGGCAACTGGGCATCTTATATCCTACCTGTTCTCCTTGTGGGCACTACACTGGTTATCAGAAATACTAACAGATCAGGGTATCTTAGTAAATTGCTTTGAAATGTTGTCTGTTTCTCATTCATTACCCTCTCTTCTTTAGTTGCCATTTTTGCCTTCCTTATTCTGTCCTACTCTGTTCTCACTGGAATCGCCATTCAGACCCTTCTCCTTTGACATGACCCCAGAGTTGAGACCTTACTGTCCCCTTCACTAGTGCATGAAATCTTACCACTCTGGGTCCTATCTCTTCAACATCACATTGAATCTTTGCTAATGCATTTGGGGCTAGTAATGTCTCAATATTACCATTAATATGTGAGGTACTTAGATTATAATTCTCAAAGTGGGAATTTTCATATCTATTCCCACTGGAAAGAGTGGAGCCATTGATATATGAATCTTGGATTCATATGTCAGTTCCACATCTCATTTGAACTACAATTCATTTTTCAAGTATTTTTCCTTTTCCAGTTCTATCCAGACTTTATCAACCACCTTAACTGGAAGAGATCATTAAAAATCCTCATGTTTTACCAATCGGCAGAACCAGGATACACATTTACATGATTTGTCTTAAATCTGGTTAGTAGCAGAACCAGAAGGAAACTCAAGTTTCCTGAGTCTCAATCTAATGACTTAGGGGGAGATTGACTTTTCTGTACCTTTGAAAACATGCCATGGAGGTGTGTTTCCACTCTTGCTCACTCTGCCTGTGTAGTTGAGTGGTACTGGAGGAAGAGGGCAACACCTCCCACCCTCTCACAAGCCTTTAAGAAGATGGTCTCGACAGCTCTTTGAAGTAGAGCAGTCTTCTCTTTCTAGTAAATATCATTGGGTCTATATCAGCTTTCTTTAGTGGTTTTTATTAGAAAAGAGAGTCCATATTATTCCCTATCAGGAGAGGGGGGAGGGGTTCACTAACAGAGTCCTAGAAGAACCAGTGCACCAGCCCTTCCCACCAGTATTGAAAAAGGTGAAGATGGTGCAAGGACCACCCTGCTTACAGTCAAAGCAGGGGTTCAAGTCCCTTGTAGGATGGGGGACTTTTGAAATGTTTCTTAGTCTTGAGTTCTTACCCTGGGAAAAAGAACCTCACACCCACTCCACTATCCTACAAGGCTCAAAAGAGGAACGAGAGCATTCACTTGAAAAGGCTTTATGAGCTGTAAAATTCTATAGAACTCTAAGAGACTCTTACTACAGTGGGGCTCTACGACCCGGATCCACAGCTTTGTGTCAGGTTCCTGCTTCGCTTCTTGCTGTACCAGGAACAGATGGAAACTGACTTGGTTTGACTGCATGGTCTGGAAAGCAGGCTTCTGTGCATTTACAGACACCTCTCTGGAAGGAGAAGCATGGTGCAGACCGGGCCATTTAGAAAGCACAGTTGTTATTTATGTTTCCTTATCTCTCCTGCAGTCACCCCACTGTGCTTTTAAGGAGGGTTGGGGGGGGGAGAGCTGAACCCCTGTGGTGAGGAGTAATGAGTTTCCCTAGCTTTTTCGTGAACCAGCTCTTTGGAAATCTAACCTCCTCCCCAGGCACTCACTGCTAATTAAGAGGAGGGGTGGCAGTGTTGGTAGATGGCTACTGAAGCAGTTCTCCAATTTTTTTCACCCCTTGCACATCAGCTTCTCTTTTTCTTCTTAACTCTCCTGTGAGTAGTCATGCGTAGGAGGAGCAGAGGAGACTGTGGACCCAGATTCCTGGAAAGGACACTGGAGCTGTTGGATTCAGTTTCCCTCTGAGGTTGGCTGCAGGGTCTGCTGTCAGACTGCCTGGGTGTGAGTCCCAGCCCCACTGTCTCCGGACACATCACTTACCCTCTTTCAGACTCAGCTTCACCACCTGTAAAACGGAACCAGTGGTATCACCCTCACTGGGGCTGTTACAAAATCACCTCTCAGTAACTTGCCACTGTAGATATTTTAATCAGTCCTCTATTTAGCAAACAATGATGGACCACCTACTTTTTGCAGAACCAGGTGTTAGTGTGGAGGATCTAGCCGAAAATATCCCAAACTTTCAGAGACACTAAAATGCCAGGGGGAGCTAATTCAAACGAAATCAAAGCAGAAGCAGCATCTACCAGTTGTGGCTCAGGAGAAAGATGTCTTGGGTGGTCTGGAAGACGTCTTCTTCCACCTTGCACAGTGCTAGATCTTAGAGAGCTGAAGGAAGAAGCTGGCAGGAAAATCGCATGATCACAGCCTTGACCCAGGATGTGGCCAAGGCCCACTTGCAGCTGCATTTCCCTGCAGGATCTGCTGCAAATCTGATGAACAGAAGAGGAGACCTTGATCTTCTCCTCACACCTCCAGCTCTGCACCTGGGCCCTCAAAGTGATGATTTCACTCTGAGAACTGCAGCCTTCAATTTTGCTCTCCCTCAACATCATCTTAAAGCATAGCCTTCCAAATGCCATTCCTCTTCTGAAGCCAATATATTTTTTACAGTTGGAGTTAGCTTCAGTGTCTTTCACAGCTCGCAAGTCATTGGGAAGATTTGATGTTCATTCTGCTAAAATATTGCTGCCTGAAGACTCAACTGTGAAATGCAGTTGTCTTGTGTGTTCGCGCTGAGCAATACTCCTAACACACACAGGCGCGTGCACAAACACACACAGGTTATAAATGAAAGAAATTAGAAAATAAGTGCATGTTTATTATGTGAGGTGATTCTGCCTGATTATAGGTATCATTCATCCGAAGCGATTTTGAAGATACTGTAGCCAACGAGGATCTGGGCTCTACACAGCTGATTCTGTGTGTGTGTGTGTGTGTGTGTGTGTGTGTGCACATGTGCGTGCACACATGTACATGAGAGAGAGGAGATACATTCTCATCTAAGCAGGTTATTTGCAGTTTAACATCTTAAGTCATGATCTCTGCATTGGGTAGTTGGAAGTGCTTTATAAAGGAGATATGATAGAGAACAGATTTTGGAAACAGACGATTCTTGATTCAAATGCTGGCTTTGTTACTTTAAAAGTTGTATGAACCTGAGTGAATTACTTAGACTCATCAAGGTAGACTAACTCATCTGTAAAAACTGCCTCCTAAGGGGAAAGGGGGGCTGATAAATTAGGAGTTTGGGATTAACAGATACACACTACTAAATATAAAATAGATAACCAACAAGGACCTACTGTATAGCACAGGGAACTATACTCAATATTTTATAATAACCTAGAAAGGAAAAGAATGTGAAAAAGAATATATATATGTGTGTATATATATATATCTGAATCACTTTGCTATACACCTGAAACTAACACAACATTGTAAATTAACTATATTTCAAATAAAGATTAAAAAAAAAACTGCTGCCTCCTACCTCCAGTCACCTTTGTTAGAATTGCGTGATCATGTAAGTAATATGTTCTTTGCACAGTGTCTGACAAACGTTGAGAAATAGTATTTTCCTACATACTCTTCTCTTCTATCTATGGGGATTTATGTAAGCAGGTAATGAAATTATTCTCGCCCTTCTCACACATTCCCTCAGAAAGCCATGGGCTTTTCTGATTTTCATCTGACTTGCACCTCCCAGGACACCTCTCAGGAGAATGAGATGGAACTCAAGGTTACTCCCCAGCTACCCTCATTAACCAGCCTGGAGGCCGACTGCATTAGGTGAGTTTTAAAAATGCAAGAATTCCCAAAGTTTTCAAAATGGTGTTGCATATGGTCAAGATGGTCTTATAAAGAAAATTCTTCCCACTTTGTTTTGAGCATGCCCTCTTGGTTGCAGGAATAAATTTTGCAACTGTTTCAAGAATCTTTGCTCTTACCCTAAATTCATGCAGAAATTGAAGAGCATCAAAATCTCTGTAAAATTACAGCTCTCCATGTATAGATTTTCAAGTACAGAATCAATGGCTTTATACGGGTAAAGGCTTAAGTGGAATGTTAATACCGTCATTCTTGCTATAAATCAGATCGCTGAATCAAGAGCGTGGAATTTACCTCCTTTCACAAGGGGAATCTCCCCATCCCAAATAGAAGAAATATACCTTCTGCAGATTCATTTCTATACCCCACAAGAGGAAAGGATCTGTGCTCATTTTAAAAACCTAGAATCCTTACTAAACTTAATGCATTACAGAAACCTTCATATCATGGCTAATACTAAGAAAATCAGATATGTATTTTCAACCAAGGACAGCATGGTACATTGCTATAGTTTCAAAAGTTTTTTTGCTGTGTTATCCTTTTACAAACAAAATCTTGGGCAGAACCCACAACGTACATATACATAACAGATAATAGAGTTGCTTGTGTTGAAGTTGGGGGCTTAGTTTCTCAAGTGCTTGGCCTCTTTCTGGCTGCCTGTACCGCCTTCATCATCCATGCCCGAGCCATCACTTCAGAGTATGAGGGTTGCTCTGAAAGCAGCTGGAAACTACTGATGTAGTGGAAAGAGAACCAACTATATAACAGAACACCAGGATCCTAGTCCTAGGTCAGCCAGAGACTAGGCAGGTGACTTGGGGCGATCACCACACCTTCCCAGGCCTGTTTCCCATATTCAATAAAGGAGTTAAACAATCTCTACGGTCCTCCAGTTCTGATGTTCTGTTGTTTTGTTTTAACTGATTGGTTTCCATCAAGTGCTCAGCTTCACTCTCTATCTCCATGTAAGCAGTGTAGTTCTTCAGCATTCTTCATTTTTTCCCCATATATGCCTTGAACAAATATTGATTTAGCTGTTATGTTCCAGTCTCTGTGTTAAGTGCTAAAAATATTTGTTTTAGAAAACATTCATTGCTTTCATTTTAAAGTATTTGAAGATGTGGTTAGCATTATCTTTACCTGCTTCATGCAGAAGTGCCATGTTTGAATGGTATTTCAGTCCAACAGAAGCAACCATATACTGCTTCCCACGACTGGGGCAAGATCTGAACACTGAGGAAATGCCTAGAGCAGGTGTATCAAATACAGGCCTCTATGTCTGTAACCACTGTACTGCATTCCAACAATCTGTGTCCTGTCCCTTCCCTTTGTGAGATTTTTGAAGGCAGGCAGTGTCTTATTGATCTCTGGGCTCTCATCACCTAATTTGGTACCAGGCAGAGAGAAGGTTCTTTATTCCTGTTTGATGAACAGATGAGTGTGCAAATGGTTGTGATGGGAGGAAACCCAGCAATTAGAGTTTTCGATTCAAAAGCTCCTCTCATTGCCATATGCGTTCTTATTTGGAATGCCTTTTGTCAAGATAATGATTCATTTGGGGCAGATGGAGAAATACTCTGCCAATTCTTGAGGCCAGTCTTATTGAGCAGGGTCTTGTTGCCTCTTGGAAGAAGGGGGCTCCCTTTCCTGAGACTGAGTCAGGCTGTCAAAGGCATTTACTCACCAAAATAGCTTCCTATATCTGGGATCAAGAAGCATTTTTGGTAAAGGGCTAGATAGTAAACATTTTCAGCATTGTGGACCATATGGTCTCTGGCACTGCTGTCATATCATGACAGCAGCTGTAGATCTGTAAATGAATGAGCATAGCTGTGTTCCAATAAAACTTTATTTGCAAAATCAGATGGCAGGCCAGATTTGGCCCACAGATTGTAGTTTGCTGATTCATGTCCTAGCTTATGATGCAGAAGTCTCACAAAGTTTTCATAAATTTCAAAACACTCTTTCTTTACCTGCTACTCATGAAAGTAGATAAAATAAATAATCGCTGGAGATTTCTTGGCCTTATGGGATTGGGTGTCTTCCTGTTCCATACTCCTTGAAGTCTAAAACATTCTCAAAGAGATCCTCTAATTACCTGGTAGTTTACATTCTCAAGGTTATCTCTGCCTGCACATTTAGATCCAGATCTGAATTTTAACCCATTTCATGATTTCCGTAAACAAGCAATCAAAAGCACTAACAACCAAACTTAGTCAACCCATGAGTATAGCACTCTTTACTGAAGATTTAGAGAAGGAGAAAACAGGAAGTTATATTGCCAAAATGCAGATACCTTCTGATTGAACATTAAGCATTCCCGATTTTTAAATGTCTTTTAAAGCCATCCCTGAACTAGCAGGTGCCCATTGGTTAATTCTCCAACACAGCCCTAAACTTACATTAACCTCCTTTCTCCATATTTCTTCCTCAACTCTTCAAATGTAAACCCCAAGCCTTCACTGTGCTGCCTGCAGAGCAGTTTTGGTTGCCTTGGCTCTTGGAACATCCCTGCTGCTGTGTTCTCCTACTCCACCCCATGCAACTTGTCCAGGCATTCCACCAAGCCAAAGTAGGCCCTCCCTAAGTGGAATATGAGGGTGATGGGTCAAACATTTTCTCGCATATTATATTCACAAGCTGTGGTCCAGACACTGCCATCCAGTATCCCATTTTGCCTATCAAAATCAAAGCCAAGAGCGACTAGAACTTCGTAAGTTTCGCCTCTAGAAATGAATTCTCTTTGCTGGCTCTACCTAAAGTGTCATCTGATGATAGCTCATAGCTTACCTCTTGGGAGGGTTTCTAGGTGCTTGCCCAGTACAATTTCTTTGTTTCCAAAAGAGATACATGAAACTCAGTAAGGAGAAATGATGTGCTTAAAACCCAATTAGATCACTGGTTACCTGGGGCTGGGGTTTGGGGAAGGGGATGGATAGCAAAGGGGTACAGAGGAAGTTTGGGGGTTGATGAAAGTGTTATTTTCTTGATTGTAATGTGATTATATGACTGTATATGTTTATAACATAATGGTGATTGTATGACTATATCAAGTTATACACTTTAAATGGATGCTTTTATTGTGTATTAATCATATATACCTCAATAAAAATGATGTAAAAAAAAAAAACAATTAGGATTTGAGATGTATGGCTAGAACTCAAGTCTAGAAGCGTTTATCACAGAAGAGAGCAGTATTTATCAGGTTATATATCTACAAAATCACCATAGACCATTGTTATCTTTTTTAAATACAGTTCATTTCTCACTGATTAGGGACTTTCAGTAAATCACCATACTCATTATTTTTTTATCAGTAATTAATTATTTTAGCGATCATTTCTATAATAGTTACTATACTGGGATAATAAAAGAAGTATAAGGAGAGGCTGCAGGAGGAAGAGACCAAGGCAGATGTCTTTCTTTCTGGGTTGACAAAGGGCATGGTTCTGGAGGGGCAATGTGAATGAGGAAAGGGAAGAGCTCTCATAAAAGTATTTTACTCTGTGATCTCCTGTTTTTTAAAGCTTTCCTCATCTCTTGAGACATATATTTCCTATAATAAAGCCTTATGCTTATGTAACATTTTATGTTTTTCAAAGTGCTGTCGTATATTATTATATATCACTGGATCCTCACCAAAGACTTTGAACCATAGTGAATGCACCAAGCTGTAAGTCACCTTAGAAGACTACATGCCAGTCAGCCAGCCAGCTTACCTTAATGACATCCAGACTGCCCTGCATGTTCTTTCTAATTTAAACAATAGAAAGACACAAGGCCAGTCTCTCTCTTTCTCTTTTGCTCTTTCCTTCTCCCACTCCTTCTCTCCTCCCATCTCTCATAAATACTGGTTAACTGTGATGAAAAAAAGAAGCATTTGCAGACTCTATCTGACTTCAGAGGGCCCTTTTTTCTTCACATAGATGCACTGAATGAGACAACAGCTTTGGAATTATCTTATACTGACATTAAAATATTCAGCAAACATGGACATACCCTTCATGCTGAGAATCTAAGACAGGGCTATAGTTAACTACAGGAGGAATATACAGACTCCATAGTGTGGGGTCATCCAAGTATTTCTAGGAGGGAGTTTTGTACCAATCTGGACAAAAATTATTCAAGAAATCAATCAACTATCCCACCATCTGGGTTGTGTATTTAATTTTTATAAGTGGTGTGTAATGGATAGACACTAGCAACATGTTTTCTGGCCAGTTTATAACAAATAATGGATTCATTTTCTCATTCTCACCTCTTTTTAACGCCTGCATTACCTTCCATATGTATTCTGAATAAAGTATATTTGGTGCTGCCCTGAAATCACATAATATCCTTTTTTTTTTTTTTTTTTTTTGGTCTGCTTGTGTACCTATTCTCTTTGCATTTGAAATTAAACCAGCCCAATGTTCTAACTGAAAGGGAAAGAGTTTTGGCTTTAATTACTCTCAGTAATAGATATGACAATAAGCAGTGCTCATTCACAGCCATTACATCAAGATAGAGTCATCAGGTGGCTGATCTTGACACCATGAAAGCTGTCACCCTGAAGTGCTCTCTGTTAGGGGCACCCACTGTCTCACATCATAGCTGTTTCTCCATTATCCATCGTAGAGGGAAGGGGTGGGGGAGGAAAGAGTACCTCGGTGGAACTCTCAGAATGTGGTGTGGTTCAAAGGAGAAAAGACGTGGAATTGGGAGACTTGGATTTGCTTACTAGCTTTCCCCTTCACTGGCTGCACGATATTGGAAAAATAACCCTCTGTTCTTATCTGTAAAGCAAAGATGATAATCCACGTCATGCCTAGAGAGCCATTTTTATGAACACTCAAGTACTGCATGATTGAAGATTGTTAGACTTTTCTACTTTGCCAACCGAATTGCTTCCTTGGCTGAGTGGAAATGTGTATTCAGTTTGAGTTCCATTTAATTCTCATACCCACTTTCTAATGGCACCAGATGGCCAAAAGGGAAATAAATGCAAGGATAAAGAGAGCGACAAAGGGAAGGACTAAACTACATATTTGATGATCAGTGTCTGCAGAATCCATATTTGCTTCAAAGGATGCCCTCCACTTGAGAAAAGATGGCACCCCTCAGCAATTCAGCGTCATTTTAGCATTTAGAAGTCTCCAGAATAGCAACCACATTGGGAATTCCTTACCTCTCTCCCCTCCTTTTTTTTTTTTTTTTTAATAAAAAGAGGTTCTGTTGGTTAAGAAGGAACAAGTGAGCATTTTGTGATCTTGGAAAATTTCTGCATTGTAGAAGAGCATCATTTGCATTAAATGTTAAATAAATCATTAATTTATTCATTGATCCTTTAGGGGCAACGATTAAGTACTATGAACTGGCCTTGGCTTTGAGATGACAAGGTTCTCTCATTATCCTATAGAGTCTAGTCAGAGAGAGGGATTGTGAAGCCAGAGTGACAGTGCTATCTGTTGAGTCATTGTGGAGTGCTGGGCTGCTCAGAGGTGAGGTGGGGCATGTCCTGAGTCACTTGATTGTAGAGGGAGGGAATATTCTTTGCATGCCAAGTGAGTCAGTGAGAAAGTGAAAGAAAGCAGGGCCAAGTGTCAGGGAACAAGGCCTCTATCCGCCATGTGGTGTGTGGTCATCAATTTAATTAATGGCACTTTAAGAGAATAGTGTTAACTATGTGAGCAAATCAGTCCTAAAAAGAGAGTTTGCTTCCTGACCAATGGGAGTAAATATGGATTTATTATATTTACAAGCACAGCTTTTCATGTGGTCGAACTAGGGGATCAGGGAATTAAGAAATCTCTGTCTCTTGGTAGAAATTAACTTGAAAAAATAACTCCTCTTATGCATTTACTAGGAATTTTTTGTCTTTTGGTTCATTTGTTTTTTATTGATTTGTGCTTAATAGAGGGCCCAGTGAGACATTTGTAGCTAAATTTGTTAGGAACCACTTCTAACTAAAGTTCACTTGTAATGAAGATAAATGATAATCTGAGTTAATAGGAAAGTAGTATTCAGTGTTACCTTAAAAATGATTTACACAAAACAGTTTAGGAGGCTTTCCAGTGCATAAATTAAGGCAACTGTATGATTATTACCCAAACTACTAAAGCCTGTCACTTAATTTTATATGCAGGGTGAAATATCATTATAAGAAAAAGGATCCCTGATCCTAAAAAAGGTGACATCCTCTAAAAGTCTACAAGTCCATGGGCCAACCAGGAGAGAACCAAGGTCTTACTGCTTAAGTTTCTTGAGTTTCTATCTTCTGTTACACTCTCCTCCCAACCCCCAGCTTTCCTAGTGAGTAAACTCTTTTCTAGAATGTAAGCACCACGGGAGTGGACAGTGAGGGAGTGAAATCCTGTCTCTGTCCATTTTGTAGCCTCAGCATCTAAAATAGTGCCTGGCACTCACAGGTACTAATAGGTGTGCACCAATATTTGTTGTATAAATGGAGGGATGGAGGGGTGTGTGAATGTGATAAATAAGTAAAAGAATAAATTGATTGTTCTCTCTGTATATGTTAATTTACCTCTGTAAATCAAGTGGGGAAGCTTTAAAAAATATTGATAATCTGCATCCCATCCCAGACATTCTTATTCAATTGGTCTTGGGTGTGGTCCAGGGATTGAAAATTTTAAATCTTCCGAGGTGGTTCTAATGTGCAGGTATAGGTGAAAGCAAGATGGTAGCCCTGTCTCAGAGGGCCTGGGACCTCCTGTTTCTGTTCAGTTTCATCCCAGACACTGCCCTTCCACTGGGCCCCAACACTAATGTTCCTTATAAGTTCTGTTTTAACTTTTTATTCCTTCCTGTCACTATAGGCTAGGAACTCATTTCATCTATTCAATACATGGTGAAATAGTGCTTCTGACTATGAGATCTTCCACAAATCACTTAACTTTTTAAAACAATTAATTAATTTATTTTAATTTTGTCTGCATTGGGTCTTCATTGTCATGTGCGGGCTTTCTCTAGTTGCGGCGAGTGGTGGCTTCTCTTGTTGCGGAGCACAGGCTCTAGGCACGTGGACTTCAGTAGCTGTGGCTCGCGGGCTCAGTAGTTGTGGCTCATGGGCTTAGGTGTTCTGTGGCATGTGGGATCTTCCCTGACCAGGGCTCGAACCCATGTCCCCTGCATTGGCAAGCAGATTCTTAGCCATTGTTCCACCAGGGAAGTCCCTCACTTAACTTATTTGAACCTCAGAATTTGGATCTGTAAAATGTATGTTATGATCTCTGCCTTTGCCTACCTCACCATGTTTTTGTGACATTCGGTTAAAATAATAGATGCAAAAATGTTTTGAAAACTGTAAATTATTATAAAATGTAAGCAATTGTTTATGTAGAAAAGTAGAACTATTTTACTAATTAATTTGTAACTTTAAGGACATGGAATTTGAAGGTACTTTGGAATGGCATGGAATTTGATTTCAGAAAATAAAGCATGTGTCCTAGATCAGTTATCTACTATGCATAGTGGATATAACCACTTAAACTCTTTGAACTTAAGTTTCAAGGATACTACCTGTCTCAGGATGCTGTGAGAACTGGACGAGCACTTGTGTGAGAAAAGCACTTTGTGAGCTGGAAAGGGCTGTGTAAATATTAGTTTGTTTTTCTTGCTGTCGCAGTTATTTTTCCTGCTCCAAGAGCAGGCTCCCATTAGCTCAAGACAGTTGATTTTGAGCATCTCTTCCCCACTCTTAATTCAGTGAGTTGAAGTCAGTCATGGTGGGAATATCTGTACCACGAAATCAGCAAACAGTACTGATCATGGCTTTCTGTTTTTGTTTGTTTGTTCCTTTCTTTTCTTTTTTGAGATCCAGTTTACCAGCACACTTTTGCCTGTATCTAAAGATATGTAGCATTCAAATATCATATGATATCGCTTATATGTGGAATCTAAAAACAATGGTACAAACGAACTTATTTATAAAACAGAAATAGACCCACAGATGTAGAAAACAAACTTATGGTTATCAAAGGGGAAAGGGAGGAGAAGGGATAAATTAAGAGGTTGGGATTAACAGATACACCCTACTATGTATAAAATAGATAACCAACAAGGACCTCTTGTGTAGCACAGGGAACTCTACTCAATATTTTGTAATAACCTATATGGAAAAAGATTCTGAAAAAGTATATATATCTGAATCACTTTGTTGTACACCTGAAACTAACATGACATTGTAAATCAACCATACTTCAATTTAAAAGAAAAAAACAGTAGGTCTTTGGTTAATCCTGGGTGACTTGAATAAGTTAAATTGAGGCATGGTTGAAACAAAGAAAATAGCAATGGTTGATGAAGAACTCACAATACCGAGTATCTGTTTATTGAGAAGAATTGTAGTTGCTTAACCTAGAATGAAAGCAAACAACAAGCCAAAACCTCAGTCTTTTTCTCTAACCTATTCAGACACCACGAAAGCATGTATCGTTTGCTAACGTCAAACTGAGGATCACCTACCACATTAGTTCACTGAAACCAACCTGTCTACTTGGATTATTCAAGCCAAAATGAGATTTGTTTTCTCTTTAGAAAATCTCTTCTAGAAGAAAATCTCTTCTAAGAAATAAAGAAGTTCTTATTTCCTTAACAGGACATTTATTTTTGTTTGAGGCTGACTGATCGCAGTCTTTGTCAGCCATCATGCTGATGACAATTGAGCATCTCTTGCCCCTTAGAACTAGCTCAGAGATTCTTAAAGTAGTGTCCTCATCATCCACACAGTGGGGGACCACATCCTGAGTAAACCCTGCTGAATCAAAGGCTGCTCTTCACTTCTGTTCTCTTTTCCGTGTTATGATCTAAGTGATGTGTCTAATTGCATCCAAACACAGGGCATTTCATAGACTAACTATAGACTCTGCAGGATCAGACATTTAACCCCCTGTCATTCTTCATCTTTTTTTCCTCTAAGGCCCTCACAGTTTCCTGAAAATGTAGTTGTTACAAGTAGATCATCCGGGCATGGGTCATGCACTATTACAAAAGCAAGTTAACAAAAGATAGAGACACTGCTCTCCCTGCTAGAAATTAGCCAGGTGCACCATTATGTAAGGAGCTCAAGCTAGAGAACGCAGTAATTAAAATAACAATGAAATGAGAGCTTATGCAACCCTCCTCAAATATGATATTTTCATTTGTGATATTGTACAAACCAAGCATATCAGGCAGAAATGTTACGTGATTTGCAAAAGGCCAAGGGAAAGTGAATGAGGACACTGGAGTGGAATTGTTCTGGAGATTTCTCTTGCTATGCCAATCAAAGGCCTATTGTGCACAAGGGCATGTCGTGGCATGTGGAGGTGTCTGGCTGACTTATGTCTCCCAGAATGTTACAGGTCAGCAACATTCACAGCATGTGGTCTCGAAAGAATACGTGCCCATTGGCAGTAGTATCAAATATAGAGTTTTCATTTTGCAGGTCCCAATGTGATTTTTTTTTTTTTCAGTTCACTGAGAAATGATCAGATGTGAAGGACAGAATCTGATCACCAAGCTCATAGGAGATTGATTATTAAATGATTGTCCATATTATGCTTAAGTAATTGACAATAAAGTGATATTCACCATTCGACTGAATAGTCAAATCAGTGATAGACTCGATTAGGCTATTCTTTTCTACCATTCAGGGAACCTCTTTTCAGGTATTAGAATAAAAATAATCAATTTCTAAATTGAAAGATTGTGTTTCTATTTTTCTACTTCTTCATCTCAACTTGTCCATTTCCATTCTGTATTTGGCATGTTCTGCTTTGCTGTATGGACCATCAGCCTTCTTAAAAAAAAAATAAGAGGAAAAGGAGTTTGGAAAGTGTGAATACAGTGCTTACATTAGTGTATGAATTCTCTTCCTGTTTGCTATTTGCCATGGTATCCTGTGGACCAACCAAAGAGAAGCAACCTCCCCTGTGATACCTAAGAAAGTCCTTACAGCGCTCACTAAAAATCCATTTCCCTTTGGTCAAAAGTGTGGAAATGAGCAAGCCCCTATACTTATCTAAGAACATGTAGACATAATACAAGAGTTCTTATGTTGGGACTGAAATCATTTGATCAATTATTTGCTGATGCCTGGTAAGATGGTAAGTGGTGTACGTAGGGATGGGTTAAGATTTGGAGTGATACTAAACTCCTTCCCGAAAGACCACCATATTCCACACTTTAGTAGCTGCCAATGGAAATGACTGTCTATGCTCACATGATCTAAATAACTGAATTATTCAATCTGTGCCATACATCCACAAAAACTGTTCACCTTACATTAAAATAATACATTATTTGTTAAAATTTGAAGGCAGTACTATCTGGTTTGCAATGGTAAACAAAATATTCTTTACCTTTATTCCCAGAAGACTAATGTTTGTAGTTCTGTCCTTCCAGATCTGCCTCCTCTATTCTTTATCTTGTGAAGTTAAAAGTAGCCAGTTCAATAAAATGTGAAATTTCAAAGTGTAAGTGTAAAGAAATCTACCACTACAGTGTTAGAATCTCTGGTCACTGACAATCATGCGGGTTTTTGTGGCCCTACTGCTGCTGTGTAGGTGTTCATTCATTTATTCAGTATTTATTTAAATGAGCTTCTGCTGTGTGGCTGGCATGGATCTAGGCACTGGAGATACAAGACTGAGTAAGAGAGACATGATCCCTTCTTCATGGAGCTTAAAGTTAAGTTCAGAAGCAGCCGTCACTCTAATAACTCACATATAAGTACACAATGCTAATAAGGAAATTTAAGGGAGGTAATTCAAGTGCAGGCTGGGATAAGGGAGGACTTGATCTGAGACCTAAACGACAAATAAGAATTAGCTAGTTGAATGGAAATGGGTAAGGGAGAGGAAGGAAAAAATCTCAGTAAAAAGACCACATAAGATGCTGCTTTCTAGGAAATCAAAGAGTAGTATAGTGTGACAATAAGGAGGAAATGTCTCATCAGGAGGTGAAAGAGGCAGACAAAGTCCAGGTAATACTTTATTTGCAGGCCTTTTAAACAATTTTGGGTTTTATTCTACTAACAAAGTCTTAAATGTTTTAGAAGAACATCTTCTAGATCTGGGGTTATTGGGGCTTTAAAGAAGTCCATGGTCCCCCTAAAATGGAAAGACAATTCTGGAATCTTGCTAATGACCCACTAACCACTAGATCTTATTCATTGGTAAGTGCCAGAGGCAATGACAGGGTTTGTCCATAATCCAAATCACTCAATTACAGAAAATGTAGTATCATGGGCATCTTTTGGGCAGAAATTGTTCAAAACTTCCATTGGATTCTCAGTAGGGTACATGACTTAGAAAAAAAAAATTAGAATCATTGTATTAATAAACTCACATATTTAATATGGTTCAACATTTTGCATCTCCTATCATTTCTCTTTTTTCTTGTTTTTATGATAAAATATTACTATTTCTAATATTTAAAGTGAGTACTGGTTAATTACTTTACTTAGGAAATTGTTCGTGGTTGTTACCAGAGTTAATAAATTTAATAACTACCCAAAATGTTCTGTGAGTTCCATTCTATAAAGTTTGTGTATCTGTGCCTATTATTTACATAATTACTTCTTAATTAAATTTTCTGCTGGCTGAGGGGCAGGCGATCACTTCCTTCAACTGTGAACCCAGAGTCTTGTTTCTTTCAGGGCTTCTGACAGTAGACTGTCCCTTTCTGTTCTATGAGCCACCAAACCAAACTTCTCCCAGGTGGTAATACCAAAATTCATTCCTCTTTAGTTCCATGCCACAGGCACAATGTCCATTGAGATGCTCCCCTCTAGAAGGTCATTTTCTAAGCTATGCCATAATGAGGACTGGAATACAGAGTGCTTGGGAGTGTTCTCTTTCCTTCTCTCTCTTTCTCTTTCTCTTTTCCTATATTTCCAAATTGCTTCAGACTTTGTGGGGATTTTCTTTGGCAGATAAAACACTTCCTAATACCATATGATCAGTTGATCAGTTACACAGTGACTCTGGATGGCTATGGCAACACTTTTGTGCAAATTCCTGTACCAAGGAATCCAGGACGTGCAATCTGCTCCCTCAGAAATATGTGTTGACCTCCTACTGTGTGTCAGTCTTTGGAGATACAAAATTATAAATAATAGTCTCTGTTCCCAGAGGTCTTACAGTCTACTAGAGTGTGATGGGATATGTTTTATAAATGATTAAAATAGAATATGTCGATTAATGTCATAGACAAATATAATTTAACTCAATTAACATTTATTGATTGGTATAGACAATATAAAGTTGAATAAGAGGAGAATAATGCTGTCGCCTAGGAGACTGGGACACATAAGGCCTTTTCAATAAAATGTGATGACTTCGAAAGGGGAAAGGTTGGGGGGAGGAATAAATTTGGAGTTTGGGATTAACAGATACATACTACTGTGTATAAAATAGATAATCAACAAGGACCTACTGTATAGCATAGGGAACTCTACTCAATATTTTGTAATAACCTATATGGGAAAAGAATCTGAAAAAGAGTGGATATATGAATATGTATAACCTAATTGCTTTGCTGTACACCTGAAACTAACACAACAGTGTAAATCAACTATACTCCAATATAAAATACAAATTTTTTAAATGTGACAAATACTTGGATATGAATCTGCAGGTAGAAGAGAGCTTCACTCAGGATAGTGTTTTAGAAAGGGCTTCTTGGGAAAGGTTATACCTGCATTGTGTTGCAGGAGGAGAAGTTAGTCTGGTAGAGAAGGCACAAGGGTGTGTCAGGCCAGGGCACCTCCCTAAGGACAGGCGTGGAGGAGTGAGAGTACATGGGATACAGAGGGAAATGTACACGGAACGTGGAGGAAGAGATGGCTGCTTTCCCTTCCACCAAAGCAAGTTTCTTAAAGGAGATTGTGGCGCTGTCTTTATTGATGAGATGTGGGAAGACATTCCAAGAAGAGGGAGCAACTCTCGCCAAGTCATGAGAAGGGAGAAAACAAGGTGTCTTTAGGGAGCTGCTGGTGGATTCCTACTGCGTGGAGGGTGCTCAGGGAGCAGTGCAGGAACTGATGGGAGGCCGGGGAGGTGGGCAGGGCGAGGCTGAGTGTGGAATCGCCTTCTCAAACTCTTGGAATTACTTCTGTTGGTGAAAAATTTTAACTTGCGATAATGTAATAAAATATAAGCAGTGACAGCTTCTGCTCTCAGGCATATTAGAGGGTATAGAGAGGCATTTGATGTAATGGGACCAAGAAGTCACAAAACAATGTGTCCTTCTGTCAACAGCTACTGGTGGATCTGCTATTCTGCCAGTCCCCTTTCTTGGTACTGGAGACTCAACAATGGAGGGAACAAACAAAAATCTCATTCTTCTGGAGCTGGCATTCAAGTAGGGGCCAAGACACAGTGTACAACATAAGTAAGCAAATATGCAGTGCGTTCCTTAGTGATAAATGCACAGGAGCAAACAGAGCAGGCAAGGAGGTAGGGAGTGAGTTGAGAACATGTTTGCAATTTAGACAAGGTGCCTAGGGAAGGTCTCACTGAGGAGGTGGCATTGAGTGAAGACCTGAAGAAGATGATGGAATAAGCCATGAAGACCAACCCGGGAAAGAGCATTCTAGTCAGAAGGAAAAAAGCATGTGCAAAACCTGGACTGAGGAGCATCTGAGTCTTTTTACAGATAATAGGGAGGTCAGTGTAGCTGGACTGAGAAAAGAGGGGAGTGAAATGGGGTGGGTTCAGTTGCAAGAGAACCTTGCAAACAAAGGTTCATTGATTCAAAGATTCATTGATGCAAGTATCCATAGGTAGAAAGTGGGGTAACAGATAAAGAGAAATAAAATCTTCCCTTTATTTTGTGTTCTGTGGAGCTCTGACCTAACCTTCTGGTCTTATGGAAAATATGTATTTATTTGTGCTGCTGGACAGTTTGCCTGGCCTGAGGTTCTCTTCTCCTGGCTGTGGAGAAATTTGTGGTCAACAGAGAAACCTGCAGATAAAGAGTTAAGAGACAACTATCCCTATGGATGAATCAGATGTGAATGAATCATTTTTTAAATTATAGAGGTGGACACTACTCTACTTAGTAACTGTCCTTTAAAAAATTGGCATTAATCTTTTTGATTTAAGTCATCATCATGGAACTGTAATTACTTGGAAGAGCCTTATTTGTCATCTAATCCAACTGTCATTTTATAGAAGAGGAAACTGAGGTACAAAGTGTAAATGAAATGGCTGTCATAAGTGCATCTGTTTACTATTTAAGACACTATCGATAAAAATTCTCTTGTAAAATAAATACAGCCCCCTAATTTATGTGTTCAAAAATATTTATGAAGTCCCTATCATGCATTTGACACTGCTCTGGTGTCTGGGACTACAGCCACAAATAAGGCCAATTTGATCCCTACTTAATTAAAAAATTGTGCTTGTGAGGAGGGAGGTTGGGAGTGTGGGTTGAAGACAAGAAAAGAGTAAACTGGCAAATAGATGAAATAATTGCAGACAAATGTAAGTGATGTAAAAACAATAAAAGCATGATGAGTTAGAAAGTGCCAGAGGTGGAG
This sequence comes from Balaenoptera acutorostrata, assembly GCF_949987535.1. NCBI lineage: Eukaryota > Metazoa > Chordata > Mammalia > Artiodactyla > Balaenopteridae > Balaenoptera > Balaenoptera acutorostrata. Next base: position 20,737,799 of record NC_080075.1, on the reverse strand, counting down.
GTGGGGGCATCTTTTAGAGTAAGTAGTCAGTACTTGCTGCTCTAAGGAAGTGAACTTTGATCAGGTATGAGACAGATATACAGGGGTCAGCCATGTGGAGACTGGGGACCAGGTTTGCTGAGCAGAGGAGACAGCCAGTGCAAAAGTCCTGAGCTTGGTGTGTTCAGAGAACAGATAGAAAACCATGTGGTTGAAACATGATGAATGTAGTGGAGTAAAAGATGAGGGTGGTGAGGTCCATGGGGGCGGCTCACATGGGGCCTTGATGAGACTGTGGTCAGAGTCCATTTTCACTCTTCCACTGAGAAAATGTCAGAAGGCTTTTGATAAGGTTATGATGTGATCTTGCTTAAATTTTTAGAAGATCATTTGGCCTCTGCATGGAGAATGGATGGTGTTGAGACAAGAGAGGAATTAAAAAAAACAGATAGGAGACTATTTCACCAGCTCTAGTAAGGGGTGGGGGCTTGCATGTAGGTGGAAAGGTGAGAAAAGATTTGATCTCACCTATCAGCTTTGAGTCTCATTAGCCATATAAATCAATAGGAAAAAATAAAAGAATATAGATTTCTTTAGTAACTTCATGTAAGATGATGTGAGGTTCAAAAGGTGATGTGTGGCTTTTTCGAAATGCAATAAAACAATGGACTAAAAAGCCTAGATTTTCAGATTGGTTCCTGAAGTGAGCATCGGGTGGGGTGGCTCCTGCCAATTAAAGCTTAGGCATCACGTGTCTGCCTTGCCTCTAGCTTTGGTACCAACCTGGTCTTTGTGTTTTTTTGTTTTTTTCTCCCTTGTTCCATATGCCTTGTTGCCAACTGGTATTCCCCTTTGATTATCTCCAAGAGTTGCTTCCACAGGAAGCGTCGATGCCAAGGAGAATATAATCTCCCCCAGTTCCCCAATTTCTTGGGGCCTTCACATATAGGCCACAAGGACCTTCCTTTTTGTATTCGTCATGAGGGGAAAATCACAACTACACAAACTTCAAACTTGGAGAACTTTTGGAACATAGATATGTTTTTTCTAAGTTTCCATATTCCATTCTTTGTGAATATGTTTTAATTTTTCCTATTCATTCCCAGGAGTAGTGCTGCCTCTGGGGAGCAGAATAATGGCCCCTCAAAGTTACCCATATCCTAATACTTGGAACCTGTGAATATATCATGTTACATGGCGAGGGGAATTAGGGTTGCAGATGCAATTAAGGTTATTAATCAACTGAGCTTAAAATCAAGAGATTATCCAGGATTTTCAGGATGGGCACAATGGAATTACAAGGGTCCTTTAAATGTGGAAGAGGGAAGCAGAAAACTAGAGTCAGAGATTTGAAGAGCTGGCTTTGAAGATGAAAGAAGGGAACCAAGAGCCAAGGAATGCAGGAAGCTTCTAGAAGCACAAAAGACAAGAAAACAGGTTTTTCCTAAAACTACCAGAAGGAACATTGTCCTGCTGACACCTTGGTCTTAGCCTAGTGAGACCCGTTTTGAGATTCTAACCTCCAGAACTGTAAAAATAATACATATATTATTTATATATACATATAATTATATATATACACACGTTTGTTTTAAGCCACTTTGGTTTTGGTAATTTGTTACAGCAACAATAGGAAACAAATGTACCGGTATTCTGTTATTATACTCTGAACAAATGAGATTTGAGTTGAGACCAGATAAATATTATTAGTGGAAAGAGCTTATATGGTCTCCCCAATTTATCTCACTGTTATTCTTTTTGAGGTCTATGATGAGGGATACTATGACTACTCCTGCTGCTATGATTAGTCCTGCTGCATTTGATCATTACTAAGTGCCTTGTATTGTTTTAACTACCCTTGTCACTCTTATTTTACAACATAGGAAACTGAGGCATAATAAGTATCTAGTCTGGAATTCTGGCCCAGGTAGCTTGACATGAGCTTTTAAATTTACAGCTCACTTCTTCCTCCATGACAGTCTCACTGGTCAGCACCTCGCAGGTGTGGGTGGATAGGAAGGCTTGAACTAATGTGCATGCATGGGTTCACTAGCCTCAATTATAAATTTACATCTCTAGAGACATTGCATTGACTCTCATCTCAAGGGTCTCCAAGCTTCATGACAGAAAGAGAACTTTAGGGCATTTCTTCAGAGTTAAGAGAAGTTAATTAACATTTAGGACCTAGGGTCCTAGGTCCTAAATTTAGGGTCTAGTTTAGGTGCATATTTCCTGATGAAGGGCTTACTGAGTTGCAAAAGTTAATGAGAGGCAGAAGGATAGTAAGAAAGAACTTATGACAAGACAGCTCGACAATTTTTTCTAATTCACAAACTAAAATTTAAGTATCTTACCTTGGCTGGGTCGGCCTTTCATGAGACAGGGAGTGAGGTACTAAATATATCAGTGCATCATGGTCTCTGCTCTGTTTATAGAATAGTGTTACACATGTACACATGAACAGAGCATAAAAACACACTACAACACACAACAAGTCTTAAAAGAAAGAGCATTGTTAACAATGAAGAGCCTCAGGAATGTAGATTTCTCTAAACATAAAGACCTGGGCCACAAGCCCACTTAACCACAAAGGAGAGGAGGCAATGAGCCGTCATTTTACCATGGTGTGAGCACTTCGTGTCAGTGTTGGCCTTGGCCAATGAGAAGGGCATAAAAAAGGAAATAATTGGGCCAAGTCTCCAAGACATATATGGAAATACTGCCCAGGTTTTGGAAAACACAAGTTGGAAACAGTATGCTTTTTTGGTAAAAGAAGCTTGAAAAACCAATAGAGAAAGACATGTAAGTGGAAAACAAAAATGAAAGCAAAACTTGAATTAATTAAATATGATTGTAATTTACTTAACATCTTCAGTTAATAATGAGCATGCTGTTTCCCATCCAAAAACACACATTTTTGAGATAATAATCTTTGAAGAAGAAGAAAAAGAAAGAAAAAAAAAAAGGAAAAGAAAGAAAAGGAAATTCTAATTATCTTCTGGAGTGTGCAGGGCCAGCTCCCATTTCCCAATTCTCCCTAACTTTGGACACTGAAAGTGTGTAATCTGCATAATGACCCCACACAATCTCTAGTCAGCAAAGGAAAACTCAAAATTTGATGACTGTACTGATGGGGAAAATGTACAAGAGTGAAGTTTCAAGCCCTTGGACAAGATTTTCAATAATAACAACTGTCTTGTGGGTCATAATGCTCTCACCACCTTGGGGAATCTGGATATCATGGCTTTGTATCATTGTCCTCAATCTTCAAAGCCAGGAAGGGAAGGCTGGATGCAGATCCTTTTGGCAGAAGCATTTACCAGCAATAGTTGTTTTTTGTTCTCTTAATTAAATAATAAACAAAGGCACTAAACCCAGAAGCCAAAATATAAAGATGGAGTGTTTGATTTCATAAAAATGAAAACCTTCAGTGTCATGAATTTAAGGTGAAAAACTGAGTGATGGACTGGGAGGAATTATTCATAACATATGTAACCAATAATTAATCTCCAGTGTATTTAAAGAGCTCCTACAAATCAATAAAGAGTTGAAAAATGGACAAGATATATGAAAGGGTATCTAGAGAAGAAATATAAATGGTCAATAGACATGAAAAATATGTTCAACATCAATAATGATAAGAAAATACAAACTAAAAGAACCAAAAAAACCCAAATTTATAATATCCAATTATGGCAATGGTGTGCAAAAAATGGTATTTTCATGATAGGAAGCTTAATTATTATAGCTTTTCTGGATAGCAATGGGACAATATCTATAAAAGATTTTAAATGTGTATATCTTTTGCCCCAATAATGCCATTCATAGGCATCTATCCCACAGACATATGGATGTGCACAAAGATGTATATATTCCTTGGATCTTATATCTGTTAAAAACAATTATACATGATACAAATGTAAAGAAGTGCAGAAGGGTAGATCCTTAAAAACATATACAACATAAGCTAAGAAAAGAAGGGAGGTTTCACTTTTTGTTTTATAGATTTCTATATTGTTTAAATATTTTACAGTGAAAATATTTAAGTGCATTGCTGTATACCTCAACATGTATTGCCATGAACATACTTTTTTAAAACTGTCTAGAAAATTGTTAGATTTGAATAATTCTGATGGGTATGGTTGCAGCTATGTACAGATGGTAACTAAGGACATTCTAGAATAGAAGAGGTTAAACAAATATACGAATAACAACGATTCCACGTATAATTGTGATAGTGGAGCATAAAAATCGACTACATTTGTTCTAAATGTAGAAAGTAAACCTTGGGATTTGTTTTGAAGGTGGCTGTGTGACTTTTTTTTCTTCTCTTAGAAATAACACAAACACAAGAAGAAAGAAAAAAAGTGATTCACCTTTTCCTTAACATTCTCTCAACTCCATAGACTTCATAAGTATTTATAAGGAAGGTCAAAGCTGAGATGGAGCCAAAGTTGCCTGGGAGGAAGAGGAGGAGGACTTGAGGTGTTTTGTGGAAGGATTAAGTGGAGCAGATCTCAGAGAGCACCACAGGAATACCGGTTCTGCAGGTCTCACCCAGTGTGCCAGCCTGTAACTATTGTTGACCACAGTCTTACTTCTGGATACCATTATGAAAGTCTTACATAAAATATGGCTAAACAGAAAGGAGCCACCCGGTAAAATGCGTTGGAATTTATTGGAACACTACAAAGGAATGTACTCATACAAGTCATTATACTTATATAAAGGTAAAACAATCATCTTCACAGATCCTGAAATAAAAATTTGTCAAAATTCAACAATCATTCTTTAAAAAACACACACTCAAAATAAAAATGCATGGATACTTTTCTAATGTGATAAAATATATCAATCTTGGCTCAAAAACTAATACCTGAACAGTTACTATAAACAAATAAAATTCATTGAAGTACTGGTATATGAAATTAGTGTGTAAAAATCAATAGCCTCCATAAAATAGCCAGTTAGAATATATGATGGTAGAAAACATCAATTTAAAACAGCATACAAAAAATTGAAAAACTCCAAAATAAACATTTTATTTTGCATGAACCCTATAAAGGAACTTTCCACCACTTCTGAAAACCACAAAGGAAGTCTGGAAATAATGGAAGGACACACCCCATGCTTGGATAAGGTGACATAATAGCATAAAGATGGCAGATGTCACTAAGTCAAGTTATATATGTAACATCATGTCAATAAAAATAGCACCACATTTGTAGAATGAGACATATCTATTCTAAAATTCATATGCAAAAATAAGCTAATTATAAAACGTATGAATACCAAAAAAGATCAATGAAAGTGTGTAGGAATTAAGAGTGTGCTGTAGGCATATGAATAGATTTCTGGGAAGGAATGCAAATTACAGGCAGTAGATCCAAATGCATTTGGATATTCATTGTATGAAAAAGGCACCATCTCAAATAGTGGGAAACAAGAGATCATTCAATAAATAGGATAGTAGTCTAAAACAAATACATAAAATTAGAGTTGGATTGGTATCTCAAGCCACATGCCAATATAAATTACAAACAAATCAAAGCTTTCAATGTAAAAAATGAAACCAAAAAAGTGCTAAAGAAAAAATGTAGAGACAAAGCCCTTTATGACCTTGGAGTTTGAAGGCTTTTTAAACTATGACTTAAGCTCCATTAGTCATTGAAGAAAAAAGATAAATCCAACCATATGAAAATAAAAATCGTCTTCATGGGGGAAACATTTAAAAGACCAATAATAAACTGGGAGAAGTATTTCCACCTCATGTTAACAGGCAAAAGTTTAATTCCCTCATATAAAAAGGGTGTCTGGAAATTTTGAAGCAAACCTTTGACCCCAAAGAAAAACTGATAAAGAGTATAAACAAATAGTCACTGACAAGGAAATCCAAACATAAAAATTGCTTAATCGCATTGTTAATAAAATAGATGCAACTTAATACTACATTGAGATACTGTTCCCCCCCCCCCACCTATTAGATTGGCTGAAATCCAAGATTTGATAACATACTCTACTGGTGAGACCATAAGGAAATGGACATTCTCATACAGTGCTAGGGGGAGCATAAATTTGTACAACTCCAGTGGAAATCTATTTAAAAATAACTATAAAGATTATAAAATTTCAAATGTATATACTACCCTAAGAATATAGAGAAAGTCTACGCTTGGAATTTATCCCTTACGTGATGTGGAATGATATGTAAAATTTTATTATGGTATCTTTTAATAGCAAAAGATTAGGAAACAACCCAAAGTCTGTCATTAGGGAAATGGTTAAATTAAGTATGGTCCATCCATACAAATGAATATTATGTAACTGAAGAAAACAAACAAACAAACAATGTGACCACTCTATGTGCCATTTTGGATAGATCTCCAAGATACACTGTTCAGAGAAAACTTAAGACAAAGAAGAGTGTGTGTAGTAGGCTACCTTTTGTGTTAAAAAGGGAAAATAATATGTTCATATTTGCAGGTTTCCAATCCTGTCTCTACCACTTCCCTCTGGGCGAATTGGGGCAAAATATATATTATGTCTGGGCTTCAGTGGGATTACCTAAAGATGGAGATAACCACCACCACCTAAGGTTTTAGAAGGATTAAATGATAAAAATATATGTAAAGCACCTAGTAAGACATTTGTTTCATGATAAGTGTTCAAAAAAGGGTAGTTATTAATATTAGAAGGGGCTCTGCCTTCACTATATAAACTTTAGGAAATAGTCTGACAGCTAATATTTCTAGGCTAATATTTCTTTTCTTTTTTTTTTTTTTTAATTAATTAGTTTGTTTCTGGCTGCATTGGGTCTTCATTGCTGCATGTGGGCTTTCTCTAGTTGCAGCGGGCAGGGGTTACTCTTCATTGTGGTGTGTGGCCTTCTCATTGCAGTGGCTTCTCTTGTTGTGGAGCACGGGCTCTAGGCACACGGGCTCAGTAGTTGTGGTTCATGGGCTCTAGAGCACAGACTCAGTAATTGTGGTGCACAGGCTTAGTTGCTCCGTGGCATGTGGGATCTTCCCAGACCAGGGCTCGAACCCGTGTCCCTGCATTGGCAGGTGGATTCTTAACCACTGCACCACCAGGGAAGTGCCTAATATTTCTTATTTGTTATGGCTCACCCAGTATATTCATATATATATATATATAATATATCTCATTAACAAAGTGCCAAAGTGCCTGAGGATTGAAAGAGGATAATGTTACAATTCAAACATCACAAAATACAGACCATTAAGGCTCCATCTGAAATCACGTATCTAAAAACACAAAGCAACAAGGAAGGAAAATCCGATTTGTATAAAATTTAATTTTCACAAGTTCTAAGAGAAACAGCCACTGGATAAAGTGAATTCCACGTGTATCAAATCATCAGTCACCTTCAGTGCTTAGGAAGACCCCCAAACTCAGCATCTGGCAATCAATTTTCCATCTCTCAGTAAAGCCTGTGGAACTGGGTAGCAACCAGCATGGTATTGTAAAAAGAAAATCATGTGGGCCAATTCAATTTCCTCCTATGACAGAATGACAGGTCACAGAGATAGTGGAAAAGCAATAGATGTAATCTACATGAGCCACAGCAAGTTTTTGATTCTGTCCCACATGACAGTCTCATCAAAACACTCTAATGGGGGCTTCCCTGGTGGCACAGTGGTTGAGAATCTGCCTGCCAATGCAGGGGACACGGGTTCAAGCCCTGGTCTGGGAAGATCCCACATGCCATGGAGCAACTAAGCCCGTGCGCCACAACTACTGAGCCTGCACTCTAGAGCCCACAAGCCACAACTACTGAGCCCATGTGCCCCAACTACTGAAGCCCATGCACCTAGAGCCCATACTCCACGACAAGAGAATCCACTGCAATGAGAAGCCCACATACCACAATGAAGAGTGGCCCCCGCTCGCCACAACTAGAGAAAGCCTGCCTGCAACAACAAAGACCCAACACAGCCAAAAATTTAAAAAAAAAAAAAAAATAGAAAGAAAAAAACACCCTGATGATTGGCTCTAAATCAGGGTCTGAGAAACTGATGGCCCCTCCCATCCCCTCTTGGGTCACCCAACCCTAGCAGAGTCCTTAATAGAACTAGTGTGGCATCTACTAGGAGACTGGAGCATGTTGGGAATGGTGGAGAATGGAGAGGAGATAGAGGGAGGTGGAAATTAATGCAGACCCAGAGACAGAGTGAAAGAGATAGAGACAGAATGTATGTATGTTTATAGGACTATGGGACTGTATAGGTACGAACACTCAAAGAGGTAAGCATGAGTTAGGACAACATGGTTGATAACAAGGAGCTTCTCATGGTGAGATCTAGATGGCAGAGGAAGCCAAGCACCACTGTGTCATTTGTGATACACAGAAAACTGTGGGCAAAGGAGAATGGCACTCATGGTTACTCATTAATTTTGAGTGTGTGTGTTCATGTGTGCAGGCATGCACAAGCATGAGTGTGTGGGGGGAGCAGTGAGAGAGAGAGAGAGATCTTATTCAGGGGCTTTGTGTGAAAAACCATTGGGTAAGAAGGATGGAAGGGCAGAGCTCAACCTGGGGAGAGTGTTTCAGGAGTGTATAGACATAGGAAAGTTTGTTTTAGACATTGGTGGGACATGTCCAGTGATTACTCTGGAACTGGAAAAAGGTGCATCCATATTACTGTTGAGTCAAAGATTTGAATATGAAGGCAGAAGCTTGATGGATGCAGTTCTCTTTTGATAGTTCTTCTAGCTCAGAGTCTATACTTATTATAGAAATATTAAAGGGTAGGGGATAGAGGTCACACATTAGCTTTGACTTAAGTTTGGGTCGTAATGCGGTGTTCTTATCAGGGGAGCCTTCCAATATAAAGAAGACAGTGGTATTCTCCCATCCCAGGGAAACCACGATCCTGTTCTTAACACAATAAGGTAAAATTTCTCATTAGAAAATTTTTCATTTGTCATGTCAGTAACCATGTCCTCTTAATTGTGGAGTTGTCAGTTCAGTAAAGTAAAAAATATGATCCCCTGTTCTGAACTCATTCTTGGTTACTGCATCATCATAATAGCTTGGTAATTTTGTTACTACTCTAAGGCAAGTGATCCTTCTTTTTTTGACTACTGAGGAGGAAATTGTTAATGACATTAATATGATGATAATGACACAGATGACACAGAACTCTGGGTAATGTCTGTCTCTGTGTGGTTTTTCTGGAGAGGCAAGTACAGTTGCTGGGAAGAACAACTGCATCATGATTTTATGGGATGTCCTGATATTCCCCTCTGAGGTTGCTATGAGCAGTAAATTAGATAATGTATACACAAGGACTGGGTATGCAGTAATGGTTTAATAAATGCTAGGTTTTTAAAAAGTCTAACTTAAACATTGGCTTACTACCTTCTTTATAGATTGTTGTTTGGTGACTAAGGAAATCATGATTTTTCTTATAAAACACTGGACATGAAGGAAGAACTTGACAAATTCATTCTTCATACTAATGAAATCAAAACAAATAAATGAAAAATATTTGTTATAACAGAATAAGACTTTCTGATGATATAAAATGGGCTTAGAACAGTGTCTGGAAAATAATGAATTTTTATTAGATGTTTTTGATATTATGTTATTATTAGAAGGATTGGGGAGAAGACAGTTGGGGAGATGACATGAAAGAACTTATCATATGACCTTGACTCATGTAAGTCAGTCTTGAAAATCCATACGCAAACTAACCCCTCCCTCTGCTCACAGACTTCAAAATTTGCATTCCCCCCACCAAGAAACCTGAGCTGGGGGAGATGGGCTATGTCTAGTACTGTCATGGCCCTCAGAGGGTCAAGACCCTGCTAATATGAGGCGAGCATATCATGTCTGTCCTTTAGAAGCAAACACATTGCCTTCAAGGTAGTCTTCTTGTCAAAAGGGAGGTTTAAAAGGATAAAGGGGTAGGGATTTTCATAATTGGAAAAACAAACTCATTTCATTCTTAGCTCCAGGCTTCCTGTGGCTCTGAGAATTCTAGCATCATTGGAATATCTGGAGAATCACAGCTCTCCAGCTGATAAGGCATTTTTAGATTAAATCAAAAATGCCTAAAATGTGAAATTTTGTATTATTTCAACACGTTGAAGCCAACATCTCTGTACTGTGAAGAGATAGCCTCAAGGCTGGGAAGTGCAAGGAGAAGACTATTGGGAGAAAAGCATCAGGGTAGCTGAACAAGAAGGGAATCGGAATAGTGCAGAATAGTGCGTGTGAGAGGAGGGTGTCTATAGAGGACCAGAGACATGAGTGATGCTGGAGGAAGGTGGGCAAGGGGAAGTGCAAGATGCCTTCCTGGGCCGTTTTTGAGGATGGAATTGTAGGAAATGGGTTATGCAGGTGTTACTTTTAAAACCCTTAAAGTTAATTACCCTCTGAGAAGCCTGAGGTAGATAGTGAGTGAGGAGTAAAGGTTACCCATTGTTCAGTTAGAGAGGTGGACAGAGTGCTCCTTGTGCAGCTGCTGTTTTGGAAGCATAACACGTGCCCAGGGCACTGGGTGACAGATGAGGTGGCCACGTGACTGGACAGTCTAGACTAGAGTGACTTGACTTTGACTAGAACAAGAAAGGCTGGGAGTGCTGAATCCCACATAGGCAATTACTACCAGTTTTGTTTTTGTTTTTGTTTTTTTTAAATCCATCAGCCTCCTAAGTGGTTCCATGGGCAGGTGTGCTCACTCAGAAGGTGACCTCAGAAGAAAGATGGAATCCCAGTCAGACCTTCTTCTGACTTCTACATTGAACAAAACAGGGGCCAGAGCTTTGTCTAAAGGAGGCAAGGACCTGGGATGGATGGCTAACCTACCAGCCCTCTTTTATCTGACTTGAAAAGCAGAGATCTAAGATGTTGGTGCTAAACTCTGAGACCCCTGCTTTGGCCTCTAATGGAGTCTCCCAACAGATGTCTTGATCTTCCTTTTGGTTTTTATTCCTGTTCCTTGTCATCTGTCACTTCTCTAATAGGGAAATATATTTTCCTCTGCATTATAGTTTAAGCTTGAAAACAGAAGGGCACCAGAAAGTCAGAAGCTTCTTTTCATCTGAATTCAGGAAACCACATTAGCATGATGTTTAGCATGAAGTGACCAAGAAAAAAAAGAGTGCATTTGTTTGGTAATTTCACAGATCCATCTCTAATTTAAATAAATAAATAAATAAATAAATAAATAAATAAATAAATAAATAAATAAATGCAAGATTCACTTTGACTTCATATCAAGCATTGAATCACAGATACAATGTCTTATATTGAAAACTAGATATGAGCAATAATATTCAAAGAAACAATAACATATATGTAACCAAGCAGGACTCTATGGGGCCTTCCTGAGACAGACCCCTCCCCCATATCCTCTGCTTTAGCTCTTCTCTGAAGTACCTAGATAACAGTATCAGATGCACAGTTCCTGAGTAGTTTTATAGAAGCTAAAACCCCCACCAAATGGAAGAAATTAACTACTTGATGACCCTGAGCATGTAGCCCCCAGACCTACTGGCACCTAAGTATTGATAATGTTAACCCCTGTGACATCACCCTGTTACCTCACCATCAACCAATCAGAGAATTGTGCCTGAACTGATCACACACCTTGGGATGCCCCTCCCTCACCAGGCCTTTAAAAATGCTTTGCTGAAACCCATCGGGGAGTTTGGGTGTCTTCGAGCACTAGCTGCCTGGACTCCTTGCTTGGTGCCCTGCAATAAATGCCATACTTTCCCTTCACCACAATCCAGTGCTGATAGATTGGCTTTACTGTGTGTGAGCAAGTGGACCCAAGTTTGGTTCATTAACATATATAAAAAATTAGCTAATGTGAAATGTTTACTGATCTTTCTACATGTCAGAGCTTCTCAATTTATTTGATTAAGCATTCCAAACTCCTGAAGATTATAGCTTTTTGCTTGATCTTTTGGCAAATTCCAGGTTTCCAGCACATCAGGTTTATTTCAAATGGTCACACCTTATAACATTTTATACTTATCTACTAACTGTAACCTTTTTTTTTTTTTTTTTACCATAAAGCAATATTCTGTGAAAGAATGACGCTTAGATATCATTCAAAGAAATTTTGTATTTTCCAAGGCATTATTCTCTTTAATATTCTCAAAACACTGTTCTTTATCTCCTTAATATTCTCAAAACACTGTAGACAGATTTTATATTTGAAATATGAATCAATTAAAGCACAGAGAGGGTCAATGACTCTCTGAGGACCACACAGCATGCTTATGGCAGAAACAGATCTCTCAGATCTTTCCTTTCTCAATCACTCTGTCATTTGGCTATGTGATTTTTAGGTAGATAGGATACTCATGCAAACACCCTGGCCACCTTCACCATTGTTCAGATAAACTCCATTATTTACAATGTTGGAACCAGGTTGGTGGCCCTTATTTAAAAAAAAAAAAAAAAAAAAAAAAAAAAAAGATTGTGTAATACCATGTGGCTGCATCCCAAAGCCAGCAATAGCATCCCCACAGGCCAGTGAGGGGTCAAGAATCCTTCAGAGCCTCTGCGAATGGCTTCATGCTTTTTTATATAGTGCCGGGGTCTTATGATCTCAACAGTTTTGTGTGGCACAATTCAATTAAATATTTTAAAAAATAATGTGTACCCCCTTTAACCCAGCAACTTGTTTTCTGGGAATTTACTTTAGGAAATAATACAGATAATGAGTCAAAGATATATGCACCAAAAATGTGTTAACAAAGATATTTATGAAAAAAAAATAATTGAAAATTAACCAGAGGTCCAGTGACAGGAAATTGGTTGAATGCATGATAGTTAGTCCACACAAAAGAATACTGTACAGTGCTTTAAAATGGTTCTGTAGAGCTTGGTTCATCTACAGGGAAAGATCTCCACGATATTTCGTAAAATGAAAAAAAATACCATTAACAATATATTTAGAATATACACAATTTGCAAGTATTAATGATACTTAAATCTGGGTGGTAGAATCATGAGTGGTTTAAATTTTCTTCTAAATAATTTTAGTGTTTTTTTTATTATTCATAGTGAACATTTAAGTTCCTTATAATCATGGAGAAGGGTGAGGAAGGGGACACAGTAAAATTTTTTTCACTGTAAGCAGCTACATTGTGTATTTCCAAGTTAAAAGTTCTCTTAATGGAAGTGGTGTGAAAAGAGAATATTTGGTATTCTTAAAGTGTTCAGGAAAAAGGCTTATTTAATGGACTCCTGTATAGACAAAGATCTATTTGCTTTGTTCTATTCATTGGACCTTGGGTGGGGGGCACCCAGCATAAGTGTCACATTATGATAATGTGTCTGCTTATATATAAAGACATCACCTGGCAAAAATTTGAAATGACTTTTCCTCTGACATGACTAATGTTATTGCTGTTAATTAAATGGCTCGTTTGGAGGAATAGAATAATTGTGAAATATTTTCAGTACATTCTTGTCTTTGAAGAGGAATGAGTTCCCATAGTAATAGTGCCTATTTATAGAATGGATAGTATATAAAACAAATTAGAGGCGAAACACTATACTCAAAGCACTATTTTGATCTTTAATAAGACAGTTTCAACCTCCTGAATAATATTTATAACTGAAGCATTACTCTTAGAAATGCTGGATTTGAGGGATTAGTACCAAAGCGGGCCCTGGGACAGATAATAAATAGTGCATACGTTTGGAGAAAACCATTCTCAAGTTCTCTTCATGGATTGGAAGTCATAGCAGTGAGTGGTTTGATCATCTAGCAGTGTTCTTTTCTTAAAAGTCATACTTAGTGATCTAGAGAATTTGCTTCAAGGTCTAAAGTAGTCTGATAAATGCTTCTGAGGACCAGGTTTAATAATATTTCTACAGTTATCTTACTGACAAAAGAAATTTACTTATGCAAAAGAAACATCTGTAAGGTGGAAGTGATTTCCACTGAACCAAACCTCTCTGACCACTTTTATGTGGTATCTCTTCTTCTTAAAGCAGGGATCCCAAGGCTGCTTCTAAAAAGTCAATTCTAATCACTTTATCAATGGGTTAAGAAGGATTCTGAAGCCAACTTTAGTCTCTATGGGAAAACGGACGGTGACAGATTAGTGATATCTGTCACAGTTAGGTATGAGAGAGCAATGTTGCCCGTCCAGCATATTCTTCAACTTAGATCTAAGAAAAATCATTTTATGAATACTAGCTGGATGAGGTTAGAGGAATTTATGTTATAATGACTTTGTGATTGCCACAGGCTCTAGGCTTGATTGGCCTAATCTCTCTAAAATTCCCCTTTATAGAACTTTAGGGAATGAGAAATGTCCTATAGCTTTGGATAAATTGAGACCAGTTTGGGACTGGGGTTGAGGCTGGGAATGTGGTGTGTTACATAGAAGCCAAGCAATTCACTCTGTAGTCATGTTCTCTTAAGATGTCCCTCAGATGTTCTCTGAGTAAAGCTTGAACCTAGAGTCCTCTTGGGCTGAATGCACAGCCCCCCACAGGCAATGGTACTGATTTCTTAATACCTCTCTGAACAATAAGCTGATGGTTTTCTGGGTGCTTTAATATTTGCAAAGATAATGTTCCACATTATCAATCTAACCCTCACAGCACCCTCAAATAGTTGAGGTAGATTCCCCATCATATTGATAGAGGAATGGAAGCCTGGAGAAAGCAACTTGACATCACACAGTCTATCAATCATAGAAGCCAGATGCAAGCCCAGGCCTTTTCTGCATTCCATATTCTGACATTGATGGGAGAGAAGGTAAAACAAGTGTTCCTAATATACAAAAGGCAGTAATACTTTGTTCACTTGTGTGACTCTTAACGTCACAGTGCTTTCTTTAAGTGCTGGGCAGAATTTCATATACCAGCTGGAATATGGAGGGTATGTTTGTATGTGTGTGTGTGGAGGGGATCGTGTGTGCACACAGCACACATTTGAGCACACAGCAATTGAGTGGGAGGATAAAGGTAGCAAATAAGTGGATCTACTGCCCCAGCCTTAAAAAAAAAAAAAAATACTTTGAATATGCATGCATTTGACATAAGCCCACATGTTTTTTCAAAAGGATCAGAATTACTCAGTCTATTTGAAACCTGTCAAGAGGTCGTTTGTTGATAATTTTTTAAAAATAGTCAGTAAAGGAGAGACTGCTATATTAGTAGATAATTTAAAACGCTTTTGGAAAAACTATGGAATTTTCTGTAAGATAGGAAGAGAAGATAACTATATTCTTTTCATTCTCTAGGTGTCCTCATATTGTTTTATTTTTGTTTTCCGAACTGTAGGCTTTGCTATATAATGCAAAGGGCATCATTTTGCAAAAATATTTGCATTTATGGGTATGCCAATGACACTTTTTCGAAGAAAATCAAGTGCTAAATGCAGGCAGAATGCTGATTAGTTAAAATATTCACATGATTTTATGAATCAAATAATCATCTAAAATACATCGCATTATAAAAAAAAAAATACAGAACTTAAAATCATCTTATTTTCTACTGATTACAAAATTCAGCCAGTATAGGCTTGAAAGAAGCAAATAGCAAACCTTAGGTTGTCCCCTCCCTTTTCTGGGGCTGTCCCCAGCTGCCCTGCAGATTGAGATGCCTTCTATTCTGGGATCCTCTCAGACTTTTCATATCCTTCTATTATGGAGCTTACAGTTCTGGGTCATAATATTTCCTGAATGTCTACCCGGCAAGACTGTGAGCTCTTTGAAGGCAGGCACTTTTGCTCACTCATCTTTTCTTCTTCAGCATCGGTATGTAGATCATAAATATTCTAGATATACAGTCAGTATTCGCCACATTTGTTAAAGAGATCAGGGATCTTTGCTCAATGTCAGGGCCCCAGAAGGCTCTGTCCATAGCTTCATCTAACCTCTAATGGAGGATTTGTGGTTTGGGGGTGGGGTGTGAATGCCAACTACAGCACAGCCAAGCTGTGCTTTCCAGTGAAAGGCACCTTGTGGCAGGGCTGGGTGGAGCTGGGTGGGAGTATCCTCCTCAGGCTGAATCAGCAGTCAGGAGGAGGACAGCTATAGCATATTGAACCAAATCATACATCCCCATTACTCAGCTGTAGTTACCATTTAATCTAGACTTTTGGAAGCTTTGGCTGACCTTTGAGCCTCATCTAACTGAATCCATAGCACATTTGGATTTTGATGGCCTAGTTATACACAATGTTTGGTGAGCTCCTGATGTTGCCTTGAGCATTTCAAGTTCTTTAAGTCCCTTTAAGTTCTTTTATATTTGGAAATATTTTTTCCAATCTTTCTAAAGGAACTTATTGTACAAACATTTAGAGAAAACTTGGGCTCAGCTATGGGCAGATTTGATACCTATTCCAGATTCTATTTCTACTTAACAATATACCCGCCAAACCTAGAAGTGTGAAACTACAACCATCTTATTTTGCTCACAATTTTGAAGGTAGCACATTTGGAAAGGGCTCACTGGACATTTCTCATTTGGGGTTTCTTCTGACTTGTAGGCAGATGTCAGCTGGGACTAGAGTCATCTGAATGCTCAGATAAGCTGGGTACCCACAATGGCACCTTCCCATGGTAGGCGGTTTACTTGTCTGCCAGCTGGGAGCTCAACTAGGCTGTGGACCAGAGCATGTGTATGGCCTCTCCAGCATGGTGGTTTCAGGGTGGTAGGACTTTGTAAATGGTGGCTGGCTGGCCTCCTCCAGGGCAAGCATCCCGAGGGAACCAGACAGAAGCTGCCTGGCCTTTTATCACTAGCCGTGGAAGTAGGACAGAGTCTCTTTTGCCATACTGTTGGTCACAGCTGTCATAAGTGTACCCAAGGGGACCCTATCAATGGGAGAAGTTTAAAAAAATAGGGATCGTGTTTTAAAACTTCCACAATCTATTTTTCTTAAAATCTGTTATATTTCTACTATTTTTTTTTTTTTTTTTAGTTGCAATAGCTTATCACAGTTTTGTTGACTTCTCCATAACTTTCTTAAGATTCCCAAAAGTACCACAAGGGGTAACTCTTTTAATGCTTTTTTAACAGATGTATATTAAGTGCCTGATATATACCATGAGGATTTTGCTAGAAACTCACCACACCAATTGAATAATTGGGCAAACATGCACGTTACTATCAAATCATCATCGATAATCACTACTAAAATCAAGAATGCATTTCCACACTCCCACATCATAAACTCTTCAATCTCAAATTGTTTTCATCATTTGGATTCCTAATGCCATTTTTTTTTTTTTTTATGAATGTGTCCAGAATAGCAGTGCCATTCTTTAGAATAACAGCACAAGAAGCACACTGCAGACTTCACTCTGAGATGTACCATCTGGATTGGGGACTTAGAAATATATCCAAGTGAAATTTCATAAAAACGGTCCATTGAAAAAAATGTGTCATGTTAATCTTTGGGGAAACAATAGAATGGAAATAAAGATGGCATATTTTTTTCCAGTGTAATGAACCTCAACAGTTTCCATTGTGGCTGCCGGAGCGGGTTTGATTGCTAGTTGTTAAATGAGCCTGCATCTCGAAAAGTGGGAGTGGATCATTCAGCAGAGCAGCAGACAGAGGATGTTTGCTTTAAAGAGAGATATTAAACCATTGCAAATATCATTAAGGCAGTTTCATAAAGGCCAGTGTCCCCCTGCTTCCCCAGGCAGAAGGTTGAATCTGCCCTTTCCTCCCATTCTTGTTTTCAAAGAGTTTTGCAGACTAGAAGAGGGCCCTCATCCACAAATGTAAAGACAGTGATAATGAATGGAACATTTGGGAGCAGTTGAGGAAGTTGCTGAGAAGCTGTGTCATGCCTCCCCTGCCCCCTTCTCTGATTTTGGAGTTGGCCTTGACTCTGTCACTTGTTCTTGGAAAATTCTCTGGTTACTTGCCCAGGAGAGGTTAATGGCCTACAAATGCCTTAATCAAGGCACTCAAGACTCTCAAGGTATATATGTCTTCACCCACAGGAAAAAGAAGTCACGAAGACTTTATTTATAGGTTCTCAGCAGATGAGACCTCCTACATGGTGTAATTGAAGAGGGGATAAAAGAGAAGTATTCCCCCAATTAGCTCACTTTTTTCTTATGCTTGTGTCCAGTTCCTTAAATTAGAATCACGGGTGGGTTAGATCTGTAGGGTTCAAACTTTTTACAGAACTCTGTGTTCAAACAAAATTCTATTTGGTAGCCTAATATATAAAGCAGCTAAAAAATAGAGTTGCTCCAACAGATTTGGGAGGCCATTCAGATCCATCCATGCCCTAGGCAGCCCAGGGTGCCTCAGCAGCCAAGGTCTAAGATTTGTCTTCCAGAAGCCCCAAAGAAGATGCTCTCAGAGTTTTCTCAGTGGAGCAGTTCAACAATAGCTGTACTTCACTGAAGGAAGATTTTCTGTCAGACATTTTGCATAATGTGCAGCTCTCATAACCAACCTGTAGTATGAGTATTAGCAACACCATTTTGTAAATAAATTGTTTCAAGAAAGATTAACATCCATTGACAGACAAATGGATAAAGAAAATGTCGTATATACATACAATAGAATATTATTTAAGAAGGAAAGAAGGAGATTCTTAAATTCTTCAGTATGTGGCAACATGGATGAACCTTGAGGACATTATACTAAGTGAAAAGCTGGAAACAGAAAGACAAATACTGCATTATTTCACTTATATGAGGTATCTAAATCAGATGAATGGATAAAGAAGTTGTGGTACATACATACAATGGAATATTACTCAGCCATAAAAAGGAATGAAATTGGGTCATTTGTAGAGACGTGGATGGATCTAGAGGCTGTCATACAGAGTGAAGTAAGTCAGAAAGAGAAAAACAAATATCGTATATTAATGCATATATGTGGAACCTAGAAAAATGGTACAGATGAACGGGTTTGCAGGGCAGAAATAGAGACACAGATGTAGAGAACAAACATATGGACACCAAGGGGGAAAGTGGCGGGGTGGTGGTGGTGGTGTGGTGAATTGGGAAATAGAGATTGACTTGTGTACACTAATATGTATAAAATGGATGACTAATAAAAACCTGCTGTATAAAAAAATAAAATAAAATAAAATTCAAAAATTCAAAATAAATCTAAAATAGTCAAATTCAAATAACCTATAATGGATGAGAATATAAAAAAAGAATATATATATTTATATATATGTATAACTGAATCACTTTGCTGCACACCTGAAACTAACACAACATTGTAAATCAACTATATTTCAATAAAAATTTAAAAACAAAACACCTGCCAGCTTAATTAAAAAATAAATAAATAAAATAGATTGGTAGTATCAAAGAGTAGAATGGTGGTTGTCAGGGGCCAGGGGGAGGAAGAAATGGAGAGGTTATTAATCAATGGACATGAAGTTTCAGTTAAGCAAGATAAGTTCTTGAGATCTGTTGTGAAACATTGTACCTTAGTCAAAAATACTGTATTGTACACTTAAAAGTTTGCTGAGACCTTATGTTAAGTGTTCTTACAGCAATAAAACAAAGAATTTTTAAAGAAGAGTAATAATTTGCCACACTAAGAGGTATAGCAGGGATTTTAATCTAGATCCTCCTGGCTTTGAAATATGAACACCTGACACTCTGGGGAGAAATGAAGGGAAGAAACGTGTCAGTCATGTGAAAAGCCTGCCATCAGATGACCTGCCTCCAATCCTGACTCTCCACTCCCAACTGTGTGATGCAGGCAAGACACTGCACCTCAGTTTTTGTTTGTTTTAATTTTTAATTTTTTACATTCACTTAAATGTGCATATTTAATGGAAATATATTTTAATGTTGTACATTTTAGATACAACTATATTTTTAGTAATTTTGAAGTATAAGTCATATTCACCCTTTTAAAGTATATGAATCACTGTTTTTTAGTATATTCAGAGTTGTGCAGCCATCACCACTATCTAATTTTAGGACACTTCATCACCCAAAAAGAGACCCCATACCTATGAGTAGTCAGTCCTTATTCTTCCCTTCCCCCATCCCCTGACAATCACAAATCTACTTTCTGTCTCTATATTTACCTTTTCTTAAGATTTCACATTAATGGAATCATCCATCATGTGGCCTTTTGTGTCTCATGTCTTTGACTTAGCATAATGTACCTAGCCTCTTAGACCTTGGTTTCCCATCTATAAAATGGGCATAAATACAGCTACTTTGAAAGACTGTTGTAAAAATAAGATAATTTACAAGAAACTT
The DNA here is from genome assembly GCF_949987535.1 of Balaenoptera acutorostrata. Taxonomy (NCBI): domain Eukaryota; kingdom Metazoa; phylum Chordata; class Mammalia; order Artiodactyla; family Balaenopteridae; genus Balaenoptera; species Balaenoptera acutorostrata. The sequence continues at coordinate 20,717,606 of NC_080075.1, read as the reverse complement.
AACAAGTCCAAGAAATGGAAGCTAATTAGTCAGGACAATAAAAATAATTAGATTAATTCAAATAAGGATTCTTGGAAAGGATAATGATAAAATCTGGAGATTAAAGGGAACGGAGGCCTCGGGAGGAAGGTGGGAACTAGTTGAGAGAAGTTTTGTGCCTGTGTTACCTCATTTACTCCTTTGCCTATATCGGGGTTTCTCAACATTGACAGTATTGCCATTTTGAGCAGAATAGTTATTTTCTGTGGGAGGCTGGTCTGTGCATTGTAGTATGTTTAGCAGCATCCCTAGCCTCTACCTGCTAGATGCTGGTAGCACCTCCATCTCCAGTTGTGACAAGTGACATTGCCAAATGCCCCCTGAGGGCAAAATTAGCTACAGAAGACAGTCTCTGACTTAGACCTTATCTAGACTTTGCCCAAAACTGTAGAAGCTTTTCCGTCTTCCCTAAATAAAATATCTTTAGTCCTTATAGTCAATTTAATGCTATCAGCCTACACTGTCCAACACAGTAGCCTCTTGATACATGTAACTATTTAAATTTAAATCAGTTCAAATTAAATAACATTTAAAAATCAGTCACATTAACCACATGTCAACATGTGCTCCATAGCCACATGTGTCTAGTGGCTACCATATGGGACAGTACAGAATAAAATATTTCCACAATCACAGAAAATGCTATAAGAGAGCACTGCTATAGACAAAACCTTTCTAAGTAACAAGTGCATTTTTTGGTCTTTGGGAATAAGAGATTCATCACTTGTGATTCTTTAGGCGTTAAGAGAGAAAGCAGTCCCTGAAATGCTCACTGTGCTGCGTCTCTTGGCAATCAGCAAGCCTTCCCTCACTGAATATTCTCCAGTGTGTGCAGGTGGGGAGCAGTGTCTGGCCCAGTGTCTGCCCCATCGCCTTCCTGAATGAAAAATGCAGGTGGGACCCTTTGAAAGAAAACCATGGACCTATCCATTTCCCTTTAAAAGTCAGGGACAAACAGATTTGCCACCCACAGAGGAAGCAATCAGGGTAAGGACTCCTGGACCTAGCTAGAACTGGGGAAGTTTAGCAGGAAGAAGAGCCTGAAAAGTGACTGAAAGGATACAGGAGCACAAGGAGAAAACCATACTCAAGGTCAAAGCTGAAGGGTGAAGGACAGCCTGATATGGGAGCATAAGCAATCATATGTCCTATCAGTTTGTTACAGAGATGTTTTCCTTCTGTGTGTCTTATGCCACCAACATGAGGGGGCCATTGAGAATTTGGGAGGCCTGCGTGGTTATGTTTTATGTTACCCCTATGAAGCAAATACATTCCATTAAGAGCAAGGCTCTATTTTATGACCAAAGACGGGACCATCATGAGTCACTTGTGGAAAATAATGGTTTAAAGAGGATTGTAAAGAAAAAGCGGCTGTTAGATTTAGCAAATTAAAAAACAGGGCACCCAGTTAAATTCTGAATTTCATATAAACTACAATTTTTTTTTAGTATAACTATGTACCATGCAATATGTGGTCCATACTAAAAGAATTATTTACTGTTTATCTGAAATTCAAATTTAATTGTGAGACTTGTATTTTATATGGCAACCTTAAAAGAAAGTAGAAGATTGGCTGGTGAGGGAATGTACATCTTGGGACCATGGAAAAGAAGGGGGCAATGGTTATGGAAAAGAAGATATATTTAACTTGATTAATGTAAATAATTAAGTCAACATAACTCTGATGTAAACTTGGTTATAACCAAAGCCAGGAAACTTAGTTCAATCAATTTATTGAGTGGCTCTTGGGCACCAAATATGTGATGCCATATACCAGGAAATTGAGATTAAGAAGACAAAGTGTTCTGCCCCAGAGTAACTTGCTCTCTCGTTGAAGAATCAGACATGCAAATTGATATTTGATAGAAAATGTTTTAAGGAAATCTAAAGAAATGTGCAGTAATGATGTGGAAGAGGGAGTCATTAGTTCTGCCTATGAGTTCAGAGGAGACTTGTAGGTGAAGCGATATTTAAGTTGAACTTTGAAGAGAAGGAAGCACAGCACGATTAATAAAGGGGCAGGTATGATCACAAACTTGGCCCGTGGTCAGCCATGGTAGGAATCTGGGGTGTGGACAGGTGGGAAGGTAGATTGAGAGATGGTTAGAAGATGGGCTAGGGCTTCCCTGGTGGCGCAGTGGTTGAGAGTCCGCCTGCCAATGCAGGGGACACGGGTTCGAGCCCTGGTCTGGGAAGATCCCACATGCCGCGGAGCAACTAGGCCCGTGAGCCACAACTACTGAGCCTGCGCGTCTGGAGCCGGTGCTCCGCAACAAGAGGGGCCGCGATAGTGAGAGGCCTGCGCACCGCGATGAAGAGTGGCCCCCGCTTGCTGCAACTAGAGAAAGCCCTCGCACAGAAACGAAGACCCAACACACCCAAAAATAAATAAATAAATAAATAAATAAATTTATAAAAAAAAAAAAAAAAAAAGAAGATGGGCTAGAAGCATGTCATTAGGGGCTATAGTCTAGGACCTGTGGGGAGACATTCAAGCAGGGGAGAAGCAAGATCTAATCTGTAATTTAAGAAATGAAAACAGAAATTTAAGTGGCAGTATATTTAAAATACATTCAAAATTATAGCATCAAATTTGGTAAATACTTCCTTAGTATTTTTCTTAATTATCTCATTTTGGGCCAGTTCATGTGTCATTCACAAGGGGAGCAATGGAGAATAGCAGTTAAGAGCATGGGCTTCAGGTCAGAGGGTGCAGGAACTGAACCCTGGCTCTGCCACCCTGAGGAAGTCAAGTAATATCAGTGGTCGTCTGAAAGATGAGACGATCCTACACACTTCATGATGATTTATGAGTTTTCAATAAAATGACATACATATAGAACATTTAGCATAAAAGCCCTCACAGTGCTCAACAAATAAAATTATCATAAATTTTGATAGAAATAATTAATTTTCCTCACAGGTTTACCTACAGTTCTTATGTTTCATTGCTAATTTAAGACCACTAGTCCCCTTGGAAATTCCCCCTCGCAGCTCCTTCTGGAAGTTCGGGGCTGTGCCGCACGTGTTCACATCTAGTGCACTTCTGCCAAGTGCCAGGTTCTGCAGCCAGTCCTCCTGGCATCATGGTTTCCTCTCCGTTGGGCAAAGGAGGCTCGCTGGTTTCTGCCGAGGGCACCGTTGTCATCTTAGCCCCCTAAGGCTCCAAAGCTGTACCATTGTCTTTGTCAGAAGTTGTCCTGTCCTTAGTGAGTTCCAGAGCTTATTTAATGAAGTTTCTCCTTTTGAATTTTTTTTCCCTTTCCTGCTCTTATACCACCTAGATATCTGTCCATTAGGAGATGGCAGAGAGAACTACACTGCCTTCATAACTGTCATTCTCCTCCAGAGACTTGAATGGGTTTTGGCTTGTGGCCCCAACAGTACATGTCCCAAGAGGCTCCTCCATCACCTGCTACAAGGAATAATTCCTCCCCTGCATGCCTTCCTCTCTCTCCTCCCCAAACAATAAAAGAGTAGAGATTATGAATAAAATACGATTTTTCTTTGCAAGTTGATCCTGCCCATTTGAATTACTATAGTGGTGAACTGAGTATTACCATGGAGGGCATGTGGGGATGGAGGGAACTTGAATCAAGTCTTAAAAATCTGATCGAAAACCTCCATACCATTTGTCTAAAAAGGTGGGACTCTGGCTAACAAAATCTGTCTGTGAACACCAAAAAAAAAAAAAAAAAAAAAAAGTCATGAAGTCATAAAATATTTATTACAAGGTGAACCTACACTCAATCTCCATACGATCAGGGTTGCCCTGTTTCTCTCCCGTTAACTGCTGCATGTGTTTCTTCTTCTTTTCTTAGCCCACAGGCTGAGTGGGTCTTCCTTCCAGCTGACCAGTAAGTCACAGACATATGTGGCTAATCATTTTCCTCTTGCAGTGTATTTACAGAGTCAGCCCACCACATGTCCTTTGCATTGTGTTCCTCGCGGCCAGGCCCAAATATGCCATCTGCTGAGATACAGGCTCTGGGTATTTAGTGCAGAGAAGCCTGCAACCTGAACAAGAATAAACGGAGCCCCTGGAGGCAGATGTGAGACAGGTTCACAAGTCACAGTGGCTCTGATGAGTATCGACAGTGGACCCAAACCCTTACTAAATAGAAAACTTGATAAAAACTTCTTATAGTAAATCTGACCCTTGATAATTATTTTTCTCAAATAGGTAATGTTATGAGAAATGCCGTTCACAGTTATTCTAGTAGGAAATGTATTTTGTAAAAAACAACAATTAGAAGGTTTGGAAATTTTATGAGACTTCTAAGATCTCATAAGATTGATAGTTATATCTTTAGTCATGAGAACATCTCTATTTTCAGGTCAAATGTGTTGTTCCACAGTTTTTGGATGGAACTCTCAGCAATAGGTCAATCCATAATGGTTAATCTAATTCTGTTGTCTGAATTCTGTTGTACTATGTAATCTTGAGGGGAAAAAATGATCAGGACATTTTCCTATGGTTTCAAAACACATAGATTCAAGCAAATGATTGCAACAGGGATTTCGGGAAATCTCACTCTGCCCAATATATCGTGTATATTTTAAAATGTGAAAGCTTGCTGTTTATCCTTTAGAAAAGCAAGCAATAATTTTCACTGCAACATGTTACTCCTGCACATTCATCTATACATTTATACTTTTAGATATTAGCAACACTGCAAGGACATGACAGAATCGATCCAAAACTCAATTTGAAAAACAACAATAAAAACGTAGGGCTGGCTTAGGGAATAAAGCAGTGAAACTGAGTAGAGAGCAAGAAAGGGCGCTTTTTCCATGCAGAGGCCGTTGCTCAATCCATGCCATTGTCGCTCCCTGAAGAACCAAGGAAACTGACCAGAGGGTGTGTACACCTAATGGAGTTGAAGTAAATAGCTGTGGGTTAAATTTTGCCTTTATCCATTTTTCTTTTTTTGTCATTGCTTCCATTTTTTCTGCTTTATTTGTTCCCTGTGTCTTTGGTGTAGTGTGAGGAGTTAATATTTTAGGATTATGCTGATCTAAGATGATTTTTGAAAAATTCACTTTCAGTATTTGCTTTTGCCATGTACTGCATTCAGCTTGTTACCGTGGACTCAGGCAGAAGTTGGGACTTTATAGCCTATCTTTATACTCAAAAGAAAATCATTTGTACCCTCTGGCTTTTCAGATTTAGGCAAGCAGCCTTCTGTCCTTAATTCTAGCCAACACTTCAAGGGCATTTGAAGGTGGATTCTTCCAAGGTGAGACATTCAAAAAGTGGCCTCACAATGTGTGTGTACACATAAGAATGTGGGTGGATAATACTAAGACAACTTATCTTTGAACAGTCCTTTATTGTTTACTGAGTAAATATCCCCATTCTGCAAGAGATGTTATTATTCCCATTTTACAGATGTGGAACACTGAGAAGTAATTTGTTAGATGGTGCAATTAGGGTTCCAGGCCAGTTGTTCTCTCTCCAGACCGAGTATCCGCTCCAGGACATGGATTACATGTCTACCACGCCTCCTCAGCTAGCCTTGTAGTGCTACTTTTCAAATTGTAATCAGTGCAGAGGAATCACCTATGGATCTTGTTAAAATGCAGATTCTGATTCTGACTCAGGTCTAGGATTCTGCACTTCTACCAAATTCCCATCTTTTACTGCCTGAGACTCCACATTTCCTACAAGCTCCCTGGCTCTTGGTCCCCAGCACACATCTAGTAGTGAGGACCTTGGGAGTCTCTGTCGGTCCAGTGGTGGATCATGGACCATTCATCCAACCCCACTGTGGTGGTCAGTGTCCACTTCTTCAATATCATTACCTGCTTCTCCTCAGAAAATATGCATAAGGTAGGAATGTATGTATTGTTGTAATATATGTTAAATCTTGAGATGAATATATCTTAAATTATAAGGGTATCAATAGAAATCATTCTGTTTACAAATATTCATTTTACAAAGTAACTCACAGACTTCGAAAATAAACTTATGGTTACCAAAGGGGAAATGTGGGGGAGAGGGACAAATTAGGAGTTTGGGATTAACATATACACACTACTACATATAAGATAGATAATCAACAAGGACCTATTGTATAGCACAGGGAACTCTACTCAATATTTTGTAATAACCTATATGGGAAAAGAATCTGAAAAAGAATGGATATATGTATATGTATAACTGAATCACTTAGCTGTACACCTGAAACTAGCACGTTATAAATCAACTATACTCCAATATAAAATAAAAATTAAATTAAAAAATATTCATTTTACAAAGTAGTGCAGCAGGGATGTGTTTAGTTAAGTGGACCATGCACCTGGCCAACCATGTTCTGCAGAAGACTTGCATCCCATGTGACTGAAAACCAGAGGTATAAAGAAAATGAAAAGTGCCTGTTCACACTTTTTTTTTAACATCTTTATTGGAGTATAATTGCTTTACAATGTTGTGTTAGTTTCTTCTGTATAACAAAGTGAATCAGCTATATGTATGCATATATCCCCATATCTCCTCCCTGTTGTGTCTCCCTCCCACCCTCCCTATCCCACCCCTCTAGGTGGTGACAAAGCACTGAGCTGATCTCCCTGTGCTATGCAACTGCTTCCCACTCGCTATCTATTTTACATTTGGTAGTGTATATATGTCAATGCTACTCTCTCACTTCATCCCAGCTTACCCTTCCCCCTCCCCATGTCCTCAAGTCCATTCTCTACTTCTGCATCTTTATTCCTGTCCTACCCCTTTTCTTTTTTAGATTCCATGCATATGTGTTAGCATACGGTATTTGTTTTTCTCTTTCTGACTTACTTCACTCTGTATGACAGACTCTAGGTCCATCCACCTCACTACAAATAACTCAATTATGTTTCTTTATATGGCTGAGTAATATTCCATTGTATATATGTGCCACATCTACTTTATCCATTCATCTTTCAATGGACACTTAGGTTGCTTCCATGTCCTGGCTGTTGTAAATAGAGCTGCAATGAACATTGTGGTACATGACTATTTTTGAATTATGTTTTTCTCAGGGTATATGCCCAGTAGTGGTATTGCTGGGTCATATGGTAGTTCTATTTTTAGTTTTTTACGGAACCTCCATACTGTTCTCTATAGTGGCTGTATCAATTTACATTCCCACCAACAGTGCAAGAGGGTTCCCTTTTCTCCACACCCTCTCCAGCATTTATTGTTTGTAGCTGTTCACTCTTAACATTGTGTGTTTTTGCTCAATTTATGCCACTAAATTGGGGCTGGATTGGTTCAAAGGGTCTGACCTCCATGGCTCTACCCTAAGTGGTTGGGCCTCAAGCCCTAGTCTCTGGGGAACATTTCACTTCACTGGAATGAAAACAACCCCAGCAGGGTTTGTGTTAGTATTTGCTTTTGTCACAGTTCCAAGAGACCCTAAACCAGAGGTCAAAACTATTTATGAGTGGTTTTGAGAGTAGCTTAAGCTAAGGGAGCTCCAGGTTGCTAGAGAGTGAATTTTTCCTAGAGGAAGTATTTCAGAAACACCATGACTCCTTAAGCCTGCAGCCATGCTGAGCTTTGCCTGCTGCGCGGTGATGCCTTTGGCATTACTTCTTGGCGGGGAGGAACCCGGGGTGAGGAAGTTAATTGCAGAAGAGGAGTGTTAGGTGAGGAACGGGAGTAAGATGGATGTTGTGGTTTCTGGCAGGCAGCTGAGTCTGTGGCTGGCCTACTGTTAGTCCCATATCTGTATCCTTTAGAGGCAAAGACCAGTGGGCAGGTGTGTAATTAACATCACAAGGAGCTGTTGAGACCAGGGACCATGCTGCCCTTGGAAATGAGGTAAGGAACTTTCCCAAAATGAGAGACCTCAGGCTCCGTTCCCTGGTCCTCTGTTGCCAGGAATGGGGTATGCTATGGAAAAAAGAGATTACCTTATCTGGCAATAAGTGGCTATTACTAACACGCCACGTGACATGGATGGAGAGGGTTAAATCTGTCCCCCAGATGGTGCATCTGAAGTATCTCAGCTTTTAGTTTCCATCTTCATGGAGGATGGGGTGGTAAAGTGGTGCTATTTTTACAATATCTGAAGTTAAATAAAACTTTACTTGTATATCATAATTTATGAACCTGATTTTAGGTACTTTTGACATTCATACCACATTTTTAACAGTTCAACTTCTCTCCATACAGTAATGAGTTTTTTGTGTGCTGGGAGCATATGCACCAAGCTGTCAGCTAATAACCCCTGCCTCTCTCCCATGCTTGTAACTAGTTGTGAACTGCTAGCGAGGAAGCCAAATCTTGACCAAAACCAAGTTTTACTGGATCCACCGAATTTTTAACTCTTTTTTTAAAATTTCAGTTGCTAAAATTTAAAAATTGAGCATTTTTCTGTGAAAAGCCAGATTTCCAATGGCTCTTGAGATGAAAGACTTGTCATGATGGGGTCTGAGTGGCAGCATGACTGCCAGGGACAGGGACTCAGGAGCAGCACGCTGCTTTAGGCTGGGATGCATCTCCAGTTTGTTGCAGACCCCACCACTCATAGGGCCAGTGCCTACATTTGAGTTTGCAACCTCCATGCAGAACAGCCTTTGCAAAAGTTTGAACCCAGGTGAGTATACCCAGGTGAAGTTCAATGTAGCTGATGACTTTCAAGGGAGCTGAGGGTCCCCAAAACTGGTCCAAAATCAGGTATACCTGCAAAACCATGTTGCTAGCTTCTGATCTCAACCATCTAAGCCAGAGACCTACAGGTGTGAGTTCTCTGGAAAGAAGAGTTTAGTAAGAGAGGTTAGGATTAGCTCTGTGCGGCTGCAAATCCAAAATAATAGTGCTTTAAACAACAGAGCAACACATTTTTGACTATCATAAACAGAGAAAGGCATGCCTTCATCTTCAAAGGAAACCTTGAAGAAGTTGCATGCAGCATTTCTGCCTACATCCCACTGACCAGAACTGAGTTACATGGTGATATCTAGCAGTAAGGAAGGCTGGCAAAAGAGTCTTTATTCTGGGTGACGTTGTTCCCAGCAAAGGATCAGCAGGGAGAGAAAAATCTCTGTAAGGACTATATGGTTCTAAAATTTCCCAGAGAATTCCACATGGTGGACATGATGTAAATATTAAAAGAGAAAGGGAGGGAAATCATCAAACCTCACTGGCCCCTTCGATTCAACTCCTGATTATCCACACACCGGTGAAATTGCTATGAACTCTATGTACGTCCCACACTCCTTTTATATACTACCCTCATGCTTTATTCCTGTGCATTTTGCTTTACTTTACCACCCATGGTAAACCAACCAAGTGTTTAAATCCTGTGCAAGGTACTATGGGAGAATCAAGAGACAGCGTGGCCCCTTCCCACATGAAAAGCAAGCCTGATGCTAGATTTCACCACGTCTCATGAGATGTATCTTAACCTAAGTAGTGAGTTCCATCTTGGCTCTGTTGGAGGAAACACAGTGCTGTCAGTGCAATCCCACTCTAGGAATAGGTGGATCTCGTTCATTTTAGAAAATAAATTCTTTCACCAAAAAATAAATGTAAGGCCCCATTCTGTGTGAAACAGTTTACAAAAGTTGAATTTACATAAAGCTTTTTAAACTTTAAACTTTTTGAACTTTTACTGTAAAAAAATAAGTCGATATGATGAAAAGAAGCCTACTAATGACTTCTGTTAAGAAAAACTGAAACATAGCTCTGGAGATTCAAGATTACATCTTTCCTCCCAATAGTTACTTTATTCAAACTATTGCAGATGCACATGATTGATCAATTGCTTCCCTACTGGGGACAGCGGATGAAATCTTTATTTTGTTGTTGAATAAAAGTATCATGTAATTTGCCCTGAATTAACTTTCTGAAACATACTGTTAAGATGTACTGGGTAGAGCTTCCCTGGTGGCGCAGTGGTTGAGAATCTGCCTGCTAATGCAGGGGGCACGGGTTCGAGCCCTGGTCTGGGAGGATCCCACATGCTGCAGAGCAACTAGGCCCGTAAGCCACAACTACCGAGCCTGCACTTCTGGAGCCTGTGCTCCGCAACAAGAGAGGCCACGATAGTGAAGAGGCCTGCGCACCGCGATGAAGAGTGGCCCCCACTTGCCGCAACTAGAGGAGGCCCTCGCACAGAAATGAAGACCCAACACAGCCAAAAATAAATATTAAATAAATAAATAAATAAATAATGCAACCAACCATTAAAAAAATAAAATAAAAAAGATGTACTGGGTATACTTTTGGTTCTTTGAAAAACAAGAAAGACATTTTAAAGGCGGAAATGCTAACTAAAAGAGAAAGTCTCTCAGCTTCTGAGGAGCAGATACTTGAGGGTGGCCTTGGATCTCCAGATGATCCAGGCTTTGATGGTGATAATGAGAACATCCCCAACTGGCCTCCGTGCCCTGTGCGTCCATCCCTCCTTTTAACTTTGAGCTCACGTTCCCAAGCTACCCTGTGATATCTGAATTAGGGAACACGGAAGAGTTTAAGGAGCAAATGATGCAGCCCATGTTCTAGGTGCTGCGCTTGTCTCTTTATCACTTCACTCTTTATCAGCATCTCCTCACGTACAGACACAGGACAGGACCAAGGCTTGGAACCAGACTACAGTTCTCAGGAAAATTCCATTTGTGACAACAAACTATGGGGATTTATTTTACATGTTTAGGAGAGGCTAGGATACTTTCATGCTGTGAGCCCCAAAATGGGAAAATGTGATCAGAGGATGACCTTTCTATAAGAGCTAATACCATTTTTGATTTTAAAGAAACAAGAGAAAACAACAGCAATGCCTTTCATACTAAAAATGTGAAAAAAAGAAAAAGACCATCTAGGAAAAAAAAACAGACAAACAACAGCAACTAAATAAAACAACCCACAGTCATTCCCAGACAGATATTTATTCATCAATTTATAAAAAAGAAAACTGATTAAGTATGTGCAGTGAGTGGTCTCTAGAAGCAGTAGTTTAATTTCCTTCCTGCTTCCCAGCATCTGTAAGGGTAACCTTGTCATTCTCAACATCTGCTCTGTGGATTCTCTTGAGAGCTGTAATAGAATATTGGGTCTTCTTGTCATTCTGTGAAATAAGTTATTTTGAAGGAAGGAGATTAAGGGCACTCTATATAAAATGTTGTAATACCAGAATTGTTCTTTTTAAGTTTCAGTTTTTAAATCCCAGACAGTATTCCTAATTCCCAATTTACAGGAGAGAAAACTGAGGGTCGGAAGGTGTTGGTGGCTGTCTCAAGGTCACATGGAAGATGGTGAGGAGGCAGAACTCCTAATTTCTGATTCAGGTCTTTCCACTGTCCCAGGTGAACAATTCTGCTATATTGTTTTGATATTTCCAGGGATTCTGAGAGTCAAGTGGGAAAGAGAAACATTACAAATTATTTTTGTTCTGAAGGAGCCCATATGACTGCGAACTCAGCAAGATGTGCTTCTTCCAGGAGTAGAAGCAATCTTACCTTTTAACTACATGCTAATGACCATCCAGCTGTTTTGTAAGGGAATTAGGTCCATGGGAACTCTTTGGTTAGAAGATGTTATTTTAAGTGCCGTAGAACCTTAGATTATGACTAGAAATGGAGTTCTTCCAACTCAAACCCTCATTTCACAAATGAAACCACGACCACAGAGGCACAATCACCTGTCCCCAGCCCCATTGCCAAGCACTACACAAGTCTTATTCTGGGGTGTCTCTTTATGCTTCATCAGCCATTTCCCTGTTTAAAGGAATATGGATAGGTCTGTCAACCAAGAAATGCATCTCAAGCAGGTTTTTTGACCTTCCCACCTTATATAATACCTGGAAAGGATTTTTATTTAACAGCTAAACACCTTTCTAATCAGCATAACCCACGTAACAGACTTCATCTTTGTCTTGCTTTTCCCCTGTTTGCTCTTTTCTTTAAAACACCTCTAAAGTATCACAACAGTATTTTTAAAGTATCTGCCAAGAAGCATCATGATACAGTGTTTGTGCAAAGCTACAATGCAGGCTCTTGCATTTAGGAATGCAGCCCTGTTAGTCCAGCTCTTTCCACCCAAGCAGGGCTCATTGGTCTGTATTTAACAGACCAATGGCATCCTGTATTTTGTGGCATATAAGCCACTTGCCTTTGCCAGGTTCCCCTGCCGCAAACTGCAGCAAAGTCCCTCCTGCAGGGCAGAGTCTGTGAATGCACCTGCCTTACCCGGCATGACGGGTGAAAAGTGGTACTTAAAACATCCTGGACCTAGGAACAGTGTCTGGCACCTGTTGCCCAACACGTATTTTTGAATGAATACCTGAACATTGCAGCCTCCCTTTTGCAGGGCTTTGAATCTCTGAATTTGAGTCAACAGCATCTGAGCCTCCCTGACTAAGCCCTTAGTATTTTGCTTCCTTTACAAGTGCCAGGGTGACAGGAGTCTCCTGGATTCTCTCAGCATGTCAAGGAATATTTTAGTTGCTTGGATACCAGCAAGCTGTTAGGATGGAGGTCTGTATCACTGATGCCATAATGATTCCGAGAGATGGAGAGCCATTTCTACCCATCAGCATATGAGCCTCTCTTTAAATAAACTTCCTAGAATCAAGACAATTGCTGTACCCACACAAATGACTTCTTGTCACCATGGCAACACACTTGCTCTCTTGCCAGCCCCACCCTGTTCCCAATCAGCACAGAAGCACTGACAATAAGGCCTGACACACTTAAATGATGGGGATTTCTTGCTTTAAGGCCGAGATCTTTATGAATTCATAACCATAGTGGCCAGAACTGTGTGTTGCTGTTTCACTGACCCTGACTGGCATTCAGAAAAATAATTTCCCACCATGATTTATTTCGACTACCTCTTCTCAGCTCAGCTGTTCCCTTTCCCAAAGTCAATTAGCCAATCAATTGATCAATTGGGGGAAGAAATTAAACTATTTGGATACTAAACCAGAAATTGCTGTTCTGTCTTTCTAGATGGGGATTTCTCAATCTTGGCCAGTCCACTTGGAGTGGGGCATGAGCAAGGAAGCACCATGCCCAGGCATAGGTGCCGTTCCCCTCTACCTCCAGTTGGAGTGCATCGTATATTTGCTATTGGTTGATGGCCTCTTGTCTGGGACTCCACAGGCCCCCCTCTACGACCTCAGTGAACTCAGTTATATTCCTACAAGGACCACCCTTGTCTACCCTGGGAAGAGAGGTTCCGTGCATTGGGCCGGGCTCTCACTATAGTTGGATAAAGGCAGGCACAGCTGGAGAAGTCCCTACACATTATAGCCATGTCAAAGGATCTGGCAGTAAATGTGCCACCTCTAGGTCTCCCAACCTGGCACTGAGAGAGAATGCCGTGCCCCTGAGTAGAAGCAGCTACCCTCATTAAACTGATGCAACCAGAGCAAAGCATTCAATATCTCCTATTTCTTACAAGATCAGCTCCCAGCCCCATGGCCTGACTCCCCCCATGCCCACCTCTTCCACTCATCTCATCACTGTGTGCTTATGGTCCTCTGCCCTACTCTGAGGAGTTGTATTTTTGTTTTCTTAATTTTCTCTTTTTTCATGCCTCTGGGCTTTTGTTCCCACTGTCTCACTGACCTGGAATGATCTCCCCTCTTTCCTTTCTATTCACCCTCCAAACACACCCTAAATGTCCAACAACAGGACAAGGGATAAATGAATATGTTGTAAATGTTGTATTTTGACACCCATTCTCCCCCTCCAGGGCCAAGGCACTCATCCCCCATCTGTCAGGAGTGTTGGCTATGCACGGTGCACAGCTGAGTCCCTCTGCCAGGAAAGTCGTGGGTTGAAGGAAGCTGCCTTACCCAAGGTTTTATCAGCTGACTTCCGATGACCAGTTCATGCAAAGATACAGAGGCTCAGCCCCTTTGCCTCTGTCAGCTGAAAAATGCACAATGTGAGAGTTGTGAGTTAAGTAACAATATTATTTGGGGCAAAATGAGGAGTATAGCTCAGGAGACAGCATCTCAGAAAGCTCTGAGGAACTTCTCCAAAGAGGTAGGGGGAAGGTCAGTACTGTATATAAGTATAATGAAGGGGGATACATGCAGTGAGGCACGCATTTTGGCAGAAGGTTGCTGCTTGTCACGAGGAGCAGATGTCTCCGTTAATGATTTTAGTGCTTTTCTAGATATGAGAAGATACAAGAATTTGGACTTAAAAAATCTCCTGAAAATATTTAACTATCTGAAGATCTGTTCTGCCAGTTTTTCCCAGAGCACAGCGTGCCTCATTCCTGATCTCCACCCTGAATTCTTTTCAGGGTGTGTTGAAGGTCAGCGACTGCAGTGGCTAGCGACTTCATCCTTGTAGAGGCAGATGGCAAGTGCCAATTTTCACTTGGCACTTCTGTTTGGGACAACTCTGTAGGGCCATTCCAGCTAAACTCCCCATGGGATGGACTGAGGCCTTCATTGCAGCTGCATCACTTTCTAAGCTCTCTCTCTACCTGGTCCTGCTTCACTCACGCCCTTGTAGGCAGTCTTCTGAAAGTCCTCCCTAGTGAAGCTCCAGCATGCATACCTCTATCTCAGAGTTTGTTTTCCAGGCAACCCTAAGACCTGGCAAATCTAGGGTGAAATCATACCTAGTCATGAAAAACTTAAATTCTGTATTAAAGAATATTTAATGACATAGGAAACTGCTCAAGTTAATGAAGTAAATATGAAAACAAGAGGCAAAACTGTGCATGCAATCTGCTCCTTATTATGTAAGCATCTACATGAAGAAAGGAGAAAGAGAATGAGAGCAAAAAGAAAAATATTTTCAGGAGGAGTTACTCCTAAAATAGAATTAAAATAGTGTCAACCTCTGGAATTTTGTTTCGGTTTTCCTTGTTTTAAATATTCTACAATGAGAAAGCAATCATTAGAAAACCTAAGTCATTTAATAGTAAAATGAAGTACTATTACTAAGCAAATCCCCAGAATGCAAAACAGAAAAACAGAAGTTGACTTAGTCTTTGAGGATAAATGAAAAGCTTCAGCTTCCAGGATCCCTCTCTGTGCTGCAATGTCCCTCATCCCTATTCCCTCAGAAATCGGTGGAATTGATTACTTCCTTTTTTTAGGAGAAGCCAATTCTCTCTACCTAATGACCGCTTCCTTTTTTGTGCAAATCTGGCTCCCCCTATATATTCGTCTGTCATTACCCTTCACCACATGGTATTGCAAATATTTAAATTTATCTCTTGTATTATAGCGAGGGTTCCACGAGAGCAGAAGATCATGTCCCCCTGCCTAGGACATGGCCTCTGCACAGTGAACGCTCAATACATTTTACTGAATGAACAAATGAATAAATGAAATTGTATCTGGAGTGGAGATTTGAAGAATCAAGCATTTAAGTGGCATGGGGACAAACTACTGAAAGTGAGAGAAAGGATGTAGAAAGAAGCATTGAAAGCCTAATTAATGTTTTTGATTGTGTCAGTATAGAAGACTATGAAATAGGAGGCCCTCCCCCAGCCTGTGTTTCCTTGCTCCATGCTTTATAAAGAAGCTGACATTGCCACTGTGGCTTTGAGGCTTTCAAGATAAGCATCAGTTTGATTTCAGAAGGAAAATGAGAAATGCCATTCAGGGATAAATGTTTTGTTCAACTTTACAATGATCATTTTTTCCCTAATCATTCAATATAAAAAGTGCTAGTGTTCTTACTGAAGAACTTTTGCATTTCTCCAGGTTAAATTTTGGAAAGTTACATTTGAAACTTTCTGACAGTACCTTGTTTTCTGCCCTTTCACTCTCTTCCTACAGTTACTAAAAAGTCCTGTCTTTTTTTTTCTTAATTGATGTAAAATTCACTTACATAAAATTCAGGACTTTAACCATTTTAAGTGTACAATTCAGTATTGCCTTTTTATCCTGAGTTTAGCTTCTCTCCTCAAGTAACAATTAGCCAGTCTTTACAAAGATATTAACTGGTTCTACTGAGCTGACATTGCAATAATACTCCTGGGTAAAACATTTACACATTTACATTTAAATAAGGGTATTGATACCTTAACTCAAAGAACTAACTCCATTCTTCCTTGACTGTCACTTACAAGATATGGATCAAATTTCTTAGTGATACACATGAGGATCTTCTTAGACTGGACCCTGCTCATTCTTCTCCCCTTCTGCACTGTGAGCCCAGGCATGCTCAAATATTTGTACTTCCTCAAGTGAGCAACGCTCTTTCATGCTTTTGTGTGTATTTCTTTTTCCTCTTTGTCAGATGCTTATGTTTCTTTTCCTTGAGATGACGTCCAGACATTAAGATGCCTGTGAAACCTCTCTTCTCCCCAGGCAGAGTAAGGAGGTGGCACTGTCCCCATTCATATCCTCTCTCTCTCTCCTTCTCTCTCTCTCTCTCTCCTTCTCTCTCTGTCTCTCTCTCCCTCTCTCCTATTCTCTAGACAACTTTACATGCCCCCAGTTAAACCTTTTCCATATTGGATTGTAATTTTCAATTTTGTTGCTGTTTCCTAATAAGACTGTAAATACTTTCAGCATAGGGATTGTTTACATCTCCACTGTTCAATGATCTTGAAATATAGTAGATGCTCAAAAGCAGTTACTAAATGCAGAAAAAAAGACTAACACTAATTAAGAATCTCTGGCAGACTGGTAAAGAACTATTCTGGTGGAATGTGCTTTTGGTCACCCTTCACACGGATATCTTCTCTAGTTAGGGCTATAGCTGTTGAACAGTATTTGTCTTGAAGTCATCATAGGAGTAGGAAGCCAGATGCTTATACCTCTGGAAATTTCTGACACTCGTTAGAGAAAGATGCAAACTATTAATTAGATACATATCATGACAATATGTCTTACAGCATTGATAAACCATTGATAAACATTAATCCAGTCTGTTTTAGTCTTGTTTCTCTTGAGCTTCATCACAAAATTTATATTTGTAACACTTGCTGTTTTCATCCCTGGATAATAGACTATTTAGCATTTTATCATTTACAAAGTATAGGAATTCACACTCTACCCACTCCTAGTTATTGGATATGGATCTCTTCTGAGGGCTCTCCAGAGATCATTCTGTAGTCTAGGCTACACTACCAAGGCTGTAGGCTATCAAACCGGTAAACTGCAAATAAAATAGAGAGGTATTAGGATTATTGAAACAGAAAACAGTAATGAAATGTGTGGGGCTGGGGGAGGGATGGGGAGAGAGAAAGAGGAGGGAGGGAAAGGAAAAAGGGAAAAAACAACAAAACTGTAATTTTCTTTTCTTTTTTTCTTTCTTTGGCATGTGGCTTGTAGGATCTTAGTTCCCCAACCAGGGATCGAACCTGGGTCCCGGCAGTGAAAGGGCTGAGTCCTAACCACTGGACCACCAGGAAATTCCCTATAATTTTCTTGATATGCACATCCTCCTTGTGTCAGTCCTCCAAGAAGAGCATCCTCATCTAAGCTGACATGTGCTCAGTGTTCCCTGCAATAAAATGTGAGGGCTGGGTTATCAAATATCCATGTGCATCACAATCATCTGGGGACTTGTTTAAAATGATGGATTCTTGAAATGAAATCATTACCTCAAAGAGCTATCTGTACTTCCATGTTCATTGCAGCATTATTCACAATAGCCAAGATGTGGAAACAAATTAAGTGTTCAACTAGGGAAGAATAGATATAGAAAATGAGATACATACACAAAATGGAATATTATTCAGCCTTTAAAAAGAAGAAAATTCTGTCATTTGTGACAACATGGATGAATTTGGAGAGCATTATGCTAAGTGAAATAAGCCAGACAGAGAAAGACGAATGAATACTGCATCATATCGCTTTATGTGTGGAATAAAAAAAAAAAAAATGTCAAACTCAGAAATAGAGAGTAGAATTGTGGTTGCCAGGGGCTGGGGGCAGTGGGAGAAATAGGGAGAAGTTGGTAAATGGATATAAGCTTTCAGTTGTATCACAGCAAAATAAAATAAATAAAATAAAGAAATAAAATAATAAATAAAACAAACTAAAAAATAATGAAATAAAAGCAAAGCAAAATAAAATAAAGCAAAATGATGGATTCCTAGCCATCATTTCAGTTTCTCTGGGACGTTACTTAGTTTTTCTGAAGTTGATCCTAGGAAGCTGATTTTTTTTAATAAGGCCCAGATGGTTCTGTTAGAGGTGATCTAGTAATGTACCACACTTTGAGAAACACTACAGAATCATCTCTTAGCCTTACTGTATTAATTAGCATTTTCTGCTAAAACAACAGTCATGTATTAGCTCATTGTTTATTGCAGATTGGCAGTTTGGTTTGGGCTCAGCTGGATGATTCTTTCACTGGTGTTGTCTGACTCACTCCTAAAGCTCCATTCAGCTGGGGGCTCAGCTGAAGGAGGATGGTCAGATTTGGCCTGTGCACATGACTGGTGTTTGGCAGGCTGTCAGTCAAAGGTGCCTCATTTCTCCTCCCTGTAGTCTTGGCAACAGGCTAGCTTGGACTTCTTCATAAGGTGATCTCGAGATTCCCAACAGCAAGAGAGGGTAAGCCCTAATATGCAAGCACTTTTCAAGCCTCTGCTTATATCACATTTTCAAATGTCTCATTGGCCTCATCTAGTTTTGAGGGAAAAAGAAATAAACTCCACCTCTTGATGATAAACATAGCAAGGTCACATTGCAAGGGATGGGAGGTATTACCAGGGCCATCTTTGCCAACACTCTGCCACACTTACTATCTCAATAAACTGGTATGTCAAGTAATCGTTGATGAAGGAAAGTTTATGAAGGATTTACACTTTTTAAATATAAACTAGTACAAATGCAAGTTTATATTACAAATAAAAACCCTGCCACTGACTTATATCACCAGATTTTTTTTTGAGTAATGTATTGGTGGATTTATGTACAGTGTGATGGGAATTGTCATAATTTTGGACAGACCCATGGAAATTTGTAGTCCTTTCTAATGTAATCTGCCATGAATAACTTGGAAGAAAAAAAAGCACCATAGTTCTAGTTATCTGGGAAAAATTAGGTAAGGGTGACAGATGATGGTCTTTTGTTTCACTGCTTTTGGGTCTTTTATTCACTGAATAATATATAGTGGTAAAGATATAGTACCTACTTCTCTAGGTACCAATCTTGGCTCTGCCTTTCTTGAGTTGTTTAACCTTGGAAAATAAATTAATTTGTCTTTCCATGCCTCATAGTATTGTTGTGATATTTAAATGAAATTGTGTATAAGAGCTCACAAAGCATTAGCTATCATCATCATTATCATCATTCTAGAAAAAAATGTTGTCAACATACCATAGCTCTCTTTACCCCTAAGGAATGGGCAGTTGCCTATAGAATCTACATTCAGATAACTCCTTGCCTCTTTCAAATCCCCCAAATAACTAGAAGATTGGCCAGATCCTTTTATTCCATGAGGACAGGAGAGAATGACTCTGCCCAAATCTGTTCCTATTCTCTAGCAGGACTCAGTGACTAGTATTCCCATTGTGGTTTAAGGGAAAAACTACTGTGGTAGCCAGTCTCCAGGATGGTCTCCAATGATCCTTGTCTTATGGTATCCATCCTCTTGTGTAAAACTCCTCCCATATTCAATAGGGCTCATCTGTGTAACCAAAAGAATACCATAGAAATGAAATGTGACTTCTGATCCTAGGTCATAAAAGACGTTGCAGTTTCTACCTTACTGTCTTGGATCAGTCACTGTGGGGAAATCCAGATGCCATGTGTGAGGCTACTCAAGCAAACCTATGGAGACTCCCATATGTCAGGAACCTGGGGCCTCTTGTCAATAGTGGGTACAAACTTGCCGAGCATCTGAGTGAGCCAACTAGGAAGTAAATATTCCATCTTCCCTCAAGCTTTGAGATGACTGCAGCCCCAATAGACAGCTTGACCATCATGAGGGACCACAAGCTCTCATCTAAGCTGCTCTCCAATTTCTGATCCACACAAACTGTGAGAGAGAATAAATGTCTGCTGTTGCTTCCAGTTTCTCAAGTTGCAGGGTGATTTGTTATGTGAAGGTAGATAACTGATACAGCTGTTTTGATGTGGGGAGAGACAGCACAGATGCACTGGCCAATGGGAGGAGGGAGACAGGAGAGGTGCTCCAGAGGCAGAGGCTGAGGATTACCAAAGAGCAACCTTGCCATGTAGCTTGTGGGCACAGTCCTGGAGGCCATTTTCTGGAAGAGAAGCAGCAGAACTGAGTGTGCCAAGTGCATTGAAGTGCCTAAAGACCCTGCAGGGAACGGCACTGGGTAACCAGGAGGTCGTGCTTTTCCTCTTTATCATCTCTGCCATTAACTAGAACGGAGCTCTTTGTGGGAAACATGCAAATTGCTTAAAATGGAGTTGAACTCCCTCCATCTCTCTTTAACTGGAAATATAATTGTAACTCCTTGCACATTGCTCTGATTTTTTAAATCCTGTCACGCTTTGTTGGCTCACTGCTTTTCATCTTACTGTTTATTAAAATAACCCTAGTCCTCTTTGATGCTGAAAGCCCAAGTATGTTATTGTTAGCTATTGCCAAATTAAAATTCATTTTTATTTAATATTAAGGTTCTTGACTATTCATTTTTAAGTTTTTTTTTTTAGCTTTGGAGTTGGGGAGTGGGAGTGGAGAAAGGAGAAAAGTAGGAAACAGTGAATGGCCAGTGGGAACCCTGTCCTGGCCTCAGGAATGTGACAGTTATTATCAAAGCATCCCCATGAACATTTTTATATGTTTCTCTATGAAACTTAGTCCCTATACCCTTGACTAGTGTCAGGTAGAATGTGCCATGAGCCATGGATGAAGAGCTATGTTATATATTCCTACTAGAGTGATTGATGATTTAGCCACAGGATTGTTTAACCCTTCAGAGTGTTGGGTGAGCTGATTCTAATTTGTTTAATTGATTTTGCAGTGAAATTGAGATGGGTACTCGAGTCTTCCTGACAAGGTAATTTTGCATTTAAGTCTACACTACAAACAGTGGGATGATGTCCAGGCAGAAATACTCCCTGGATGATTTCCAAAAACATCCTATGTAAGGGGATTGTGATTGAGAAATGTATTAGTTTCCTTTAGGTCTGTGACAAATTACCATACACTTGGCTGCTTAAAAGTACAGAAATATATTCTTGCACAGTTCTGAAGTTCAGAAGTACAGAATCATTTTCGTGATGCTGACATCAAGGTGTTGGTGGGCTTGCACTCTCACTGAGAGACTATCCTACTTCCATATTTTCCTCACTGGTGTTGTAGTCTAGTTGTTAGTGTCACAGAAAGGAGAAATGGCTCTCCTCTTCTTCAAAAAAACTGTAGGACAAAATACATGAGATGGAAGAACTGTAGAAAGGAAGGAGGGAGAGGAGGCAGATAAAGTTTTGCTGAAACACACCAACTCCCCAGTCTGGGCTGTTGCTTGTTGAATCTGGCTCTGTTGAATACCTTCCTTTGAAAGCCTCTCTCAGTTTTGTTTTGTTTTTTCTTGATTTATTTTTTGAATTTTATTTTATTATTTTTTTTATACAGCAGGTTCTTATTTGTTATCTACTTTATACATGTTAGTGTGTGTATGTCAATCCCAATCTCCCAATTCATCCCACCACCACCTCTCCACCCCACTTTCCCCCCTTGGTGTTTATACCTTTGTTCTCTACATGTGTGCTACATCTGTGTCTCTACTTCTGCCTTGCAAACTGGTTCATCTGTATCATTTTTCTATATTCCACATATATGGGTTAATATATGATATTTGTTTTTCTTTTTCTGACTTACTTCATTCTGTATGACAGTCTCTAGGTCCATCTACATCTCTACAAAAGACCCAATTTCATTCCTTTTTATGACTGAGTAATATTCCATTGTATATATGTACCACATCTTCTATATCCATTCGTCTGTTGATGGGCATTTAGGTTGCGTCCATAACCTGGCTATGGTAAATAGTGCTGCAATGAACATTGGGGTGCATGTGTCTTTTTTGAATTATGGTTTTCTCTGGGTATATGACCAGTAGTGGGATTGCAGGGTCATATGGTAATTCTATTTTTAGTTTTTTAAGGAACCTCCATAGTTTTCTCCATAGTGGCTCTATCAATTTACATTCCCACCAACAATGCAAGAGGGTTCTCTTTTCTCCACAGCCTCTCAAGCATTTGTTGTTTGTAGACTTTCTGATGATGCCCATACTAACCAGTGTGAGGTGATAGCTCACTGTAGTTTTGATTTGCATTACTCTAATAATTAGTGATGTTGAGCAGCTTTCCATGTGCCTCTTGGTCATCTGTATGTCTTCTTTGGAGAGATGTATATTTAGGTCTTCTGCCCATTTTTTGATTGGGTTGTTTATTTTTTTTTTTGATATTGAGCTGCATGAGCTGTTTATATATTTTGAAGATTAATCCTTTGTCCATTGATTCGTTTGCAAATATTTTCTCCCACTCTGAGGGTTGCCTTTTCATCTTGTTTATAGTTTCCTTTGCTGTGCAAAAGCTTTTGAGTTTCATTAGGTCCCATATGTTTATTTGTGTTTTTATTTCCATTACTCTAGGAGGTGGGTCAAAAAAGATCTTGCTGTGATTTATGTCTAAGAGTGTTCTTCCTATGTTTTCCTCTAAGAGTTTTACAGTGTCCAGCCTTACATGTAGGTATTTAATCCATTTTGAGTTTATTTTTGTGTATGGTGTTAGGGAGTGTTCTAATTTCATTCTTTTACATGTAGTTGTTCAGTTTTCCCAGCACCACTTATTGAAGAGACTGTTTTTTCTCCATTGTATATCCTTGTCTCTTTTGTCATACATTAGTTGACCATAGGTTTGTGGGTTTGTCTCTGGGCTTTCTTTCTTGTTCCATTGTTCCATATTTCTGTTTTTGTGCCAGTGCCATATTGTCTTGATTACTGTAACTTTGTAGTATAGTCTGAAGTCAGGGAGTCTGATTCCTCCAGCTCCGTTTTTTTTCCCTCAAGATTGCTTTGGCTATTCGGGGTCTTTTGTGTCTCCATACAAATTCTAAGATTTTTTGTTCTAGTTCTGTAAAAAATGCCATTGGTAATTTGATAGGGATTGCATTGAATCTGTAGATTACTTTGGGTAGTATAGTCATTTTCACAATATTGATTCTTCCAATCCAAGAACATGCTGTATCTCTCCATCTGTTTGTGTTATCTTTGATTTCTTTCATCAGTGTCTTACAGTTTTCTGAGTACAGGTCTTTTGCCTCCTTAGGTAGGTTTATTCCTAGGCATTTTATTCTTTTTGTTGCAATGGTGAATGGGATTGTTTCCTTAATTTTTCTTTCTGATCTTTTGTTCTTAGTGTATAAGAATGCAAGAGATTTCTGTGCATTAATTTGGTATCCTGCAACTTTACCAAATTCATTGATTAGCTTGAGTAGTTTTCTGGTGGCATCTTTAGGATTCTCTATGTATAGTATCATGTCATCTGCAAACAGTGACAGTTTTACTTCTTCTTTTCCAATTTGTATTCCTTTTATTTCTTTTTCTTCTCTTATTGCCGTGGCTAGGACTTCCAAAACTATGTTGAATAATAGTGGCGAGAGTGGACGTCCTTGTCTTCTTCCTGATCTTAGAGGAAATGCTTCCAGTTTTTCACCATTGAGAATGATGTCTGCTGTGGGTTTGTTGTATATGGCCTTTTAGGTAGGTTCCCTTTACGCCCACTTTCTGGAGAGTTTTTATCATAAATGGTGTTGAATTTTGTCAGATGTTTTTCTGCATCTATTGAGATGATCATATGGTTTTTATTCTTCAATTTGTTAATATGGTGTATCACATTGATTGATTTGTGTATATTGAAGAATCCTTGCATCCCTGGGATAAATCCCACTGGATCATGGTGTATGATCCTTTTAATGTGTTGTTGGATTCTGTTTGCTAGTATTTTGTTGAGGATTTTTGCATCTATATTCATCAGTGATATTGGTCTGTAAATTTCTTTTTTTGTAGTACCTCTGTCTGGTTTTGGTATCAGGGTGATTGTGGCCTTGTAGAATGAGTTTGGGAGTGTTCCTTCCTCTGCAGTTTTTTGGAAGACTTTGAGTTGAGAAGGATGCATGTTAGCTCTTCTCTAAATGTTTGATAGAATTCACCTGTGAAGCCATCTGGTTCTGAATTTTTCTTTGTTGGAAGATTTTTAATCACAGTTTCAATTTCATTACTTGTGATTGGTCTGTTCATATTTTCTATTTCTTCCTGGTTCATTCTTAGAAGGTTATACCTTTCTAAGAATTTGTCCATTTGTTCCAGGTTGTCCACTTTATTGGCATAGAATTGCTTGTAGTAGTCTCTTGTGATGCTTTGTATTTCTGGGGTTGTCTGTTGTAACTTCTCCTTTTTCATTTCTAATTTTATTAATTTGAGTCCTCTCCCTCTTTTTCTTGATGAGTCTGGCTAAAGGTTTATCAATTTTGTTTATCTTCTGAAAGAACCAGCTTTTAGTTTTATTGATCTTTGCTGTTGTTTTCTTTGTTTCTATTTCATTTATTTCTGCTCTGATCTTTATGATTTATTTCCTTCTACTAACTTTGGGTTTTGTTTGTTCTTCTTTCTCTAGTTCCTTTAGGTGTAATGTTTGATTGCTTATTTGAGATTTTTCTTCTTTCTTGAGGTAGGATTGTATTGCTATAAACTTCCCTCTTATAACTGGTTTTGCTGCACCCCATAGGTTTTGGATCATAGTGTTTTCATTGTCATTTGTCTCTGGGTATTTTTTGACTTCCTCTTTGATTTCTTCAGTGATCTCTCGGTTATTTAGTAAAGTATTGTTTAGGTTCCACGTGTTTGTGTTTTTTTACGTTTTTTTCCCTGTAATTCATTTCTAATCTCATAGTGTTGTGGGTGGGAAAGATGCTTGATCTGATTTCAGTTTTCTTAAATTTACTGAGGCTTGATTTGTGACCCAAGGTGTGTTCTATCCTGGAGAATGTTCCGTGTGCACTTGAGAAGAAAGTTTAATCTGCTGTTTTCGGATGGAATGTCCTATAAATATCAATTAAATCTATCTGGTCTATTATGTCATTTAAAGCTTTTGTTTCCTTATTAACTTTCTGTCTGGATGATCTGTCCATTGGTGTAAGTGTGGTGTTAAAGTCCTCCACTATTATTGTGTTAATGTCAATTGCCTGTTTTATAGTTGTTAGCATTTGCCTTATGTATTGAGGTGCTCCTATGTTGGGTGAATATATATTTATAATTGTTATATCTTCTTCTTGGATTGATCCCTTGATCATTATGTAGTGTCCTTCTTTGTCTCTTATAACATTCTTTATTTTAAAGTCTATTTTATGTGGTATGAGTATTACTACTCCAGCTTTCTTTTGACTTCCATTTGCATTAATATCTTTTTCCATCCCTTCACTTTCAGTCTGTATGTGTCCCTAGGTCTGAAGTGGGTCTCTTGTAGACAGCATATATATGGGTCTTGTTTTTGTATCCATTCAGTGAGCCTGTGTCTTTTGGTTGGAGCATTTAATCCATTCACATTTAAGGTGATTATGAATTTGTATGTTCCTATTACCATTTTCTTAATTGTTTGGGGTTTGTTTTTGTAGGTCCTTTTCTTCTCTTGTGTTTTCCACTTAGAGAAGTTCCTTTAGCATTTGTTGTAGAACTGGTTTTGTGGTGGTGAATTCTCTTAGCTTTTGCTTGTCTGTAAAGCTTTTGATTTCTTGATGGTATCTGAATGAGAGCCTTGCTGAGTAGAGTAATCTTGGTTGTAGATTCTTCCCTTTCATCTCTTTAAATATATCATGCCACTCCCTTTTGGCTTGCAGAGTTTCTGCTGAGAAATCAGCTGTTAACCTTATGGGAGTTCCCTTTTATATTATTTGTCATTTTTCCCTTGTTGCTTTTCATAATTTTTCTTTGCCTTTAATTTTTGTCAATTTGAATACTGTGAGTCTCAGAGTGTTTCTCCCTGGGTTTATCCTGCCTGGGACTCTCTGTGCTTCCTGGACTTGGATGGCTAATTCCTTTCCCATGTTAGGGAAGTTTTTGATTATAATCTCTTCAAGTATTTTCTCAGGTCCTTTCTCTCTTCTCCTTCTGGGAACCCTCTAATGCGAATGTTGGTGCATTTAATGCTGTCCCAGAAGTCTCTTAGGCTGTGTTCACTTCTTTTCATTCTTTATTCTGTTTTGCAACAGTGAATTCCACCATTCTGTCTTCCAGTTCACTTATCCGTTCTTCTGCCTCAGTTATTCTGCTATTGGTTCCTTCTAGAGTATTTTTCATTTCAGTTATTGTATTGTTCATGTCTGTTTGTTCTTTAATTTTTCTAGGTGTTTGTTCTTTAAATCTTCTAGGTCTTTTTAAAACAT
This sequence comes from Balaenoptera acutorostrata, assembly GCF_949987535.1. Classification (NCBI taxonomy): domain Eukaryota; kingdom Metazoa; phylum Chordata; class Mammalia; order Artiodactyla; family Balaenopteridae; genus Balaenoptera; species Balaenoptera acutorostrata. Next base: position 20,691,290 of record NC_080075.1, on the reverse strand, counting down.
TTCTTGCTTCTTCTCGATCTTTGCTTCCATTCTTTTTCTGAGGTCCTGCATCATCTTCACTATCATTATTCTGAATTCTTTTTCTGGAAGGTTGCCTGTCTCCACTTCATTTTCTTGTTTTTCTGGGGTTTTATCTTGTTCCTTCATCTGGTACATAGCCCTCTGCCTTTTCATTTTGTCTATCTTTCTGTGAATGTGGTTTTCCTTCCACAGGCTGCAGAATTGTAGTTCTTCTTGCTTCTGCTGTCTGCCCTCTGGTGGATGAGGCTCTCTAAGTGGCTTGTGCAAGCTTCCTGATGGGAAGGACTGGTGGTGGGTAGAGCTGGGTGTTGCTCTGGTGGGCAGAGCTCAGTAAATTTTTAATCTGCTTGTCTGCTGATGGGTGGGGCTGGGTTCCCTCCCTGTTGGTTGTTTGGCCTGAGGTGACCCAGCACTGGAGCCTACCCGGCTCCCTGGTGGGACCAATGGTGGACTCCAGGAGTACTCATGCCAAGAAGCACTTCCCAGAACTTCTGCTGCCAGTGTCCCCATCCCTGTGGTGAGCCACAGCCACCCCCTGCCTCCTCAGGAGACCCTCCAACACTAGCAGGTAGGTCTGGTTCAGTCTCCCATGGGGTTACTGGTCCTTCCCCTGGGTCCTGATGCACACACTACTTTGTGTGTGCTTTCCAAGAGTGGAGTCTCTGTTTCCCACAATCCTGTTGAAGTCCTGCAATCAAATCCCACTAGCCTTAAAAGTCTGATTCTCTGGGAATTCCTCATCCTGTTCTGGACCCCCAGGTTGGGAAGCCTGACGTGGGGCTCAGAACCTTCACGCCATTGGGTGGACTTTTGTGGTATAATTGTTCTCCAGTTTGTGCATCACCCACCTAGCAGTTATGGAATTTGATTTTGTTGTGATTGCACCCCTCCTACTATCTCGTTGTGGCTTCTCCTTTGTCTTTGGATGTGGAGTATCTTTTTTGGTGAGTTCCAGTGTCTTCCTGTTGATGATTGTTCAGCAGTTAGTCGTGATTCCAGTGCTCTCACAAGAGGGAGTGAGTGCACGTCCTTCTACTCTGCCATCTTGAACCAATCTCCCCTAATTTCTTGATTTTGATGGTAGTATTGTGGTTATGTAAGAGAATGTCCTTGGTATACACACTAAAATATTTGAAAGAGATGGGGCAGCGGGTTGGCAACAGTCTGAAATTGTCCTAGAAAAAAAGCTTATTTGTACTAAAGTTGAAATTTGTTTAAAAGTTTGTGATCACTGGCTCGTCTGGGGCAGCCGAGATGGGCATGGCTCAGAGACCTGGGGAAGAACTGGCTCCCCAGGAAAGACCAGTTATTTGGATGTAGAGCTGGTGAGAATGGAAGGCAGGCTGCTAATAGCTCTGTCAGTGAAGCAGCGCCATGGGCGCCCACCCGAAGTTTCAGCACTGCCACAAGACCCTCTCTCAGTTTTTAACTTTGCAATATAGATTTGGTTACCCATTCAAAATTGCCATCTCACATGTTGCAATCAAGACCTTGTCTATCTTCGTTGCCCACTGCAAAGTTTTATTAATCTTGGAGTGAATTCACTGCTCCATGCCCACTGTGGGCTCCCTGCCATGGTGTGTGGACTTGAGATGAAAACCACTTGATGTATGGTTGGAGAGTAATAGACTTCTCTCACCCAGACTGATAAGTCATTACAGGCCCTTTCATTCAATAAATCTGTGCTGGGTCCTGGCTTGCACTTAGTTGGGGGGAGGGGAGAGTGAGAGGAGAATTGAATCTTTTCTAAAGTGCTGTTCAGCCTTGTACATACTACTTGGTGATAGATGGCTGTAGTACACATGATCTCTGATCCAGACAGAATATAGGGGATTCTTGGATTGGGGAAAATTTACAGATGAAATTAATGAAGTTAGTCTCCTGAAAAGGTCTTGAGAGAGACAGAGAGAGAGAGAGAACGCAGCTAAGACTCACACTCAGGAGAAGAGCAGTTCCAAATCCCTTGGCAAGGGAATGGTATATATGGGCAGATTTAGACCCTTTTCAGAGCCATGCGATGCTTCTTAAACTGGAGTCTACAGAAAGACACTGAGGACTTCACGAATTCTCAATTAGAGAAACTCTGGCTTAAAATGTAGTGTAATACTTTATCCTGATATCTTATTCTTTCCCTAATCTAATTCCATCTGCCTCTCTTAGCCTACTTTTCATTCCTCCCACTGTTTTTCCAGTTAGACTGGGCTACTCAGAATTCCCCAGACTTCTCACATCTGTAACTTTGTGCAGATCCCATTGCTCCTCTGAAACGTCACGCTATACTTTCTCCTCCTCCCCCGGCCCTCCCCCCCAACAAGCCCCACGCCAAGGGTTCCAAGTCGTCTCCCATTCTTCCAGGTGCCAGGTCCCTGGGCACTCAAGCTCCAGATGCTCACTCTTCCTCACTATTTCTGTAGCAATTTAAGCTTTGAAAAGTGCCTTCTTGAGTACCCTGCTGCTCTGGATTGCTTATATTTTTAACTTGTTTTATCTTTTGGACAAGAATGTTTGGCTTTACAATTGTGTGTCTCCTTTCCTATTTCCTATCTCTTCAAAAACCAGAATGCTTATTGTAAATAAGTAAAAAGATGCCCATTTCTATCTTTGAGAGCTGGCAAAACCAACCACTGAAATGATGCTGTTGAGAACTCACCCTTCTCTTGTCTACCATTCTAATACTCAGGCACAATGCTGGCCTGCCACTTCCAACTAACACTGCTTGTGATCAACAAGTTATCTGTGGGTGAATAAGGGACAGAAGAGATGGTGAGTAGAGGGAATCTATGATCAAATAGGAAGGGTAAAGGGCCAGGAAACAACCGGGAGTGGCAGGGTCTCTGCAAAAGACTGCCAAGAACAGCAATGCTTGATGTTCAATTGGATGTTATTGCAAAACACCCTCTATCTCAGCATCAAACCTCTAGTTCAGTCTATTTCACATATGTGTTGTATGAGTGTATTGGTGTGTGGAAGATAAGGAAAGAGACTGATTTTCATATTTGAATCAAAGTGAAGTAATGATTATGAGGCCACCTTCAAAGGTAAACATGAAATAGTAAGCACTGAAAATATTTGGAGAAATGTGGATTGGTGGTATGAGTTTGCAGCCAATCTTCTGTGGATCTCATAGGAATAGAAGACCTCAGGTGACTTTGTGACTGGTCCAAGGGATTTGGGGGCTAGAAAAAGATATGACCACGAGGTGGCAGTAGCACACACACGCTGTATTGGGCACTTTGAGGACAGGTTTGCCTGGGCAAGTCCCTCCCAGCAAGAGTCTGGGGCAGCAACTTGGAAGAGGAGGAGGACAAGGGAATTCCTGGGGAAAGAGGGATTAGGAGGGAGCTTTCTAGTTAGGTAAAGTGACTCAGAAGCCTGGGGGAGTCTCTGGTCAGAAAGCTCTGAAGGGCAGCAGTGACTTGGGGTCTTTATGATGCTGGGCTTATCTTATCTATGGCTACAGATGTTGGACACAGCTTTATGGCATATGCAAAGCAGTCAGGTTCAGAATGGCTAAAAATCTGCTTATTTGGGCTGTGAATAAAATATTTTCACGTGTAAAAATTTCACTTTGGTGCCAGTAGGCTTTTGAGCTAATGGGTCTCAACTATAGTGAAGAAAATATACAACTTAGGGACCAATACACGGATGCCATCTTTGCTTCATTTATATAACATACATTACACACACACACACAAACACACACTCACAAACACACACGCATCCACAGACTCGCATATACTTACAGGATCGGAGTCCTACCATATATGGGGTTTTGTAGCTTTCACAATAATAGCTTAAGCATTTTTCAATGTCAATAAAAATTCTTCCAAAACATGATTTTTTTTTAAACATCTTTATTGAAGTATAATTGCCTTACAATGGTGTGTTAGCTTCTGCTTTATAACAAAGTGAATCAGTTATACATATACAATATGTTCCCATTTCTCTTCCCTCTTGCATCTCCCTCCCTCCCACCCTCCCCATCCCACCCCTCTAGGTGGTCACAAAGCACCGAGCTGATCTCCCTGTGCTATGCGGCTGCTTCCCACTAGTTATCTATTTTACATTTGGTAATGTATATATGTCCATGACACTCTCTTACCCTGTCACATCTCACCCCACCCCCTCCCCATATCCTCAAGTCCATTCTCTAGTAGGTCTGTGTCTTTATTCCCGTCTTGCCACTAGGTTCTTCATGGCCTTTTTTTTTTTTTTTTTCCCTTAGATTCCGTATATATGTGTTAGCATACTGTATTTGTTTTTCTCTTTCTGACTTACTTCACTCTGTATGACAGACTCTAACTCCATCCACCTCATTACAAATACCTCCATTTCATTTCTTTTTATGGCTGAGTAATATTCCATTGTATATATGTGCCACATCTTTATCCATTCATCTGTCGATGGACATTTAGGTTGCTTCCATGTCCTGGCTATTGTAAATAGAGCTGCAATGAACATTTTGGTACATGACTCTTTTTGACCTATGGTTTTCTCAGGGTATATGCCCAGTAGTGGGATTGCTGGGTCGTATGGTAGTTCTATTTGTAGTTTTTTAAGGAACCTCCATACTGTTCTCCATAGTGGCTGTATCAATTGACATTCCCACCAACAGTGCAAGAGTGTTCCCTTTCCTCCACACCCTCTCCAGCATTTACTGTTTCTAGATTTTTTGATGATGGCCATTCTGACCGGTGTGAGATGATATCTCATTGTAGTTTTGATTTGCATTTCTCTAATGATTAATGATGCTGAGCATTCTTTCATGTGTCTGTAGGCCATCTGTATATCTTCTTTGGAGAAATGTCTATTTAGATCTTCTGCCCATTTTTGGATTGGGTTGTTCGTTTTTTTGTTATTGAGCTGCATGAGCTGCTTGTAAATCTTGGAGATTAATCCTTTGTCAGTTGCTTCATTTGCAAATATTTTCTCCCATTCTGAGGGTTGTCTTTTGGTCTTGTTTATGGTTTCCTTTGCTGTGCAAAAGCTTTTAAGTTTCATTAGGTCCCATTTGTTTATTTGTGTTCGTATTTCCATTTCTCTGGGCGCTGGGTCAAAAAGAATATTGCTGTGATGTATGTCATAGAGTGTTCTGCCTATGTTTTCCTCTAAGAGTTTGATAGTGTCTGCCCTTACACTTAGCTCTTTAATCCATTTTGAGTTTATTTTTGTGCATGGTGTCAGGGAGTGTTCTAATTTCATACTTTTACATGCTCCTGTCCAATTTTCCCAGCACCACTTATTGAAGAGGCTGTCTTTTCTCCACTGTATATGCTTGCCTCGTTTATCAAAGATAAGTTGACCATATGTGTGTGGGTTTATCTCTGAGCTTTCTATCCTGTTCCATTGATCTATATTTCTGTTGTTGTGCCAGTACCAAACTGTCTTGATTACTGAAGCTTTGTAATATAGTCTGAAGTCAGGGAGCCTGATTCCCCCAGCTCCATTTTTCGTTCTCAAGATTGCTTTGGCTATTCGGGGTCTTTTGTGTTTCCATACAAATTGTGAAATTTTTTGTTCTAGTTCTGTGAAAAATGCCAGTGGTAGTTTGATAGGGATTCCATTGAATCCGTAGATTGCTTTGGGTAGTAGAGTCATTTTCACAATGTTGATTCTTCCAATCCAGGAACATGGTATATCTCTCCATCTATTTGTATCATCTTTAATTTCTTTCATCAGTGTCTTATAATTTTCTGCATACAGGTCTTTTGTCTCTTTAGGTAGGTTTATTCCTAGATATTTTATTCTTTTTGTTGCAATGGTAAACGGGAGTGTTTTCTTAATTTCACTTTCAGATTTTTCGTCATTAGTGTATAGGAATGCAAGAGATTTCTGTGCATTAATTTTGTATCCTGCTACTTTACCAAATTCATTGATTAGCTCTAGGAGTTTTCTGGTAGCATCTTTAGGATTCTCTATGTATAGTATCATGTCATCTGCAAATAGTGACAGCTTTACTTCTTCTTTTCCGATTTGGATTCCTTTTATTTCTTTGTCTTCTCTGATTGCTGTGGCTAGGACTTCCAAAACTATGTTGAATAATAGTGGTGAGAGTGGGCAACCTTGTCTTGTTCCTGATCTTAGTGGAAATGGTTTCCGTTTTTCACCATTCAGGACAATGTTGGCTGTGGGTTTGTCATATGTGGCCTTTATTATGTTGAGGAAAGTTCCCTCTATGCCTACTTTCTGCAGGGCTTTTATCATAAATGGGTGTTGAATTTTGTCGAAAGCTTTCTCTGCATCTATTGAGATGATCATATGGTTTTTCTCCTTCAGTTTGTTAATATGGTGTATCACATTGATTGATTTGCGTATATTGAAGAATCCTTGCATTCCTGGGATAAACCCCACTTGATCATGGTGTATGATCCTTTTAATGTGCTGTTGGAGTCTGTTTGCTAGTATTTTGTTGAGGATTTTTGCATCTATGTTCATCAGTGGTATTGGCCTGTAGTTTTCTTTCTTTGTGACATCTTTGTCTGGTTTTGGTATCAGGGTGATGGTGGCCTCATAGAATGAGTTTGGGAGTGTTCCTCCCTCTGCAATATTTTGGAAGATTTTGAGAAGGATAGCTGTTAGCTCTTCTCTAAATGTTTGATAAAATTCGCCTGTGAAGCCATCTGGTCCTGGGCTTTTGTTTGTTGGAAGGTTTTTAATCACAGTTTCAATTTCAGTGCTTGTGATTGGTCTGTTCATATTTTCTATTTCTTCCTGGTTCAGTCTCGGCAGTTTGTTCATTTCTAAGAATCTGTCCATTTCTTCCAGGTTGTCCATTTTATTGGCATAGAGTTGCTTGTAGTAATCTCTCATGATCTTTTGTATTTCTGCAGTGTCAGTGGTTACTTCTCCTTTTTCATTTCTAATTCTATTGATCTGAGTCTTCTCCCTTTTTCTCTTGATGAGTCTGGCTAATGGTTTATCAATTTTGTTTATCTTCTCAAAGAACCAGCTTTTAGTTTCATTGATTTTTGCTATTGTTTCCTTCATTTCTTTTTCATTTATTTCTGACCTGATCTTTATAATTTCTTTCCTTCTGCTGGCTTTGGGGTTTTTTTGTTCTTCTTTCTCTAATTGCTTTAGGTGCAAGGTTAGGTTGTTTATTCGAGATGTTTCCTGTTTCTTGAGGTAGGCTTGTATTGCTATAAACTTCCCTCTTAGCACTGCTTTTGCTGCATCCCACAGGTTTTGGGTCGTCGTATCTCCATTGTCATTTGTTTCTAGGTATTTTTTGATTTCCCCTTTGATTTCTTCAGTAATCACTTCGTTATTAAGTAATGTATTGTGTAGCCTCCATGTGTTTGTATTTTTTACAGATCTTTTCCTGTAATTGATATCTAGTCTCATAGCATTGTGGTCGGAAAAGATACTTGATACGATTTCAATTTTCTTAAATTTACCAAGGCTTGATTTGTGACCCAAGATATGATCTATCCTGGAGAATGTTCCATGAGCACTTGAGAAAAATGTGTATTCTGTTGTTTTTGCGTGGAATGTCCTATAAATATCAATTAAGTCCATCTTGTTTAATGTATCATTTAAAGCTTGTGTTTCCTTATTTATTTTCATTTTGGATGATCTGTCCATTGGTGAAAGTGGGGTGTTAAAGTCCCCTACTATGATTGTGTTGCTGTCGATTTCCCCTTTTATGGCTGTTAGTATTTGTCTTATGTATTGAGGTGCTCCTATGTTGGGTGCATAAATATTTACAATTGTTATACCTTCCTCTTGGATCGATCCCTTGATCATTATATAGTGTCCTTCTTTGTCTCTTGTAATAGTCTTTATTTTAAAGTCTATTTTGTCTGATATGAGAATTGCTACTCCAGCTTTCTTTTGATTTCCATTTGCATGGAATATCTTTTTCCATCCCGTCACTTTCAGTCTGTATGTGTCTCTAGGTCTGAAGTGGGTCTCTTGTAGACAGCATATATATGGGTCTTGTTTTTGTATCCGTTCAGCCAGCCTGTGTCTTTTGGTGGGTGCATTTAATCCATTTACATTCAAGGTAATTATCGATATGTATGTTCCTGTTCCCATTTTCTTAAATGTTTTGGGTTTGTTATTGTAGGTGTTTTCCTTCTCTTGTGTTTCTTGCCTAGAGAAGTTCCTTTAGCATTTGTTGTAAAGCTGGTTTGGTGGTGCTGAACTCTCTCAGCGTTTGCTTGTCTGTAAAGGTTTTAATTTCTCCATTGAATCTGAATGAGATCCTTGCTGGGTAGAGTAATCTTGGTTGTAGGTTTTTCTCCTTCATCACTTTAAGTATATCCTGCCACTCCCTTCTGGCTTGCAGAGTTTCTGCTGATAGATCAGATGTTAACCTTATGGGGATTCCCTTGTGTGTTATTTGTTTTTTTTCCCTTGCTGCCTTTAATATGTTTTCCTTATATTTAATTTTTGACAGTTTGATTAATATGTGTCTTGGCGTGTTTCTCCTTGGGTTTATCCTGTATGGGACTCTCTGTGCTTCCAGGGCTTGATTAACTATTTCCTTTCCCATATTAGGGAAGTTTTCAACTATAATCTCTTCAAAAATTTTCTCAGTCCCTTTCTTTTTCTCTTCTTCTTCTGGGACCCCTATAATTCGAATGTTGGTGCGTTTAATGTTGTCCCAGAGGTCCCTGAGACTGTCCTCAGTTCTTTTCATTCTTTTTTCTTTATCCTGCTCTGTAGTAGTTATTTCCACCATTTTATCTTTCAGGTCACTTATCCTTTCTTCTGCCTCAGTTATTCTACTATTGATCCCATCTAGAGTATTTTTAATTTCATTTATTGTGTTTTTCATCATTGCTTGGTTCCTCTTTAGTTCTTCTACATCCTTGTTAAATGTTTCTTGCATTTTGTCTATTCTATTTCCAAGATTTTGGATCATCCTTACTATCATTATTCTGAATTCTTTTTCAGGTAGACTACCTATTTCCTCTTCATTTGTTAAGTCCGGTGTGTTGTTGTTGTTTTTTTTTTTTTTTTTTAAATAAAGCGCATTTTATTTTTTTTAAAATTTTATTTATTTATTTATTTATTTATTTATTTATTTATTTATTTATGGCTGTGTTGGATCTTTGTTTCTGTGCGAGGGCTTTCTCTAGTTGTGGCAAGCGGGGGCCACTCTTCATCGCGGTGCGCGGGCCTCTCACTATCGTGGCCTCTCTTGTTGCAGAGCACAGGGTCCAGACGTGCAGGCTCAGTAATTGTGGCTCACGGGCCCATTTGCTCCGCGGCATGTGGGATCTTCCCGTACCAGGGCTCGAACCCGTGTCCCCTGCATTGGCAGGCAGATTCTCAACCACTGTGCCACCAGGGAAGCCCAAGTCCGGTGTGTTTTGACCCTGCTCCTTCATCTGCTGTGTGTTTTTCTGTCATCTCATTTTGCTTATCTTACTGTGTTTGGGGTCTCCTTTTCACAGGCTGCAGGTTCGTAGTTCCCGTTTTTTTTGGTATCTGTCCCCAGTGGCTAAGTTTGGTTCAGTGGGTTGTGTAGGCTTCCTGGTGGAGGGAACTAGTGCCTGAGTTCTGGTGGATGAGGCTGGATCTTGTCTTTCTGGTGGGCACGTCCACGTCTGGTGGTGTATTTTGGGGTGTCTGTGGCCTTATTATGATTTTAGGCAGCCTCTCTGGTAATGGATGGGGTTGTGTTCCTGTCTAGCTAGTTGTTTGGTATAGGGTGTCCAGCACTGTAGCTTGCTGGTTGTTGAGTGAAGCTGGGTCTTGATGTTGAGATGGAGATCTCTGGGAGATTTTTGCCGTTTGGTATTACGTGGAGCTGGGAGTTCTCTTGTGGACCAGTGTTCTGAAGTTGGCTCTCCCACCTCAGAGGCACGGCCCTGATGCCTGGCTGGAGCACCAAGAGCCTTTCGTCCACACGGCTCAGAGTAAAAGGGAGAAAAAATAGAAAGAAAGAAAGAAAGAGGCTATAATATAGTGAAGTAAAATAAAGCTATTGTAAAGCAAAGCTATACAGACAAAATCTCACCCAGAAGCATATACATATACACTCACAAAAAAAAAAAAAATGAAAAGGGGAAAAATTAATATATCCTGCTCCCAAAGTCCACCTCCTGAATTTGGGATGATTCGTTGTCTATTCAGGTATTCCACAGATGCAGGCACATCAAGTTGTTTGTGGAGTTTTAATCCGCTGCTTCTGAGGCTGCTGGGAGAGATTTCCCCTTCTCTTCCCTGTTCGCACAGCTCCTGGGGTTCAGCTTTGGATTTGGACCCGCCTCTGCGTGTAGTTCGCCTGTGCGAGTAGGTCGCCTGAGGGCATCTGTTCCCCGCCCAGACAGGACGGGGTTAAAGGAGCAGCTGCTTCGGGGGCTCTGGCTCACCCAGGCCGCGGGGAGGGAGGGGTACAGAGGAGGCGGGGCGAGCCTGCGGCGGCCGAGGCCGGCGTGACGTTGCACCAGCCTGAGGCGCGCAATGCGTTCTCCCGGGGATGTTGTCCCCGGATCCCGGGACCCTGGCAGTGGCTGACTGCACAGGCTACCGGGAGGGGCGGTGTGGAGAGTGAACTGTGCTCACACACAGGCTTTTTGGAGGCGGCAGCAGCAGCCCCAGCGTCTCACGCCCGTCTCTGGGGTCCGCGCTGATCGCCGCGGCTCGCGCCCTTCTCTGGAGTTCGTTTAGGCGGCGCTCTGAATCCCCTCTCCTTGCCCGCCACGAAACAAAGAGACAAGAAAAAGTCTCTTGCCTCTTCGGCAGCTGCAGACTTTTTCCGTGTCTCCCTCCCGGCTAGCTGTGGTGCGCTAACCCCTTCAGGCTGTGTTCACACCGCCAGCCCCAGTCCTCTCCCTGCGATCCGACTGAAGCCGAGCCTCAGCTCCCAGCCCCGCCTGCCCCGGCGGGGGAGTAGACAAGCCTCTCGGGCTGCTGAGTGCTGGTCGGCACCGATCCTCCGTGCGGGAACCTCTCCGCTTTGCCCTCCGCACCTCTGTGGCTGCGCTCTCCTCCGTGGTGCCAAAGCTTACCCCCTCTGCCACCCGCAGTCTCTGTCCGCGAAGGGGCTTCCTAGTGTGTGGAAACCTTTCCTCCTTCACAGCTCCCTCCCACTGGTGCAGGTGCCGTCCCTATTCTTTTGTCTCTGTTATTTCTTTTTTCTTTTGCCCTACCCAAGTACGGGCGGAGTTGCTTGCCTTTTTGGAGGTCGGACGTTTTCTGCCAGCGTTCAGTGGGTGTTCTGTAGGAGCAGTTCCACGTGTAGATGTATTTCTACTGTATCTGTGGGAAGGAAGGTGATCTCCGTGTCTTACTCTTCCGCCATCTTCCCCAACCCCCCCAAAACATGATTTTTAATGGCTGCACATTATTTCATCATGAGTTTTTCCTATAATTTACCAAGCCATTATTTCTAATATTTTCTTACAAGTAGCTTATTGTTTCATACTTACAGATATGTAGTGATGGAACCATAAGTCTGTTGTTGATTCTTAGTTCTACAGAATCGATGGTTGAGCTGGGGAATCATCAAGTGATTTCTGAAAATAATTTTCGGAAGAGATTTCATTCAGATTTCAAAATAGTTATTTATGCATCAATTTATTTAACAATATGATTAATGGTCTAAGCTTGCAGATATGTTTTAATCAAAAAGCAACTGTGCTTATCAAGAAATTATATTATGCAAAGAGCACTCAATCATACTAGGCCCCTGAACAATCTTAGTTTTGAAGTGAAGTCCAGACTGTATCTGGTTACGTTACCAACTGTATCAAATCATCATGCCCCAAAACATCTAAACAGATAGTCACTTGCTTAGGAATGGCACTTCCCCATTTTAAATGGTGTAAGGAAAATGCTATTTAAAACCTTGGCATCCTTTGCAAAGAGTGGATGAGCTAGAGGAGGAGGCGCAATGACAGTGTGACTTCTGCTTTCCTCCTTGTATGTCTGTGTGCGTGTGTGGGGTGGGGCAGAGGAGTCTGAACCACAAGATGTGCTGTAAGAACAACACCAGATCAAACAACCCGACTCCTGCACCTCTGAGGCAATTGCAGTGCTGAATAGATATTCTCAGGGTTCGTCCCACTCTGTGACCATTTATGTAATAGATGTTGCTTGAATCTAAAGGGAAAAAAAGGAGAAAGGAAACAAAATGAGGTTTACTGACTTATGGCAGACAATTTACATAAAACACATTCCTCTACGTAATTTTTTCCAAATCACTTTGTAAATTTTATTTTTAAATTTTATTTTTTATTGAAGTATAGTTGCTTTACAATATTGTGTTAGTTTCAGGTGTATAGCATAGTGATCCAGTATTTTTGCAGATTATAGTTCATTATAGGTTATTACAAGATAATAGCTATAGTTCCTTTGCTATACAGTAAATCCTTGTTGCTTATCTATTTTGTATATAGTAGTTTGTATCTGTTAATCCTATAACCCTAATTTGTCCCTCCCCTTCCCCTCTCCCCTTTGATAACAATAAGTTTGTTTTCTAGGTCTGTGAGTCTGTCTGTGTTTTGCATATAGATTCACTTGTATTATTTTTTAGATTCTACATATAAGTGATATCATAGAGTATTTGACTTTCTCTGTCTGACATATTTCACTAAACATAGTATTCTCTAGGTCCATTCACATTGCTGCAAATATCAGTATTTCATTCTTTTTTGTGGGTGAGTAATATTCCATTAATATATATATTCATATAACATACCTTTTTTAAAAAATAATTAATTAATTAATTTTTATTTTTGGCTGTGTTGGTTCCTCGTTTCTGTGCGAGGGCTTTCTCTAGTTGTGGCGAGCAGGGGCCACTCTTCATCGCGGTGCACGGGCCTCTCACTATCGTGGCCTCTCTTGTTGCAGAGCACAGGCTCCAGATGCGCAGGCTCAGTAACTGTGGCTCACGGGCCTAGTTGCTCCGTGGCATGTGGGATCTGCCAAGACCAGGGCTCGAACCCATGTCCCCCGTACCGGCAGGCAGACTCTCAACCACTGCATCACCAGGGAAGCCCCATAACATACTTTCTTAATCCAATAATCTTTTGATGGACTGCATTCATGTCTTGGCTTTTGTAAATAATGCTACTATAAACATTGGGGTGCATGTATCTTTTCAAATTAGTATTTTTTTGTTCTTCTGGGTATATACAGAGGAATAGAATTGCTGGATCATATGGTACGTCTATTTTTAGTTTTTTAAGGAACCTCCATACTGTTTTGCATAGTGGCTGCATCCATTTACATTCCCACCAACAGTGGTAAGAGGGTTCCCTTTTTTCCACATCCTCTCCAACATTTGTTATTTGCAGACGTTTTGGTGACAGCCATTCTGACCCGTGTGAGATGATACCTTACTGTGGTTTTGATTTGCACTTCTCTAATAATTAGCAGTGTTGAATATCTTTTCATGTGCCTGTTAGCTTGTCTCCTTTGGAAAAATGTCTGTTTAGGTCTTCTGCCCATTTTGATTGGATTATTATTGTTATTTTTTTAAACATCTTTACTGGAGTATAATTGCTTTACAATGGTGTGTTAGTTTCCGCTTTACAACAAAGTGAATCCACTATACATATACATATATCCCCATATCTCCTCCCTCTTGCATATCCCTCCCACCCTCCCTATCCCACCCCTCTAAGTGGTCACAAAGCACTGAGCTGATCTCCCTGTGCTATGTGGCTGCTTCCCACTAGCTATCTATTTTACATTTGGTAGTATATATAAGTCCATGCCACTCTCACACTTCGTCCCAGCTTACCCTTCCCCCTTCCCTTGTCCTCAGGTCCACTGTGTATGTCTGCATCTTCATTCCTGTCCTGCCCCTAGGTTCTTCATAACAATTATTATTATTTTTTTTTTTAGATTCCATATATATGTGGTAGCATACGATATTTGTTTTTCTCTTTCTGACTTACTTCACTCTGTATGACAGATGCTAGGTCCATCCACCTCACTATAAATAACTCAATTTTGTTTCTTTTTATGGCTGAGTAATATTCCATTGTATATATGTGCCACATCTTCTTTATCCATTCATCTGTCAATGGACACCTAGGTTGCTTCCATGTCCTGGCTATTGTAAATTGTGTTGCAATGAACATTGTGGTCCATGATGCTTTTTGAATTATGGTTTTCTCAGGGTATATGGCCAGTCGTGGGATTGCTGGGTCGTGTGGTAGTTCTATTTTTAGTTTTTTAAGGAACCTCCATACTGTTCTCTATACTGGCTGTATCAATTTACATTCCCACAACAGTGCAAGAAGGTTCCCTTTTCTCCACACCCACTCTGGCATTTATTATTTTTAAATTTTTTGATGATGGCCATTCTGACTGGTGTGAGGTAATACCTCATTGTAGTTTTCATTTGCATTTCTCTAATGATTAGTGATGTTGAGCATCCTTTCATGTGTTTGTTGGCAATCTGTATATCTTCTTTGGAGAAATGTCTATTTAGGTTTTCGGCCCATATTTGGATTGGGTTGTTTGTTTTTTTGATAATGAGCTGCATGAGCTGCTTGTAAATTTTGGAGATTAATCCTTTGTCAGTTGCTTCATTTGCAAATATTTTCTCCCATTCTGAGGGTTGTCTTTCGTCTTGTTTATGGTTTTCTTTGTTGTGCAAAAGCTTTTAAGTTTCATTAGGTCCCATTTGTTTATTTATGTTTTTATTTCCCTTTCTCTAGGAGGTGGGTCAAAAAGGATCTTGCTGTGATTTATGTCATAGAGTGTTCTGCTTATGTTCTCCTCTAAGAGTTTGATAGTGTCTGGCCTTACATTTAGGCCTTTAATCCATTTTGAGTTTATTTTTGTGTATGGTGTTAGGGAGTGTTCTAATTTCATTCTTTTACATGTAGCTGTCCAGTTTTCCCAGCACCACTTATTGATGAGGCTGTCTTTTCTCCACTGTATATTCTTGCCTCCTTTATCAAAGATAAGGTGACCACATGTGCATGGGGTTATCTCTGGGCTTTCTATTCTGTTCCATTGATCTATATTTCTGTTTTTGTGCCAGTACCATACTGTCTTGATTACTGTAGCTTTGTAGTATAGTCTGAAGTCCAGGAGGCTGATTCCTCCAGCTCCGTTTTTCTTTCTCAAGATAGCTTTGGCTATTTGGGGTCTTGTGTGTTTCCATACAAATTGTGAAATGTTTTGTTCTAGTTGTGTGAAAAATGCCTGTGGTAGTTTGATAGGGATTGAATTGAATCTGTAGATTGCTTTGGGTAGTATAGTTATTTTCACAACGTTGATTCTTCTAATCCAAGAATATGGTATATCTCTCCATCTATTTGTATCAACTTTAGTTTCTTTCATCAGTGTGTTATAATTTTCTGCATACAGGTCTTTTGTCTCCTTAGGTAGGTTTATTCCTAGGTATTTTATTCTTTTTGTTGCAGTGGTAAATGGGAGTGTTTTCTTATTTTCACTTTCAGATTTTTCTTCATTAGTGTATAAGAATGCAAGAGATTTCTGTGCATTCATTTTGTATCCTGCTACTTTACCAAATTCATTGATTAGCTCTAGTAGATTTCTGGTAGCACCTTTAGGATTCTCTATGTATAGTATCATGTCATCTAAAAACAGTGACAGTTTTACTTCTTGTTTTCCAATTTGGATTCCTTTTATTTCTTTTTCTTCTCTCATTGCTGTGGCTAAAACTTCCATACCTATGTTGAATAATAGTGGCGTGAGTGGGCAACCTTGTCTTGTTCCTGATCTTAGTGGAAGTAGTTTCACTTTTTCCCCATTGAGAATGATGTTGGCTGTGGTTTGTCATATATGGCCTTTATTATGTTGAGGTAAGTTCCCTCTATGCCTACTTTCTGGAGGGTTTTTATCATAAGTCGGTGTTGAATTTTGTTGAAAGCTTTTTCTGCATCTATTGAGATGATTATATGGTTTTTATCCTTCAATTTGTTAATATGGTGTATCACATTGATTGGTTTGCATATATTGAAGCATCCTTCCATTCCTGGGATAAACCCCACTGATCATGCTGTATAATCCTTTTAATGTGCTATTGGATTCTGTTTGCTAGTATTTTGTTGAGGATTTTTGCATCTATATTCATCAATGATATTGGCCTGTAGTTATTTTTCTTTGTAACATCTTTGTCTGGTTTTGGTGTCATCTTTGTCTGGTGATGGTGGTCTCGTAGAATGAGTTTGGGAGTGTTCCTCCCTCTGCTATATTTTGGAAGAGTTTGAGAAGGATAGGTGCTAGCCCTTCTCTAAATGTTTGATAGAATTCACCTCTGAAGCCATCTGGACCTGGCTTTTGTTTATTGGAATATTTTTAGTCACAGTTTCAATTTCAGTGCTTGTGATTGGTCTGGTTATATTTTCTATTTCTTCCTGGTTCAGTCTCAGAAGGTTGTGCTTTTCTAAAAATTTGTCCATTTCTTCCAGGTTGTCCATTTTATTGGCATAGAGTTGCGAAGGATCTCTCATGATCCTTTGTATTTCTGCAGTGTCAGTGTTACTTCTCCATTTTCATTTGTAATTCTATTGATTTGAGTCTTCTCCCTTTCTTTCTTGATGAGTCTGGCTAATGGTTTATCAATTTTGTTTATCTTCTCAAAGAACCAGCTTTTAGTTTTAGTGATATTTGCTATCATTTCCTTCATTTCTTTTTTATTTATTTCTTATCTGATCTTTACGATTTATTTCCATCTGCTACATTTGGGTTATTTTTGTTCTTCTTTCTCTAATTGCTTTAGGTGTAAGGTTAGGTTGTTTATTTGAGATGTTTTTGTTTCTTGAGGTAGGATTGTATTGCTATAAACTTCCCTCTTAGCACTGCTTTTGTTGCATCCCATAGGTTTTGGGTCATCGTATTTTCATTGTCATTTGTTTCTAGGTATTTTTTGATTTCCTCTTTGATTTCTTCAGTTATCTCTTGGTTATTAAATAGTGTATTGTTTAACCTCCAGGTGTTTGTATTTTTTACAGATTTTTTTCCTGTGATTGACATCTAGTCTCATAGTTTTCTGGTCAGAAAAGATACTTGATAGGATTTCAATTTCCTTAAATTTACCAAGGCTTCACTTGTGACCCATGATATGATCTCTCCTGGAGAACGTTCCATGAGCACTTGAGAAGAAAGTGTAATCTGCTGTTTTTGGATGGAATGTCCTATAAATATCAATTAAGTCCATCTTGTTTAATGTATCATTTAAAGCTTGTGTTTCCCTATTTATTTTCATTTTGGATGATCTGTCTATTGGTGAAAGCGGGGTGTTAAAGTCCCCTACTATGATTATGTTACTGTCGATTTCCCCATTTATGGCTGTTAGCATTTGCCTTATGTATTGGGTGCTCCTATGTTCAGTGCATAGATATTTACAATTGTTATATCTTCTTCTTGGATTGATCTCTTGATCATTATGTAGTGTCCTTCTTTGTCTTTTGTAATAGTCTTTATTTTAAAGTCTATTTAATCTGATATGAGAATTGCTACTCCAGCTTTCTTTTGATTTCCATTTGCATGGAATATCTTTTTCCATCTCCCTCACTTTCAGTCTGTATGTGTCCCTAGGTCTGATATGGGTCTCTTGTAGACAGCATATATACGGGTCTTGTTTTCGTATCCATTCAGCCAGTCTATATCTTTTGGTTGGAGCATTTAATCCATTTACATTTGAGGTGATTATCGATATGTATGTTCCTATTACCATTTTCATAATTGTTTTGGGTTTGTTATTGTAGGTTTTTCCTTCTCTTGTGTTTCCTGCCTAGAGAAGTTCCTTTAGCATCTGTTGTAAAGCTGGTTTGGTGGTGCTGAATTCTCTTAGCTTTTGCTTGTCTGTAAATGTTTTAATTTCTCCATCACATCCGAATGAGTTCCTTGCTGTGTAGAGTAATCTTGGTCGTAGGTTTTTCCCTTTCATTACTTTAAACATGTCCTGCCACTCCCTTCTGGCTTGCAGAGTTTCTGCTGAAAGATCAGCTGTTAACCTTATGGGGATTCCCTTCTATGTTATTTGTTGTTTTTCCCTTGCTGCCTTTAATATTTTTTCTTTGTGTTTAATTTTTGATGTTTTGATTAATATGTGTCTTGAGGTGTTTCTCCTTGGATTTATCCTGTATGGGACTCTCTGTGCTTCCTGGACTTGATTAACCATTTGCTTTCCCATATTAGGGAAGTTTTAAACTATAATCTCTTCAAATATTTTCTCAGTCCCTTTCTTCTCTTCTTCTTCTGGGACCCCTATACTTCTAATGTTGGTGCATTTAATGTTGTCCCAGAGGTCTCTGAGACTGTCCTCAATTCTTTTCATTCTTTTTTCTTTATTCTGCTCTGCAATAGTTATTTTCACTGTTTTATCTTCCAGGTCACTTATCCATTCTTTTGCCTCTGTTATTCTGCATTGATTCCTTCTAGAGGATTTTTAATTTCATTTATAGCATTGTTCATCATTGTTTGTTTGCTCTTTAGTTCTTCTAGGTCCCTGTTAAACGTTTCTTGTATTTTCTCCATTCTATTTCCAAGATTTTGGATCATCTTTACTGTCATTACTCTGAATGCTTTTTCAGGTAGACTGCCTAATTCCTGTTCATTTGTTTGGTCTGTTGGGTTTTTACCTTGCTCCTTCATCTGCTGTGTGTTTCTCTGTCTTCTCATTTTGCTTAACTTACTGTGTTTGGAGTCTCCTTTTCGCAGGCTGCACGTTCGTAGTTCCTCTTATTTTTGGTGTCTGCCCCTGGTGGCTAAGGTTGGTTCAGTGGGTTGTGTAGGCTTCCTGGTGGAGGGGACTTGTGCCTGTGTTCTGGTGGATAAGGCTGGATCTTGTCTGTCTGGTGGGCAGGGCCGCATCCAGTGGTGTGTTTTGGGGTGTCTGTGACCTTATTATTATTTTAGGCAGCCTCTCTGCTAATGGGTGGGTTTGTGTTTCTGTCTTGCTAGTTGTTTGGCAAAGGGTGTCCAGCACTGTATCTTTCTGGTTGTTGAGTGGATCTGGGTCTTAGCATTGAGATGGAGATCTCTGGGAGAGCTTTTGCCATTTGACATTACATGGAGCTGGGAGGTCTCTGGTGGACCAAGGTCCTGAACTCGACTCTCCCACCTCAGAGTCTCAGGCTTGACACCCAGCCGGAGCACCAAGACCCTGTCGGCCACAAGGCTCAGAAGCATGGGAGAAAAAAAGAAAGAAAGAAAAAATAAATAAATAAATAAATTGAAATAAAATAAAATAAAGTTATTAAAATAAAAAAATAAAAAAATAATTATTAAAAATAAAAAATTAAAAAGTAATAAAAAAAGAAAGAAGAGAGGAAACAAACCAAAAAAATAAATCCACCAATGATAACAACCACTAAAAACTTTACTAAAAAAAAAAAGAGAAACAGAAAACAAAAAGAAAAAACTGACAGAGAGAACACTAGGACAAATGGTAAAAGTAAAGCTATACTGACAAAATCACACAAAGAAGTATACACATACACACTCACAAAAACAGAAAAAGGAAAAAATATATATATATATCGTTGCTCCCAAAGTCCACCACCTCAATTTTGGGATGATTCGTTTTCTATTCAGGTATTCCACAGATGCAAGGTACATCAAGTTGATTGTGGAGATTTAATCCACTGCTCCTGAGGCTGCTGGGAGAAATTTCCCTTTCTCTTTGTTCAGGTGGTTACAGCTCCTGAACCGCTCCTGGGTTCAGGTTTGCATCTGGCCCCACCTCCGCATGTAGGTCACCTGAAGGCGTCTGTTCTTCACTCAGACAGGAGGGGGTTAAAGGAGCAGCTGATTAGGGGGCTCTGGCTCACTCAGGCTGGGGTGAGGGAGGGATATGGAATGCAGGGCGAGCCTGTGGCAGCAGAGGCCAGCATAACGTTGCAACAGCCTGAGGCATGCCGTGTGTTCTCCCTGGGAAGTTGTCCCTGCATCACGGGACCCTGGCAGTGGCAGTCTACACAGGCTCCCAGGAGAGGAGGTGTGAATAGTGACCTGTGCTTGCACACAGGCTTCTTGGTGGCTGCAGCATCAGCCTTAGCGTTTCATGCCTGTCTCTGGTGTCCACGCTGATAACAGCAACTTGCGCCCATCTCTGGAGCTCGTTTAGGCGGTGCTCTGAATCCCCTCTCCTCACGCACACTGAAACAATTGTCTCTTGCCTCTTAGGCAGTTCCAGACTTTTTCTCGGACTCCCTCCTGGCTAGCTGTGGTGCACTAGCCCCCTTCAGGCTGTGTTTACTCAGCCAACCCCAGTCCTCTCCCTGGGATCTGACCTCTGAAGAAACCGGAACTTCAACTCCCAGCCCCCACCCGTCCAGGCCGGCGGGTGAGCAGACAAGCCTCTCAGGCTGGTGAGTGCTGATCGGCACCGATCCTCTGTGCAGGAATCTCTCTGCTTTGCCCTCTGCACCCCTGTTGCCGTGCTCTCCTTCATGGCTCTGAAGCTTCCCCCCTGCCACCCGCCATATCCACCAGTGAAGGGCCTTCCTTGTGTGTGGAAACCTTTCCTTCTTCACAGCTCCCTCCCTGATGTGGAGGTCCCGTTCCTATTCTTTTGTCTGTGGTTTTTCTTTTTTCTTTTGCCTTACCCAGGTACGTGGGGAGTTTCTTGTCTTTTGGGAAGTCTGAGGTCTTCTGCCAGTGTTCAGTAGGTGTTCTGTAGGAGTTGTTCCACACGTAGATGTATTTCTGATGTATTTGTGGGGAGGAAGGTGATCTCCACGTCTTACTCTTCCACCATCTTGAAGGTCTCTCGATTAGGTTATTTTTGATTTTGAATTTTATGAGCTGTTTGTATATTTTGAGTATTAACCCCTTGTTGGCTGCTTCTTTTGCAATGATTTTCTCCCATTTCATAGGTTGTCTTTTCATTTTGTTGATGGACTCCCCAAAATAATCCTGCAAATTGTTTCTCCAATGTTCAGATGAGGATACTAATCTCACAGATATTTTAATGACTTCCTTAGTGTCCTGGCTGAACGATACTTGAATCTAGATCTGAGGCTTTTCAAAATCTGTGCTATTTCTATAAGATTGTACAGAGAGTTTCAAATATCCAGGTGAGTCCATTGAAACTGCTATGTAGCTGAACAACGTTTGTCCTTTATTCTTTTCCACTGCCCTGTCCATTTACCTTTCCTTATAGTTTTGTCCCTTCTTTTGGTTTTGCACTTCTATCCCTGTCTGACGCCCCGCCCTTTCATTCTGCCCTCTGGATGCCCTAGGAAATTACTGAGATAGGTATATGAACACAAGTCAACTTTTTCCTCCATTTCTCATACCAAAACACCTGTGTTTCTGTTCTTAAATTGCCCATTTTGAACCATCCAAGATAGTAACTAGTGTTAATGACAAGAGTTACCTATCATTAGGTGTTAATGATTGATAATAATATCATACTTTTTCCACCAAAGAAGTAATTTCTAATATACATAACTCAACACTTTATAGGTTGGTGAGGCAGGGAGGGTGTTGATATGTTCTCAGTCTTAATTCAGAGAATAGTGGTCAAAAGCAAGGGTTTTGGAGTCATTTGGACCTGAATCCTGATGTAGACTTCCCAACTTACCATTTTATTTTTGGCAATCTACTTTACTCTTTGTGTCTCATTTTCCTCCACTGCAAAATGAAGGTGATAATACTGTCTACCTCCTAGTGTTGTTTAAGGATTAAGGGACATATCACATATAACTTGCTTAGCAAAGTGTATATCATATAGCTCTCAAAAAATAACTACTCTAGGGACTTCCCTGGTGGCCCAGTGGTTAAGAATCCGCCTGCCAATGCAGGGGACACGGGTTTGAACCCTGATCCTGCAAGATCCCACATGCCATGGAACAACTAAGCCCATGCCACAACTACTGATCCTGCGTGCCACAAGTACTGAAGCCCGCGTGCCTAGAGCCCGTGCTCCATAACAAGGGAAGCCACCCCAATAAGAAGCCCGTGCACCACAATGAAAAGTAGCCCCCACTTGCTGCAACTCCAGAAGGCCCACGCAGCAACAAAGACCCAACACAGCCAAACATAAATAAATAAACTAATTAATTAAAAAAAAATAACTACTATAAAAATAATAGGTATAAATTAATTATTTTCTGCTGAATCCACCTGTATATTAGGCCAGCACTCTTAACACACTTCATTGACTATGCAGTGTTTACTCATCACCAGTTATGTACATTGCATGGCCAGAGACATATGGGGAAAGGAGCACTAGGGAGTTTAAAGAGTTGGCTTTCCATTAGCTTCTCACTTAGAGACAAAAAGAAATAAATCCAAGCATTTTCTCTGTTTCCTTCCTATGTGTGGCTCCCTAATAAGAAATTATCAAGCCCTTATTTAAATGGTCTCAATGCCAAAAAGTACTCCCCACCCTTAAAAAGGAAATCAACAAGTAATTATTGAAGACCTCTTTCTTGCTCAGTCCTGTACCAGTCTAGGGAATGGAGGTGCGCTCCCAAGAAAGCATGGGTTCCCTGCTCTTCAGTTTACCCTTGGACTTTTCAGATTTAAACTGGATTCCAGTTCACATCATTTTTTTTCTTAATCATGGTACCTGTGGACTTGTTTACCTGCATCTCAGTTTGTCCCTCCCTTTCATTACTGCTGAGTTGGGTCCTGTTCATAGACATTATGCTAAATAATGAAAGAGCCTTACAACCAACTACACATCCTCTCTCTAAGGCAAGTATACAACTCCTCTAGGTTGCAGAACTCACAGCAGGAAACAGAGAGAGATGCTTAGAAAGCTTGATAATGCTAAGTGTTGGAGAGTATATAGTACCCTTGTAGGACGTTTGGTCCTGTCCAAAATATCCAAAAGAGATTTGTAGTCTGTAAGACATTTGGTCCACACCAAAAGGTTCTTGATATTTGGTCCTGTCTAAAACCATTTGGCATGGGCCAAATATGCTCATGAATCTTTTGGGTAGGACCAAATTTCAAAGACCTTTTGGCATGGATCAAATGTTTCATGGACCAAATGTCTTGTGGACATTTTGAACAGGCCAAATGTCTGCTAACCTATAGAACAATTGTAATTCTCACATATTACTGCAAAGAATGCAAAATGGTACAACCACCTTTAAAAACAGTTTGGAAGTTTCTTTGTTAAACATATAGCTACCATAACAGCTAACAGTGATGTTTCTAGGATTCTACTCAAATAAAATGAAAACTGTATCTATACAAAGACTTATACACTAATTTTCATAGCACTTTTATTCATAATAACTCCAAACTGGAAACAACTTATACGTCTATCAACAAGTGTTAATGAATAAATGAATTATGATAATTAAAAAAATAATGATACGCACAACCAAACAGATGAATCTCAATATTTTGCTGAGCTAAATAAGCCAGCCTGAAAAGAATGCATACTGTATGGTTTTATGTATAGAAAAATTTTTTAAATTCCAAACTAATATATAGTGACAGAAAGTAAATTAGTGATTGCCTGGCATCTGGGAATGAGAGGAGCGTTGACTAAAATGAGGCACAAGGGAGCTTTTTGGGATGATGGAAATGTTTTATGTCCTTATTGTGATGGTAGTTACAAAGGCATGCACATTTTTCAAAACTTTTTGAATGTACACTTAAAATGGGTGCGGTATATAACTTGCCTAGCATAGTATATGTTTTATATTCTATACTATGTAAAAATATGCTCATGTTGTATATAAAATGATGAGTTAAAAAATAAAAGGTAGGTAAAAATTTCAGTTCTCACACATCAAAGTTATCCAGAGACATCTGCATTGGTCATGAATCTATTTAATGTTTACTAGGCACATTTAGTCATTTGCTCAATCAATAATTTATTTGCTCAATCAATAATTTATTCACCCATTCATTAAGCACTGACTACATGTCACATCAAGTGTTGAGTACGGACCCCACAGAGATCAAAGGTGACTTTGTAACCACAACCCATTTGCAGTTTTAACAATTAGACCAATGTGAAAATAGTTGCCATGGAGGAGTTCAACTGGGAGGATCAGTGAAAGTTCCTGGGATGAGGTGATGTTGATCTAAGTCCTGGGAAGAGAAGGGGTCATAGATGCTCTAGGCAGAGGGAATAACATATGCAAAGCCATGGCAGGGGTGGTTCCTAGGTCTGAAGTGAAGACTACAGATGTGTGAGTGGTGACCAGTGAGGAGCAGAAAAGTGGGCACGGGCCATGTGATGGACTGCGGGGTTTTGCCTATTTTCTGTTTGGTGTAACTGAAGACCTTTAAGCAAGAGAATAGCATGCATTCTCTATGGTTTAGAACAGTCGAGCTCGCCTCACTGTGGTGCATTGATTGAAGAAGTCCAGAAGGAGCAGAGAGCCCAGTTAGGGAATTGCGAGAATAATCCAGTGGTGGTGGTAGGAATGGCCTCTTCTCACTCTTTGTAATATGTAACAAGTGTCTTCCAGCTCCATGTGGTGCTGCCTTTCTATTTGGTTCTGCTTTTGTTTGTCAAGTGTGTTTACTTTGGCTAAGGGCATTTGGTGCTCACCCTTTCTTCCTGATGCTTTATGAAGCATGTCCTATCTTGATGCTTCTTCTTTCCCTTCTATCTTTTCTTAAATACAAGCTGGGGATGACATGGTTTTCTTCTAGGTTTTATAGGAAATATGAGTCCTATTTGATTTTGCCTCTGAAAGGAGTGCTGCCATGGATGATTTCCCCCATTGATGCAAAGAAACTAATTTTCTGTGTCTGCCTCAAAAAAGTATTTACAATAGAAAGTGTATGTACTCTCTCAATTGACTGGTATTTACTGAGTGTCTGCTCTGTGTCCCAGACTCTATGAGGGGCTGGTGAGTTTGCTAGCTGGCTTGATGGATGACGAACACTTCCCCACAGAACTACCCTGCTCCTCACCACAGGGTTATTGTTCTCTGTACAAAGGTCCGTGGAGATACTTGGAAATATAAAAGGTAGTCTCTATCCACACCTGACATATAATTTTGAAGGGAAGGAAACTGCCTACAAGGTAAGGCAAAATGGGAAAAGCAACATAAAAGAGGTCGGGAGAGGTTGGTGGAGTATTTTAAGTGAAGGAGAGTGCCTCCCCCTGGCTCCCACCACGGAACAGTGAGTACACAGGTGTGGCTGTGCCATGCAGAGGTGAACTCCCCCAGAGGTCATGTGAACACTTACAATGGGCTGGAGACTCTGTTATGTGCTGGAAACACCAAGTTGAAGGAGAGCAGATCCTACCTCTGTTGGCAAACCAAACCTGGGTCCACTTATCCACACACAGTAAAGCCAATCTACTGACACTGGGTTGTGGTGAAGGAAAGTACAGCATTTATTGCAGGGTCTAAGCAAGCAGAACTGGGAGCTAATACTCAAAACACCCAAATTCCCCGGTGGCTTTCAGGGAAGTGGTTTTAAAGGCAGTATGAGGGAGGGGGCTGCAGGGTGTGTGATCAGCTCCTGCACAATTCATAGATTGGTTGGCAGCAAGGTGAAGTTTCAAGCATCATCAGCCTTCTGGTTTCAACCAGTCTAGGGTCTGTGTTCTTCTGGGCAGCAGTTTTCATCTGGTGGGGGTCAGCTTCCTGTAAAAACAACTCAGGACTGTGCTTCAGGCCTTTGTCTCTATCTTTCAGGGAACTGGGAGTTTGGTGATTCTGCGATGTGATGGATTTATAGTCTAAATTGTTACCAGTTTCCAAGTCCAACAGCTATTTTTTGTTTCTACATCTTCACATTCCTTTTTTTTAAATTAATTTTTTATTAAAGTATAGTTGATTTACAGTGTTGTGTTAGTTTCAGGTGTACAGATATACATATACATATATGTATATCCACTCTTTTTTAGATTCTTTTCCCACATAGGTAATTATAGAGTGTTGAGTCGAGTTCCCTGTGCTATACAGTAGGTCCTTATTAGTTATCTATTTTATATATAGCAGTGTGTATATGTGAATCCCAATCTCCCAATTTATCCCTCCCCCTCTTACCTCCTGGTAACCATAAGTTTGTTTTCTACATCTGTGACTCAATTTCTGTTTTGTTAATAGGTTCATTTGTACCTTTTTTTTTTTTTTAAGATTCCACATATAAGTGATATCCTATGATATTTCTTTCTCTGTCTGGCTTACTTCACTCAGTATGACAATCTCTAGGTCCATCCATGTTCCTGCAAATGTCATTATTTTGTTCTTTTTTATGGCTGAGTAATATTCCATTGTATATATGTACCACATCTTCTTTATCTATTCCTCTGTTGATGGACATTTAGGTGGCTTCCATATCCTGGCTATTGTAGATAGTGCTGCAGTGAACACTGGGGTGCATTTATCCTTTTGAATTATGGTTTTCTCTGGATATATGCCAAGGAGTGGGATTGCTAGTACATCTTCACATTCCTAATTGTTAACTCTTGACTCAGCCTTTTGAGACTCAAGGGAAGCCTGGGAGACTAAAGTGAAAGCCTTTTACTTCAAAGGACAGGAACATAGGGGCTTATATACAGTTTTAGTCCTCCCTTTTCTTTGATACTCCTCAATCTTGAGGGGAACAGGTTCAGGAAAAGAAAAGGAGTAAAGTTTGGGATAGTTTAATCATAAACTCAGCATAGGAACTCAGTTTTAGGGGCATTTGATTTTACCTCCAGGAAGTCCTGGAGGCAGATTAGTCTGTAAAATTCAGTCATCCTCTTAAATTTGTTATTATTGCTTTATTCCTTAATCTTTGTAAAGATCCCAGAGTTTGATTAAAATAGTGATTTTTAGAAGAGCCCTACATGTCATTGGGCCTTTGTAAGTTTACCGTTCCAGGTAAACCTAAAGGTTCAGGTATGGAGGCCTTTAAAAAGGAAAACAAAGTTGGAGGACCTACTTTACCTGACTTTTAAGACTTACCATGAAGTTGCAATAGTCAAGATATGATATTAGTGAAAGGAGAGATAAATAGATCAATGGAAGAATATAGAGAATGGAGAAGAAGGCCCACACATATATGATCAAATGATTTTCAATAGAGACACCAAAACAATTCAATAGGGAGTCAACCTTGACCCTTACTTTACTCCATCCATGTACAAAAATCAATTTGAGATGAATTATAACCCCCAAAATAAAAGATAAAACTACAAAGTTAGTTTGTAGTTAGTTACTACTACAAAGTTAGCAGTTAGTATTGGAGAAGAGCTTTTTGACACTGATTAAGCAAAGATTTTTTTAGAGATAAGCAAGAGAGCATGAACAAGAAAGGGTATTTGAGGCTTCCCCATTTGGAGAAAACTTGTTTTGAGATCCTTCTAGATACATCTTTCATTTGGAGACCTGGTTCCTTGACTCACCTTCTGTTCCACCTATTCAAACATATTAAACTCATATGTGTGGGCCCCAGGGAACTTTGTTTTAACAGCAAGAAAGAAATTTCAACACTGAAGACAAATCAGACACAAACTTCCATGCATTTCTGAAGTCTAATCTCTAGTATCTAGTATCAAGCTGTATTATAATTAAAACCTCTAAAATCAGGACACTGTAATCTAATTGTGATATACACTGTCAGATAGAAACCACTCAGAGGCGCACACACTCCCTACTACAAAAAAAGGACACGCCTGCCATGCTGCAGATACATGGGACATATTTTATATGTGTGGATCCAGTTATAGAAATGCCATTAGAGGAGGGGAGCAATAAAAACAGTACATTAATATTTTAAACGTTGGTAAAAAAAAGCATGGCCGGGTGAGGAGCAAATGCTTAAAGAACTTCCCTTTAATAAAAACAACATTCTCGGTTATATGACCCACAGCAAATCGGCTTCAGCTGCGTTTTTATTTACCAATTTGTGTTTGGTGTTATCACTTGGAGATGCTCCCCTATTCCATTTTACGGCAGCTTTTACATAAATTTTGAGGACGATTGGAGTGTAAAACTGTCAATTCCCAGCAGCTCATAAACTAATGAATTTAAATTTTAAACGGGGGATTTTAAAACATGTGCGGGCTGTTTTCCTTATCTGATGGTATGTATCGCCAATGATAAGGGGCAATCTATAAACGCTGGGGATGGCTCCCTTCAGAAATGTGGCAAGGAAATTCTCTCTCTTCTCTCCCTCCCTCTCTCCCTTTTCTTTTTCTCACTTTGTTCCTTTCCTGTAAAATATCAAACTCCAGTGAATTTCACCTTTGCAGAAGACATGACATAAGTTGCAGAATATTTGCAGAAGACATGACATAAGTTGTTTTTAAAATTGATTTGTACCAGAGAGACTTCATTCACTCCCATAAATCTCTTTCCCACTCCCCTTTATATCTTTACTGCCACTCAGGTCTTTCCTCTGTTCTTCATCCAGGTTATTACTCCCCTATGACAGACTGACAGACACACACACACACACACACACACACACACACGTTTGAGAACCATCAACATAATCAAGTAACCTATATAGAAGCACTTTTGCTAGCTAAGGAAATAAATAACAAGTTCCTATTTGAAAATCTATTAGGTCCTTGCTAGATTCAAAATCAACCGGCCTTACTGATAATGTTTATGGAGAAAAAAAACAAAAACACTAACCAATCAAATGCTATCAATCTGATGGTCAGAGAAATGCGTTGTCTCTTTTTTCTCCCTCTGGTACTACTTGCTTCCTTATTCCTATTCCTTCTGTAACAACCAAAGGATTGCAAAGAGATGCAAGAAACAAAATATATAAGGTTTCTACTTAGCCCAATGTCTGGTTTTCTTTGGATTTGATGTGATTATATTGCTCTTTTGGTGTTTTGGGGATCTAGATCTAAGATTTAGGTATGTTTCTACTGAAGCTTTCAATGGATGGTTAGTCTGAAGATTTAATGTAAGTATCAAACCAAATGAAATTGCTGTTTCGGTCATGTTCCATTAAGTGATGCTATTTTGTTCTGGTTCAATAATTTTAGAGAATTAATGGGATTTCTTTTCTTTTCTTTTTTTCAAATAGTTCACAGAGTTTTTGGAGGTTCTGTTTTCTTGTTCTGTGTTCTTTTAAACAACATCCTAAGAGTGACACTGAGGAGAGATGGTCTTGGCTTCTTTGACTTTGTTTCCTGAGTACCGGCATAGTGGTGCATAGTTTATGATATGCACTTTGTATGCTTTGTCCAAAGAACAAATCAATAAAACACAGCAAATCCCACCAAGGAATTGACACACTAAAGAAAAAAAGATTCAAAAGATTTGCCAAAAAGACTTTTTGACCTCTGTTTTCATTGCCCAGGGGCCATTGCTTCTTACTTTCAGGCTCTTGGGTCAGTGCTGGACCAATGAGTTCATTGGTCTGGTGACTTCAAATGAGAAGGTGATCTATTTGGATTAGGTTCAGGAGTGTTTCAAAATTCAAAATTAGTAGAAATATTTTATTTTCTTAAAAACTATTGCTATCCCCAAATGGGAAAAAAAAATTAGAGGTTAATAGTACCTTTATTAGATGAGTAGAATATTGTTTCTCTGCCAGGATCAAATTGTACTCTTTACTTCTCTGTATCTTCTAGTTTAAAGTCACTTTTAAGCAATGGAGTTTCCACTGTGTCACCTGGGAGACAATATGCTCTAACCGATATCCTAATTAGATCATTTCCAGAACAGGATGTGGAGGGCTATAACAGATTGTTCACTGTGGTTTCTTGCACTCGGAAGGTAATTTCCCATGCTCCCTATTTAATTGCACTATAATCATTTTTCAGTTATTCCTACCTTATAGAAAAGAGGGGGAATAACTTCTCTGTTTGAGGAAGTGATTTGACTTTTTCATCACTGAAGAAATATCAGGTTTTTAATCCCATCTCTCCTTTTGATCTCATATGGGAAACACACTTGGAACTTGGCCTTTTAATCATGATTTGCTTTGATTCTTTGGACCTCCTTAACATTAATAGACAGTGACTGTACAGTCATTGACAGAATTTGATTTGGCGTATACCCTAAGGTCCTGCCTGTATCAATGCAAGTACAGTTTTAAAACTAGTTTCATCAGTACTTGTTTTGAAATTCCCAAATCATAATGGAACTAGATGGAGGCATTTGATTAATGGAACAACCCTGCAACATCCTAAGTTCTGTTAACAGCTTCTGTAGGCTGCTTGACTTCCACACTAGCAAGATGAGGATAGGTCTTTGAGGCTCTGGGCCACAGATGTGTACAGAAGAGAGACAGAACAAGTGGAGTTTCTATAGTTATGTAGGGAGCAGAACCAGGCAGAAGCTAAGGGTTGGAAATTCCAAGTACCTTTGAACAGTTTGTCTGGGGGGATAGGCAAAGTCAGAGAAGCATGAAAGAAAGAAAAGGTGCTTGAATTCTCTCATTTTCAGTGAGGATGTTCTGGAAGAGTCAGTCTTGGGAGCTCTGTCAGAGTCACCAGCCTTTCCAGAATGTTCTTACTTCCATGTATATATAATTCAACGTGGTATCATTAGAGTGGAAGGGACCTGCTCCTTCTCACTTCCCATGTTATACTAGGTTTATTTACCAAAATCTGCACTGTATTTTTTCATTGTGGGCAAAAGGCAATATGTTTATGAATTTTTAATATTCCTGTCAAGATCTTAGAAGAAGATATTACTTTGCAAGGTATATAGGGATGCTAGCAGTAGGATGGAAAGTGGATCATAATCCCAAAATAGTAAATGCTAGCTCGGTGGCTTTCCCACAGAGAGGTAATGTATCTTGGTGAGACAAGAGAGCATTTGTAGAAGAGGGTTTATTTGCAGCTTTCCACTGGTTCCCTTCTCCTACACCAACACAATCTCCTGGGCTCTCCTTAAATCACGTTTGTAAACACCTCCTCAGGTGGACCCACATTACCACTGACAAGATGAAGCCCTCTTTCTTTGTCCTTAATCTATGGTTTGTAATGGGGTTTAGTAGCAAGCCAGAAGGGAATGGCAAGAAATGTTGAGAGGTGGACACAGGGAAATGGGAGAAATAAAATCGCAGCACCAGAAAGCAGGAAGGTACCGTAGTATTCATCGGGCAGAAATACCACCCAGTGCTGGAACTGTTTCTCTGACTTCTCTTATAGATATGTCCTCTGTTAGACATTTCTGTTGCCCTGGATAAACACAATGCTTTTTGTAGGCAGTGTATTCCTTTGTTGGGGAGCTCTAATTGTTTTTTATATTTAACTGACCCAAAATCACTCTTTTAGGAGTGTCCAACCCATTGGGTCTGGGTCATTATATGCGGCAGCCCTCTTCTAAGAAATGGCATACACAGTTGTAACTCGCATTGAATTTGTCAGAGACAACTTCAGGGATTATAAAGAGTAGTTATTATATTGCTTATTGAATTAATTAAAGGCAGCAGAACTTCTAGAGAAATCGTGCCTTTCACACACTCCTGAGTTAGTATATGACAGTGCTACATGGAGCACATTAATTAACTTCTTAAGAAACTTCCTAGCTGGTTTGGTTTATTTTGCTTACTCTTTCGTTGGCAGTTCCTGAGGAATTTAAATGGATGAAGGAGAGCAGACAGTCAGGGGAAAAATTATCCATATTTTGTTTCCACCTGTGATGTTCTGTAATATTTTAGATGAAGGAATGAAGATGAAAAAACTGAAGGCGAATTTGGCTCCTAAGCTGCGATACTCAACTCAGTGATCGGCGAAAGTGACATTTCGAGGTGGAGCTCAGAAGAATTGGGTTCCAGAAGAAGCAGATAGTACTATCTGAGCGATGGTTATAAAATACATTTGAGAGATAAATCCAGGTCAAATTATAGAAGACCTTGAATACTAGAAGAGGAATTAAGGTCTTCTGAGCAGTGAGAAGCCATTGATCCTTCCAGAAGTATCAGTGAGGATAGGCCAGGTTAATCTGGAGTAACCAACATCCCCCCATCTTGGTATCTTGACGAAACAATAGTTTTCTTCTCATCCACCCTCCGTGATGAATGTGGGTTGGCAGGGGCTCTGCTCATCATAGTCATGTATGATGAGCATAGTCATACATGACCCAGAGCGGTCATGTATCCTTCTTGACACTTGTTTCCTGAAATGCATGGGAGAAAGGGAGATGGCGGATAAAGCAAAGGCTCCTAGAGCATCTGCTTGAAGTTGGCAAACATCTATTCACATTTCATTGGCCAAACAGGTCACTTTGCCATGCCAAAGTAAAAAGGGGGCAAGGGAATCCGATCTTATAGTGGGTGCAAAAAGAGAACAGGAATATTTCAGGACAGCTCTACTAATGTCCACTGCAGAGCATGAGAGAAAAATGATGACTTAAAAATAAGGCCAGGGAGTGGCACACAGGCAACTTTGCTGAGTCATATATTGTGGTGGAGTTCTAAAGGCTGGGTGATTTTGAAAAGACACAGTTTGTTTAAATGTTTAGAGGGATTTACTAAAGGCATTCTTTCACCCTATATTTTGCATCTTGTTTGTCTGTGGAGATTTTAGGAAGCTCTCAGTTTTCACCTGTATTGATGGATTGATTACCTTGGAGATATGTGGAGAAGAGTCTCTTGTGAAGAGGCATAGGGCTTCCTCCTTATGTCAGTTTTGCTCAATATTTTTATTAATGACTTGGATTAAAGAGAAAGAAAAAGAGATGGGGTAGAGGAGGGGTGATGTTGATTAAATACACATGAGGCAAAGAGCCAGCAGAGAGAGTTAACCAAATGAGCACAGACTTCAATTGATTTTGATGGGCATGTAGACCTACGGTTAAACTTAAGGCAAAAAATAGGTCTATATGTAGGTGTTTTAAAATCACTTCCATGTGCAGAGGTTTATGAATATCTAACTTGAAATCAATGATTTTAAATCCTTCCCAGAGCTTTTAGTTTGTTGCAAGTGATATAAGCCCATAGTGAGATCTGGCTATCTGAAAAAGCAATATTCCAGAGTTCTCTGGTGGTCTAATGGTTAGGATTCGGCGCTTTCACTGCCATGGCCTGGGTTCGATCCCTGGTCGGGGAACTGAAATCCCACAAGCTGTGTGGTGTGGCCAAAAAAATAAAAATAAAATATAAAAAAGCAATTTTCACTTGATAAATGAATGTGACCCAGGTGTCACACAGACTCTGGCATTAGTGAGCAGTCAAAAACATCTGTCCAACAAATGAATGAATGAATTTAAAGAAAGATAATTGTTTCCTGGTTTTCCAAAAGTAAGTAACACCCGCACACATAGGACAAAGTTTCTTCTCTGTATAGGGGGGACCTAGGTTTGTTCTAAATAATCCAAAAGCAGACATACATGCATATTTCTATTTGTGCTGATTTGAACTTCTTTAAAAAGTAAAATGCTCAAGAGTAATAAGCAGGTTAATGAGATGGTGAAGTAAGGGTCATTAAAAGACCTAGTTAATTTGATCCAGACATTTGGTTGGACACTTGACTCTTTGGACATTCCCTTGTGATGTATGGAATCATCATTTGGGAGGCAGCAGCCCAATATGGGAAAAAGGAATCTGACTTAGGAATCCAGTCATTGGGCTTTGGTTCTGGCTTCTCCATTGAGTAGCCTTAAGTCCCTGGACAAGTCGTCCAACCCTCTAACGCACGTCACTAACCTAACCTTCAGCTGACTTAGGTTATTAAGTTTCTTCATCTGTAGGTAAAGGCTTAGAATGTGTGGCTTGGGGTGAAGATGCCCTGCCAACCTCATGCAAGAAGCCAAATGAAAGCATTGGGTAAATTGTGAAATGTTTTATAAAAATAAGAAGCATTATGGTGACATTTTTCCAAATGGCCTCAAGAAACTGATTTGATTGTGCGACATAAACATACTACTTACTGGGAGGCCAGGATTACCAGCATTTCTATCAGAGACTTTTCAAAATAAATGCAGTGATTCAAATGTATTTCCAGATGATGCTTTGAGGATTACTAGCTATTACAAAGCAGTCCGTGCTCTAATCCTATTATAAGGCAGGCCAGACATTACTTACTTTGCTACGTCAACCTTCGTTCAGCTGATACCCACAACTGTTAGGCTTATTATAAAGGGCAATCTGAACATGTTTCACTGTTAGTCAGCAACCACAGTCCTGCAGACTCCCTTCAGATTGTAGACAGTTCTGTGACTGGTTTACTACATGTATCCTGAAGTGAGTGTGGAAATGGTAAAACTGAAAACCGAACTGATGTAAGGATACAGATACTGTGTGTTTCTCATGGGGCACAGAACATGAATGAGCAACATACATCAAACTGAATAGCATGTATGGGTAGAAAAGGTGGGGGGTATATATAATATATGATTAGTTCCAGTAATAAATCCAATCTCAGGTTAGTTACAAGGACGTAGGTCTAATCCGGAAGTGTAACAGCATCACAGGCCATAACCAGCTGGGCAGTTTATAGGATTAGCATATATTTATGCAATTAGTTGGAGTAGAAATATTAA
This sequence comes from Balaenoptera acutorostrata, assembly GCF_949987535.1. NCBI lineage: Eukaryota > Metazoa > Chordata > Mammalia > Artiodactyla > Balaenopteridae > Balaenoptera > Balaenoptera acutorostrata. The sequence continues at coordinate 20,657,004 of NC_080075.1, read as the reverse complement.
TTCAACAAGTCTGTACTGTATCTGTCTTAGTCCCTTTTGGCTGTTATAACAAAACACCTTAAACTGGTATCTTATTAACAATAAGAATTTATTGCTTACCATTCTTGGAACTTGGAAGTCCAAGATCATGGCCCCAGCATGGTTGGGTAAGGGCCATTTTTCTGGTTTGTAGCTAGAACCTTCTTGCTTTATCCTCACATGGGGGAGGGGCTAGGGAGTTCTGTGCAATCTCTTTTATAAGATCCATAAGAGTTCCACTCTCATGACCTAAGCACCTCCCAAAGGCCACCACTTTTGGAGGGTAGGATTTCAACATATGAATGTTGGGGAGACACAAATATTCAGACCATAACAATATCTTTAAATGCAAGTTATTATACTTGGAAGTACTATATAGTTTTTGTTTTGTTCTTAAGAAAAAGATCATAGCTAGCAGAGTGGGTCTTGAAAGTTCTCATCATAAGAAAAAAAATTGTATCTATGTGGTGATGGATGTAAACTGGACTTATTGTAGTTATTATTTTGCCCCGTATACAAATATCAAAACATGATGTTGTGCACCTGAAACTCATTTAATGTTATGTCAATTATACCTCAATTTAAAAAAAGAGAGAGAAAAGAAACTCCATTTGCCTTGAAAGTGTACTTTGGCTCTTATTTTGGTTTTGTTTTACATCAGGAGCAGGGTTACTTGCACATAGATACTCAATGGTGGTTTATTCAATCGTGGGAGAAATTAAAGAAGGATTAAAAAGTGAAGTAGTGGAGTAAAGCAAGAGCTGTCATTTGGATCATCTTATCTTTAGAAGAAGAAAGCAAAACCCAAACATGTTTGAAGGATCTTGAAACATTGACCTCTCAAATAGGTGTCAGCCGAGGCCTGCAGTTCTTCTGTTAGTGTTCTTTGGTCAGAATTTCTGTGCCTATGAGCTCACTACTCCTGCTTGGAGATTTACAACGGACATAGCAAATTGAAGATTCTGAGAAGTGGAGCAGTAAAGAATCCAGCCTTCCGCAGCCTGATTTGACCATAGAAACATTCTTCCGTGGAAGACCTCCTACCGTCCCCAGGAGGCCCATGAAATGTTCTTTAGGGAACACTGTTTTGGAGTAAGTACTTGCCCTCCCCTTAGCTGGCTTTTCCAAACTTGATTTCCCTAGTGCAGGAGTCCTGGAAATTCAGGACTCCCAGTCTGGTCTGGTCATTCAATTTTCTCTCCTAGAATTGTGGGAGCAAAAGTGGAAAGTTAGTCTGAACGGGAATAGCTGGGTCCCAAGGGCAGTCTTTTTCTCACTCTCACAGAGCGCTTCCTCGGGTGCCTAGAAAAGGAGATTCCAACAAAGCCAACACCTGGCCAGAGACATGGGGACCTTGCACCTCAGTCTCCTCCCAGTGCTCTACCCCATCCCAGAAGCTGCCTTTATTTCCCTTGGGGTCTTTTGACCTGCATGCTAAACTTGCTCTCCCAAACTGCCCTTTTCTTGCTACTACCAAGATATGTCCACAGGCACTTTTCATTATAAGGATTCCATTTCTCTTGATGAGAGAAGAAATAATAAAATGAAAAAAAAAAAGTTGGAAATCCCTCTAGAAGTGCCCAGATCTGCAGTTTCTGACTCCATTTTGTAGTGAAAGCACCAGTTGGCCTCCACCCATTGCTTTTATTATGAGTGTGTTGTCAACAAGCAGCCACCTTACTCTTCTCGTTCTCTTCATCAGACCTTGCTTTAGGGAAGATCTAAGGGACATTTTCTTCGTAATCCTCACCTTCCCAGCCACAAGCTTCGCACTTTATCAGATGAACCAAGAGTTCCTTTTTTGTCAAGTGAGATATATGGATGGATCTCTGCGGCCCTCCAAACTGGGGGACTTTCATTGCCCTGAGATTTCTGCTTTATCCAGGAATGATGCCCCAGGTGTCATCTATCATTCAGGCAGGGTATTAAAACTATAAAATGTTGTTGACCTTCAGGGACCTTTGGGGTGTCCTCAAGAGAGATTTATCAAATTGTTGAAGTGTAAAGATGGCAGTGACCACAGTGGGAAAGAAGGGAAGTTCTCTGGGTGGAAGTGTGTGCATTTTGCTTGTTGAACACATGCTCAGTCGGTGTGCATGTGTGTGTTTGCATGTGCTCTGTGTGTGCTGTGTGGGCCATATGGCCTAGGAGAGAAGCATCAGTTAGATCCATAATGAATAAACATTCCCCCCACCTCCCACCAGCACTGTCACCCTCAAAGGAGTGCTATACAGGGATCACAGGGGTGTCTGGGACTAAAATAGTCTGGGAAGCACTGCCTTTGGTGGGGGCCTTTGGTAATAACTTGAAAGCAAGCTGTTGTGAATTTGTTCTGAGATCCAGAGCACAATGACTTTTGTGAAATGCATAGCATGTGGCTCACAAGACTCTCTCGAAATTGAATGAAGTTGTGTGTTCAGTACTTGAACCTAATCCTATGCAATGTCTATTGGTGTGTGAGTATAAGCTCAAAGTTGTTATAAAACAAGTTTATATAAGAATCCACTTTGTTATTGTCAGGGATATGCAAAAGACAGAGTTGCCAGCGCTGTGAGGCTGAACATATCTAAGCGTAGGACAGATAACTCCTTGACATGAATCCAAACAGTAGAGGTAATCCAAACATCAGATGATAAATTGACCTTTAAAGGTCTTTTCCAAAGCTGAGATCTCTTTTATTTGCAACTGTCTTCTTGAGGTATGCTTTCTCAACTCCTTTATGTTGGAGTCCCAAGATGAGATGAATAGGATATTAACAATGGTCAGGGGAAAAATTATCTGCAGAAATTTTTAAAACTGAAAATATTGCTTTGTTTTAAATGCTGGGTCTATTTTGTGTCTTCACAGAGCTTAGGAATAATATTGATATATGTGAGTGGCAGAGAGGCATAATCTCATCTAAACTTCAGCATTAGACTCCGAGTAGCTTCAAAGGTTTGATTAAACATACTTATAATAATTAGATTCAAAGCTTTTGGAATTCCGGCAATTTTTTTTTAAGGATTCAGCACCTAATAAAGTAAAATAGATTGCAGGGCTCATGGTCAGTGAATAAGCACTTTTGTTGCTTAGAGCTTCAATTTATCAATAGGACTTGTTACTATTAGACTTGTTTCCTAGCTTTCTTTGAAGGTTTAAGGGCCATTGTCCACCCACCCATCACATTTAGTCACAGGCTATTATGAAAAGAAATAATTATTTTTGCAAGGTCTGCAGGACCAGATTCAATTTTGGAAAACTTGCTGGTATGGTGGTATGTGGCCAACCTATCTGTCAAAAATGTTTAGATTTGTGGGGCAGAGGGAGGTTGCAAAAATAATTGGAGGACCTGGTGATAGCTGCAGGAGTTTGAGCAAGAATCAGCATGCTAATCAAAAGTCTTGGGTGAACCAGGCTGGACCTGGACACCTGGACTATTACTAGGACAGGGTCGTGGAGAGCAAGCTGGATTAGGAAGGTGGGTTATGCCAGGCACATGAGAAAGAGATGCCAAAAGAGCAGTTAACCTCCTTAGCCTGTGTCAGCTGTGAAAACATAGGGTAAGAGCAGAGAAAGAGCTAAGGGTAGTAGGTATCTGGGACATTAGATAAATGAAGAACAGAATGCTTCGAGATCTTGGGTTCAAGACATGCCTGATGGGCACCATGAAGTACTGGACTTGTGGGACAGAAGCAGTCAGCTGGTTTAAAGAAACAAAGACGGACAAGACAGGAGCATATCCTAATCAGTTTTTACAAAACCTCTGCAAAACAAGATCCTCGGACCGTCCCAGTTTTTGTTTGGATTTGAAGTTTTGTTATAATAATGTATTAGAAATACCCCTATGCTTGTTAATTTAATTATTAAAAAAAAAAATCAACCAAGAAGCTCTTGGTGCTCAGAAATGTGTCTGATTCATTTTTGTGTCTCTAGCAACCACCATGAATCCTCATTAGTAATAGGGGTGAGTGTGCGTGCATATGTGTGTATGTGTGTGTGTGAGTGTGAATTATGGTTTACCCTGCATTTGGACTGACTCTCCTACTGCCTGGAGTCCCCTTCAGTGGAGTCCCTCTAACCCCTTCTCCCTGAGGCTTCTAGTCACTGGAGACAATTAGGCAATGGTATCTTAGAACCAGAGAGTTCAGCGTTCACAGGTCTGCACACGTGCAAATAAATAGTTGCATAGCAAATACTTGTTGGGGGAAAGAACTTGCATTCCTCATAAGCACTGAGTGTAAGAGACAGCGCCCCCTGTTGTAAGTAGCAAGTGAAAGCAATGTTCTAAATTCAGTAGAAGAAAACAGGGCATGCACCCATCACCCCAATCTCCTCCTCCCCTGGATCCTGTAGCTTTCACATGTTTGATTTGAGTGAGTGGTTTAGGATTCTGGGTGGACTTTCTTTAGAAAGATGAAATGCTTAATGTAAGAAACTGGCATTGACAATTCCTATTCAGTGACATGAGAAAAGAACTGTTAAGAGCTCTGTTTCATTTCAACATTTATTTTTTTTTTTACCAGGGAAGACTCTCCATCCCACCTCACTAACCTTTCCGGGAATCCAAGATCATTGCCATGGTTACAAATTGCTTAATCAATAGTCTAGAGAACAATAGCAGCCATTCTTTACTGGTCTGGCTGTTGTCAAGGTCTCTCATTGAGAAGACTGCATCTTCTCTGGCTCCTATTGTCACAATAGCTGCTGTCCCATCCAGAGATGCTCTTGGAGGGGACAAGATTAATTTAGAGGTTTTAAAGGACAGGAAGTAAGAGCCAGAGAACCTATTTTTAAAATTAAATCTTCATTGAATTATGCACATCTATATTTTATAAACCCTGATTTAAAATGCTAACCTTAAAGATAGGGATATATGCATATGTTATATGCTATTCTTGAAGGAATTGTTTGGATGATTATGGTTGTCAGAAACCATAGATTCACTAACAACAAATTCTGATAAGTGAGATAGTTTTCTTTTTCAATCAATTTACCATTTACTGATTGATTTGGACTTCACAAAAAACTAATGAGATCTTGGGTTGCATTAATAAGAACAAGGTGGGCAGAAGAAGAGAAGAGAAGGTCCTGTGTCTCCCTGGTTACAGTAAAGTGGAATGTTGTATTCCCATGTGGGCGTGCCTATTGAAGGAAGAGACTGATAAACTGGGAGATTATCAGAAAGAGAGTGAGCAAAGGTGAGAGGTGGTTAGAGATCATCTCTTGGGAGAAATAGTTAAAGCAACACAAATCATTCATCCTGGAGATGAGTTTACTTGGGAGAACCATGTTAAATGCCTTTGGACATTTCAAAGACCGGCTTGTGGACTAGAGATTGAATATATTTTTTATGGGATCTCAGAGGGTACAAAAACTTCCATTGTGGTGTGTGGTAACCGAAGTACAGATTTCATTTACTGTTACCTCCATTACAGTAAGAGTTGCCAAGCTTAATTTTGCTTTTCCACTCTCTTCTTCAAAAAAACTGCTTAATCTTGAGAAAGAAAAACGGAGCTGGAGGAATCAGACTCCCTGACTTCAGACTATACTACAAAGCAACAGTCATCCAAACAGTATGGTACTGGCACAAAAACAGAAATATAGATCAATGGAACAGGAAAGTCCAGAAATAAACCCATGCACCTATGGTCACCTAATCTATGACAAAGGAGGCAAGAATATACAATGGAGAAAAGACAGCCTCTTCAATAAATGGTGCTAGGAAAGTTGGACTGCAACATGTAAAAGAATGAAATTAGAACACTTCCTAATAGCATACACAAAAATAAACTCAAAATGGATTAAAAATCTAAATGTAAGGCTGGACACTATAAAACTCTTAGAGGAAAACATAGGCAGAACACTTTTTTACATAAATTGCAACAAGATCTTTTTTGATCCACCTCCTAGAGTAATGGAAATAAAAACAAAAATAAACAAGTGGGATCTAATTGAATTTAAAAGCTTTTGCACAGCAAAGGAAACCATAAATAAGACAAAAAGACAACCCTTAGAATGGGAGAAAATATTTGCAAACAAAGCAACCAACAAGGGATTAATCTGCAAAATATACAAACAGCTCAGGCAACTCAATATCAAAAAAAAACAAACAACCCAATTAAAAAGTGGCAGAAGATCTAATTAGACGTTTCTCCAAAGAAGACATACAGATGGCCAAAAAGCACATGAAAAGATGCTTAACATCACTAATTATTAGAGAAATGCAAATCAAAACTACAATGAGGTATCACCTCACACCGGTCAGAATGGCCATCATCAAAAAATTTACAAACAATAAATGCTGGAGAGGATGTGGAGACAAGGGAACCATCCTACACCGTTGATGGGCATGTAAGTTGGTACAGCCACTATGGAGAACAGTGTGGAGATTCCTCAAAAAACTAAAAATAGAACTACCATATGACCCAGCGATTCCACCCCTAGACATATACCTGGAGAAAACCATAATTCAAAATGATACATGCACCCCAATCTTCATTGCAGCACTATTTACAATAGCCAGGACATGGAAGCAACCTAAATGTCCATCCACAGAGGAATGGATAAAGAAGATGTGGTACATATATACAATGGAATGTTACTCAGCCATAAAAAAGAACAAAATAATGCCATTTACAGTAACATGGATGGACCTAGAGATTGTCATACTGAGTGAAGTAAGTCAGACAAAGACAAATATCATATGGTATCACTTGTATGTTGAATCTAAAAAAAGGGTACAAGTGCACATATTTACAAAACAGAAATAGAGTCACAGATGTAGAAAACAAACCTATGGTTATCAGGGGGAGGGATAAATTGGAGAGATTGGGATTGACATACACACACTACTATATATAAAATAGATATATAAGGACCTACTGTTTAGCACAGGGAACTAGTAAGAACCTATTGTATAGCACAGGGAACTCTATTCAATACTCTGTAATGGCCTATATGGGAAAGAATATTAAAAAAGAGTGGGTATATGTTTATATATAACTGATTCACTTTGCTGTACACCTGAAACTAACACAACATTGTAAATCAACTATACTCCAATAACAATTAAAAACAAACAAACAAAACAAACTTGTTTAATCAAACTGTGGGCACCACCTGCTACAGAATCATGGTGGGGGCGAGAGGGAAGATAAACATTCAGATTCCTGGGTCCAACCCCAGGCCTACTGAATCAGGGTTTCAGGGCTTGTGACCCTTGAATCTGCATTTTGAACAGGTTTTACTGATGCCCACTGAAGTTTTCAGACATGATAGCTAACCCATCTTGAATCTAACAAGCAGACCTTTCAACAAATACTGCTTTCATCCCAGGTTGAAAGAACTCACCTGTTGGTTCTCTAAAGTCTGCATTCTTCACTAGTAGTTTCAAGGCCCTTGATTTGATAATCTTGCCTGTCTCACCTTAAGATGTTCTCTCCAGTCACCATTTTGCCTGTCCTTCAAGTCTCAGTGTCTTCATGGAGCTGCTTCTAGTACTTCTAGTCGACTATATGTGATTTTCCTCACAAATCCTAAAGTCACTCTAGTCAATATCACAGAACAACTCTTTCACAATTTATGTTTCTCTGTCACTTAGGCATTTGGATCTTCTCTCCACAGCAGGTAAGAAGGGTGTCTGAAGCACTTGACATTGTGCCCAGGTCAGGGTATTCCGGGTGTGTGGTACTGGAAGCGGCAGTTGAGGTTATTTAGGTCAACTCACCATCTGAGGCTTGAATCTCTTATACCGAGTGGTTAATCAAAGTCTAGTATTCCCACTACCACTGGTGGAAATTCACAGCCTTCTGAGCACACCCTTCCACTTCCATTTTTGGACAAGTTTGACTTGAGACATTTCTTCATTATTTTGAGTGAATATAATTTTCTCTCTGGCTTCCATTTGTCAGTCCAGGACTAACTCCTTGAGTCTTTATAGAGCAAACCTAATACGTACCTGCAGTCAAAACACATGCAGTCCCATATCCCTTTGTTCTCCGAAGCCTCGTTACAGTTTGCTCTCCTGATGTGTTTGCTTATGGGACTTCTTGCTGGAATAAGACCGATTGGAAAGGAGAGTACCATTTGATAGGAAATAAAGTATTGAAGTGAATTTTTTTCAGAAATATCTGGTGAATATCCTAGAGGATTTTAAATAGCTCAAATATTCCCCTCAGCATATTAACCACCACAACAAAATGTTTCAAAAATGTTCATTTTGATTCATTTCCCTTTTAGAATACATTCATAGTAAGCTTTCTAAAGTGCTTTGTGATTGTCAGATGACAGTCCCACATTGTCAAAGTAAGTTCTGTAAATGCTGAATTGATAACATTGTGAAACAGTTGACACTATACATTATGATTTTAATTCACCATACCATCTCACACTAACTCATGAAATTACAAATAAATATCACACCTATGGCAATTTTTACTTGAACCGATTCTTTCTTTTTTTATTATCTTCTTCTGAAACTTTCATTCAGAAACCTGAAAGGAATACATGTAATTAACAAAGTGCCTACCTGTAGCCTAAGCCCAATTCTTCTCCTAACAGCAAAGGGAGGCATCACTGAAGTGACCCAGGTGCCATCCTTCATGTACAGAAATGGTGTTATCAGTGGGATGCCTGCTTTGAATTCTGTCATCTGCAGCAGGGGCAAATTACGGCAGGCGTCCATGTCTTCTCTCTGATTCCCCCTGTGACCAATGGTGTGCTGAAGAGACAGTTGAGTGGATTAGGCATGCACTAGAGAATGGAATCTACTTTGTTTTTTGTTGTTTTTTAAAAATTAATTAGTTAATTTTTTTGGCTGCATTGTGCCTTCATTGCTGCACGTGGGCTTTCTCGAGTTGCGGCGAGTGGGGGTTACTCTTCGTTGTGATGCATGGGCTTCTCACTGCAGTGGCTTCTCTTGTTGTGGATCACAGGCTCTAGGCACATGGGCTTCAGTAGTTGTGGAATGCGGGCTTCAGCAGTTGTGGCTCACGGGCTCTAGAGTGCAGGCTCAGTAGTTGTGGCACACGGGCTTAGTTGTTCCGTGGCATGTGCGATCTTCCCGGACCAGGGCTTGAACTCGTGTCACCTGAGTTGGCAGGCGGATTCTTAACCACTGAGCTACCAGGGAAGCCCCTACTTTGTTCTTGAAGAATTTCAAATTCAGCTTCACTCGACCTCTGGGCTGTGGGTGCAGAGAGGTGTTTTGTTTACCTCTTCTTCACCCTGTTAATGAGAGAGGGAGTCCCAACCTAAGGTTCCAGGGATAGCTAAGCTTCTTAGAATAGGGAAGTCCTGCTGTTCTAGGTTCTTACAGGACCATGCAACCCTTCTGCATGTTACTGTGCATGATTTGTCATAAAATTATTTTAGTGGTTATTTGAGTCATTTCTGTCTCCACTAATCAACTAACCAACGCAGGTGCAGTGTGGATGGTTTTGTTCACTCTTGAGTTGCAGCATCTCTGACAGTGCCTCATGCCTGCTAGGAGGTTGGCAGTCAATGAATATTGGTTGAATTAATGAAGGCATCCATTCAGGCTTTACAGCTGATATTTCCTTCATAATCTTTCTCACATCTTCCTCTTCCCAGGACCATTGTCCTCTTTACCTTCTGAGCGGGTCCTGACTAATTCTGGCAAAGCCTCCAGAAGGCCACATGTCTGAGAGTCCCTCCCACCTCCGCCCTGTCCCATATGCTGTTTCCAGACGCAGCTTCTGTGAACTGTTTTGATCATATCAGTCTCTGGGGTAGCGTGGCTGATGTTTCACAAATCCCTGGTACTCACAGATGTTCTTACTTTGGCGCCTCCTGCAGGTACAGACCTGCCCCATTTTCTCAGATATCCCAACCCTCAGTCCACTAAAGAAATATCAAGAGCAGCTACTGTGTGTCATGGACAGTGTGAGGGATGAAAGGGTGAATGAGGCATAGTCTCTTCTGCAGAAACACTCACAGCTGAGGGCAGAGGGAAGCAGACCTAGAACAAATCGTCATGATATAATGCAACACAAATGCTAGTCCAGGGATGTGACCTATTGGAGACAAAGGAGGAGAGGGGGTAGACTCCTACTTCAATGCTCTGTGCTTGCATGTGGAGGCCATTTGCTGCTCCCCTACCCTGGCATTGACCTCTAGTAACACATGACTGGGTTTCCTGTTTTTGAGTCTCAGTATTTTTGCTCAGTCTGCTCAGGCTGCCATAACACATCTCCACTGACTGGGTGGATTGAACAACAGAAATTTATTTTCTTCCAGTCCTGGAGGCTAAAGGTTTAGGATGAGGGGTTCCAAAATTTCGTTCTAGTGAGGGCTCTCTTCCTGGCTTGCAGATGGCTACCTTCTCACTCTGTCCTTATCTGACCTTTCCTTTGTGTGCATGTGCACTGAGAGAGTGAGCTCTGTGTCTTCCTCTTCTTATAAGAGCACCAGTCCTATTGGATTAAGACCCCAGCCTTATGACCTCATTTAACCTTTATTACCTCCTTGAAGGCCCTATCTCCAAATATAGTCACACTGGGTGTTAGAGCTTTAACATAAGAATTTGGGTGGGGAGCACAATTCAGTCCATAGCAACCTCAGTGGGCTGTACCTGCTGCATGCATCTCTTGTGACTCCCTGCAAGATTATATCCTCATCTAACCAACCCAGCATTCTTTGGCTTTTGTGTCCATAACTCCGAGCATCTGCTACTAATTTACATGTGGTGTTATTTTCATGGTGTGTGCACACCCCTGAGTGCAATCTACTCATAGTCACAGTGTGAACTGTGACTCTGGGCAATTTGCATAAGCTTTCTAAGCCTTGCTTTTTTCACCTATGAACACTGATACTAGATTGCCTATCTCACAGGCCCATTGGGAGGATTGAATGTAATAAAATATGCAAAGCACTTGGCCCTGTTTAAACATATACTTGGCACTGGTCAAAGGTCAGTTCCCCACTCAAACCCCTGCCTCCACTGCTGTTATTCTACTGAGTCCTGGAGAATGAGAATTAAGTCTTCTTCTTCCTCTCTATCTCCCCCGTAAAGACTCCCATCCCAACAGCTGCCAGATGGAATGTCTGACCAAAGGCAGCCTGCAGGGAACCCTCTGTTGTCCAGAAAGTGCTTCAGAGTCTATTTTGTGTTTGCAGCCAGGAACACTAGAGATTGTGTTTATTGTTACACCTGTCATTCATGAGGAATATCTTTGCTTTGTTCTGGGTCATTTGAGTTGGAAAGATGCAAAATGAATTAGCCCTGAGGACAGAGGTGGGGGGATATGATTTGTAGGAGTATTTTTTAAGATATGATATTTGTATGCTACCATAATAGCGAACACATTGAAAAGTTAATTCAGCAGGAGTAATTCTGAGAAGCAATGTAACTTATTTGTCACTAAGGAGGAATGCATAGCCAAGTGATTTCTTTATGCATTTTAAAGTGTTTTTAAACCCTTGGGTAGCTATAGTCAATTTTTAAACATGTTTCCTCATTGATTTTCAATTTGTAAATGTACTTTGTACAGGAGTATTTTAATCATCTGGGGAGGCTGCTTCACAGATGCCTCTTGTGTGACCTAAAATTTCAATGATTATAATGAATCAGAATGGATGATGGTAAACTTGCTTGGAGATTTGCTGATTGTCAACAGTTTTACAGTTTTGCTGCTGTACTTAAGGATTTGGTGCTTCTTAAAAATGAAAGGAAGACAATTGTAATGGGGTTATCAGGGCCAGCAGTGGCTTAATGAAATAATTTTGGTTAGCTCCTTGCTATTCTGTGTGGAATTCTCTCCAGGGAATACACACCAACAGAATTATTGATCGTGTTGGATCAAATATACACATAAAACATTAAGTCATCAGCTCTCCAGGCCAACACATGGCAGGCCATTTCATGCCTCTTTGTTAAACTGCATGTTAAAGTCCCAGTTAAAATATGAAAAGGCCTAAAACTAAATTATTTTTTGAATTATTTATGCCCATGTTCTTCTTTGGCACCAAAAGTTAAGAATTGCCTGGGCAGAGGATTTAGCAGTTGTATGAGACTACACCTATAACTGTTAAAGTTTGAACTTAAGATGCAACTAGAAACCCAGAATTATAATCAGCAAATCCATTTATTATGTCTCAATTCCTGCTTCTCTATGAGAGGATCATTTGTGTGTCATACCCCAGGTCTTACCAGGTAATCTGCATTCTATGCTGTGCACAGGAAATAATAGGGTCTTGAAAGTTAGACACAGTTCTCACTATCTCAGTGGCCATGAGCCAATTAGTTAGCCTTTCTGAATTTTGGTTTTCTCAAGAAGAGATAGTTATTCCTGCCAAGTAGAGATGTTTTGGGGGTAAAATAGCACATGTAATCACCTAGCACAGGAAGTGCTCCACAAGTAGCAGTTCTTTCTTGGAATCTTACCACCCTCTTCTTCCATAATGGGTGGTTTCTACCCCCTGCCCCTGACTGCAAATGCCTAGACCCTATGCTTTCCTCCGCCATGAATCCTTATTTTCTCAGATTAACAATTCTCAGGATGGTTTGGGACCTGCCTTTAGCTGACAGATGCTTGCAACATCAGATTCCTAATGATGTGAGGATCTCAAGAGGGCTCCAGGAGAAGAGCCAGGAGTACAGTAAGACCAGAGTATTCACTGTCAGGTTGTTAGAAGCATTCCGGTAGGAGTCTCAGCACTGAAGTGAGACACATAAAGCCTGTCCTGTGGGGGTTCTAGTAGGGAAAAGTCACTTCCCATTCCCTAGTTTGAGCATGTGTTGATGTGGTAGCTGTGCTGAGCATGATATTTAGCACCAGCCTGCTGGACTCATCTCCAACTAAATTGTCAATCATTAGCATTCATCTTTTCTGACTATATAGCACTCCCAACAGTGCCCTCTTGCCTAGATACCCAGTGCCTTGCCAGTACCCCTAGCAAATTTTGCTAGAGAGAAGATGATGAACATTTCATGAGCTTGATGGGAGTTGGATGAATGAGTTACTTGTCCCAGAAGACTTTCATTTTAATGAGGACCAAACAGAGTGAAAAGCCAGAGGAAGAAAAGGTTTACTGGTGAAGAGTGAATATTTGGACCCCAAAGCCGAGCAGCAGTTGAGTAGTTGTGGCTTCTGGACACTAAGGAAGGTGGTCTCCACTGACCTGGCAGGGGGACTGTCACATGGAACCAGCTTTTTCCTTGTGCATCAAATATGAAGGTAGGGACTAGCATTTGAATAGTAGAACCCACATTAACCAGAACATTCAGTGAACTCACTCTCTGCCCCCCTGCCCTGTTTCCTTGGCACGCTGATGCAGGGAAAGTCCACTCACAGTAGTGGTGATGGCAAATAGCTTGTACTTCCCCTCCCTCTCTTCCTTGCCTGGCAGATGCCGCTCCTGCATCATGGTCTACTTTCCAGATGATCCCATTCATAAACTCAGGATCCTTCTCAACCCAGCCTCCCAGGAAGCAATTACTGTTCCATCAGATTTTACCAAGTGATGACATCTATTTGCCTTCCTAAGGCTATGATTTGCAGATCCAAAATAGAGTAGTCTGAGGCAACAGTATTGTTTCCCAGTTTACTGATGAGAAAACTCACTTTTGAGCGGTCATGTAGCTTTACCAGGGTTACCTGGATGGTTCATTGCAGAAGGACAGGTCAGAATAGAGTCAGACTTTTCCAAATCCTGTGCTTTCCTACTATATCAAGCTGCTTCCCTGAAATCATGTTTTTAATTTTGTTTAGTTTTTCACATACTTAAGTAGATATAAACACAAAGTAGTACCCTTCAGGGTATAGGTTTTCAGTTCAAAAATTCTTTACTTAGTGGAGGACTTGGAGTAGCAAAAGTCAGACTCACCTGACATACTTCACCTGCCTTTAGCCTATTGGGTCCCTGGTCAATGAAATAAACATACTGGTTTCAATGATAGCAGAGTCCAAGTGAGCCCTGGTTTTAAGATTGTTCCATGAACAGGGCATTTCATATGGCCTGCCATATTGAAAGAAGTTTCATGGCCAGACATGGTCTGTGTGTGGCTCTTCATTGAACTCCCAGAGTCATTTCTGTCATGCAGAGTCTCTGGTCCCCAGGCCACCACTGTATTATTACTGGGGGGTGTACTTCCAAAATGTTTGGTATTCTGAATTCCAGGAAGCGGTCAAGTGCAGCATGATATTCTCTGCTTCTCCAAAACCTTTTGTTTGGCATAGAAATGCATGCTCCGCTCTAGATGTCAAATTGATCTGTGTGTGGCTCTTCAACCAAATAACCCATATGTAGGAGCATTCATGGGGAGCTCTTCCGAGAACTGGCTTGGCATTCAAAGCCTGGCCAACCCCCCAGGGCTCTTCTGGCTACCAGCCATGGTGCCGGCTAAATGCTTTCTTTACTTCCCTCGCCACAGCTCCAGTTCTCATCAACTTAAAATCCAATTCAAGCCATTTTGCCTATGTGACTATCCCTGACCAGCCTAGCCTGCATTAACCCTCCCTTTCTCTGAATTAATACAGTATTCACTTAGACAAGGGCCGCTTCTTATGGTTGGCTGGGTGCACTACTCTAGAGGTGCCATTCACATCGCTGTCATTGTAGATTTTGAGACTTGTTACTACAGTGTTCCAAGATATGATAGCAAAGTGCCTTGAAGCAGGGGCACTATTTATTAAGTCACACAAAAGTGCCACATTGAGTAGTGACAGAGCTACCCACCAATTCCAATTGCCCAGACAGACACTGATAGTTGTCTTATTCTCCACTACAGAGTACATGTCTTGAAGTCTAGAAGGAAATACTCATTGACTGGGCATCTGTTAGGTTGCCAGAAACTAAGCTGGGCAATGTATTATCTCACTTAATTCTAACAATAATCACAAATCATAGGAATAATCTCCTCATTTTAGAGATTAGACTGTAGGTTGTTCAAGGTCATGCAGTCAATAATGACAGATCAGTGATTTGGACCCTTGATTGGCCTGATGCCAAAGTCCATGTTTTTTCCTATATATCTCATTGGTCCCCAGTACACATGGCTTAGGGCTCATGCCTCTGAGGATGCTCAATAAATGCTATGAGAATTAATTGGTTAAAGGAGAGTAGAAGAAAGCAATCCATGGGGTTATCAGGGTCCTGTTGCATAGTCTGTGGAGTGTAGCTGCCCTTTCCCAGGGTGTAAGTGAGGGAGACAGCACTGACATGGACGATCCAGACCCAGAGCTGGTTGGGAGCATCAATGTCAGGGCTTGCTATCCATCCTTATACCCTCAGAATTTCCCCGTCTGCCCCTGGTGGGGAAGCACCACTGTAGTGGTGTGGATGATTGACAGGAACATGGTGGGCGTTGTCTGAACAATTTTAGAAACTCCTTGGAGCCCAGGGCCCACTGAGGAAACCTTGGTTGAAACTGTTTGGAGGAACGGCATGTAGAGATCTTTTAAACTCTTTTAATATTCAGTATCTCACATGTAAACGTCTAGGCAATATGGTCCTGTGGAACACAGCCATACTCATTCAACACAGAGTTGAGTAGTTGCAACCAAGAATGTAAAATATTTACTCTTTGGCTCGTCACAGAAAATGTTAGCTGATCCTTGTGACAGAGAGTAATGGGTGTATAATTTGACTACGGTAGATTGTCATTATTTTTGTCATCATCATTATCATTTTATATCTTCTAGCTGGGTAATCCCTGATAAACTACTTAACCCATTGTCTCATTTGGGTTGGATCAACTTTAAAGGTCATTCTCATACAAATCGAAACCACAATGAGATATCACCTCACCCCTGGCAGAATGGCGTTATCAAGAAGACAAGAAATAACAAGTGTTGCTGAGGATGCAACTATTGGTGGGATTGTAAATTGTTGCAGCCACTATGGAAAAATAGTATTCTCAAAAAATTAAGAATAGAACTACCATGCAATCCAGTACTTCCATTTCTGGATATCTATCCAAAGAAAACAAAAAATACTAATTTGAAAAGATACATGCACCCCAGTGTTCATTGCAGCATTCTTTGCGATAGCCAAGATGTAGAAGCAACCTAAGTATCCACTGATAGATGAATGGATAAAGGTGTGTAATGGAGTAAATGGAGTAAAGGATATTCATTATACAATATTATGGAATATTATTCAGCTACAAAGAAGAATGAAACTTTGCCATTTGCAATAATGTGGAATCACTTAAATGCTAAGTGAAACAAGTCAGACAGAGAAAGACAAATACCATATGATTTCACTTATATGTGGAATCTAGAAAACAAAAAACCAAATGAACAAACATAACTGAACAGAAATAGACTCATAGATACAGAGAACAAACTGGTGGTTGCCAGAGGGGAGAAGGGTAGGGAGATGGGTGAAATAAGTGAAGGGGATTAAGAGGTACAAAATTCCAGTTATAAAAATAAATAAATCACAGGGATGTAATGCACAAGATAGTGAATATATATCAGTACTATAGTAATAACTTTGTATGGTGACTAAACTTATCATGGTGATCATTTCGTAATGTATAAAAATATCAAGTCACTATGTTGTACATCTGGAACTAATATAATATTGTGAGTCAATTATATATACTTCAATTTTAAAAAAACATTTTTTTAAAATTAAAAAAAATTAATTTAAAAAATTTAAAAATTAAAAAAATACAAAACACAACACTAAAATACTCCTGGAAGATAACCTTTGGTTTGTCAATGACATTTTAGATATGGCATCTGAAGCATGACAATAAAATAAATAATTGATAAGTTGGACTAAATTAAAATGAAAAAAATTCTGGTCTGTGAGAGATACTATGAAAAGAATAAGCCAAGCCACACACTGGAAGAAAATATTTGCAAAAAGTACATTTCATAAAGGACTGTTATCCTACTTATACAAAGAACTCTTAAAACTCAACAATAAGAAAACAAATAAACTGATTTTAAAAAATGGGTCAAAAACCCTAACAGACATTTTACCAAAGAAGATACACAAATGACAAATAATTATATAAAAATATATTCAACATCATATGTTATCAGGGAAATGCAAATTGAAACAATAGTGACATACCACTACACAGCTATTAGAATGACAAAAATCTAAAACACTGACAACACCAAATGCTGGAGAGGATATAGAGCAACAGGAACTCTCATTCACTGATGGTGGGAATGTAAAATTGTAAAGCCATTCTGGAAGATAGTTTGACATTTCCTTAGCAAGTAAACATACTTAGTACATGATTCAGCAATCACACTCCTTGGTATTTATACAAAGAAGTTGAGTATGTCCACACAATAACTTGTACACAAATATTTATATATATTATATTTTATATATATGCATAGCTTTATGCATAATTGCTCCAAGCTGGATCAACCAAGATGTCCTTCTGTAGGTGAGTGGATAAATAAGCTATGGTACATCTGGATAATGGAATAATATTCAGTGCTAAAAATAAATGAGCTATCAAGCCATAAAAAGACATGGAGGAATCTTAAATACATATTACTAAGTGAAAGAAACCAACCTACATAGGATATGATTTCAAATATATGACATTTTGGAGAAGGCAAAACTATGGAGATGATAGTAAAAGGATCCGTGGTTTCCATGGATTAGGGAAGAGGAAGGATTAATAGGCAGAGCACATTGAATTTTTAGGGCAGAGTATCATTTGTAGGATACTATGATGGTGGATACCTGTCATTATACATTTGTTAATAATCATAGAATGCAAAACCCCCAGAGTGAATCCTAATCTAAACTATGGACTTTGGATAATACTGGTGTGTCAATGTAGTTCACAGTTGTAACAAATGTACCACTCTGGTGGAAAATAGTGATGGTGGGGGAATTGGGGGGAGGTGGGTAGGAAGTGTATGACACCTCTCTATACTTTTTGCTCAATTTTGATGTGAATATAAAACTTCTCTAAAAAGAAAGTCTCTTTTTTAAAAGGTAAAAAAAAATAAATAAAGGCCATTCCTACTTGATTTTGTGACCCTTTGAATGACGTGCAGTTGTTTCTCTCTGGCAGTTATATTTGTTCAAGTACTCACAGCCAAATTTTTATCCTACCCAGCTTCTCCCTGCCACCTACCTACAGTTTTACACACCTCATTCTGTTGTCAGATGGTGTGTGGCAACAAATTGGATTAGTCTAAGGAGAACATAATTATGAAGGTAAAACATATACAAAATAAGGTCATTTGTTGAACCAAATATGAATTATATCTGGATCACCTATTGTTTGGGATTTTCTGTCTCAATGCTCCCCCCATTAGAGAGCTACTTAGGAGATGGCTGTGCCTGGGATTGGAGCAATAGCTTACATTTGAGTTTGTAAAGGCTACCTGGTGAAATGATTAGCCTGATGCCATCCATCAGAGAGTCGGTCCTGTGCAGCTGTCATCCCCCAGGACTGAGATGTGCTTAACACAGATGTTGGAGCCTTTTCAGGTAGATTCCTGGAGCAAGGAATATACCACATTTTATCCAAGAGGAAAAACATTAAAAGAAAATAGTTTTAAAAAATTCAGGAAATACATGAATTGCATGTGAAAGTCTGGAGGTGTAGCTTTCAGCCTTTGGGGTTTAAATCTGATTTCTATCAAAAATCCTCACACAGGGGACTTCCCTGGTGGCACAGTGGTTAAGACTCCATGCTCCCAATGCAGGGGGCCTGGGTTCAATCCCTGGTCAGGGAACTAGATCCCACATGCATGTCACAACTAAGAATTCGAATGCTGCAACTAAGGAGACCACATGCTGCAACTAAGGAGCTGGTGAGCTGCAACTAAGACCCGGTGCAACTAACTAACTAAATAAATAAATAAATAAATAAATATTTTAAAAAAATAATCCTCACACAGGAATAATTTGTAGTTCAACTTCTACTTACTGATAAAATAATTAATGGCAAGCAAAGCTATTTTAAAATGTATTCATTGCAATAGTATTAACATATATTGGGAAAATAGCAGGACAGACTTGCAAAGTTATTTTCATTCAGTAAACCATGCTTGGTGCACATATGGATTCGAAAATTTGCTTCTATAACTTACAGATCCCCCAGGAGTATATAGCCCATGGATTAGGAGGCATCCGTCCGGATCAGGAGTTGACAAACTACAGCTAGAAGGCCAAATCTGGCCCTTCACCTGTTTCGGTAAATAAAGTTTATTGGAATGCAGCCACACTGATTGCTTATTTATTGTCTATGGCTGCTTTTGCACTACAATGGCAGCATTGAGTAGCTGCAACAGAAACTATCTGGCACGAAAGCCAAAAACATTTGCTAACTAGTTCATTTCAGAAAAAAGTATACCAACCCTAGACTACTGTTTTCTCAAAGACAGGGATGTATTTTCAGATATTTAAAGCCCAGTGTATCATAGACATTTAAGTAGTATCTGGTGAAGAGCAAGAAAATATGAAAAAGATATCCATGGGATTCTGCTATATGAATTTCAGATACTGTGTCAAATTCTGGAATAACAGAGTTGGAGAATATTTTATTATTTATACATATCATTCCTTAGCCTCTAAGGCCATCCATTTATTCAACCTACTGAAAGGAACTTTTTTTCTCAGGGAAACTTTCCAAGTGTTTATCACTGTTTTATCTGCATCATGAGATGTTTCTGAGTGCCCCCTTTCTGATGGGCACCGGGCGAGGATCCAACAGCTTAATAATTTGAACATACAGGTATGTTCCAGGTATATTTGTCCTCTCCTCCTCATTTCTAAGAGAAGATAGACAATATCTAGTAACATGTTTTACTAGAAAACTATTTCAGATATACCCTCTTTTGTGCAATAGGAAATTGGTTTCTGAATGGAAAAACAATGTTGATTTCAGTAAATCAAATCCAGAGTTTTATCCGAATACATTTAAAAACAACAACAACAAAACACCTGGGGAAAATTCTTTTTTTATACTCATTTTCAAAACATAAAAACGTAGCCTCAACTGTATGGGTTTTGCGAAATTTTATTTGCATAAAGTCAATTTTCTTTATTTTAAGCTTTTTACACGAGCCTATTTTCCAATCTTGTGGCCATATCTACCGTCCATGCATTCAGCTGACCATTTGACACCCAAATCTTTCTACATTTGGAGAGAAACAGGAATGGCCAAGAAGCTGCAAACCTCTCAGTACCCTATCCGCTTAGAGTAGCGCGCTTCTGAGGGAAGAAGGCGGGCATTCTCGCTGAAATCCAGGAGTCTCTCGAGAGCTGGCCCTGCACTGCGCTCTCATTCCCACAATCACACTTCCGCACAGGGTTGACATTTCTAACCGGCCTTGTCAAAGGGTGGCTGAGGTATGGGGGCAGGGCCAAACACCACTATGCTGTGACCTAGGCTTGGTCAGGTGCCCAAGGATATCCTCACACACCGCGTGATTATTGCACTGTGTTTTCCATCAAAAGTGTGAGTTTCCACTTTCACCACATCCAGAGAAGCCTTGTGGAGGAAACGTATAACCAAGCTTTGTGGTCGACCCCATGTGCTTCAGGGAGCTGACCCATTCCACAAGGTTGGCGTTATTGGGAGTTGTGTTTACACCTCGGGAAATGGGCTTGTTCTTCCAGAGCTACCTGCAAAAGTAAGGTAATAAGCAGCTAATGTAACGAGATCGGTGTTGGAGGTAGTAGTGGGTGTCTGGGGGCCATTTATACTTACACACACGATTTGTTAGATAATGCAGTATGAGAGCTGAGGCCTGACTCAGGCTTCACGCTCTGTGAGCTGCCAGTTTCAGTGTTGTTTCTATTTGTATCAAGGCCTTCCCTGTTGTTGGGCCAGCCCTTGTTGGCCTGAGGATCATTCATTCACTCACTTATTCATTCAACAAATGAACAATTGAATTTGCAAGGTGTGCTCCTGTGTGCTGTGAGATAGGAAGTGAATTTAGGACACTTGGTTGAGAGGGTGGAATCTACCTATGGAAGAAGACATTCTTTGCCTGACACTTGCAAAAATAGAGGTAGATGGTGAGATCCATCTTCTGAAGATTAAGCTTTCAAGGAACTGAGAATTTGAAAGATTTTTAAGACCATTGTCTCCATTCCCTAAAGGCTAGAACAGAAATTATTAAGTTAATTGAACAAGTGAGAGCAAGATGAAAGAGACAGAGAGACAGAGAGAGAGAAACAGAGATGAGCAACTGCTCATGAATAACATTGTGTATACTGAACTTTCAGTATTGATGGAGACATATATAGCTCATCGGATGGCATGTCCTACAAAGGATGCTATTCCAAGAGAGAGAACAGCTTGTGCAGAGCACAGCCATGTGAAAGGGCAAGGTTCTGGGAATGGGAAATTGTTCTGGATTGTTGGGGGAGGCAAAAAAAAGATGAAGGTGATTATTACAGTTAAGAAAAAGAGTTCTGGAACCCAGTGACCAGGGTTTGGATCCTGATTTTACCACTTAATTGCTGCAGGACCTCTTTGTACACATTACTTAACCTCTCTGTGCCTCTGTTTCTCCATTCAATAGGGATATGAAATATGATACGCATCTGCCTGAAAAAGTGGCTAACACATATTAAGGGCTCGATTTGTGCTTATAGTAATGATGTTTGGACAGATTGTAAAAAATGTCTTGTGCTACAGAACAGAGTTTAGTAAACATTTTTCTGTAAAGGCCCGGATAGTAAATATTTTAGGTTGTGGGCTACCTACAGTCTCTGTTGCTACTATTCCATTATGCTGTTATAGCATGAAAGCAGCCATAGACAATACATAAACAAATGGGCGTGGCTGTCTTCCAATCGAACTCCACTTATAAGAGCAGATTGTGGGCTGGATTTGGCCTATGAGCCATAGTTTACTGACCCCTGTTTTAGAATATGGAATTTGTTCAGGACTTTATGTGTCCATGTGTATTGCAGGAGTGGGTGTGGGGAATTCATTAACAAATCCTACCGTGATAGCTAAGGAAGAGAGTGACACAACTAGATTTTAGAATTTAAAAAGAAGAAGGAAGCTCTCTGGACGGAGTGGAGAAGTTCCCAAAGTTTGTGATTGTGTGTGATTTGTGCATGTGTGTGTGTGTGTGAGTGTGTGTAATATGTGTTAGTATTGGCAGAAGTGAGATGAACCTAAAGGCTACTGAGATAGTTGAGAGACTATGAAAACCTGGGGTAAGACAGGGCACTGGAAATAGAGAAGAGAGAATACTCCAGCAATGATGTGTTTAGATATATTGGATGACAGGCTTCTTCTTGAGTGATTGAAAAAATAACTACTAGAAGATAGGCTTGGGGAAGATGCTGCATTCATGCGAGTCGGGATGAGTTTGCTGGGCCTATCAAATAAGTTTTCTTGGCCTATCAAATAAGTTTTCTTCTAGGTTTCTCAAGTTTCAGAAGGGACAAAGTATATAGATACAAAAGCAGAAAGCATTCGTAAATTACCAGTCCAGTTTCAGAAAGGGGATGATAAGACAATATTATGTGTATGTATGTGCAAACATAGTTTAGCTCATTTATTCATGTGTTAATGTAAGATGAGAGATACACAGACACACTTGGCAGTTCTGGGGATTGGGAGAGAGAAAATTTTAAAACTTGGTTCAAACCTATCAGCATCAAAGACTCTTTAACAATATTTTTCAATTGCAAGAGTGTATTTATACTGTGAAGGTGTCAATTTTTAGTTACAAACTGTTGAATGGACTTTCTGGAAGAATTTGGTAAAAGCTAAAGATTGCCATGGAAGTATCTTTATGTTGGACCCTTGGTCCAGATTGCAGGACCTTCTTTGTGTGAACAAGTGGAGAGAAGTAAATAGAAAACAAGGTATATAACACTCAGACTATATATTTTTTTACACTAATGAAGGGCTTCTATGAAATTGTTCTATTTGCCTTGCCCAGGAGGGTACATATTTGACATAAATACCATTTGTAAATGGATGGTCTCACTGACACACACACTTAGGATTTCCCTTGATTCCTTATAAGTTCTCCTTTGGTGTTTTGTATGCAGTATAGATGACTGTTGTGAGTGTGTTTGTGTGAGTGTGTGTGTGCGTGTGTGTGCGATGTGCGCGAGCAACTGATTCCAAAAATGACTTGCTGAAATGCACAATTCTGGCTGAGCTGGCACTGATCTTTTGATGTAGGTGGATTTCTGCTGATTTGTAGAAAGTTTCATGCCCCAACCCCCTGTGAAGTCGCAGGTAGCTTTTCCAGGCCAATTGGCTAGAGTTGAGGGTACCATCTGGGGCCTTGGAAAACAGTGAGTCTAATGGCTCCACTGAGGGAATTGAGTAGGCAACTTTCATCATGCAGGTATTCAGTCTCACTCTCCCAAGAAGTAAGTTGAAGGCAAGATTTCAAATGAGACTTCAGCTTATAACCCCAAACTTCATGGAGCTCATAACCCCATAGTTCATGCGCTATATCAGTGCATGTCTATTACCTTGCCTCTGACTCTGAAAACAAGGACTGATTGTATTTACCATTATTTGCCTATTTTTATAGTGTCTAATCCTAGCTATAACCCTATGGGGTGGCTATTCTTTTTATCCACCCTCATTTTTGAGGAAAGGTGATATACAGAAAGGTTGTTACACAGCTCATAAGTGGAAAGGAAGGATACAGACAGAGGTTAATAGCGCAAACTCTTAACCAATAAGACAGGCTCCTTTCCTTCTCTCTTAACAGTTACATATCATACAAGAGTTTTTTTATTTAATTGTTCCTTATTTTGAGAATACATTATTTTAAAATTGGTCTTCTTTTACTGACCAAATCATGAATTCAGGAATTTCTTTTTACCGCTACCTTGAAATTGTATCATCTCATTCCAAATAAATGGAGAAAAAATAGTCATATAGGGGGGCAGAAACCTTCTAGGGCAAATCATTATCGAAATGGAGAAAATATAGGCTTTCTGAGACGGTTTGCCTTGGAAGAAGGTTTCCCTTTCAAATAGCTCTTTCCAAACTCTGCCTTTCCAAATAGCAGAAATTAGAAAATGTATGAATTGACCTTGTATTTATGCTTCCTTAACTTGCATGAAGACATGATTTGTTTAGTTTAATAAGGCCTTGATTGCAGGTGTCAGCACACAAGCATTGACTGAAACTGGGTTCCTTTTGGTAAAATGCAAGCTGTGTGAAATGCACAGAAAATGCAATTATGTTCTAATTTACTCAGTGCCACTGGCTTTAATTAAAGTAGATCATATTTCAGTGAAGCAAACTCATGGTCCTCCTTAACAAAGGAAGTAGAAAACACAAGAAGGAAATTTACTATTTTTCCTTGGTATATATACCCAAAGCATGGTTAATCTTTAGCTGCTCTTTAAGAAAGTATCAAGGCAAAGGTCAGCATCCCCAACAGAGACCTGGAGGACCCCTGTAAAGACAGCTTGTCTGCATAGGAGCCCCAGCAAAGCTTGATTTGAGGTCCCAGTGAGGGCATCTCTATTCTTCATCTTCATCTACAATTCATGACCACCTACCACCTCACCTGCCTCTCCCACATAGTGTTGTCTCCTTCTCAGGGTTTATCAAAGGTAAAGACTGAGTTACATGTAGATGCAAGAGAGTGCCTTTATTTTTATCAGCTCAGATGTTTTAGGTGGCAGGCAACCTGAAATCTGAAAGTAGGTAGGTCCAGGTTTTTTTAGTGTTGTTGTTGAACACCCAGACTTTTTCCAACCTTAGTTCATAGGCTTGATCCCTAGGTTTGGTTCCTCTTGGAGGCAAATGGCTGCTACTAAAGCAGGCATGTTATAGAGACCAACAATATTTGACAAAAAGGAGTGTGCCCTCTATGCATCTAACAGGGAGGAAGTCCTTTCCTAGGCTCTCTGGCTGCCTCCCCCTTACCATGGCATATCCCATTAGCCCTGATTGGGTCACATGCCTGTAACATGGCAAGAAGCAAGCATAGGGGTGGGGTGGAGAAGACATATAGCTGGAAGTTTCTTCCATCATAGAAACCATCTAAGGAGGAAGATGAGGTGGCTAGAGAATGATTATTCGATAAGCCAACACCTGTGTCTGCCATACCACTCAGGATTCATCATTTGTTTAGATATGTTCATGTAGATGTGAAACTGTTTGACAAGTGAACTTATAGGCCACGATCACAGATCTGGTTAGCTTTAGAAATGTATCTGTCAGCTGACATATGTAAATAAGGGCACACAAAGTTCATGCAACAAAACTATATATGCTTCTATCAAGGGTTCCTTATGTCTTTATATCTTCTAATACTCAATGTGAAATAATTCAGAATAATGTTTAAAAGAATTGGAGACAGGTAGTCATCTATAACAAAATTTTTATATGCTATAAGGGGAGTAGGGATTAAAACTTCAGTCATGGGAGTACCATGATGAGAATTCTTAATGATATCTCCAGTGGACCATGTAAGACAAAGATTTTCAAGTGCAACAATTTATGATAAACAAGGTTAAAATGTGGCAAAGACTGACTGCATTTTAATGTGCTATAAGAAAATTGAAAGCCTCTGGCACTCTATAAAACAGTAGCCTTTGGTTTTGACTGAAGTGCCCATTACCCTCCAAAGGTTTAGTCAGTCACTGTGCTGATAAGACAATGCATAATTGCTGAGAGGACCGGCATAGCTGAGGAGGACCATTTTTAATTTCAGTCTCTCTCTGGAACCAGAGAAGAGTTCCTCAGTGCTTTTTTAATAGTCATTTTAATTTGTCTGATAATTTTTACTTCCTTTCACAACTCAATTGACTGATTACAGTCAGTAGTCTTTCATTCATTAAGAGTAATAGCTTAGTTTAAGTTTGCTTTGCTAAACATTTGTAAATAATTTCCAGTATAAATTCTGTGAGTATGAGGATGCAAGTCCACTGTTTTATTTCTGTTGAGAAATAAAATATTGCTTCCAGAGAGTGATAATCAGATTTTCCTGACATACCATGCAAAACTCCTTTGGGATACCCTATGGTCCAGCAAGGATGTAGATAAACAGAAACAGAAGGAATCTTAGCTCTCACTGGATTCTGCTCTCTCGTTAGAACTGATGAAATCAAGACTCATGAAGGATTTTAATTTTGTTCCAAGATTAAGAGTTAAGTGGCGATTAGACAGATTCTTCTTAACTAGTCCTTTCTAATCATCTTCCATGCCTGGCGTAGGGCTATGGATATGGCAGCCACTCAATAAATGTTTGCTATTAGGGTGAATGGGTTATTTACAGGTATTTGCATTTATTTTGTTTTCTTTGTCTGCCTAGACATTATGGCAGTGATTTAGGGGTCATGTTGGTCTCTAATTATGATGGCAAGTGGAACAACATAACTCCCCACCAATGACCCTGTTTTTCAAGGCTTCAGTTTTTATTTTTCTGAGGTGATCTTAAGGGCATATATCTAGGCTTATCTATTTAATCTGTTGTTTGTAATTGATTGGTGAAATGGTTGGTTCAAGAGGAACTATTGACATGTGGTTTAATTGCCTTGGAACAGTTATGTCCCATGTGCCTCAATGATGGGCATCTTGGATAAAACTAATAAATAAATTGAGTATGCAGTATGAATCAAAAGCCAGCTCTGGATTTTTTCCACATGGTCCAACATGGCTAATGAAGTCATCTACTCTCTGGGGCAAGTGGAGATCCAAAAAAGTATGGCTTGGGTTTACAGAAAATGCTGAGGGAAATCGTTCCACAGCTCTGATTTAGTTTAAACATTATACTTTGCTTTAAGAGCTACTCTAAGGCAATAATCATCTCTTAAGTGAAAACAGCAAGCTCTCAGAAGGCAAACCATTGGACATGGTACCAAGGGTCAAAAGACTTCGATTAAAATTTCAGTTATACCACTTATTGGCTATGTGACCTTGAACTAATCACATACCTTCCCTGTGCCTCAATTTATTAATAGTTATAATGGGAATAATCATCATTATTAATTTTACCCTCTTCACATGGTTTTTGAGGAGTGAGATAATACAGGTGACATTTTTGAGAACAATATAGTACTATGTAAGACTAAAGAATTATTTATTAACACCTAGCAGAGCCACATAGCCAAAAACAAAAACAAAAACAAAAAACTGGTTATATCAGAAGGCAGCTTTCCATAGTAAGACTTTTATCATAGAAAGTATTGAAAGAGACCTATAACAGTTCCCTCATTTTGAACTGATGTCCAGTAGAGTTTATTGATTCTCCCAGGATGCCATGGGCAGTGGCAAAACTAAAAACTGGAGCCTCCATGTTTTCATGGCATGTTCCTTCTTGATCACCAGGTTGCATTTATCAAAGAGAACCTATAGGGACAGTGAGTGGTATAATTCTAAAGTGAAAATCTAACCATGATAAACCAACCTGTAGAAATTTACTGAATATCTAGTATCTAGTTAACATGGTGTTAAGTCCACTGGGAAATAATAAATTTTTCCCTTCCCTGG
This sequence comes from Balaenoptera acutorostrata, assembly GCF_949987535.1. Lineage (NCBI taxonomy): Eukaryota > Metazoa > Chordata > Mammalia > Artiodactyla > Balaenopteridae > Balaenoptera > Balaenoptera acutorostrata. The sequence continues at coordinate 20,629,607 of NC_080075.1, read as the reverse complement.
AGTTGCTTTTAATCCATAAGGAAGATCAGACACACTCCTAAGACAGATAGTGATAACAATAATGAAGTCCAAGCTTCATGCTAAACAAAGTACTGTGGGGTAGCAAGGCAGGATGGTGTGACAGGGAAAGTGCTAGAGGAGGAGCACTCAGTTCTCTGGGCTGAGCCATAACTTACAGTTTTAGGTGAATGGCTTAATCCTCTAGTTTAACCATCCAGGACAGTTGATAAATTCATATACTACCAAAACTTTTTATAGGGAATTCAATGAGTCTGGGCTGAGGCTGAGAATCAATCAGTTTTCTCTCTGTCTCTGTCTCTCTTTGTCTCTCTCCTTCTTTCTCTCCCTTCCCGCAAAGTTTCTAAGTAATTTCTATTTGCCGGCATGTTTAAGAAACTAAACATGTTTCATTTAGTTTTACTTATTTATTACTTATTTATTACTTATTTAACTAATATAGTCCAGCTGGGCCTATTTTTTCCCCCCCAAAATTGAAGGGCTAAGGTAGACAGTAGCTATTTTCAACTTGTTTCCAGAGTTGACCTGTTCTACATACTGGCTTTCCACAGATTCCTTCCTTTGGGGGAAGTGTCCCAAAGTTTTGCCCTCCATGCTTGACAGAGGGCTGTGGATACAGCCAGCACTAAATAAATGTCTGCTCTATGAGTGTGTGAATTATAGATAGATAATTATGTGAAGGTGATTAGTTAGTTATAGTATAGGAATAGACATAGATATCCATGCAAAATGTGTGCGTGTGTGTGTGTGTGAGACAATACAGTCCCTGCCCTTGGGTGGCTTACAATGCTTACAATGTCATTGAAGAGTGAAGACTCACACTAGGAGTGTTTGAAAGATGCACGGAGAACATTTCTATTGGCTTTCTGAGCAGGCTGTATTGTCAGCAGCTATTGGTGTTTTCCATCATCCAGGAAGGCAAAGCTCTGCAGTGTGCCTGTGGAAACTGAACAAAAGCTAATCAGCTTCAAGTGGAACAACCTCAATTCTGCCATCTCTGAGTGTGGTATGGTGTGTGTCCCACCACCACTGCCTTTCTGGGGACAAGGTCACTTCACTCTCATCCAGGTTCCAGTCAGGCTTCGCTTGTGGAAAAACAAAACAAAACAAGACAGGGAGAAGCTTGTCCCATGACTGCTTCCTGCTTTCTGCTTAATTACTGGCTGTAATTTTCTTCAGTGGCTCTGGGAACGTACTAGTGGGCTTCAGCTCATCCTGCTCCCAGGCAGTGTTTTCTTTTCTTGGTGTTTTCTGTCTAATTTGGAGGAACCAAGTTATCCCTATAACCTTCCTGACAGAAAACAGTGCAATGGAACAGGTAAATGCTAAACAGAATGGAGAAAGACATGTTATGGTTCAGAGGTGATCAGATTGGGCCACAGAAGTAGTGAAAGGGCAAGGAAGTACATCTAGAACTTGTCCTTGAAGAGGAGGGATAGCCTTTGAATTGTTAGAAGCATAGGAAAAAATACTCCAGGTCCAAGAAGGATTTGAAAGAAAGAGACATTAAGAAGACAGGATATTCAATAGGAGTTTTCTGGAAATTGGCCTGAGAATAGTTGAACTAAACTGGTACTTCTGAATATCTAAAGAATATGTTAGTGAACAGTGGTTCCTCAAACCTGATTTTCTCATTTCTTTTTCTGTATACACTGGCCTTGCCCTGCTTTCCTTCCTATTTTTATGACAAAAGTACTCATAATAGATATTGCAAAGAGCTTTGAAGACTGACAGTGAAACAAGTACTTGAGTAGTAACTACCCAGGGAAGGAAAAATAGGATTTCACAAGGATGTTATTGAACTCCTCCTTTCTTTAGACATTTACACAGGTCCCACAGTAATAGGGGACTTATGATGGTGGATAGCTTGTCCATCACACCAGTTAAATAAAGAAATCATTGGAAGGGCAAACAGGTAGGTACAGAATGTTAATAGGATGGTCAGCTGAATTCATGACTTGGAGTAGGCAAAAGCGGGGCCCAGATTGGCCACACTCATTGACATGTGGGTCCTGACCAAGGACGCAGCCCAAACCAGCAGTGACTCTGATCCTTCTTTACATGCTGAGATTGGTGGTTTCAAGACAGGCTGGAAGATTAATTAGAGGGCAAGGAAGCAGACTCAGTGCTTTTCACAAGCTCCCCTGTCCTCCACCTCTTGCTTCAGCAAGATATTTTAGGTTTTTGTTTAGAACCAGTCACACTGTAGAATAGGCCTTGCCTTTGGCAGGAAACATGTCACAGAGAAGTCTTGGTGAAATATCATGTTTCTTTTTGAGCCTTATGCTCCAGATCTATGTCCAGATTCTGCCTCCACATTTCCCAGTCTCTTCTTTCCATTTCTGATTAAAATTGTTCAGAGCATCCAGTCCTAGATGCCTAGGGATTGTGCTAGGTGCTCATATACTTTGTCTCATGGAATCCTCACCCCAATCTTAAGGTATTCTTGTTCTTATTTTATCATTCAGACATTGGATTGCTGAGGCCTTAAGCCATTTTCACAAGCTCATATGTTAAGAAAGAGATAGAAGTGAAAGTCAAGAAAGAAAGTCTGGGGTCTGTACGCAATTATGACCCAAATATGACATTATAGTTTTATTCTTTATAACATATAGTATCTTCCCTTTCCTATTGCATAGTGTACTAAATATTTTCCCATACACAGTATAAAGAATGAGGTTTTCTAAAGACATTGTATTTTCTTCTCACCCAAAGTTCTTGAGAAACAGATTCTACTGAGTTCAAGAGACCTGGTCAAATTTGAAAATTCAGGTTAGATACTTAAATGTATAGAGCTCCTATGTATTATTTGTCCCAAGGATTGACTTCTGAGGTTTCCCTCTCCTCTTCTGAATAGATATGCAATAGTCGAGAGTCCTTAAAAGACCCCATCAAGCTTTGGACATCAGCAGGAGAGGATTAGGAGCATGCCCAAGGTCATTGGTAGTTTTGTGGAGGAAGCTGAGCAAGAGAATGATTAGACTTGGAAAGCAGATGGAGGAGCTGAGAGAGGAACAGTGGCCAAGGCAGAGGTGAAAATTAGCATGGCCTACTCAAGGGACAATCAGTGCTGATTTGCAAGCTCTGAAGAGAATACCAATACCAATTCATACATTTAACAAAATGTTTTTGGAAAGAACACCAGTAAACCAGTTTGGATGAGAACCAAATCTAGGTCTTGTCTGAAACTGAAGTCGAGCAAATCTGGGACATCAACATTTTAGAATTTTAGATCTGGTGTCATTTGGCTCAAATAACATTCTACAGTAGAGGAAGCTGAAGTGTCCAGAGGGAAGTGGGCTGCCCAGTGCCATTCGGGGTGACAAAGCTGAGCTAAATGCCAGGCTCCAGCTCTCAATCCACTGCCAGCTCCATGTGGAATCTGAGCAACCTTGATGGTGTCCTTGGCCTGGGGACCCATGCAGGTGACAGGTGACTAGGACTATCCCTGATGTAAAGATTTAAATGAGCCTGTAGACAGCTCTTAGATAAGGGTAGATTGATTTCACCAGATCATTTCACAGCCTACAGGGAGGTTAGTAACTCATGGGGCTGACCATTCAGTCTGTAGTAGGAGAGGCAGCTCCAGGGCATACATGCAGCCTCTGTCATCCTGTGCACAGAACAGGTGTCACTATCTAGACATTTCAATTTCCCCTACTAGTTCTGGATAGCAAGAGAATGCTTCTAATTAGAGCCCCTCTGGAAGTTGGCTTTAATCAATTTAAAAGTTGGCATGTGAAATGAAATCCATTTGACATTTCTGCTCTATTGCTTGGTGCTGAAGTTGGAAATACCTATCTAATATTCTTCATACAAATTTTTGTGTGTCACCACCTCTGAGCTCTGCAACCTGCCACACAGGAAATCTGTGAATGGCAAAGTGAAATCCACATAATACCCCACGTGATAGAAAGGCCAGAAATGTGAAGGCCTTCACACATCTACAGAATGGGAATACCCAAAACAATAATGATTAGAGAGCGCTTAGTACCGTAACTTGTCCACAACAAGCCATCTGAACATATTAGCATCCTCGTGTCTTGCCTGATACAGACATTTTCTCGTATTCCCATTTAGACTTTTGCCCTGTGTAAAGTTGTGCTGATTCTGTTACTACCTCTTTGTATACTTAACTTTCTGTATTCTTTTCTCTCTTTGCTGTGCTTTTTTTTCTTTTTCCTTCTCTTCCCTTCCCTCCCCCTTCTTTCCTTCCTCCCTCCCTCCCTCCTTCTCTCCCTTTCTCTCTCTCTCTCTCTCTTTCTGGAAAGATGTACTCTAATTCACATGATGCAAGGTATTATAAAATTTACAAAAACTTAAATATACATCATGGTGTTGGGTTAATAGTTATGAGTTCAGCATTTCATGAATGTTTGATTGGGTGGATGGTTATATGGATAGAGATTTTTTAAAGTCTTTTTTAAAGCATTATTATTGGCCTGACCCTCTCTTCACCCTGATGATTCTCCCCATATGTGTGCATAAAGCAGAAGTTAAAGAGGAATCTCAAGAGTGAAATCCCCTCTCCTCCTTCCTCTGGCCCCTCTTCTCACTTCTCTTGGTTCTAATCTCCTACTTCCTACTCTACCATTCTCCTTTCTCTCTCTTTACTCTTTAGGTTCTCTATCCCCTTCTTTCCTTCTTTCCTTCCTCAAGCTCCCCCTCCCCTGCCCTGCCATCCCCCACCTCAAGGTCTGTCCTTTGTGCCTACCATTTGCCTTAGTGCTTGATTAAATCAGGGCACTTATTCTCCCCATGGTCTGTTCTTTCTCTTACACTCCATCAGTCACATCTAAGCGTGAAGAGAGAGACTTAGAAAAAGAGAACAGACTGTCTGAAGAAGCTACACAAACTTAAGAAAGCCACACGGGGAGGAGGAGGTGTAGGAATGGGAGCCCCATTCTGTGTTTCCTTCAGCTCTTTTTTAAATACAGCTCCTAGACACAAGTGTGGGTTGTTGCTATGATTCAGTAACGTTGTTTTCTGTGGGCTCTTCTAACAAAAGCCAGTAAGCATTCTTGGAGAAAACTGAAATGAGGACTAGATTCCATACTTTGACAAGGCTGACCTTGTAATGTAGCCAGGTACACAGGTGTTTTCATTGTAATTTAGGGAGCCCTGGACAGGGGTATCTGTCCCCAAATTCAACTTTTTAGCCTTTTTACCATTATTATTTACTACTTCACATCAAAAAGCTCTTTTCTGGTCTCTACAGGAAGCTGCAAATAACACCTTGTTAAATATTAGCTGCATATATGCTTGTTGTTAGCCAAAAACCTTAGCTCACTATCCAGAGAGAGAGAGAGGGGAACTCTATGTCTTTTAGAGCATGGAAATATACCATCAGGGTTAGATATGGAAGCTGACAAGAAAGTGGCTAAAACTATGGCCTGACTTTACTGGTTTCAAAATGATTATCCCTATCCTTCAGCTAACATAATAGACATGCAAATCTGATAGGTATGTACCCAAAAGCTAGGTTATAGCCAAGCCTATATACATGAATAATTATTTGGAAGAGATTCAACCCAGAATGTTTAAATATTGGACTCTGTCACCTATCCTCTTCTTCTTGGCCCTGAAGAACAAGAATAAACGATATGGTACAGGTCCATGACTGCAAATTAGTAGTTGAGACGGTTCTCTCGCTAGGGTGATTTTAAAAGGAGATTGAACTTGAGGGAGAAAGAGTCAAAACATTAATGCCAAATGTGTCGTTTTTACCATTTACTAAAATGCAACCCTCTAGAACTCTGGGTTATCAGTTACTGTGGGGTTTGCAGGGATCATTAGCCTAAGAGAGGGACATTTTTATTGGGAGTAGGGGAGCAGCTATTCTTGGTTTAGTATGAGTTCTGTGGAAGTTCATATTGGTCAAAAATGCCTGAATTCAAAATTTTTTTTTTTTTTTTTTTTTTAATTAAGGAACTTCCCTGGCAGTCTAGTGGTTAAGACTCTGTGCTTCGACTGCGGAGGAGGAGGGTTCAATCCCTGGTCGGGGAACTAAGATCTTGCATGCCATGCTGTGCATCCTTAAAAACAAAACAAAAAAATCCCTAAATTCATTGATTTTGTAAAATGTCAATTATGTTCATTAATATGTTTTGCAAACCTTTTGGAATCAGGCAACTGCCAGCTCTCTGCTCAGTGGTTTTGATGTACTGATGAAAGTAGCCAAATTCTACTCAGGAGCAGTGATCAAGACGATAGGTTTTGGAGGGAAGGAAAACATTCGGGAAGCTAGAGAGAGAGAAAAAAAAATTAAACCACAGGGTATCAGCCACTGGCAGACATTATGGCCAGTTTGAAATGTGTTTGATGATACAAAGGCCAGAGCCAGTTAGTCTGTGAAAACCGAAGTCTGGTGCTTCAATGACAGAAAGGAATTTAATTGCAGTTGTACCAAATGTGTCTACTTATTTGAGTGACTGGTGTTAGACAGTTCTTAGCTTGGTACAGTGAAAGGTACTCAGATCTGGGAGTCAGCATGGCTGAGGTCTGAAGGAGGATTGACACAGCTGGCCTCTGTAAGATCAGTCTAGTCCCTCCTCTCTCTAGACCACAGCTTCCCAATGAATAAAACTGAGCTAATGATGTCTGGCCCTCTGCTACACACAGGTGCTTTAAAGCAATGGAAGTTAAGAGATGGGAAAATAATGGACCAAATTTAAAGTTCTATGCATGGCTTGTATAGCTTGTAGCAAATTCTGAGCATCAGAAATGTTATAGAAAATGGTGCCAATAAAACCCACAAAGATCAGAAGTCCAAGTACCAAGAGCAATCTGTGAAGTATAAATGGTTTTCTGTTCATATTTTCTTTTTCTATAAGCTCAGGAAGTCCTGAGGCTATGTCTTTTGGTATTTTATCTGTTCCATCTGTATGGCTTCAAGAGTGATTCCCCAAAACTGTTGATCCGTGAGTGGATCAGTCTTGGAAATGGAGACTGGCTATTTTCAAGTGCAGAAGGAGTATATCTCACAGCCCATTCATGTGCTACCCCACCATGGTTCTTTTCTCATAGGAATTACCTATAAATGGAAATATAATAAATCTTCCAACCTCTTCCTTAACACAATCTGTGAATGGGGATATTTAGGAAAAATGAAGGCAGAATTAAACAACATCATGTTACCTATGCCACAAAGAAAGCGTGAAGCTTCTTTTAGGTACTGTCAGTTCATGTCAAGATGTGAGTTTAAGAAGGGATCAAATGTGCAAGAAGCTTTGGGAGACACATTAGTAAATGATAAGCAGGGGGAGCAGGTGAAGCTTGGGAGAGCCTCAGACTATGATGTAAGTCTGACATCTACGGATGAACAGAAAGAAGAAAGGAGAGTTGTATAGGGAAAACCTGGAATTTCAGTGCACTTCTGAGAAAGTTTCAGCCAGGCTGATGTGGTCCCTGAACAAAATCCGTTAGAGGAGTCCTGCATTGGGCAGGAATGACCTGGATCTAGTAACTCTACCATGTTCAATGGCATCTGTGTACATGCCACTGTGGCTTTAAAGCAGTGACAACTAGAAGCTGTCAATCAGCTGTTCTTCTTACAGCAGGTTCTCTTAAAGGGAGATCTGAGTAGGACACTTCCATGGTCACCGCAGACATTACTGACACCCACCCACCCATACCCCTGGCCCTTGTGTTGTCACCTCCACATACCTCTAGTCGCAAGTGCCCTTGCAATGCATCCAAGCTACCTACTACTGGTTCATTTACTCAATCAACTCAGCATTCACCAAATACTCTAGGCACCAATCACCACTGCTCTTGGATTTTTGCTAGATATCAGGCACTGTGCTAACTAAGACCTGGGTAATATCAGTTGATCCTTACCACCACCCTCTGATGGAACTACTATGGGGATCTCCGTCTTGCAGATGAAACTCACAGGATCAATAACTTGTTCAAAGTCATATAGCTGTAAGCGGTGGAGATTCTGTTCACACCCCAGTCAGCCCAGTCACTTGGCTTCTCTATTGCAGTTCCAACCATTCGGTGCACATCTACTGAGGGCCACTAGTAACCTACGTGCTATTGCTAGGTGCTGGAGATTTTGTCATTATCAGGTGGACCATTGTTCTCAAGGAACTCATTCTGGAGGCAGGACTGAGATCTAAACCAAAAATTATGATACAGTTCAGTGTGAGAAATGCCCAGAGCACTGAGATAAACTGGAGCTCAGTCTTGAAGGACGAGCATGACCACCAATCTGATCAAAGGAAGGAGAGAAATCTACATAGACCAAACCACATTTGCTGAGTCACAATAGCGCAAGTCCTGGAATTTCTGAAGGCTTTACTGTTTCCGTAAACTGGAACATATTCAAGGTGATTCCCTTTATAGAGCACTCCAAGATAGAGTTATAACTAGTGCTCTGGGAGTTGTGGGAAGTGTCCCCCACTCTCCTACTTGAATATCATCTGCTATGTGTATATCAGTGGAGGAAAATGGTTGAAAATCACTGTAGTAAAGAGTTAAAAATCATGTATATACAAAACACACATGTAAAAGTAGAAAAAGATTAAATGAGAGGGAATACCTGTGATGGTGGTCGTCTCTGAATGAATGAGGCAGAAGGGACCAGGACCTAGAATGGGGATGGAGAAGACTTTAAACAAATACATTAACAAGCAGCAGTTTGGATTTGGGGTCCACATTTGTTAATTATGTCTTGTATTCTTGGATGTTTTCCAAATTTTCCAATGTAATATTACTTTTTAAGTTGTTAATGGGAAAAAAAAGAACGCATGAAGCCCATGTGAAGAGGGGATAGAAATGAGGTTAACAAAACTGGGCCAACTCTGGGAAAATGGACCAATTCACCTTGTGATTAAAAAAATAATAATAATGAATCTATCCATGAGAGAACATTTCATAGACCACAAAAAAGAGTGCAGTTAAAAATTAGTGAAATCTTCAGAAGGTATATATGTAGTTCAATTTGTTTTGCACCAGTGTCAGCTTCCTGGTTTTGACAATGCACTGTGGTCATGTAGGATGTTCTCTTTGTGGGGAACTGGGTGAGAGTACACAGGAACTTACTGCACTATTTTTTCAACTTCTTGTAGGTTTAATGTTATTTCAGAATAAAAAAAGTTTCAATTGGTAATGATGGGATAAAATGCTATGCATGTACGTGATATTCCCATTCTCATGGAGGATTTTTGTCATGACTGTATCTTTACTAAAGTGCAGGACTCTCTAATAGTGACAAGCCAGGCACAGATAGCGTCTTCCAGGACAGCCCACAGATCTCATGGCATGGCTTTAACCCACCCATCTCTAATTCCAGGCCCCATAATATTTTTAATTATTAAAGCCCTTATACATACATTCTCTCATTTGTTTAAATCTTCATGAGTAGTTCTTCCAACAGGTGTCTTGTACAGCTCATAAAAAAATGTATGTGCAGTTACTTTTCTGATTGACTGATATGTCTGCTGTTGTGATGTTTGTGAAAGAGAAGGAGGCTCAGCAGTTTCTGTTAGCTGGAACAAATTGGAGGAAAGGAATACACAGATTGCTACAGAAGGCTTCGTGCTGCCAACCTTATGTGAAAACCAAGGGCTGTCCCTGGATATAGATGGAAGTGGAGGTCTCTCATAAGCAGGGCTTTGAAGAATGGTAGGGACAAAACTGGCCCCCACCTATTTCAAGACTCCTTTCATGGGTCTTTCCCTCTAGATTAACCCCAATTAAAATATACAGGGTACCTAGGGACAGAGATAAATTGATTCATTAGTCCTTATTTATGATATACTGACCAAGAACAAAGTCTGAGAGCAATATAACTCCCACTTGGAATGGGCAGTGTTAAGATCTTATCATTGTTACTACCTTATCATGAATTAATTCCTTAAATCTATTTCAAGTAACAAGCAACCCTTGACAGCACCAGATGCCAAGCAGTTAACTAGAATGGGAGAAAGAAGTTATGAGTTGAGATCAGAACTCCTATAAATCCAGGCTTTGGTGGGAGTAGAGATAAGACTGGCAGAATGTTGATAGTTATTGGGGTTGTGTGATGGGTACATGGGGACCTATTGTTATGTTATAATGTACTATTATGATCTCTGTTTTGTTTATGTATTTTGACGTTTTCTAAGAAAAAAGTTGAAAGAGAAAAAAGTAAGAAATTATGTATTCTACTATATAATCAATGTCCTTTAGATGTTGTAATAATTTCAAACAAGGTAAAATCATGCCTCTCATACATATATAAAAATGAACACACGTTGTTATGGGTTGAACTGTGGCCCCTTAAAAGATATGTTGAAGTCCTAACCCCCAGTACCTGTAAATGGGACTTTGTTTGGAAATAAGGTCTTTGCAGATGTCATCAAGTTGAGATGAAGTCATTAGTGTGGGCCCTAAGCCAATATGACTGGTGTCCTTATAAGAGGAGGAAATTTTAGACACAGACACAGGAAGAATGCCCCGTGAAGACAGATACACAAACACAGAGGGAAGATGACCCTGTGACTATGAAGGCCGAGATGGGAATTATGCTGCCACAGCTAAGGAGTGGCCGGGGCTACCAGAGCTGGAAGAGGTAAGGAAGGATCCTCCCCTAGAGGGCTCCTAGGGAACATGGCCCTGAGAAATCTTGATTTAGAACTTCTGTCCTCCAGAACTGTGAGACAATACATTTCTGTTGTAAGTCACTCATTTGGTGGTACTCTGTTACGTCAGCCCTAGGAAACTAATACACATGTTAAAGATTTTATTTAGTTCATTATTGAAGAAACTGATGAGATGTTACCACCAATGCAAAAAAGCACAAATTTATATGGAAGAAAGGAATGTTGAAATGAATATGCAAATAGAAGAAAAACTAGCTTCTTCCACAGAAGGATAGGTTAGTCAACTTGAACCTCTACGGGAAGAACGTAACTTATCTGTTCAGAGACAAAAATAATATTACATTGCTGTCAGTTTATCTACAATTTGCAGAGTTGCAAAATAGCTTCTGTTGAATCAGCATCAGGTAACTTTGAAGGGTGTCCTGTAGACCATGGGTTGTTTTTGAATGAATCACAAACTTTTTCTTAAGACCAAAACAAAACAAACAAAAAATTTTAAGACCCTGAATACTGATTTAAAACCTTGAATGCTCATTTTTACAAAAAGAAGAAAACAAACAAAAAAAAGAAAATCAGATTTAGGACACACTAAACTTACTGAATGGGTGATATTTTAGAAACTTAACCACACAATGCCTCCCTTTCCTCAGTTGGAAGATGGGAATAATGCTAATAATTGTGCCCATTAGGCCTGTAGCGAGGGTTAAATGAGATAATGCATGCAAAGTACTTGACAATGACTGACTCAAAGTATTCAAAAAGTAATTTCCATTATTGCTCTTATTAGTGTAGAGAGTGTTAGGAGAATTAACTTAGGGACTCAATAGGAGCTTTGTACATTATCAAGTATTATGCAATCATAGCTTAATTCCACAGTCATATTACTGACCCTAATGTTGGACTCTTTTAAAGATGAAAGGCGAGGCGATTACAGGTTAGAGCAGGATCAAGTCTGGGAGAGGCAAGGCTAAGAGGAAGGCCTAGGAGTAAAAAGAAAAAGTGAGTGAGAGTAGGGCCAGGGAGGGAGGAGCCAGGGAAGAGAGATTTGGACCAAGGTCAGCTGACGTTGCTCCACAATTGTGCTAAGTGCTGACAGCCCTCCAAATCCTTTGCTTGGTGTAACGACTGCCCTGATAGATGTGAAACCCGCTAATGACTCAGCTTTTAAGCCTTCCTAAGGGTTTTGCAGAAAGTCCCTTAATCAACCCCAATTCCATCCATTTTAACCAGAGACTTCACTTTTGAGGGTGGGCAAAGAAGGGAGGGAGTATTATTCAGATGCACGGGACAAATAGGATTAAAGCACACTCATGGTTGGTTGCCTGTGCCATCCCGTTTGTGAGGCTGGCCTGGTCTCTTAATTATCTCATTCAAAAGAGCACTTTCAACAAAAAAGCAATCACCACCAGTTTGCCTTTCCAGTTGTGCTTCAGAGGTATGTTTGTGTCATTTGCTCTGGGCCTGAAATTGTTCCTCAGATTTCCTCCCTGAAGTAGTTTACAGACATTATACAAAGAAATTAATTAAGTAGATTTTCCATTTGCACAGTTTTAATGAATAAATGATGTTCCTATTTGTTTATCGGCTTTCTAATTATAACACAATTCAAAACATCTTGGTTTCCTGAATTCCAACACTGTCATTGTTATGGTGGTGTTATTGCTGCTTTCACGGTGCAGGTAATATTATTTTTTTAGATAGATGCCAGGTGCAGTATTCCATATTTATTAAAGTGTGATCTGCATATTTTTCTCTTTTCATGTACTGCTTATCTGTACAAGAGCAGAAAGTTAAATATAATGATTTGCTTTAAAGAGCTTGGAAGAGTTTCACAAGCAATCTGAGGATTTGTGGTCTGGTGGGGGGATCAGGCCTGGCTGACTTAGTTCAGGACCAACAGAAAGAGACCTGGGCCAGGGGCCCAGCCAGCAGGAGCAAACCTCACTACTCCAAGCAGCCAGTAGGCCATGAACTTGGCAGGGAGGACTGATAGATAGAGTCCTGGCAAGAAGGCAGATGTCAGGCTCAAAGGCCAGCAGGTCAGAAGCTCCAGGAAAGCAACACAGAGACAAAGGGAGGAGGGCACAGGAGAGGAGGCAGTGTCTCTCCTTTCTCTGTCCTCACGTGTTTGAGGTGGGCAGTCCAGAGATCACGGGTGTCTGTTATTGCCAGAGTTTGGAGGTCTGCAAAGGAACTCTGCCTTGACTGAGGTACGGGCAGGGGTGCCAGTCTCTCTATCTCTGCCCTCTCGGGATGCAAAGTAATATCACTATCACTTTGCCCTTGGCCAAGAGAGAGTCGTGGTCTGTAAATCTGTCCTGACCTCAGATAGGCATTTGGGTACCATCTAGTTTAACAACTGACCGTGAACCTCCCAGGATGTGTCACCCATGGGACCAGGTTGCTAGGAACACACTCTTGCCCTCCAGAAATTTGTAATCTAGAGTCCAGAAACTGTTTTGGGAGCCTTCTGGCCGTAACAAATCACCTGGCAGCCTGGAAGGGGTGTTCGTCTGGTCTGCTTTAAGGTCAGATGCTGTGGCGGTTATTGCTCATGGAGTCTGGAGATCAGAACTTCTTTTCTCCTTGTGCATGCCCTGTAACTCCAGGGTAGAGAGTGGTGGCGTAGGAGATACTCACTGTCCTTCTGAATTGTTATGCTTTGTAATTCATGCTAAAAGGCAGTGTGGTCTAGATGAAGGCAGATTTTGAGGTAGAACAATCCAGAATATGAATCCCAAATGTTTCCTTTCCTAGGTACTAGGTGGGTGGCTCGACCTCCCTAGCCTGTGTATCCTACTGTGTGTGCATGGAGAGATGCTCCTTGGTTCTCCCTATGGATGTTGTAGTGTTCAGATAAGACAACAATTGTGAAGTTCCTGGCAGTGTGCAGACCTCAGGAGGGCAAGAGTGCTATGTAGTCATCCAGGATCTGGGGGGCTTTGCCAAAACCTGGAACTGTCAAAGCACTTAACTTCTGGCCCTCAGCATCCTTGTTTGTAAAATGAGAGTGTGGGCTAGAGGACCTCTAAGGGCCCTTGTAGCAGGAAGATGCTGTGATTCATTAATCTCCATGGTCACCCATTGCTAATGCTAACTTTGTTGGCTTTTTCCTTTGAAGGTTCAATATCCACTGCTTTGAAATCTCCTTTCTTGCTGTTCCCCAAGACTGAGCTTTTGTGCGGTTTTCTCCCAGCATCATCATCATCCTTTATCTTACAACTAAAGTTTTTTGTTGTTGGCTTCTGACCCTGTGTTTGCCTTCTCAGGGATTTTCCTACTGTGGACATTTGCATCCTATCCATGTTATTTTCTGTTCCTGTCTTTGATAACTTTTTTTTTTTTTTTTTTGGTCTACACTCCTTTTTTTTTTTTTTTTTTTGGTCTACACTCCTTTGGCCCCTTGCAAAAAGTAGGAGGGCCAGTGATCTTTATATCCTTCTTATTTTATTTTCCTTCACTCTGTTAATTAAATTTTACATCGTCCACATACCATGTTTATTAATGAGGCCACTATTTAAGTGCTAATAAAGTCTAGTGTAATTAGCTTTCTTGCTTCTGCTCAACTTCTCTACTGGACAGAAGGTCAGTCCAACAGCAGGCATATGCTTGTTTCATTCTAATGGTGGGACACTACTTCTGCTTCCTCATTCTTTCTCTCACGCTGTGTTTATTTCCTCTTTTAAGTAGATCTTACTTCCTGGGCGGACATCCCTGATGTATCTAAGCACAACAAACATCCAATGCCTATAGTGTGGCAAGAATGGTGGAATTGTGCTAGCTGCTGGAGTTTCAGAGAAATAATGCCCCTTGTTCTTGAGAAGGTTATAGTTGACTGGGGGAGACCAGGAAGCACCCAGGGATCGTCTTAGTCTATTTGGGTGTGTCATAACAGAATATCACGGACTTGTTGGCTTATAAACAACAGACATCTATTTCTCACAGTTCTGAAGGCTGAGAAATACAAGATCAAGGTGGTGATATATTCAGTGTCTGTTGAGGTCTACTTCCTGGTTCATAATAATCCTCTTTAGCTTTAACCTCACCTGGTAGGAGAAAGGGGAAGGGAGCTCTCCGGTCTCTTTTTATAAGAGCACTATCCCATTCATGGGGGCTCCACCTCCAAATACCATCACATTGGTTTCAACATACGAATTTTGGGGAGACCAAACATTCAGTTTATAGCAGGGAGTTACATATAATCTGATCTGTAATCCAATAAGGCTGAATACAGGTATTTTGAGAAATTTACTGTAGCCTAAGGGGGTAAAGGAAGGCTTTGTTTACTCTACACTGAATCTGATTGAGAGACAGGAGTTTTCTTCTGGCAGAATGCTATTAGGGAAGTTATAGGCAACTGAATTTTGACCTAGTATAAGGATGAACTTTAAAAAAACTGTCAAAAGAGACGCTCAAATATAGAAGAAGCTGTTTTGGGCAATGTTGAGTTCCCTGTCCAATGAGATAATAAAATATTTGATGGGAGCATTTCAAGATTTATGAACTAAAAGTGAATTAGCAAGGTGAGCTGTAAAATCTTGAATTCCTGAGAGACTTAGATTCCCTGGACCAGCCAGTAATGGGAAAGTTCATTGGAGAAATGGGACCTGGAGGTCTCATTAACTGGTAAGTTGCTAGTTAAGCAGAGAATAGTGAGGAGGACCTCACAGGCAATGGGAAGAGTGAGTTAGGAGCTTAAACTCAGACTTATCCTCTGACTAATACTCAGATCTAGGGTCATGCATATAGGAATTCTCCTGGGAAGCAAGAGTCTTATAAATGAAAGGATCAGGTGTGGAAAATACAAAAAAAGTCATACATAATTCCACCTATCATTCTGGAAGTGTGACAGTCCTTCAGTCCTTTGAACTCTATTAAAATGTGTAAGTATCTTACACTGCAGAGAGGGACTAAACAATCAGTTCATCCCAGTGTCATCAGAGTGGCCTTAGAAAACCTGAATCTGAATGACTCTTTTGCATAAAATCCTTCTGTTTTCCCTGATCACTTTCAATATGAGCACTAAAGACCTTAGTGTGGAAAATAAGGCAGTTAGTGACTAACAGCACAGGTTCTAGAATCCTTTCACCTGGGGACAGGTGCTGATGTTGGACCAGTCACTTAGCCTCTGTGCCTCAGTTTCCTCATTTTTTTAAAGAGTTGTGGTTGTAATAACCCCCAACTCTTCAAATTTTTATGAAGACTAAATGTGTCAACATATGTATCAAGTATGTAGAACAGTGGCTGGCATGCAGATGGTATCAGTACTGAATTTCTTCCACTCCCTGTGAGCTTCTTGAGAACAGGGATCATGTGGTCTCAGTACCCATCCCAGTGCAGGCTGGGCATGTAATATTCACAAGGTGTAGGATCACAGACTCTGGAGTTGGACTGCTTGGGTTCACATTTGGGTTCCATTACGGGACCATCCGCACAGTACTTAACTTCCTCACCCTTGGTTTTCTCATCTGTGAAACAGGAGGATAAATGGCATAATACATGGAAAGCTTTAATTGAGCACAGAGCTGGGCACTAAAATTGTTAGCTAATATTATCATTAGACAGCAATAGCTGTTTGCATAATAAATATTCAAAATGCTGCTAGAAAATACCAAATCATGTCCACTTTCTTTTCGCTCCTCTCCTTCCCTCACTGCTGTGGTGGCCAGTCAGTCCCCTGCACCTGAATTTCCATGTTGCGTATCTAGGGATAATGTGCCTGCATGTAGGCTTCCCAGGAGGACCAAGAAGATGGATGTTCATGTTTATAAAGTTGCTCTGAGCAACCTGAGGAAAATTGCAAGTGAAAAGTATTGTTCTCATCATGATTATTAATTGATCCCTCAACCACTCATCAGTGGGAATATGACTGATCCACAGGCTCTGGAGGAAGATTTATCACTTGCCTCCCCAAACCTGTGGCTGTGCCTTTCATTAAATGCAATTATCTCCCAGCAAATGCACACATCTCGAGTCCACCGCCTCTTACTCAATGAAATCATTAAACCTCTTTGCAGCGAGGAGCCGTCAAAAGCCACCTGAAGAAAAATGGGCATAGATTGGAATTTGGGCTTAATTATACAGTATCTACTCTTAGAGTTTCAAGGATGTTGCTCTGTTGTCTCTGCTTGTTTTGTTTTGGAATTTTTACCCTGCTTCTTTCCCTCCCTGGTTACTATTTTAGGATGTAGAATACAAGTGTATAGATTTCTCTGTACCTCTTCTCAGGACTGCTGCACAGCACAGGGTAGAGCTTGCCTCTGTTGGGGTGGGCATATTTGAGAGGAGGGGTGGTAGAGTCGGTCACGTGTAGGGATCGCTCCGTAGAGCTTTCCCTTCTCGGAATCTCCACCGTGAGAGAGAACTGCCGAAGAACTATGAATCTTTCTTTCCTAGAATCCACAATTCAACACATAATTCAGTTTCCTTGGAGGGATTGTCAGAGCCCTCTTCCATTAGCTATAAACAGACTTAGCAAGTAGAAGCTGATGTATAAGATCAGTAAGGTTCACGGGAGAGAGTAAGGGGAGTGAGACTGAGATAAACCACACAGTGGGGAAACTTCAGTGCCCATTGAAAAGGAAGGGGGGTTATCGAAGGGGAGAAGAAAACCCACCAAAGATAAAGTGAGCTTCTCCTGAGATTTGCCTCTGGCCAGCCTTAATAGGTCTGGCTGGGAGAGCTGGCATGGGTTGGGGCGGGTGGCATAAACCACATGAAAAGCAGTTTCTGTGGGCTGAGTTCCACCAGCAAGAGAATATTTGAGGATGCCTTGGAAGGCCTAAGGATCAGGAGCAAGCGTAGCATCAACAGAGGAGAAAGCAGAAAATGGGGGAAAAAAGATATAGTGAAAGGGCCATCTGGGGTCAGGAAATGGAGTATTCTCAGTTGCAGATCTGTGGAATACCCTGTGAATCTGAGATATTGTCCTGAGCTACCACAAGGATAGAATAACAAGAAGTGCCATTGGAGAGTCCATCATGTGCCCCATCGAGGTTGACTACATCTACTAACCCCAACCTCCCACTCCACCCCTCCCCCAGCACCCTCCCCCTTGGCAACCACTAGTCTCTTCTCTATGTCCGAGATTTTGTGGGTTAGCAGATGTAAGCTTTTATATATAGAATGGATAAACAACAAGGTCCTACTGTATAGCACAGAGAACTATATTCAATATCCTATGATGAACCACAATGGAAAAGAATATAAAAAAAGAGAATTATGTATGCATGTAAGTGAATCACTTGGTTGTACGGTAGTAATTAACACAACATTGTAAATCAACTATATGTCAATTAAAAAAAAAAATCAACTACAGTTAACAATACCTCATTCTCCAGTGGCTCAGCCCTTGATTCCATGTGCTGGTGCTGAATGGATGTGAAAGCTGCCCCAGCACTGTGACTTAACACCTAGGTATCCTTCCACAGTGAATGTTCCCCAGAGCTTACCCTGCATTCACAAGCAAAATGAACATTAGCAAAAGGAAGTGAAATGTCTTCTTAAGGGATTTTGGATAGAAGGTAGATTTCATATCACATAAAATATTCTCCTATACCCCTTTCAAGAAGAAGCAGGCAATGAAAAAGAAGTAGAAACATCAAAGCCCAGGCAGCCCTAAGCCTACCTTGAAATTGCTTGAGGGAGGGATGTCATAATTGCAGTAAGAAGTTATGTTTTGCCAAATACTTGAGTGGAAAAAAATCAGTTCCAAAGACCTAGGAACTTACTTGTTAAAACATTACTTCACATTGTGCTTGATGGAGAGAATTTAGATTTTAAAACATATTGGCATGGTACTTAAAGCAGTCATATCTCTTGTTTAGTTTAGTTGTCATTAACTATGGTATGAAGTACATAGGGCAAGGGGTCTCGTCCCCAGTTGAAAGATGGGTAGACTGAGGCCAAAAGGTTTCTGGTTCTTTATGTTCTTTCCATATGATGATGATGCTTCTTTAGCTTTCTGTTATTTTTTAGCACATGCAATTTTTTTTAGCTCTCACTCAAGTGTTTCATACTTGTAAAAATATTTGAAATCTTGATGTATATAGACAAAAATGAAGCAGTAGTTATGTTAAGTCAGCAGGTTACAGTCTGTCTGCCAAGCAAGTAACAAAAATTTGAAGCCCTAAATGAGAAGTTGGCAACGTAAAATTGTAAAAGGGAAAAAATTTCTAACTGGGCTCCCAGAGGGGGCATCACAGATGTCCCATAGATTCACCTGGTTAAGATATAGTCTCCTCCTTAACAATACTCAAAGGAACCCACAGAACTTGTGAGTCTATAAATATTTTTAAAAAATTATTCAAGGTACATAACTCATACTACAAAGTGAATTTTAGGTACAAATTCACGAATACAACCACTTCTCAGTAATGCAGTCTCACAGCAGTACAATTCTGGAGCTGTTCACCAGTCGTTTCTTCCTTAACCATCACTGGAACCCTTACAGAGCAGTGTGGAGGGGTTTGTCCCTGTCCTGGACCTGACTAGTCTCTTCTTGATTTGTCCTGACTCTTTCTATCCGACTTCATTGTTATTTCAAAGTTTAACTCAGGCCACTTCTTATTAATCCAGGTAGGTTTGACTCTATCCACAGTTGGTCAGTAGTCCTGAGATATTATGCCTTAACCATACAGTCTTCATTAATTTATTACTACTGTTCTTCACTTGTTCCTCATTCATTCATTCACTCATCCTAAAAATATTTATAGAGTACTTACTCTATCAGGATTTTTTATGCTTGGCACCATTAACATTTTGAGCTGAATAATTCTTTGTTGTAGGAAACTATACCATAGGATGTGTAGCAGCAGCATTTGCCTTTACCCACTGGATGTCAGTAATGCCTCTACCCCCATCTGTGACAGTCAGAAATGTCTCTAGTCATTGCCAATTATCCCCTGGGGGACAAAAATCATCCCTGGTTGAAAGCCATTGCTTTTCTTCAGTCACTCTCCTAAGTACTAGGGATACAGGAGTGAACAAAATCTCAAAATTGTACAAATGCATACACTATAAAATGTTGACATAAATCTCCTTGGTTACTAGCCAACATGTGCTGCCTGAGATGAATACTTATGTAAAATTTTCTGCATGCTGGGAGGATACTACAGGTTCACAAGGCTATAGATAGCACAAAAGGTACTTTCTGAGTCAAGTTCTCTCTAGAAGATCCTTCTAGTCTACCCTCAAAGCACTTTTTCTCTGCAGTCATTTATCTATTCATCCAACAAATATTTATTGGTAGTCCACTGGATCCCTTATTATGGTTGTACCCCTTTCCTACTTTGTATTCCTTTTTTCCATAACCTCCATCAGTAGCTACTAGCCACTGCTGGAGGAGATTTAAAGTTGTTCATTTATAGCACCATGCTGCTCCCCAGAGCATTTCTATTTAACTGCCATGTGCCTACTCCATATGGAATACACAGAGGTCTAGAAATTCATGATCCAATTAAACAAGAACTTAATTAGTGCCTACTCTTTGTGAGGCACACAAAGGAAAATAATGGTATGTGTCTTTCACTTGACCACGAGCCATTTTGGAAGTTGGGACATCTTGTTTCAGAAGCACTGGGAACATTTTCCCAGCAGAGCCAAGTCTACAAGAAAGTACTGTTCATGCTGGTTGCCACGAAGACTCACCACTGGTGATGTAATTTGTATATGACTTTAGAAGAAGTGTTTCTTTTTCCTCTCCAAAATTCTTCATTTGGAACTTACACACTCTTAACTTGGTCTTAGTTGCTGCAGTGGATTAAAGATGTTGGCAGTTTCTTTACCACTTCTCCCTTTGAGAAGTGGAGTCTATTTCCCCTCTTGAATCTCCTGGCTTTGACCTATAATACAGTAGAAGTAAGCTGTGTAACTTCCAAGGCCAGGCCTTAAGAGTACTGAAGATGCTTCTCTCATCCCTTTGGGATACTCCCTTTCAGAATCCACCTTCCATACTGGGAAAACCTCAAAACACACAGAGGAGAGAGCTGAGGCTCTCTGACTGAGCTCTAGCTGAATCCTCAAACAACAATGAGACTCACCTGGCAGCCACGTGACTGAGGCCATCTGGGATCTTCCAGTGTCCTAGAGCCCCATCAAGTACCATGTGGACCACAGACGAGCTGCCCTTGCTGAACTTTGCCCACATTGCAGAATTGTGAACAAATGATTTTTGTTGCAAGCCACAAAGCTGTGGGGTGGATTGTTACTCATCCATAGATTTAATAGCCAAGCAAGACAGTTTCTCCTGAACATTTATTTCCTTGAACTCTCTCCACTTTCTATGCATTAAGAAGTCAAATGCCTATTGGCATGGTTTACTGTCCCAAGTATGGGGTTTAAATTTAGCTTCTCACTTCAAGTTTTTCTCTATTACTAATGACTGTCTTGCCTTTGGGAGAGAAATGAACAGTCTCTAATACTCCCCAGCTCACTCTTTGTGGCTCTCACTTGAATTTAGACTTGGGTTACCAACCTCCCACTTTAACTGGTTAGCCAAAAAGATTGAATTTTCTGGTTATAGAATCAATTTCTAATAAAAACTTAAAAAAAAAAAAAAGAGAGAGAGAGAAGTTCTTTGTTTTTAGTCACAGGGATGTTGCCAGTTTGGGGTAAAGATCAAGATAAGAATGGCAAATGGATACAAACACTCCTATTGGGAACTGTGGTCCTGGGCTGAGGGGCGTTCATCAGCCATGATGAACTCCTATAGGACTTCTTCTCAGACTTTCTCACAAAACTCCCCTTGCAAATCCTTTTTAGGAGCCTCTGAATCCCTAGCTTTCAGTAAAGCCCTGTTTTGGTGCTGTGTATGCTTTTCTTATATGAAATATTTAATAGTCAACCTGAGCCCCTGTAGCAGGCTAATGCACTCTGGTCTCCTGTTTTATTGGGGGTGTTTTGTGTTAGAGTCATTTATACCATATGGTTGGACTTCTCAGCCTCTACCTCCACCCACCCACCCAGCCAGTTCTGCTATGATGTTCATTTGTCACATGCAGTATTGTGGTTTGGGAGATAAACACAATTGATATGCCATCAGTTTGCTCCTGACAGAGTGGTTTTAAAAGCTTTTAGAGAGGATGTATAGGGGGAAGTTTTGTCTTCATGGAGTCAGTGTGGCTCATCTGTCTGTATTAAATGTCTAAGAGTTACACTGAATAAGAATGACATTTTAAGTAAGAGTAAGTACTGCTTAACTTTTTAATGTCATTCTTCAGAGCCAAGGACTTGGGTTTTGTTTTGTTTGGTTTGGTTTGGTTAAAGTACATAGCTCAATTTATAATATAAACTTTCTTTCTTCCCTCTTTCTTCCATTGCTAATGTCTAAAACATCTCTTTTCAGTTTAGTTGGCAGAATCTTTTCCTCTTGAAGCGTTTAGAGATTTTCTTTTATTTTTAAAGGACACTGGCAGCTTTCTTTCTGCACAGGTTTAAAGGCAGCCAGTCTTGTCTGGATACAGGAGCTGTAGAAGGTGACAGCAGAAGCAGCAGCAAAAACTATACAGAAAAGTTTGGAAGAGGGCGGTCATCATGTGAAACACAGGAACTGAACATTAACAAGTCAGCAGTCTGGCAAGCAAGAGAAACCTAGAGAACGCAAATGTAAGATGATCACTGAACCAGGCGGTGGGATCCAATCCTTGCAAAAATCAGCCACCAGGAGGCCTCCAGGGCTGGAGGGGCAAGATGAGACAGATGCTCACATATCTGGGTGTGAGGGGTCCTGGAACAAGGTGGTGAGATGGGAGAGACAAGGAGTAGCACCGGAATCAGAGGGCGGGCTTTACTACCAAGGCAGTTTGTTCGCCACAGGCTTTTATTTTGCGAAATTTAATTCTGGGTGGGCATGGTTTGCCCAGACTCTCTGCCAAATTTGAGTTCTGCTTCTCTAAGACTGTGGAAGTCTATGAAGGTATGCTATATGGATGGAAGTTGCCCTTAGGCTTCATGAGGGAAAACTGTCTTCCTTTTCAAAATAAACACCAGAGTCTTCCATGCTTGGCATTGGATACCCGATTTTGGCTTTCCTCCACAGATCCTCTTCTCTGCTGCTATTCTCTGTTGAGTGGACCCAAGTCTCTTTCACTTGATGCATCATTAGCGCAGCTGAGCAAGCTGGAATTTATCAAATTAAAAAACAAATAAATAAAAGGAAAACTCAGAAAAATCTCAACATTCTGACTTATAAAATGTTCTGATTCTGTTAATTTATAACATAGGCTTTCTTTCTCTCCTCTTTCTTCCATTACTAATGTCTAGGTGTCTCTGTTTTCAGTTTAGTTGGTGGAATCTCGTTCTCTTGAGATGTTTAGAGGGTTTTTCTACTTATTTATTTTATCTTGTTCTAGGACTCCCTGCCTCTAGAGAGTGTGCTATTCATACTTTCATTAAGATATTTATCTCTGTAGATGGATATGGACACACACACCCACACACACACACCATAGCCATTCAACAAAGCTCAACTCAAAACTCAGATGCCACATTCCGTGTCTTCCACAGCCAATGATAGTTCCTCCTTAATCTATGTCAGGACTATTCTGTATGCTCAGACCCCGTGCTTCTCTAGACATTAAGCAATGGGAATACCCCTTCATATGCACTATTTGTGTAACATGCCTATGTAACTGCAGGCCTGGCAGCATTAATCAAAGAAAGTGCCTGGTTAGGCACTAGAGTTACAAGTGGCTAATTCCTTTCTAAGTCACGTGGGTTAGCTTTGCCTAAAGAAGATCTTCATCTCTAGACTCAGGGGATAATTAATTAGATTGAATAATCAGAGTAAAAAATAAAACACAAAGACAGTATATTTGCTTTATGAAAATTTATTAGACAATGACCCAAGATAGAGATGATGAATTACAATTTTATGACACAATTAGGATTTGTGTCAGGCTGAAGGATGAGTAGTAAAAGTCAAGGTGTCCACCCCAGGCCTGTTCTTCTTCTGTACCCCAACCTGTCCTCTTGGCTTCTTGAGGTCATCCCCTGGCTCCAGAGGCTCTCAGGACTTCCGCTCAGGGCCTAAATGATATGGTGAAGTGGTTTCTTGCCAGACCATGCAAAGCCTTTTTTATGGAGATATAATTGACATATAACTATAATTTTAGTTTCAGGTGTACAACGTAATGATTTGACATTTGTATACAATGCCAAATGGTCGCCATAAGTCTAGTTACCATCTGTCACCGTACAAAGTTACATTTTTTTCTTGTGATGAGAACTTTGAAGATTTACTTTCTTGGCAACTTTCAAATACGTGCTACAATATTATTGACTACAGTCACCTCGCTGTACATTACACCCCCATGACTTATTTATTTTTTAACTGGAAGTTTGTACCTCTTGACCTACTTCACCCATGCCACCCACCCCCAACCCCTCTTACTTCTGGCAACCACACTTCTGTTCTCTGTATCTTTGAGTTTGTTTTGGTTTTGTTCATGTGTTTTGTTTTTTAGATTCCACAAAGCTTTTTCTGAGATGGCCACACCTGTGGTGCTGCAGACACCACTGATATTGCTGTGATGGTACCTTTTTTGGCTTGAACATTGAGTTACTCATCACCCCTGGCTAAGATCAGTGTTTGTCTGTCTCTCTCTCCCCCCCAACACCTCCCACTCCTCTTCTTTTTTTTTTTTTTTTTTTTAAACTTTGGATTTATTTATTTATTTTATTTTTATGGCTGTGTTGGGTCTTCGTTTCTGTGTGAGGGCTTTCTCTAGTTGCGGCAAGTGGGGGCCATTCTTCATCACGGTGCGTGGGCCTCTCATTATCGTGGCCTCTCTTGTTGTGGAGCACAGGCTCCAGACGTGCAGGCTCAGTAATTGTGGCTCACGGGCCCAGTTGCTCCGCGGCATGTGGGATCTTCCCAGACCAGGGCTCGAACCCGTATCCTCCACATTGGCAGGCAGATTCTCAACCACTGCGCCACCAGGGAAGCCCACTCCTCTTCTTATTATCTCATCTCGGGGCACCTCTCTCTGACTTCTAAGTTCCCAGTGCTCCCACTTTGTCTCCCTGGCCTCAGGGTCACTATATCATTGGCTCCATCTCTGTTCTTCAGCCTGGAGGCCAGCACTGTCTGCCAGGTTGCTACATGCTGGTCTCACATCTTCCCACTCAGGAACTGATGAAAACTGAGATTCCTGGGTCAGATGATTGGGCTCACACTGGGAAAACCCAGAATGCCACGCCAGGGAATCTTGGCTTCTTGAAGCAATGTAGAGTCTCTGTTAGTCATGTGTTTTCAACGGCAAGCTGCGATTTTAAGGATTCTCAGATCTTGGAACCTGTTAGGTGAGCTGACGAGGGTTGTGAAAGAATTCACAGAAATATTAGCAAGGGAAGAAAGGAAAGTTTTTATTCACTTTCCAAGAGAGGAAAAGGGCCAGATGCATAGAGTGGCATTGGCACCGAAGAGTGGGGGTTTGAGTCTTTTACTGGGTTTCAAAGGGCAAGGTGCAGGAAAAGGGGGTGGGTTTATGTCTATTCTGGTCCACAGCAGTACCGGGGCTAACTGTGTCTTTATAGGATGTGTTTCTTTGGAGAATAGACCTGTGTCTTCAGTAATTTTCCAGTTCTTTGGTGTCTGAAAGAGACTTAATAAGGGCCCTTGACAGGTGTTACTCCATTTTGAATCATGTTAGATGGGTGTACATTTTCCCCCTCTGAATATTAACTTATTCTTAAGTGTTGTCTGGAACCCAAGTGACCCATTTGTTGGGAATTGGGGCAGAGGTCTCTTCTTCTGCAACTTCTTCCTGCTGAGCTGGGGCATAAAGCTGTCCCTACCTGGGGGGGAGGGGCCGTGTGGGTTGTCTTGGAATTGAACAGTCTGAAAGGCAAGACCCGTGACAGGGGAGGAAGGTGTGGTAAGGGCAGTAAGACAGTTTTTGATAGAGGAGAGAAGAAACTGGATAAGACGGGCCGAAAGGGAGGAGCCAGAGCATAGCAGTTATGGAAGAATGTATGATAGTTGCAGTTCCGGTACCTAAAGCCAGGTCTGTGGCTATGGTTACTAGGATTGATAGAGGATCTTGTTTAGTTCGGTATCTGAAAAGGTAGGGGAGAGGCATAGGTCCAGTGCGGATGTTCATCTGGGGTAATAGGGATACGATGGTGCAGGTTCTGATCCAGTTAGGAGGCATACAGAGATACGCCGAGGTCCCTCAGAGAAAGTGTAGTCTGGCTGAAGGGGGTACATAGGCTGTAAGAGTTATGTTAATGAGGAAGCTTGTACTTGACGCTTCTGGTAGGGAGTATGTGGCAGTTAGAGAAAGTCTCGCCAACAGGGTTTAAGCAGGCAGAAGCTTTTGGGAGGCTGGAGGTGTTATTTTCCCAGGTGAGACACTGTCATTGAAAGCCAAAGCCCCAAGGTTTTTGTGGAAACAAAGAGCCGATGTACTTGTGGCAGGTCCTAGTTTCACCCGTGTAGGGCAGGTGTCAGAAGTTACTTATAGATGAGGCCAGGGAGCAGTCAGTGGAATTGACAGGAGGAAAAATAGAAGTCCCATGAAAGGACCATTCAGGATAGGAGTGTCCAGTTGTCTGGTTTGGGAAGGTAAATTAAATTGTTAGGGAAATTATTTATTTGAGCTTTGTGTTTTGGTCTGTCCCATCGTCAGGAGTGGTTTAAGTATAGAGTTTGATTGCAATTGAGAGCAGCTAGATTTCCAGCTGATTATGGTCATTGTAAGTTGGAGGTAAAGGTGGTGGTTTGGGTGTGAGGCCAGGGGACCATCCATGAAGTAGTATTGGCCATAACACATATGAGAGACTGGGTTAGTAAGGAAACTTCCTGGAAGATGGGTCCATGGATGGGGAGGGACATTTGTGGAAGTGGGTCAGAGAGGTTCTTTTGGACCCATGAGACAGCCTGAGGCCGGAAATACCACCATGGGGGGTTGGGGCCCAAACCACGGGGGCTATGTCTGAGGTGGTGCTGGGAATCTGGAAAATCCTGTCCTGTCAATGTTAGTGCAGAGCCAGGAGTTGTGATATTGTGAGCCCTTGGCCTTTTGAAGGAGGGCTGTAGTGTTTTTTTATTGTGTGGAAGTAGGGGTGATGAATGGCACTTAAGGAGGCATAGCTGGTATGAAAGAGCGTGGTTAAGTACTAGGTAAGAAAGAGGCCAAGCATTTTGTCTTAGCAGTCTTTGGGACTGGTGTAGCAAGGGGCTAGGAATTTCCTTCCAGGGATAGGAGAAGGGTTATGTTTGTAGTTATAAAAGATTATAAAGCGTAGAAGGAGAAATAAGAGAGTAAGATGCATGTAAGCCCACCAGGGCATATTAATCTTCAGTTGTGCTCATGGTTTTGGTGGTCTCTGGGTTCCGGTAGATCTGTAGTCTGGTGTCGGATAACTGTTGACAGGAGTAGGGAGAGGATTGTGTTGATGGCATGGTAGGAGAATTAGTAGGCTTGAGTTGTGACAGATGCATCCAGGATGGATGTCCTGAGAGCTTGGCTGCTGTTGGAGTTGTATGTAGTACCTGAAATGGACCCTTCCAAGGGGGTTGGAGGGGTTTGGTATATCTGGGGAGGTCCTTTAATAGGACCCAGTCCCCAGGTTATAGGATTGTAGATGGGGGCAAGTCCTGAGGTTGGGGTAGGTGTTTATTAGTATGGGTCCATAAGAGGTTGTGAGTTAATTCTAAGGCTGGGAGGTAAGAGCCCAGAGGAGGAGGTTTCATGGTAGAAAAGGGAGTAAGAAGAGCTGGGCATCCGTACATAAGTTCAAAGGGACTGACGTATAAGGGACCTTCGGAGTAGTCCGGAATTGGAAAAGGACCTAGGGAAGGAGTTCTAGCCAGCTCTGACTGAGTTTTAAGGCAAAGTTGGTGAGTTTTCTTTTAAGAGAAGGGTGAGCCTTTTTTATTTTTCCTGAAGATTGGGGATGCCAGGCTGTATGTAGTTTGTATTTTATGTCTAAAGCTTGAGACACCTGTTGGGTAATTTGAGAGGTGAAAGCTGGGTCATATTTTTGTCTTAAGACTCCCAGGGTGATCCCTCTTCATTTATGAGTATATAGTAAGAAGGGCTTATCTAAGTTTGGGAGGGTCAGGGCTGGAGCAGAGGTGAAGGCTGTCTGGGGTGAGGTAACGGCTGACTGGAGAGAGGAGTTCCATTTCAGGGGTTCATTTTTGGGTCTCTGGAGGGCCTCATAAAGAGGTTTTGTTGTAAGGCCATAATGGGGGATCCAGATGTGAAAGTAACCAGGGAAGCCCAGAAAGACCCTTAATTCCTTTTTGTTATGAGGTGGAAGGAGAGAGGCTATAAGCTCTTTGCATTGAATAATGATTGTTTGTTATCCTGGGGACAAGAGAAATCCTAGATATTTAACTGTGATCTGATTAATTTGTGCTTTGGAAGGAGAAACTCAGTAGCCTCATAGAGCTAAGTGGGTGAGTGGGGCTATGGTTTTGGTAAGGGAGGTGTTGTGACCTGGGCTGCAGGGGAGGAGATCATCAACATATTGAATAAGAGTGCTGCCCAGAACTGACAGGGTGGATAAATCAGAGGCTAGGGCTTGACGGAAGAGGTTGGGGCTATCTCTAAATCCCCCTGGGGGAGGGAGGTCCAGGTGAGTTGTTGAGAGTGGTGAGTGTCAGGGTCCGTCCACGTAAAAGCAAATACGCCTTGAGAATCTCGGGAGAGAGGGATAGTGAAAAAAGCATCTTTTAGATCAAGGACTGTAAAGACTTGAGTGTTAGGAGGAATTGAATTGAGGATGGTCTAGGGATTTGGGACAACCGGGTGGAGAGGGACCACTGCCTTGTTAATTATGCGCAGGTCCTGTACTAGACGATAGGTGCCATCTGTCTTCTTAACAGGTAGCAGTGTTATAAGGGAGTTGGTGGGTCTAAGGAGTCCAGAGTTTAGGAATTTGTTAATGAGGGGTTTGAGTCCCCTAAGATCTTCCAGTTTTATATTGAGAGCAGCAGGGAAAGTGAGAGGGGTCCCTCCTGGTGATAGTGACAGGAGTTAGGTGAGAGGCCCTCCCGGGGGTGTTAACATCCCATATAATTGAGGGAATCTGTTTAAGTATTTCTGGTGGGAGAGGAGGGATGAGCATCAGATGGAGAGTTTTTTAAGATTCCAAGGAAGGAAGCTTGTGTCTGGAGAATTATTTGAGTCCTTAGTTTGGTCAAAAGGTAGGGGGTAGACCCAGGAGGGGAACCTAGGAGGAGGGTAGGACAATTAGGAAGGGCGAGTGAGGAATGAGAAAAGATTTGATCTCCCAGTGAGCATGGTAAGTCAAATGTTTGGAGAGTAGGTTGAAGTTTATCTTCTATTCCGATAATGGTGATAAGTGAGGGAATCAAGGGACCCAAAAACTCAGGAGGAGCAGAGCAAGTGGCTCCAGTATCAATTAAGAAATTGGTTTTCTTACCTGCTATGGGTAGAGTTAACTGAGGCTTGGCCAAGTCGATCTTATGTCCTGGAGCCAGGTCTAGCGTTGGGGCCTGTCAGTCAGAAGCCTGTAGCAAAGTCCTTGAAGATCCATGGGGATGGAGGAGGTCATTACAGGAAGTTTCCCTGGTTTCAGAAGGAGATTTTGTCCCCTCTTATCGAGGAGAGGGCAATCCCATTTCCAGTGCCCTTTTAGTTTACAAATTGGGCATGGTCCCGGGGGTAACCTTTTCCTGGGGTGTTCTCGACTCCAGTGCCCTACTTGTTTGTAGTTGGAGCAGGAGCCAGCGTTGGGGCCCAATGTCTGTTTTTCTTGTCGTTGGTTGGGGCATCAGATAAGTCTTATCATGAAGGGTGAGGCCGCCTCCAATCACAGGGACGATCACTTGGACAGATTGTTTCTGCTCTCCAGACTGTTATCGGTCTTGTTCCCTCTCTTCCTCTCATCCACCCTTATCTTGGTTATTAAAGACCTTAAAGGTCAGGTCGGTGAGTTCGGATTGGAGAGTCCCCTTTCTAATTCTTTTGGAGTTTGTGATGGATGTCAGGGTTTCACTGGGAGGTGAAATGATTTGTCAAGATTATTTTTTCTTCCTCAGAGGTTAAATCTAAATTGGTGAAAAGGTGTAGTGTCTCTGAAAGGTGAGACAGAAAAAGAGTCGAGTTTTCTGAGAAACTGTGTAGCTTGAGTTCAATTTGGGAGAGATAAGACATAGAAAAAGGAACATGAACGCAAATGATTTCCTTGGAACCAACCACTGCACTTAGAGGAAATTGGGTGGCTGGCTCAAGAGGAGGCTGAAGGGGACGTCCAGATGGGGTGTGACGGGAAGAAGGAGGAGAACCAGGGACTGGCAGAGGAGAGGTTGGTGGTAGGGAAGGAGGGGGTGTTAGTTGCAGCATGCAGCAAGAGGACTGCAGTCTGGGGTCTTGAGTGAGTTGAAAGAAGGCCTGGACATAAGGAATTTCAGACCATTTTCTAAGGTGGCGACAGTAAAGATCGAGATGGAGAATGGTATTATAGTTGAAGGAGCTGTCCTGAGGTTAGACCTCCTGGTCACCCAATTTATATTGAGGCCAATCCATGTTGTAGAAAAAGACCATTCGTTTGGGTTTGAGGTCATCTAATTTGAGACCTTTCCAGTGTTTGAGGAGACATCCCAAGGGGGAGTCTTTCATCAGAGCAGATAGACAGTTGCCCATAATGACATCTTAGGAAGAAAAGAGAAAATTTGGGCGTCGGGGCCATTCTAGTATCCCAGAGTTCAGAAGGAGCATCCCCCCTCTGAACGACCTAGAAGGATTCACTCTGGAGTCGGGCATCCCCGAGTCTCAGAGATGAATCAGCAACAAGAGGAGGATGGACAGGAGACGTCCCCTGAAGCCAAATTCCGACCCAGATAGTGACAGATCCGACGTTGGGTTTTCTGCCGCCTAGATGCTGCCGCTATTCTCCGGAGAGAAAGCCCCATCAAAGGTAATAACTTACAGTTTGGTGAATGTCTTGGTGGGCAATGAAGAAGGTTGAGCCAGAGGTGGAGGCGAAAGGAGTTTGGTTAGTGAAAATTGTCCCCCTACAGGCCACCAAAATGTTAGGTGAGCAGATGAGGGTTGTGAAAGAATTCACAGAAGTATTAGCAGGGGAAGAAAAGAAAGTTTTTATTCACTTGCTAAGAAAGGAAACGGCCAGACGCATAGAGTTGTGCTGGCACTGAAGGGTGGGTGTTTGAGTCTTTTACTGGGTTTCAAAGGGCAAGGTGCAGGAAAAGGGAGTGGGTTTATGTCTATTCTGGTCTACAGTAGTACCTGGGCTGGCTGTGTCTCTATAGCATGTGGTTTCTCAGAGAATAGACCTGCAGTCTTCAGTAATTTTCCAGTTCGTGGGTGTCTGAAAGAGACTTAATAGGGGCCCTTGACAGGTGTTACTCCATTTTGAATCATGTTAGATGGGTTTACAGAACCTATGTGCTTTGGAGAAGAGCTTACAATCTCTCAGGGGACCATTGGGGAAAAAAACGTAATGTGTGATCATTGCATTTAAATGAACACTGGTGTTGGTTCAGAGCACTATACCCTGTAATTGCCTACTTAAGGCAGAATGCAGCACTAGAACAAAAATTTTGCCTTTCTTCCCTTTGTGGCTTCTGAAAAAGGATATTTATACTGACAGTACATTTTTATTCAACTTGGAAAAATATGCCATCCTTTCATTTTCATGCAGATCACGGAACTATTTAATGTTAGATCTGTTGGCAGGTGGGTAGTCTTCTGGGATACAGAGAGCAAACAGTCTCCCATTCGTTTTGCCTCTTAAAGAGTGCCAACCCTGGGAAAAAATGTAGAAAGGTGGGAGTGGGGAGCTTTTCCCTGTGGACCTTCTTTCTTCTGCCTCTGTCATGCCCATCTCCCCATGCCTCCTTGCTGTGCAGTTTCCTCTCAGATTCTATGCCTTTAAGCTGCCCAGAAGCCCACGGATCATTTACTAGATCCACCTGTATTTCCCCTACAAGCCAATATGCTGTCCCTCTTTCTCTGCAACAGTCATATTGAGATTTTTTTCCCTGTCTCATCCATCTGAATTCAAGTCCACACCAAATTTAGGCACACATCTAGAAATGGAATTCTGTTCTCCCAAGTGGATAGGCATGCATTTTCAGGCTATAGCCTGGTCTGGCATGTATAGTCAAGAGCTTTGAACTTGGCATTCTAGCTATAAGATCATTGTGTAATACACAGTAATAGCCACAAAATAGAATTTCTCTACTTACATGCCACCTTTCAGGCTGTAATGGTCACCCACACATTTCTTTCCAGATTGCTCTGAGCATTTCCCAAAGTTTCTTACACATATTATAGAAAATATTCATCTTGGAAACATAACATCTCTACCATTGTCTTACTCCTTGCTTTTTCTCACTGTGACTCTAGCTAATGCCCAAAGTGGCAGCAGTGCCACCAGAATCCATGGTGTGTACCATCACTGTTGGCTGAACTTCATCGAAGTCCCCATGGCTCCTGCTGGTCCCAATATCTGTGTGATGGCTAGCAGCACCCGATATTTTTGGCAAGGGTTGCCGTGTCAATGTCTGGGGTACAGTTGTTGCTGCCAGTGCTGCCTCTTGTATTTGCCAACTCCGCCCCTTCCATCCTTTTCCTGCTTCTACCAACATTGCTGCTGCCACCACCAAAATCACCGACGCTGCTGGCACTGTGACACCGCTTCCCCTTGCTCTTTTATTGCTGCATTGCCCTAGGCATCAGGCAAGGGTCCAGGGGGCTGAGCCAGGGGGCACTCTGGCCATTTGTATTTCTCCCTCCCTGGAAAATGCAGGCTGTCCAATAAGGGGGGCAAGAGGTACAGGATTGAGAACCGTACAAGGCAATGAACAGTGGGCAAGAAAATTCAGGTTTATATTTCTTGCCTTTCTGGGCTGTGTTTTTGTCAGATGAATTAAGACTTCTTGATGCCCAAGATCCCTTAAAAAGTTCCTAGTCTATGAGTCTTTTTGTTGGAGACCCAGGACGGCTGCGTGGATGGCCTAAGGCAGATGGTATCAACTTGTGGCTCATCTTAGAGAACCAAGGCCTCTCGACATTTTGATCCGTGACATTCCACATGTCAGCCTATGCTCACAGGCATACGTGTGCATGTGCACGTGTTTGTGTGTGCGTGCGTACTTGCGTGTGTGTGTGGTTTCTGTGTATTAGTACTACACGTGTTTCAGAGAAGGGGCTAGTACTAATTATAATTCCGTGAACCCCCAAGCATGTACTCTGATGCCAACCTGTGCGATTCCATAAATGTTTGATGAAGAAAATCTTTCTTAAAGTTTTCCATTCAGAGCACTTTTGATTATTAGAAGCTCCAAATGATTAGGAACAAAGTGCTTAATATTCTACAACAACTCCACCCATTCAGCACATCAAAAGTTACCAAAAAGGACAAGAGAAATCAAAGACATGTAAATGAATATGATGTCGCCACCTTGCCTTTATTGTGCTGAAAGAAAAAAGAGAGAGAGAGAAAATTTTCCCTCTGACACAAATAGGTTTTGTTGTTCTTGAAATACTGGTGAGGTGGAGAGGAAGTTGGGATGTATGTATCTACCAGATCCCAGCTGAGGCCTTAGCTACTTTCCCTCTAAAATTCAAGAATCAATCAATCAATAAATAAATAAAATAAAATTCAGGAATCTTTGGGCATGACTGTTACAAATTGGGTAACGATAAACCCCTAATAATTGAATTTACCTTGCTTTTCCTGCACCTTCCCTCTAAGAACTCCAGCCCCTTATATTCTTTCCAAATTGCTGGAGAAGTCTGCAGCTCAACTGAGCTGTGTTTCTAAAACCAGCCATTTGGATGACTATATGGCTCTTTGATCTTTCCCTCCAGCTCCTTCAGATCACTTTGGTGAAATCTCCAGCCACACCCAGCACCGAGGTTGGCAGCCAGGCCACTGGCATGTGCTGATGACATTGCCTCCGGTGCTTATGCACAGGAAAGACATCATTTCTGTGTGTTTAGTATGCATCCATGCAAAAGACGCTGATGCTTAAGGCTGAGGTGCTGTCATCTGGATCTGCCAGTGTTCCCAGGGGCAGATGGGATCTTTCCTTCCTGAGAGCAGCCTGTGTTCTTGTCCTTTCTCAATAGTTTTCACCTGGTCGCTCTTGAGTGCCATTTCTCCCAAGACTAAGACCAAAGATGATCAGTGGTTTTAATTAGATTAAGCCAATCCCTCCTGGAATATTACCCTCCCAGGTAGGATAATTCCTCACACTGACTGAAGTGCACCCAGCGGTCTTTAAAAAGCAGTCATGGGACTTCCCTGGCGGTCTAATGGTTAAGACTCCACCCTGCTTCCACTGCAGGGGGCGAGGGTTCCATCCCTGGTCAGGGAAACTGAGATTCTGCATGTCGTGTGGCACAGCCAAAAAAAAAAAAAAGAGCAGTCGTGATTGTGCCAGGTGTCACCTAGTTTGGAGGAAGGGACCTGGCCTTCCTGGAAATGGTGGCAAATGCTTGTTTCATCTGTGCAGCTTTTTCTTCTGTTTCCTCTTCCTCCCTGCTTCACTTTTCCCTGACTTCCATTCCTGTAGACTAGATAATTAGAACAACACAGACCACATGAATGAGGCTTTACCCAGGAGTAAAAGGAGCAGATGAGGTGGGGAACATGGAGAGTGGTACACATAATTTAAAAGAAGGAGAAGAAGAAACAGAAACCTTCCTTCTCCTTCTGGATAGAAAACTGAATTTTTTTCATGAAGTTGTCTGAGATTTAGGAAGCAATGCAGGAATAAGTAGGAGTAGTATTAAGTTCACATTGCATAGTTTTCCCTGAAATATGAGAGGGAATATGGTATAATGATAAGGACACAAATTCCCACCTTGACTCTCCACTTCTTAGCTGTGCAACCTTGGACAAGTTACTCAGCCTCTCTGTGCTTCAATTTCTTCATCTCTAACATGGAAATCATAGTAGTGTCTGTCTCATAGGATTATTAGGAAAATTTAAATAAAGGAGAACCTAGAATTGTGCCTAGCACATAATTAGTGCTCAATGATTATTAGCTATGATGCCGAAATTTGCTATTATAATCATTATTATTTAGGCACTGCCACCCAGACTTAGTTCTACAGTTTATTTGGTTTGATTACTTTTTCTGTAGACAAAGCCTATGGCTTTTTGGCTACGAAGCATTTTCTTTTTTTTCTGGTGGTATTTTAGAAACATATAAAATGACATCTCAGAAGGGCCTCTAGCTATTGGAAAGGTGAATCGCCCGGTGTTTTAATTAGAAGAGATATTTTCAGGTGGAGCCCTG
This sequence comes from Balaenoptera acutorostrata, assembly GCF_949987535.1. NCBI lineage: Eukaryota > Metazoa > Chordata > Mammalia > Artiodactyla > Balaenopteridae > Balaenoptera > Balaenoptera acutorostrata. Next base: position 20,594,753 of record NC_080075.1, on the reverse strand, counting down.
GAAAATGAGATGATGTTTTGAAGAGCTACTGCTAACTGGGAGCTATCTCATCAAGGTGTGGGTTTCCACAATGCCAGGAGCCAAGTTCCAGGAATAAACTGAGCTTGGAAATGTATTCTGAGCACCGAGTGTGGTTATGAGGAAAAGGGAGCCTGAAAGCAAGTGACATGAAAGTGATTTTCTTAGGGACAGAAAGTCCTGTTAGCGCCTCTGGTCCTGTAAATCATTTCAGGCCCCCATGGGTGTTTTGTGCATTTGTCAAGATGGACCAGAGTATGCTGAGATACCAGCAAACCTCCAGTCCCAGTGACTTCATAGCACAAAGAGTTATTTCTCCTCCAGATACCTGTCACGTGGGAGGGACTAGAGGGTGGGTCTTGGCATCTCTCCTCCACATATTAGCTCAGAGATCCAGGCTGATGGAGCTTCCACCTGTAACAACAGCCAATCTCAAACTTTGTAAAATTCCTGGACCCTTTCACATTCTTAAAAAAAAAAAATTGAGGGTTCCAAGGTGCCTTTGTTTATGTGGGTTCTATCTATATCTATTTACTGCATTATAAATTAAAACAGATTTTAAAATATATTTATAAGTTCATTTAAGAATAGTGATTTAACTCTTGTGTTCTAACCACCTCCGATTCATCCTGTTGATGAGGGAGGAGTTCCTCTCAAGGGCTCTGAGGATGGCTAAACACACGACACCTGGCACTGGACAGATGCGATTGACAGCAGTATATTAGTCACACACACTCACAGCCTGGGGGTGGAGGATGCAGTACACCAGCAGGGCCACACGAGGTTTGTGCTCTGGATCAGAGTGGACAACGCGGGACTGTTACCAAGAGGGTGGAGTGGGGCTTCCCTGGTGGTGCAGTGGTGGAGAGTCTGCCTGCCAATGCAGGGGATGCGGGTTCGCGCCCTGGTCTGGGAGGATCCCATATGCCACGGAGCAACTGGGCCCGTGAGCCACAACTACTGAGCCAGCGCGTCTGGAGCCTGTGCCCCGCAACAAGAGAGGCCGCGACGGTGAAAGGCCCGCGCACCGCGATGAAGAGTGGCCCCCGCTTGCCGCAACTAGAGAAAGCCCTCGCACAGAAACGAAGACCCAACACAGACAAAAATAAATAAATAAATAAAATGCTGGCTTAACTCCTAGAGAGTTTCATTAAAAAAAAAAAAAAAAAAAAAAAGAGGGTGGAGTGACCACTGGTGCCTGTGGGAGGATGTGATGGGCTTGTTTGAATAATGACATAAGTGGGCAGAGAACTGAAACCACCACTCAAGGATAAGCAGGAACTGAACCTGGTTCCTTGATAAAGGACCTTATCCTCAGGAGCAGAGTAGGGAAGGGATCTGGTGGTCAGGTAATTTGAGACCCTCCCAGTTTCCCCCAGATATCCAGGTGGCATATAAAATTGGGCTTCAATTGTAGGCCTTATGCCATAGCATTATGTATTAATATAAATAACATTTTTTTTATGGGAAATGACCATATCTTCCAAAACAAATAAACAGAAATATTGAAAAGAGTGGCTTTGTTTTACATTTCTACAAATCTCTTTAATGCCTAGCTTAATAGAAGACGGCTGGATTCTCAGGTCTGCTTCTGTAGTCTGTCTATGGCAATATGCTGTTTTGCTTTAAGTACATACAAAAAGAGTGGTCTCTCACAGTTAGAAAAGAGAGGACCTCCTAGACCCCCCTAAGGGTCTTGAGAAATCTCAGAGGTCCTCAGATCACTCTTCAAGGACTGCTGACCTAGAACATCTCCCATCACTGTGGTTGAGAACAAGACAGATGGAGAGTTATCCTCTAGCCGTTTAATGCCTCAACTCAGCAGGGACACAAGTCACTTATTATTACCCATTGCCTAGAACTCATGACAGACCCTTAACTTTAAGGATGGCTGGGAAATAAGAAAAAAAGATGGACTATTTGGTGAGAACCACTGTTTCTGCCTCAAAATTGTCCACTTATTATTTCCTGGTGGCCTTGTTCTCCCCTCTCCCCGTTACTTGCTTGCAAATGACTTGTTGCTTTCCTTAAATGCTGACCTGGAGGGTATGGGGATCAAACTCAATGGAAGTTAGTTCAGAAAATGAGCCATCAGAGACAGCCGAGGCAAACTGGCAAGACTTGAGCTGCCCTTAATGCCTCTGTGCGACATTCCACTCTTGATTTTTATATCCTTTTATTTACCTCTCTGCCGTAGCTGCGACCTTCTGGGCTACCCTCCTAAAATTAAGAGTATTGGTACCTGATATCTTTTTCTGTCCATCTGGATCTAAAGTGGGTGGCTTTCCAGCCAGTCCATTCATATTGCCTGTCTCCTCAAAGCTCTTCTTGGTTGTCAAGTAGAGATGATTCACCTTAGGCTTCTGGAACTTTCAGTATCCATGCCTGCCTGGGAGCCTCTTCAGCAGTCTTCTTCCACCCAGCGCTCTAGGCCACTGCTGGCCAAATTTCAGTGTGTGTATGAATCACCTGGGGACCCTGTAAATGCAGATTCTCCTTTAGTAGGTCTGGGGTTATGCTGAGATTCTGCATTTCCAGAAAGCTTCAAAGCAGTGGATACAGATGCTACTGGTCCTGGGGCCACACCTTGAATTATAAGGCTCTAAAGCTAATTACAGCATATATGCTCTGGGGCACCATTCCTCTTGATGATTTGCCTCTTATTACAGAAGAGGCTTTAGCTACTCTTCTGCCTCCAGAACTCACTGTGAATCCTGTCCACTGCAAACTTCCTATCACCGACATATTTGAAGATGTTAACAATTCAAGATGTAAATGTTATGGTTTTCAGTTTTTCCTGTAGCTGCCCAGAACCTGATATGATGAATCCCCTTTCCTACTTTGCAGTAACTCTCTTAACAAAATTCATCAGAGTCTATAATTTTTCCATCATTTTCACTCACTCTAAAGTAAAAACTTTGAGTTTCAATCTTCTATTTGCTGCAGAGCTGGTCATCTCTCCCCCATGGCAGTCAAGGCTTGAGAGAAAAGGGAAAAATGGCATTCTGGTCTGGCTCTCACATGTCATGTCCCCTTTTAATCCTGGTGCTGTTGGGCTGGAGAAAATGGAGAAGAAACAGAATAATCTCCTCACTAGACCTGGCTGAGTCTCACTCATTCGGTTAGCTGTGACTCTGTGTGGGCTCCCCGTCTGTGGACCCAACACAGATAGATGGTGGGTACCACAGGCGCTGCTGATGAGGGGTGCTTCTTTGAACAGCTACTAATTGTGGTGATCCCTTTGCCTGCATCCCCTTAACCCTCGGACTGGAGCCGTACTGGAAACAGTGAGGTCTCCAAACGTACCTTTTCAGGCCTTTGAATCCAGGCAAGGTCTGATGTTCCTGCTTCTCCAGAATGAGGAACTCAGGGGAAGGGAAAGAGGATCTGCACTTCTTTGTTTGTACCTTCCCATTATGTCTATGTCTCCAGTTCTGGTTTCCTCACTCCACTGGTACAAGTGCAGGTCAGCTAGTCCACTGGCTAAGTAAATATATAGCAAAAAGGAATAAAATGTAAATCTGCCCTTGTTGCAAAGTCTCCAAGTACTTCTGGGTTGTCCTCTTGGTCTCAGGGTAGGAAAACACGTTCTTCCATTCTCCACAAGAGGGGATGAGTGAAGAAAAGAGCTAACTTAATGAAAATTGCAATTTCCAAAAACGCTCCTACCTTTTCCCCCACTCACACTTATGCTGAGCAGGAAGGTGGAGGGGTGGTTGGTGTGAGGGATGTTTCTTTGGTAATTCTCAGTAAGCCCAGCAGGAATGGGACAGTCCCTTAAGTGGTGGGTCCCTGAACTTCAACTCTGGGGAACTTGGTTCTTTTATTTGCCACACTGGACCTTAAACATGATTGCAAGACAACTGGAAAAAATCCTAGGTGACTGCCTGTTAGATATGTGTATGCATTGCATCAGATCTGATCATCAGTCAAGTGAAGATTCATGACATGTTTTTTTGTTTGTTTGTTTAGCAAAACCATATGGAGCAGAGGTTTGGGCAAATGAATGGTTTCTATTTTTTTTTTTTTTTTTTTCTCAGCTCTTTTGGTGCTGTGCCCACTGCTAGAATCAGGGCAAGGGAAGGTAGTTATTCTGATTGGCTAGCACCTGCTGTGTCTGAGAAGGTGTGATGCAACCACAGGGAGAAGGACACTTTAAAAAGGATGCAGTGTGTCTGTGACATTTGCTTTTATCTTACACATTTTTTCCCAGATGCAGGTCCTTGCAGTTTCCTGGCACCCCACAACTTAGTTCTGCAGCTGCCTAAGCTGATGCGTGTGGGGCTGTGTTGCCCCAGCTAGGGGCATTTCCCTAATCGAAGGCCAGGCATAGAGACTGAGCAGAAAGTTTAACAATCATTTTTTACATCCATTGGAATTCAAGCTCTCTAATAACCAGATTTCTTTTTCTTTCTATGCTACATAGTTTTCTGAGCCTTTCGTGAGATTTCACATATGAAATTGACCATTAGTCATTTAGGTAAAAAGCTGCTTAATTTTTTTTTCACTCAGCCACTTTATCTGGCATCTCTTCAGTTGATGGGCTTTTGAATACAAATGCCAGAAATAGCCTCTTCCACCTGCTTAATTAGGAACCAAAGAGATCATCAGAGAGCAGAGTTGCTTCTGGGTCTGAGCTCCTTATATGCCTCTGTCCACCAATTTTCTGGATCAGTGGCCTTCAAACATGCTGACTAAAGCATACCCCCAGAAAGACTTCTGAAATTGTCTGTACTATCTCAAACATTCTTTTTTGAGATAATTGTAGATCCACATGTAAGACATAAGACAAAGAGATCCTGTATACCCTTTACCCAGTTTCCCTCAATGGTAAAGTAACATCTTACAAAACTATAATGTAATGTCACAGCTAAGATGTTGGCGTTGATGCAGTGAATACACAGAACCTTTCTATCACCACAAAGATCCATCATGTTGTGCTTTTATAGCCACAATCACTTCCTTCCCAGCCCTGCTCCCTATTTTACCCTTGGCAAGCACTAATCTTTTCTCCATTTCTATAATTTTGTCATTTTAAGAATATTATGTAAATGGAATCATACAGTATGTAACATTTGAGGATTGGCTTTTTTTCACTTACCATAATTCTCTGAAGACTCATCCAGGTTGTTCTATCAATAGTTTGACCATTCACCCATTGAAGAACATGTAGGTTGTTCCCCGGTTTGGGTTATTATAAATAAAGCCACTAAAAACATTTGTGTCCAGGTTTTTGTCTCAATGCAAGACGTCATTTCTGTGGGATAAATGACCAAGAGTGCAATGTGCATGTTTAGTTTTTTAAGAAATTTCCAGAGGGCTTTCCAGATTGGCTATAACATTTTACATTCTTATCACAATATATAAAATGATCCACTTTTCCCTTATTCTCACCAGAATTTGGTATTGTCACTTTTTTTTTTTTTTAGATTTTAGCCATTCTGATAGGTATGTAACTATATTTCAGTGTGGTTTTATTTTTGTAATGGCTAGTGATATTGAACATTTTTTCATGTGCTTATTTGCTATCTGTATATCGTCTTGGTTGAAATGTTTCCTTCTTGTCTTTTGCCCATTTGTAATTGGATTGTTGCTTTTACTGTTGAGTTTTGAGAGTTTTTAATATATTCTGAATATTTGCCTTTTGTTATATGTATAGTTTTCAATGTTTTCACGTACTCTATAGCTTCTTCTTTAATCCTCTTAACAGGGCCTTTTGCAGAACAAAATTTTTACTTTTATTAAGTCCAATTTATCAGTTTTTTTCTTTTATGGATTGTGTTTTGGTGTCAAGTCTAACTCTTCCTGGTTTTAGATCCTGAAAATTTTTCCTCTGTTTTTTTTCTAAAAGTTTTATGTATTTTCACTTTACATTTGAGCCATGATACATTTTGTGTTAATTTTTTTATAAGGTCTGAGACTTAGGTTAAGTTTCACTTTTTTGCCTATGAATGTCCAGTTGCTCCAGAACACTTTATTGAAAAAGTTATCCTCTTCATGTTGAATTGCTTTTGTACCTTTGTCAAAATGTAATGGATATATTTGTGTGTGTTATTTCTGGGTTCTCTATTACATTCCAAAGATCTGTTTCTATCTCTCCATCAATACTATATAGTCTTAATTGTTGTTACTATAAAATAAGTCATTGTCTTGAGTAGAGGGATTCTTTCCACTTTATTCATCTTTTTCAAAATTATTTTAGCTATTCTAGTTCTTTTGCCTTCTTATATACATTTTAGAATAATCTTATTTGTATCTACAAGAAATTTTGCTGGGATTTTGATAGGAATTGTGTTAATCAGTATATCAATTTGGAGAGACTTGACATCTTTATTATGTCAAATATTCCAACCATCAACACAGTATGTCTCTGATTAGATCTTTAAAATAGTTTTCTTCACCAGCATTGTATAGTTTTCTGCATACAAGTCCTGTATACATATATTTTGCAAGATTTGCATCTAACTATTTTTGTAAGTAATTATAAATGGTATTATATTTTAAATTTCAGTGTCAGGTGTTTATTACTAGTATAAGAAATAGAATTTTTTGTATGTCTTATATCTTACAACCTTGCTGAACTTACTTGTTAGTTCTAGGAGTTTTTTGTACAAGCATGTCTTGGAGATATTGAGAGTTTGATTCCAGACCACTTCAATACAGCACATATTGCAATAAACCTAGTCACATAAAGTTTTTGGTTCCCCAGTGCATATAAGAGTTATGTTTACACTATAATGTAGTCTATTAAGTGTGTGATAGCATTATGTCTAAAAAAATATACATACCTTAATTCAAAAGCACTTTATTGCTAAAAAAATACTAACCATCATTTGACCCTTCAGTGAGTCATAGTAGTTAACATCAAAGATAGCTGATTACATAACAAATATAATAATAATGAAAACGTGTGAAATATTGGGAGAATTACCAAAATTTGATGCAGAGACACAAAGTAAGAAAATGCTGTTCGAAGAACAGCCCAGATAAACTTGCTCAGGGCAGGGCTTCCACAAAACTTCAATTTGTAAAAAAACAGTATCATCTGCAAAGTGCTATAAAGTGAAGCACAATAAAATGAGGTATGCCTGTAGATAATTTAGGATCTTCTGTGAAGACAGTCATATCATCTGAAAATAGATGCTTCTTTCTTTCTTTTTGATCTGCATGCCTTGTATTTCCTTTTCTTGCCTTAATACACTGGCTAGAACTTCCAGCACTATATTGAATGAGGGGTGAAAATAAACATCCTTACTTCCTAATCTTATGGGGAAAAAAGCATTCAATCTTTCAACATTAAATATAATGTTAGCTGTAGGTTTTTTGTAGATACTCTATCCAGTTGAGGAAGTTCCCCTCTATTCTTATTTTTCTGAATTTTTAACATGAACAAGTGCTTGTCAATTGCTTTGTTTGCATGTGATTAATCATGATATAATCATGTGATTTTTCTTCTTTAGCTTGTTATTATGGTGGATTACTTTAATTGATTTCCAAATATTAAACCAGCCTTGTATCCCTGGAATAAACTCCACTTGGTTATAATATATATATTATACATTATTATTATAATGCACATTATATGTTGCTGAATTATATTTGCTAATACAGTAGTCCCCCCTTACCTTGTAGGGGATACATTCCAGGACCCCCGATGGATACCTGAAACTGTGGACCGTGCCGAACTCTAAATATACTATGTGTTTTCCTATATATACCTACCTATGATAAAGTTTAATTTATAAATTAGGCACAGAAAAATTAGCAATAATAACTAACAATAAGATAGAACAATTATAACAATATACTGTAATAAAAGTTATGTAAATGTGATCTCTTTCAAAATATTTTATTGCACAAATTTAATGCCTTTTCCATCTTAATTAAGCACTCATCACACTGGCTATAACTTTTGCGGTTTGACGTGTGATGGTAAAACTAGCAGGAATATCTGTTTCCTTCATAATTTCACAGATAAAAGATTCATTCTTACCCTAGATCTTAATAACCTCAGCATACAATTTTTTTTTTCTTCTCTTATTAAGTCCAGAACTTTCACCTTTTCACTTAAGGGAAGCACTTTATGGCTTCTCTTTGACATATCTGAATTGCCAGCATCACTACTCTTGTGCTTTGGGACCATTATTAAGTAAAATAAGGGTTACTGGAACACAAGCACTGTGATACCATGACAGTTGATCTGATCTCTAGAGGGCTTCTTCAAAGTGATTCATGGGCAGGGTACAGTGGATAAAGGGATGATTTAAGTCCCAAGCGGGACAGAGCTGGATGGCATGAGATTTCATCACACTAGTCAGAACGGTATGCAGTTTAAAACTTATTAATTGTTTATTTCTGGAATTTTCCATGAAATATGTTCAGACTGCAATTGACCATGGGTAACTGAAACAGCAGAAAGTGAAACCATGGATAAGGGAGGACTGCTGTTTTTGTTAAGGATTTTTGCATGTATTCATGAAGGATATTGTTTATAGTTTTCTTTTTTTCTACTTCCTTGTCTGGTTTTGGTGTCAGAGTAATACTAGTTTCATAAAATAACTTGGAAGTGTTCCTTTTCCTTCTGTTTTCTGGATAGGGTTGTATAGAATTGGTTTTAATTCTTCTTTGAATGTTTGGTAGGATTCTCCAGTGAAACCATCTTGGTCAAGAGATTTTCCTTAACACTTTCTCTTTGCTCCATTATATTCAAAAATGTGTTGTTTAGTTTCCAAGTGTTTGGACATTTTCCACTTCTCACTTTCTTAGTCATTTTTAGTTTGATTCCACTGTGGTCAGAGAACACACTCTGTATTATTTCAATTCTTTTAAATGTGTTAAGGTTTGTTTTATGACCCAAGATATGATCTATCTTGGTATATGTTCTGTGTACACTTGAAAATAATGTGTATTCTGCTCTTACTGGATGGAGTGTTCTAGAAATGTTGATTAGATCCTGCTAATTGCTAGAATTGTTTAGTTCTTCTATATTCTTACTTATTTTCCTGCCTAATTGTTCTATCAATAGTTAAGAGAAGAGTGTTGAAATCTCCAGCAATAATTGTGGGTTTGTCCATTTCTTCTTTCAGTTCCATCAGTTTTTGCTCCACATATTTTGCAAATCTGTTTTTTATTTTATTTTTTTTTCAAACATCTTTATTGAAGTATAATTGCCTTACAATAGTGTGTTAGCATCTGCTTTATAACAAAGTGAATCTGTTATACATATACAATATGTTCCCATTTCTCTTCCCTCTTACATCTCCCTCCCTCCCACCCTCCCCATCCTACCCCTCTAGGTGGTCACAAAGCACCGAGCTGATCTCCCTGTGCTATGCGGCTGCTTCCCACTAGCTATCTATTTTACATTTGGTAGTGTATATATGTCCATGACACTCTCTTACCCTGTCACATCTCACCCCACCCCCTCCCCATATCCTCAAGTCCATTCTCTAGTAGGTCTGTGTCTTTATTCCCGTCTTGCCACTAGGTTCTTCATGGCCTTTTTTTTTTTTTTTTTTTTTCCCTTAGATTCCATATATATGTGTTAGCATACTGTATTTGTTTTTCTCTTTCTGACTTACTTCACTCTGTATGACAGACTCTAACTCCATCCACCTCATTACAAATACCTCCATTTCATTGCTTTTTATGGCTGAGTAATATTCCATTGTATATATGTGCCACATCTTCTTCATCCATTCATCTGTCGATGGACATTTAGGTTGCTTCCATGTCCTGGCTATTGTAAATAGAGCTGCAATGAACATTTTGGTACATGACTCTTTTTGACCTATGGTTTTCTCAGGGTATATGCCCAGTAGTGGGATTGCTGGGTCGTATGGTAGTTCTATTTGTAGTTTTTTAAGGAACCTCCATACTGTTCTCCATAGTGGCTGTATCAATTGACATTCCCACCAACAGTGCAAGAGTGTTCCCTTTCCTCCACACCCTCTCCAGCATTTATTGTTTCTAGATTTTTTGATGATGGCCATTCTGACCGGTGTGAGATGATATCTCATTGTAGTTTTGATTTGCATTTCTCTAATGATTAATGATGTTGAGCATTCTTTCATGTGTCTGTAGGCCATCTGTATATCTTCTTTGGAGAAATGTCTATTTAGATCTTCTGCCCATTTTTGGATTGGGTTGTTCGTTTTTTTGTTATTGAGCTGCATGAGCTGCTTGTAAATCTTGGAGATTAATCCTTTGTCAGTTGCTTCATTTGCAAATATTTTCTCCCATTCTGAGGGTTGTCTTTTGGTCTTGTTTATGGTTTCCTTTGCTGTGCAAAAGCTTTTCAGTTTTATTAGGTCCCATTTGTTTATTTGTGTTCTTATTTCCATTTCTCTGGGAGCTGGGTCAAAAAGAATCTTGCTGTGATGTATGTCATAGAGTGTTCTGCCTATGTTTTCCTCTAAGAGTTTGATAGTGTCTGCCCTTACACTTAGGTCTCTAATCCATTTTGAGTTTATTTTTGTGCATGGTGTCAGGGAGTGTTCTAATTTCATACTTTTACATGTTCCTGTCCAATTTTCCCAGCACCACTTATTGAAGAGGCTGTCTTTTCTCCACTGTATATGCTTGCCTCCTTTATCAAAGATAAGTTGACCATATGTGTGTGGGTTTATCTCTGGGCTTTCTATCCTGTTCCATTGATCTATATTTCTGTTTTTGTGCCAATACCAAACTGTCTTGATTACTGAAGCTTTGTAATATAGTCTGAAGTCAGGGAGCCTGATTCCCCCAGCTCCATTTTTCGTTCTCAAGATTGCTTTGGCTATTCGGGGTCTTTTGTGTTTCCATACAAATTGTGAAATTTTTTGTTCTAGTTCTGTGAAAAATGCCAGTGGTAGTTTGATAGGGATTGCATTGAATCTGTAGATTGCTTTGGGTAGTAGAGACATTTTCACAATGTTGATTCTTCCAATCCAGGAACATGGTATATCTCTCCATCTATTTGTATCATCTTTAATTTCTTTCATCAGTGTCTTGTAATTTTCTGCATACAGGTCTTTTGTCTCCTTAGGTAGGTTTATTCCTAGATATTTTATTCTTTTTGTTGCAATGGTAAATGGGAGTGTTTTCTTAATTTCACTTTCAGCAAATCTGTTTTTTAATACACACACATTTAGAATTCTTTTTTTTTTTTTTTTTTTTGGTGGATTAACCCTTTATGTAACATTTCTCTGTCTTTGGTAATTTTCTTTTCTCTGAAGTCTATTTTACCTAATATTGATATAGTCACTTTTGATTTTCTTTGATTAATATTTACATGATATATATTTTCCAAATTATTACTTTAAAATTGCTTCTGTTATATTTGAAGTGAGTTTCTTATAGACAGCATAGAGTTGGGTAATATTTTTTAATCCACTCTGCCAGAGTGGATTAAAAAATATGAGAAGTTAAGTCCACCACTTAAATTTTAGAACTTAAGTCCATCACTATTTTCCTTCTGTTTGTTTTCTCTGTTTGCCATTTCTAATTTTTTCCTGCCTTTCTGTATGTTACTTGAATTTTTTTAAGACTTCCATTTTATTTATCTATAATATATCCCTTTGTGTAGCATTTTTAATAATTGATCTAAGCATCACTTAATTTACACATAGATTATTATATAATGTCTACTGGTATTGACATTTTACCAGTTCGAGTGTGTTATAGAAATTTTACCTCTCTTTGTGTCCCTTAACTGCCCCCATTATAATGTAATTCTCTTCAATATTCCCTGTACATACATTTAGTGTCATATCAGACAGTATTATAATTTTTATTTCAACTATCAAGCAAATGTAATTTAGAATACTCAGGAGGAGAAGAAAAGCTATTGTGTTTACCCATATTTTTGCTTACCATGTTCTTTCTTCCTTCCTGATATTCTAAGATCTTTAACCCTTATTTTAGGGTAGATCTACTGATGACAAACTCTCTTGCTTTGTCCTTCAGCTGAACATGTCTTGATTTCTTCTTCATTCTTACAGGATTATTTTCACTAGGCATAGGATTCTAGTTGACAGCTCTATTTTTAGCATGTGAAAAAACTTTTGACACTTTGTTCTGATCTCCATGGTTTCTGATGAGAAATCTGCTATTATTTGAATAGATTTTCCCTATTGGTAAAGTTCCCCATCCCCTGGCTGCTTTCAAGACTCTTTTCTTTTTCCTTCATTTTCAGAAGTATACTACTTGTGTGTCTTGGTGTGGATTCCCTTGGTAACTATCATGTATGGGGCTTACTCAGCTTCTTGAACCTGTAGGTTTATATCTCTGGACAAATTTTGGAAGTTTTCAGCTATTATCTCTGAGTATGTTTTTAGCCCCAGCATCTTTCTCCTCAGACTCCGATGACACAAATATTAGATTTTTTAATAACCCCAAGGTCCCTGAGCCTCTGTTAATTTTTATTTGGGGCGGGGGGTGTCTATTTTTTCTCTGTTGTTTGCATTGGCTAATTTTTCCTATCTTTTGGTTCACCTGTTCTTTCTTCTGTCCCCTCTATTCTGCTACTGAATCCATTCACTGAGCATTTCATTTTGGTTACTGTATTTTTTTCAGTTTTAAAATTTGCATTTGCCTCTTCTTTATATTTTGTATTTCTTTGCTGAGACTAGTATTTCTTTGAAAAGGTGCTCTCTCTCTCTCTCTCTTTCTTTCAAGTGTATTTATAATTGCTTTTTGAAGCATTTTTATCAAGGTTGCTTTAAAAACTTTGTCAGGTAATTCTAACATTTCTTTCGTCTCATTTTTGCCATCTATTGATGGTTTTGTTCATTTACTTTGATATCCTCCTGGTTCTTGGTGTGAGTGATTTTCTATTGACACCTGGACATTATTATTTTTTAATTATATTATGAGACTCTAGATCTTACTTAAACTTTCTCTTTTAGCTGGTCTTTTTTGACACCACTCCAGGAGGGGAAATGGAGGTGCCAATTGTTACTGCCAGGTAGGAACAGAAGTTCAGATTTTCCCCTCAGCCTCTATTGATACCCAAGTGGGGAAGACTCCCCATTACCACTGAGTAGGCTTGGGGATTCTGGCTCCCCATGTGGTCTGCACTGATACTTCATTGGGGATGGCCTTATTACCTCTAAGTAAAGGGAAAGACCTGACTCCTCACAGCCTCTCTGCACCACCTCAGTGGAGAGGATGAGGGCACCTCACTATTGCCAGGTAGAGTGATAGTCCAAACTCCCCATGTATTCTCCACTAGGACCAGTGGTGGTGGGGTGGGGGGCAGGTCACATTACTGTGTAGATCAGAGTCCTGGCTTCCTACTTGGCCTCTCTGATACCATCCTGTAATGGGTGTTGGGGAACTCATTACAGCCTCATAAGGGTGTAAGTCTCAGCACTCCACTTGGCCTTTGCTGGCCTAGACAGGTCAGAGCCACAAATTTTTATATAGTGTTTGCCTGGAGTAAAGTGTTTTGTTCTGTTTTGTTTTGTTTTGTTTTGTCTACAATTTTCTATATTACTGGGCTTCCCACTTTCTGGTCTTTTGGCTAGAGAAGTTGAGCTTTGGTTGGGAATTTTTTTTTTTTTTTTTTTTTTTTTTTGTCTATGCCATTGTTTTTTTTTCATTTGCCAGCTCCTTCAAGTCCAAGTCTAAGACATAAGACACAAGAAATCCAGGGATTTTTACCACTGTATTTCTTCTGGTCTTATAGGTCCTAGCCAGTCTGCCTTCTTTCTAACTTTCAGAGTCTTCTATCATATATTTTGTATCTAATGACCATGGATTTTAGTGGGTTTGTTTTTTTTGTTTTTGGGGGTTTTTTTTAGCAGGAGCAATAGGGAAAATTATGAACACTATATCCTCCTAGAAGCAGAAGCCTATTTCACACATTTTTAGGTTAATAACTAAACATTTTAATCAAAATTTACATATAATTTTTCTTGTTATTAGAAGCCTGAAAATATAAAACATCTTACAGAGTGAAATAATGGGAATTATGGTAGTTGGAATAAACATTTAATGTTATTATTTGACAGTAGGTTTTTAATTACATTTTTAATATAATCCATTAAATCTGAAAGGAATTATGTAAATTTTTTATCCATAGGTTTCATACGATGTTGTAAAAAATATGAATATGTATGGTGGCCCTGTAAACATTCATTACACTTAAAAGAATACATATCACCCTAATGGTTTTGGCATTTCAGTCAGGGGACAAAGTAACCTTTGCAATGCCAAGCTGCATGTGTCAAGGAAATATGTGAAAGGCAGAAAAAGAAAGGGATGTATCTTGATTAGTTATTAATGGGAGCTTTGGAGACTTCCTGGAAAACAATATTTAGATTTATCCCTTTGGTGCATGGATGTCTTTCTATTATCAGGGCAAAGCAATAATGATATTTAGGTTGGCTAAAGAGTGTGCAATTCTTTGTAACATGGAAGGACTATTGTGCAGAGATACATATTCTTAGGCTAATCAATTTTGAGAAAGGGTGAATATGAATGGTGAGAATATGGAATTCATTTTCCTTATAATTATCCTTGACTGTGGATCAAAGGGGTATACATATCCATGTTTGAAAGTCATTGCTCTAAACAAAGTTTGCTTAGGTAAAAATATCTCTCTAGACCTTCAGCCTAGAGGATAGCTAAAGGTAGATATCTTTCTCTGACCATGTTTAGAATTTTTCTTAACTGATGATCAGGAATGAGTTGTAATGCTTGATGTTTGTCTTATGATTTCATTTATGTATAAAGCTTACATTTTGTATCCAGCTATTAGAGAAGAAAATGCCTGTAAAGAAAATAGCTAGTAAGTGCTGTACTGAAATTTCCAGTAGAATCTTAAGAAAGTTGTACTTTAATAACACTGATAGACATGACTAGGCGATCAGTGGCTGTTTGTGAGGAAAGCATTTAATCAATGTACATTTATGTGCTCATATGGCCAAAACACTTTTTCTCACTTTTTCTTTTTAATAAATAACCGGTCTGCCCTTGATGACACAAAATCAGTGCCTTGAGGGAGAAGCAGGGAATGAATGTGTGTTTGTTTATTCCATTACCTGGATAGACATCAGAGAAATGCAGTCAGGAGAGGTATCTTAATCCATTCAAGCTGCTATCACATAATACCATAGACTGGATGGCTTATAAACAACAGAAATTTATTCCTCACAGTTCTGAAGGCTGGGAAGTCCATGATCAAGGTGCTGGGAGATTCAGAGTGTGGTGAGAGCCCCTTTCCTGGTTCATAGACAGCCATCTTTTCACTGTGTCTTCACATGGTGGAAAAGGGCAAGGGATCTCTCTGGGGCCTCCTTTATAAGAGAACTAATCCCATTCATGAGGGCTCCATCCTCATTACCTAATCGCCTTCCAAAGGCCCCACATCCAAATACCATCACATTGGGGATTAGGTTTCAGCATATGAATTGGGCGGGGAACATAGACATTCAGTCTATAGCAGAAGGGAGATGGCTCAGCATAGTATAGGAGGAAGGGGCAGAAGTGTCTGTCCTCTGTTCTTGCCTCTCCCACTGTCGCTTCTCAACTCTCAAGAAGAAAAGGTCAAGGCTGTGACATGAACTGAAAGAGTCTCTGGCCATATGTAGGGACAAGCCAATAGTTTGAAACAGGTGACAGGCATTGAGGTGCAGGTATGTGGTGATAGTTTGAAAGAAAGAAAACATCCACGAATACCAAATAAACTAATTCGGGCCCTGACCTGCCCAAAGACATCACGTAGCTTTACTCTTGGAGAAATGCTCTGGCATCAGATGCCTGGGCAGAGCCTTGCCCCAGTATCTCCCTGTGCTCTGGGCCTCCTCTTCCCCTCCTTCTCCTGACCATTTTCCTCCCATTCTCACCCTCTGCCTTTGGTAACCATCAAAGTTTTGCAGACATGTACGTGGTGGGGGTGGGGTAAGTTGTTTCCAGGCTTTAGAACATTTTCTCTTATCTCATTAATAATGGTTTGCAACCTTAGTTGCACATTAAAATCCCTTGAGTGGCTTTGTAATTATATAATGCTCAGACCCCTCTCCATACCAATTAAAGCAGTTCTCTAAGGGTGGGACCAGTATATGTATTTTTTTTTTTAATATCTCCTTAGGTGGTTTGAATGTATAGAGGGGATGAAAACTGATGATCGAGAACCCTTCTGATACAGTGAGTCCCCACAAACCAAGTTTTCTCCTCCCTTTGTGGATAGAAGTATATGGCTACCAAGGAAGGACCTTAGACTCAGGCAAGAGAGACCCTGCCCTGGGGCATGTGAGACCCTTGCTCTGGCCCTCCTCTGGCTATGCTCCTCTCTATGGGATGAAGAATCCACGGAGTGAGATCATCTGGTCTTTGGGGGCCCATGTCCCCATTCTGCACCACACTCTAGGTACCAAGGCTTTTGAATTGACTGTCCAAATGGCTCCAAGCCTGCTTCTGGGGTCTCTGGGGTCCCTTGCCTGGGGCCAGACAAGCAGCAGTGCTGTGTCCCCTCAGGGCTGCCCAAAATGCAGTCACTTGTGGAGAAGGGTAAGTGGCTGGGGCTAGGTGTCCACGGTCATGAGCACAAAACCCCACGTGATGGGCTGTGCTCTGAGACTGGGGGTAGAAGGAGAAGGGGACCAGTGGGTGAGGGACCAGGTCCCAGGCTAATTCTCCAGGTACTGCCAAGGATGGCACTTCGACAGGTCGAAGAAATTTCAAGTTAGAACCTGGCTTTCCTGGTTGTTATGAAGCTGCATTTGTTAAGAAAGGAGGATAGAATGTATCTTATTTAAGCTTGCTTGATTTATAACATTTAAATATTTTAACATATGGTATTTGTGTTCCCACATTTATTCTTTTCAGGGCCCTGAACATGTGAGGGTCTGGCCTGTGACCACCCCTGTTGTAGCCACAGGCCCAGGAGTCTATTCTGTGGGCCTATAACCTAGGGTTGGAAGATGCTGGCCTAAAGGATGCTTTCTGACTCTCTGGTACCTTCCTCCTGTTGCTCACGGGATCCCTACCCGGATGAGGCTCTGGATTCCTCTTTCTAGCTTCCCGGCAGCTTGGTTGTGAGATATTTCTGCTCTTGCATGCTGTCATACATAGTGGGGTAATACAGTACAGAACACATGGGTTTGGGGGACAGATAGATATAATTTCTCGTTCCTGATCTGCCACTTGACACTTGTGTGACTGACTTCAGGTGACATGACTGACCTTTCCAAACCTTGGCTTCTTCCTCTGTAGACAGAGTTAACAATACCTACCTGGCAGGGGATGGAACCACTAAATGAGGAAACAGGGGAACATGTGAAGACCGCTGGCACAGGGCCTAGAGGAGCAAGAATTCAGTAAATAACTGCTTCCCTTTCTCGAGTAAGGCCAATTCATTTAAAAATAACACTTCTCCTTTACTTCCCTCATTTATATTTTCAGGGCTAAGTAACTGAATTCTTTCCATTTTTCTTCTTGTGATGAATTTCCAGCTCATCTCAGTTCTCTGTGTGTGTGTGCGTGTGTGTCTGTGTGTAAGAGTGTGTCCTTCATACAGTATATCAAAATGACAACTAGCCTGCCATCAGGAGGCTGAACACTTTAAGTTTTTTATGACAAGAGACTGTGCATATTTCTCCTTTGCCAGCAACTCTTCTTCCCCACATATCACCACCCTGTCTAGTGTCCTGCGGTGAGGATGTGGAACAGATACATAAATGAGCTTGGTCACTGGGCCTGGGGGTACTCGGCTAGCGGCCCTCAGTAGATGCTGGCGAATTGAAGCAAGACTGACTCCAGTCTGTTGAGTTTAACCGTGCCCTATTACAACCTACTTTCAGTGTTTTACAGTGAGTCTGTAAGCCCCTGGTTCAGTACCCATTCCTCAGTGTATTAGGCCTGCATAGCAAGTGTTTAGTAAATTCCTGTCAGATGGAAGCATAAGTAAGTGATAGAAAATGCAATTAAGGACTTCCCTGATGGCACAGTGGTCAAGAATCCACCTGTCAATGCAGGGGACATGGGTTCGATCCCTGGTCTGGGGAGATCCCACATGCCGCAGAGCAACAAAGCCTGTGCACCACAACTACTGAGCCTGCGCTTTAGAGCCCATGAGCCACAACTACTGAAGCCTGTGCACCCTAGAGCCCGTGGGCTGCAACTACTGAGTCCACACACCACAACTACTGAAGGCTGCACACTCTAGGGCCCACGTGCCGCAACTACTGAGCCTGCATGCAGCAACTACTGAAGCCTGCGTGCCTAGAGCCTGTGCTCTGCAACAAGAGATGCCACTGCAATGAGACGCCCACACACTGCAACTACTGAAGCCTGCGTGCCTAGAGCCTGTGGTCTGCAACAAGAGATGCCACTGCAATGAGAAGCCCGCACACTGCAATGAAGAGCAGCCCCCACTCGCCACAACTAGAGAAAGCCCACGTGCAGCAACGAAGACCCAATGTAGCCAAAAAAATAAATAAATAAAATTCTTTAAAAATTAAAAAAAAAAAGAAAAGAAAAAAGAAAATGCAGCTAGGAGTTGAAGCCCTGTGCTTGTTGTAGGCCCATTTTACCTTCAGTAGCAGGCAAGCCACATATGTGTCTGTTGCCTATTTGAATAAACTGTAAGAAGAAATGAAATGAATGAACACTGAATGGATGGTGGAGAAATTTCTATGAGCAGATAGAGGGCTGCACTGAGGCAGCATCTG
Organism: Balaenoptera acutorostrata; assembly: GCF_949987535.1. Classification (NCBI taxonomy): domain Eukaryota; kingdom Metazoa; phylum Chordata; class Mammalia; order Artiodactyla; family Balaenopteridae; genus Balaenoptera; species Balaenoptera acutorostrata. The sequence goes on along the minus strand of NC_080075.1, from coordinate 20,576,079 downwards.
CGTTGAACTGCTCCACACACTGAAAGGATTGAAGCTTCCTTTCTAGCCATTTCTCTTTCTATAAAATAGACCCATGGTATCTGCCCAAACAGGGAAAAGTATTTAATAAGACGAGGTGCTCTAGCTGAGTGCTGTGAATTCTTGGGGATTGCGCTTAATATGTCAGTCAATATAATCACTGCCACGTCACTGCCATGCCCATGAACCTCAAATAAAGCCGAATGGAGCTAGCAAGCCATGGCTTAGAATTAGAGAGCAGGTTTCTATAAAAGTAAAGCACCAGTGGAAAGCTTGCTGCAGACTGTGTATTATTTAGGACGCATGTCAAGAAGCTGTAACAGAGAAGCCCCAAAATATGTGACAACACAAGCTAGGTCAGCAGTCCCGGGCAGGGGGACATTTATGCTCTAGGGACCCAGGTTAGCAGGTGTGATATGCCTTCCTGCATAGGGCTTCCATCATGAGTCCAACCTCTGCTGTTCTTGTTGCCATTTCCTGGCTGTGGGAATGGGGAAAAAGGAAGTTCATGGCAAGTTCTGTCTGTAAAGACATGACCCTGAAATTCTGTACATAACCACTGCCCCAAACTTTGTCCATGGCTACACGTGCAGAGGATGTTGGGAAACATAATCTCCAGCTAGGAGAACTTATGCCCTGGTAAGATTCCTAAAAAGGAAGAAGGGGAGTATGGCTAGTAGGAGACAATTGAGCATCTCTGCTAGAGGGGATCAATGGTGGGAGGCTGATGTGTTCAATTTTACAATTTTTTTGTGTATTCTAATAGAACACTTTAACTACAAATAGTGAAAGAAAGAAAAGAGGAGGCAGTGTGAGAGTCCACGTAAAGCAGCAAGAGAGAAACCATAGAAGCCAAAAGGCAGCTGTAGCAGGATTGGACCCCACAAGATTGTGACAGGAGGTGCTTCCATGTCTAATGCTCCTCAAGGGGCCCCTGCATTTAGAGTTTGCAGATCTTTCACCTCTTGTACTGAAGTGACTTGGCTACATCTGTATGTGTGTTTTTTTCAGCCCCAACTATTAGCTGGCTATTCCTCTTAATTTACACTTATAGATGAACTCTCTTGGGCCTCACCCTTACTTTGAACAATTGTAATTTCTTTCTCCACTTTTAACTAGAAACTTCTTTCATTGTTCTGAGTCAGGTCATACAGGTTCTGAGTCACTGGTCACACTATGGGGTTAGTCTCTTTAGCTGGTACTGTAGAGAGAGTAAGTGTCCCTAGGAAGAGGAGGGGGTGGCAGGTATAGTGGCATCTCTTATACACTAGCTCCCTGCTACTCAGAATGTGACCCAAAGACCAACAGCATCAGCATCGCCTGGGAGGTTGTTAGAAATTCAGAATCTCAGGCCACACCTCGAACCCACCGTGTTAGTTTCCTAGGTATTGTACTTTGCCTTCGCATTACACCACAAACTGGGCAGCTTAAACAACAGAAATGGTCTCACAGTTTTAGAGGCTACAAGTTTGAGATCAAGGTGTTGGCAGAGTTGGTTTCTTCTGTCATCTTTGAGGTAGAATCTATGGCATGCTTTTCTCCTAGCCTCTGGTGCTTTGCTGGCAATCTTTGGAACTCCTTGGCTTGTATATGCATTACCTTGATCTCTGCCTTGATGTTTACATGGCATTCTCCCTGTGTGCAGGTTTCTCTTCATGTGGCATTGTTTAAGGACACTAGTCATACTGATACAGGAGCCTAAACCCTACTCCAGTAAAACTTCATCTTAACTAATTACATCAGCAATGACCCTATTTCCACATGAGGTCACAGTCTGAAGCACTGGGGGTTAATACTTCAACATGAATTTAGGGGGGGCACAGTTCAACCCACAAAACCACTGAATCAGAATCTCTACTTAAACAAGTAGTTTGTATGCATGTTAAAGTTTGAGAGGAAGTGCCCTAAAGCTCTCCAAACACTGGTGTACCACCAACACACTTACTACTACCCTAAGTGTATAATGGAAGTCCCCCTGAACTTGGACTCCTGGATTCTGGCTCTACCTCAGCCATTTTACTTTTAGTGCACAGCAGTGCATCAGGCCCGTGTTCACCACTCAGTAGACATTTATTGAATTCCTGATAAAACTGGGCCAAAAGGTTTTCATGTCTAAAGTGAATATACCCACTTCACAAGAATATTGTAAAGGTTATACGGCTTATCAAGTGTATTTTTTGAATTTGAAAGGGTAGCTGTGTTAGAGTCCAGTTGGGAGACAAAAACATAGTTCATTTAAACGGAGAAAGTTTAATGTGATGAGTTATTATCTGTAAGAGGGCAGTAACTACAAAGGCATAAAGAGAACTCTAAAGAAGACTTTGGGGGTGAGAGAGTATGTAGGGAAGGAACAAACACAGAAGGAGAGGATTTCTCCCCAAAGTTTGGATTCAGATTTCATTGGAGAAGGTGTGGTTGCCCCCACTGGATGACAGAGAAATTTTATGGATTGCCCTGGGCCAGAGCTGCTCCACAGTCGTAGGGCAGAAAATATGCTCCCAAGGTACAGGCTGGTGGATAATGGTGGGTGGAAACCAGGAGTCGAGGTTCTGGGAGTCAGTTGCCAGTGGTTTCTGCATCAGGAGGGCTGCAGTAAGGTGATTGCTGGACCTGGGCCAGTCCTGAGCTCACCAGCGGAATGTGTGCACCACTGGATACCCTGCAGTAGGAAGGTGCAAAAAGAAAAGAAACAGCAGCAAAAAGAGAAACAAAACCGCAACAGAACCAGGGAGAAAAGACCCTTCCTTCTGCAGTGTCCCTCCAGTGCCCTCTACTGGCATAACTTAACATTTTGCCTGTTGCAAAGGAGAAATGCTAAAGGGCCCCTCTCACTAGAGCACAACAACTAGTGAAGGGTGGATTTTGCAGCTGCAAGGCAATAGCTGGCACATGCACTATGCAACTAGAAAGTTTTTTTTTTCCTCAGTACTAAAGCCAAATATGGTTTCAGAGAAGGGAAATAAAGAATATGGAACTCTTAATGCCTTATCAAATACTTAAGGAATTTAGTCTCCCCAGCCTTTCTCTAATTCCCACATATACACTGATTTTTCCACCAGATTACCTTATGTGATTTTTTAGAAGGGGTGGGGTCATTAATTTTGAAGAGAGACATTAACAAAATTGTAAACTGAGCAAGTCTTGATGATGGTGCCCCTGTGTCCATACCCTTGTGATGGGATGCCCAAAGCATTCCTAGGGACTCATGCTGTTTCTCGTTATTTGGGACCCCGTCCTCTGAGCTATCTTCCATTGTCTGTTCTTCCTGGGCTCTGGGCCATTTTGCTCTAGCTGAGCTTATCTATATAATCCTAGGCTATCCCATCATTGCCCTGTAATTGTCAGCTCTGTGCAAGCACATCACTTAGAAACACATCCCTCTGGCCAGGCTGCTCTTCTGAGCTCCCATAGGAAAGTCACCATTGCTGATCTTGAATGTCTCAAAGGCACTCCACACTAACCATATCCAAACCAAATTCATTCATCTTAGCACACTTGTCCCTAGTTTGCTGCACCTTTGCACTCTCTCCATCTCTCTCCATCTCTGTCTGTCTCTGTCTCTCGCTCTCTTTCTCTCTCTCCCTCCCTCCCTCCTCCTTTCTCTCTCTCTCTCCCTCCCCTCTCTCTCAAAGAATGGCAACTTGTGTTTACAATATTTTTCTCTCTTACCTTCTATGTCATTTGTACTATCCAGTCCCTGGATCGTATTCCCTACAAACTTCTTAAATGTTTTTAGTTCTCTTTATCTATGTCAGCACCAACCAAATGCAAGTTACATCACATATGATGTGGATCACAGCAATAGCCTCTCAACTGCTCTATTAGCAACCACTCTGGCCAATTTCCTAATGTGCATCTGACTATATCACACACACATCTTCCCCCTGCATTCATCCTCACCACTTCAAATGTGTCGCTGGCTTCCCCTTGCGTCTAGGATAAAGATGAAACCCCTTGACGTGACTTTCAGAGTCCTTGCATGGTCCCCCTCCTCACTGCCTCTCAAGCCTGAATTCATATCTAGCTTTCCCTTGTCCTCTCTGTAATGGCTGTGCTGGCTTTTTTCCAGGTCTCAACCTACTATTCAGGCTGTGAGGCCTTTGAGCATGCTGTTCCCTGTGTCTGGAATGCTCTTTGGATCTCATCTCAACCATTCCCTGGTCACTGTATCAGTAGTTCAAATTCCCCATGATCAGCTCCCTCCATTGGAAGCTACTGACACCTGACAGCAATCTTCAGAATTAAATGTTATATTTATTAGTCTGATTATTTGATTGACAATGCCTATTTATTTCTCTACTGGAAGATCTACTTGGGCAAGCTACACATTAGTTTTTTCTCACTATTATATCCTCAGTGCCTCGCCCTGTGCCTTTCATTTAGGCAAATTAATGAATCTTTAGTATTGAAATTCATGTGCTAAAAATTTGTGTTGAAATTCACTCTTTCACTCACTCATTCATTCCTTCAACAGATATTTATGGAGCAACTACATAAGCCTGTCCCTGAATTAGGGATTGTGCTCAGAGCTGGACAAAATAGAAAGGACCCCTGCTTTCAATGGTGTGATCATTCTCATCCAAAAGTACAAAAAAAAAAAAAAACCCTTATAAATACATATATGAGAATATAGTGGATCACAATTAGTTTAATCAAGAAAGTAAAATCGGATAGTGTGATAGAAAATGAGACTTAGAAAATTGGCACTGGGGGAGAAGTTGGTTGAGAAAGCAGGTTTCTCTGAAGAGGTGCATTTGAGCTGGACTTTTAGGTGAGAGGGAGTCAGCTCTGTGAAGATGGGAATGGTGAATTCCAGACAGAGGAAACAGTAAGTGAAAAAGTCCTAAGATTGGAAGGGGTTTGGTGTGTTGGAGCAAGTGAGAAAAATATCTGTGTCACTACTCCTAGGATTAACATGGGCAAGACTTTGACCCAAAAGCATTATGCCTTAGAATCATAAGTGTGAGATTAGAGGGTGCCACAGAAAATCCTATTTTTAAAAGGGGGAAACATTGGAACTTTGTTGGGACAATTTGTTAAACAGGTCTGTTATCACACTACAAACTGTTCATCATTCCTGACTTCACCGCTGCTCCCTCTCCTAACACCAGGGGGCGCCTTTACATAGACTACAACCTGAATGGTGTTCCAGGCCTTGGGCAGGTCAAGGACCTGCCTGCTTCCCACTACTAAATGCCAGTAGATACACAGACACTCTTCATCCAGAAATGCCAACACCCTCTCCTCCTTGCACACATGCATGCTTTTCCACATGTCAATAGCGAGTAGTATTGATCTTGATTAACCAGACTGGAACTTTCTCATTTTACAGATGTGGAAACTGAGGCCCCAAAAGGGAGAAGCAAATAAGTGGCAGAACACGGTCTTTCCTGACTCTTTCCTAGTCATAGTAGTTTTTGGCAAATGAAAAGCAAACCCACCAAAACCATAAAAATACTGTATAAAAAAAAAATTCTTCCCCTAATTTTCCTCTTTGATAAATTCAGATATCTATGGATGACATTTTCTTTTAATGATCCTTATCTGTACTTTGAAGGAAGGTAAACTTGAAAGCCAAACTTCTGTTCCCTGAAGCTTCAGACAACTAAGTCTAATTTAATGCAATAAACATTCATCAGTTGCTCACTGCAGCCTGATGCCGTTGGTAGTATTTAATCTTCCAAAACACATTGTATATTATCATTCAGGTACAAAATAACTTATGGCTTTAACTCCCTATGTATTTGCAAGAGTAAATCACTTGATATTTGTAAGAGGATATGATTGTTGTTTAATTCTTTTTACTTTGCTTAGCTTTTTAAACATCAATACAACTTCAATTTCATATTTGCTTTAGATTAAATTTACAATGAAAAAATAAGAGTTGAAAGTGTGTGCTATGTGTGTGTATGGGTTTGTGTATAAAAGTATTGCATGGAATATCTTTGGGAAGATCTTATCATGGCAAATCATCAATTTGTGAACTTGTGCCTTGTTTTTTGAAACAACCGAAAATCATTCATAGCAAATTATGCTGAATGAGATGGATAAGAAAACTGAATTTTACTGTTTGAGCATTTAATAATAATAATGTCTACAAAAAAGTTATTTTACAAAAGTAATCCAAAAGGAGATTATGTGTAAAACATTGACTGGTGACAACTTCATGACGAAAAGTGTAGAGTTGTTCAGAGTGATTTCTTTGAAGAAGACCATGCTATCTGCTTTTGTAAATTCTGTATATTTATGAGGAAATCAGCCTCATTAATTTCAGTATGTCAATGACAGACAGATGCATATTTATTTTTGTTTATATGTTTATATATTCATGAAGTGTGATAAAGAGGTAATGATGATAATACTAACATTTAAACATGTATTATGTGCCATCACAGTGCTCAGTGCTTCACAGTTATTCAACTTACTTTTTTATCCCGGTGAGACCATATGATATGGAATCATAGTTTCATGTGGCAGAGTGGTTTCAATGATTTACAAGGCTTGCTTGAATCAGGGATTTGTTAGATAGAAGAGCAGTCTTAATGAAATGTAATTTTAATACTCTGAGTTTCAAGACTGAACATGATCTGCAAGTGTGTGGACAAGAAATCTTTTGAGGACCTGCCTTAATGGATAGATTTTAGTTTGAAATGAGCATCCCCACGGATTGAGGTATATTTAAAGTACTTGAAAAAGCTTTGCCTATCTTTTCCATACTTTTGTTTTGTAGGTTCTTTCTCATTGACAGTGGAAAGGTGAATCTCAGCTCAGTCATTTTAATTTAGTGACAACTGAGTTCATATACTTTAAAGGCTTATGCAAATTTTTCTCTGTTGCATTTAGGAAAGTCTGTTTTCCAGTGATTTGCTTTATCTCATACATTTAAAAGATATATAAGAAATAACCTTAAAAATCCCATCAGCACTTTCCAAAGTGTTTCCCATAGAGTAGTTCTATATGCTATTGTACTAGTATTGCTAATTGCTGTGTAACAAATTATCCCAACAAATCAGTTGTTTGAAACAACAATGTTTATTATCTCAAAGTTTCTGTGAGTCAGGAATCCAAGTATGGCTTAGCTGGATTCAGTGGCTCAAGTCTCACAAGGCTGCAGTCAAGGTGTTAGCTGGGGCTTCAGTCATCTTAAGGCTTGACTTGGGGAGAACCCATTTTCGAGTTCATTCATGTGATTGTTGGCAGGATTTAGTTCTTTGCTGGCTGCTGGCCAGAGGTTGCCCTCAGTTCCTTGTCAAATGGGCTGCTCCATAGATACATGGCTTCAACAGACTGGGAAAGTCAGTAAGCAAGAGACGGGGTGCTAGAGAGAGGGAAGTCACGGTATTTTTGTTGTAAAGTATTTTTTATTAGAAAACCATTTCCTCCAATGGAGAAAAAATTGACCGAATAACATTAATTGAAAAGTTGGTTACTGAGACATTGATACAAAATGTCAATTTTGTCAAATATACCCTTTTTGTACAGCTGGGTCTACTTTAATTCTTTTTTTCTAAACCTTTTGACTCCCTTCACCTATTTCTCCCACCCCCAACCCTCACTTCCAGAAACCACTAATCTGTTCTATGTATCTATGAGTTTAGTCATTTATAACCTAATCTTCGAAGTGATACTCCATCACCTTTGCCGTATTCTATTCATTAGGAGCTAATCACTGGGGCCAGCCCACATTCAAGGGGAGAGACTACCCAAGTGCATGAAAATCAGGGAGCGGGGATCACTGAGAGACGTTTCAAAAGCTCTCTATCACAGGGAGTAATGTTATGAGAGTTTGAAGATCAAAAAAGGTTGCAAAATTCTAGGGTTAGAGTACGTTTTCCACAGGACCTTTTAGTCTTGAGCATGTTAACTGCATCGTGAATCTCCAAGTGGGAAGGGAAGGGGGAAAGGAATATGGTCATAGTGATTCTCAATCCTGTTTGTCCACTTAATCCTTTCTGTTAAAGAGAGACATATCAAACTGTCATTCCTCAGAATGTTTGGAGAACTGCTGCCCCACACCTTCACTTGACACGTGATGTTACCGAGGACTGGAGAGTTGCCTCACCATTGGCAGCAGAACACGAGGTCACTGCAGGTCTCCTGAAGCTCCAAGGCTCTTCCCACCTTATTAAATTGCCGCAGGTTTATTTAAAGCCATCACTGTGATGACTTCTGTTGGTTCATCTTCTGCATCAGCTGCTGGGAGCATGAGCTTGTATAAGTGAAACATACTGTATGACTTGATGTTGAGCCCATTTACAGGAGCTGTTGTGAGCCAGCCAGCATGTATATCAGCCCCAGCTGGTGCTCTCCCCTCAGCCTCTGTGGATGGCAGAAGCCAGGCTGCAGCTGATTCTGCCACTTATATCCCTAGCCCCCCACCCCCATCCTTGTAGGAGTTGAATAGTCACCACTACAGTCAGTCCCCTACACATGAGCAAGTTCCGTTCCAAGAGCACGTTTGTAAACCCAGTTTGTTCGTAAGTCCAACAAAGTTAGCCTAGGTACCCAACTAACATAATCAGCTATATAGTACTGTACTGTAATAGGTTTATAATACTTTCACACAAATAATACATAAAAAACAAACACAAAAAATAAAGGAAACTTTTTTTAGCTTACAGTACAGTACCTTGGAAAGTACACTAGTACAGTACAACAGCTGGCATACAGGGGCACGTTCACATCTTTGAAAGTTCGTATGTAGGCGACTTACTGTACCCACTTTACTCTAGAATGAAAGATGTAGACCCTTCACACTTCACTTAGACTGTCAACTGCTGCTGGAAACATCTTGACACAATGTTTTTCCTTTTGGCCCATGTCCCTCCTTTAAACCTGCATCTTATGCTGTGTTGCAACAGTTCACGTACAGAAGAATTACATTACCATTTAATTTCTGGTTTGGACCTTTAATAGCCTGTGTACTCTGTTCTTCTCAGAGACCTGGACACCATGTGTGTCCGCAGATCCCTCTCCAGTGCTCTAGAATGCTGTGTTTCAGTGCATCTTTCTAAACGGGTTCTGGTGATTCGGCTGAGTGGAATGTCATGGGGGTGGGGATGGGGCATAAGCATAGTTACTGTTGGGTTAGAGTTACATCTGAACACATTAAGAATGTTCTTTTGTATTTCGGCCTGAAAATTATTCACTTTCTCATTTTCTGCCACTTGTGAAATGTATTTTGCATGTTCCTGAAGGTGGGGATGGGGGGGGGGGTAGGAGGGAATATTTAGACATTTCATAATTTTTGTTGCTTGGCCTGCTTCTTTGTAGTCCTTGTAATTCACAATATAATTAGGTTAAATCTTGTTTTGTGTAAATGTGTGTGTGCATATGCGTGTGCGTTTTCTCTATCCAACATGTCTGTGTTTCTGTCCTCCTCATGGCTCCTGCAACTCCTCAACATGACATAGTGTGAGTGCAGGTCTTACAAGACAAGTCACCAGGGGCTTCCCTCATGGCGCAGTGGTTGAGAATCTGCCTGCCAATGCAAGGGACACGGGTTCGAGCCCTGGTCTGGGGAGATCCCACATGCCACGGAGCAACTAGGCCTGTGAGCCACAATTACTGAGCCTGCGCATCTGGAGCTGTGCTCCGCAACAAGAGAGGCTGCAATAGTGAGAGGCCCACGCACTGTGATGAAGAGTGGCCCCCACTTGCCGCAACTGGAGAAAGCCCTAGCACAGAAACGAAGACCGTTACAACACAGCCATAAGTAAAAATAAATAAATAAATAAAATTAAAAAAAAAAAAAAGACAAGTCACCAGAAATCTAGAGAAGAATGGTTCTGGGTGGAATACTGCTTTAGGACCAATCTTTGGGTGGTTGATGCATCTAGAACTTTAGCTAGATATGGTATTAGAAACTGTAGTGAATTATGGTGCTTGCTCCTGATGCTTTTGAATATTCTTGATTCAAATAAGGAATTTATTATTTAAAGATGAGCAGATGTTTCCATGTGCTCAGATTGATTCATGGCCCATTTAACAATTGGTATTGTAGTCCACATATTTCTATGTATATATATATATACATATATATATCAAATGGCTCAATACATTAGAGAAAGAGGAAGTTATAATAAAAATACCGGATCACTGACAGCAAGCAGTATGCCTGGAACTTCAGCATTATCAGAATGTTGATAGCATTACATCTGTTGTGTCTGAAAAGTGCCAGGATATGGTGCTAATTTATAATGTAGGAGGAGGAGGTGAAGAAAGATAAGGCAATGAAAAATAGTACACAGTAGGAGATAGTCGACTAAATAGTAATTTGTTAAGTTTTATTCACACCATATAACAAAGTGCTGTCACAGACTTCTGGTTTGGTTTATAAATCAGCTATATATGTTGCTCATCTATACTTCATGTGGACTTCTTTAAATAGGGCCTTTCCCTTTTGTCTTACACAAAACACTTTGGTGTTTCTAAGTGTTATGTGGTCTGGTCCAAGGATCTGAGTGAAGTAATGGAATAAAAGAAGGGTTCTGGCTACCAATGAACCTTTCAAGGCAAAGGGCAGGACACCAGGCAGAAAAATACAGGGAAAGACAGCATCGTAGAGGAAGAACAGAGAGAAAGAGGCAGATGGTAGGGAATGGTAGAGAAAATGATTCTTACAGTTATCACAGATGCGTTTCAGTTTTTAAAACCTTAAATGCCTACATCTTTGAGAAGTTTAAACATTCAAATTAAAAAAGCCTTTTCTATTTCTTTTGTTTTCATCCCTTTTCCCCAACTTCCGACCCTACTACCAATATGTTTTTCTTTCTCCCCTAAGTTTTTGTTGACAATTTAGAGTGTATGATTAAGACCACTAGGTTGGACAGAGTATGCTGTCAAGACAAAAAGCAACAAAAGTTTGCAGGATGTCTAAATGTAGCCTTAAGGACAGAGAGAGTTTGTACCTGCCTATGTGGAATACTTTCAAAATCCTGAGAAGGGCCCCTGTTCCTGCCCTAATCTTCCTCTGTCATTAGGTATTCTTTGAAAAAAAAAAGTTTGGAAGTTCATCTCTTACCCCAAGGCTTTGATCCATGATAAAATGAAATTGCATAGTTGAAGTTGGTAACAGTCACTCATATGCTTATAATCTAGTGGGAATATTTTAGGTCCTTTCCTGAGTCTGAATATGTTGATGTGGAAATCCTTGCAAGGGAGAAAAGTTGCAAAATAAGAAGTGAGTAAAGAAAACACCTCTGCTAACTGCCTGACCATTTTCTAAGACCCTGAACACTTTCCCTAGTTGCTTTCAGCCAGCAGTTCTGTATTAGTTTTCTATTGCTGCTGTAACAAATTACCACAAATGTAGTGACTTCAAACAACACAAATTTATTATCATACATTTCTGGAGGTCAGAAGTCCAAAATGAGTCCTAAGGGGCTAAAATAAAGGTGTTGATAGAGTTGCATTCCTTCTGGAGTCTCCAATTTTTGGAGAATTTGGAGAATCCAATTTTTTGCCTTTTCCAGCTTCATGAGACCACCCACATTCCTTGGCTCATGGCCCCTTACTCCATCTTCAAAGCCAGCAACAGGAGGCAAATCCTTCTCACTCTGCCACCTCTCTTATTCTCTGCAGCTGGGAAAAATACTGTGCTTTTAAGGACTCATGCAATTTAGGTTGAGCCCACCTAGATAGTTCAGGAAATGTCCTAATCTTATGACCTTTAATTTAATCACATTTGTAAGTCCTTTTTGCCACGTAAGATGTAACATATTCACAAATCTGAGTCAAATCGTTGATTCCTTCCTGATGCTTATAAAATCTTGTTATCCCATCCTTCCACCTTTCACAAGACCCTTAGATTTTCCACAGCAATCGTCAAGGCTTGCCGTCCAGGGGGCAGTAGAATGTTAGAGTCCCAAGACATTCAGCCCCAAATTGTCCCGTCTCTTTTTCATCAAGAAGCAATCTGGGACACAGAGAAGGAAAATAAATTAGCAAAGATGATGCAAACCTAGATCTACAGACTTCCAGACCCATGCCTGGGCCCATGTGGTGTAGTTCTGCCACACAGTACCAAACTGGAGGTGACACAACGTGGACCTCAACCATTAAATAAATCTTCACTCGTAGGCAAATTTTCCAGATAGAAGTGTAATGTCAAATAGCTAGGGAGCATTTGTACTGCAAGAACTAAATAAGAAGACTTTTTCTTTTTTAAATTAATCCTTAATTAATCAGAAGATGTTGTAATAGGAATACGCCTTTATGCAAAGCATATAGTTAAGACTTTGAGGTCAGAGGAATCATGAATGAGGAAATCCATGGGAAAAATCTCATGACTAATGCTTTTTAATGTCTGGCCATAGAGATTCAGTTTTCCCATACCTCATTAGTTTAACTGGTGAAGTCAGTGACAAAAGGTAATATCCAGGGTACCATGGATTCGGGCCTAAGTACAGCCTCATGGAAATCACTGTATTTGATTATCTTGTGAAGTCTCTTTCTCTAGAATGCTGTCTTTTATGGTCCCTTAATTTCCAAATTATAAGAACTCCTTTTGCAGCAGTCATTGCATCTCTGAGAAATCTGATTCTTCAGTTGTTGTCATTGATTGTTCTTTCCTATATGCACTGACCAGGGAGGAGACAGAAAAAAAACAACCCATTTTCATGACCTGAAATACAAGTTGTTCCAACCCGTTTAATAAGGGCTACAAATGTTTTGGTATATTGATTGCTAGACTTTTAAAAATGCACAGTGGCCTCAAAACTTTTCTCTAGTGAAACAATATTTTTCAGAGTCAGAGTTTATGCCATTCAAAATGTTAAATCAGATAGTGTTTTCCTAGATGGCCAAGGCAGGCCAGGAGCACTATTGTGCTTAAAGGGTAGAGACAAAGTTATAAAAGAGAAAGCTAGGAGGTAGGCAACTAGTTTAGGAAAAAATAAGATTGATAAGATTTTACTGACATTTCATATCAAGATTCCAACAAATCCCAGCATCAATTAGATCCTCTCTCCCTTATTGGCTAAATTTCTGGATTTAGTAGCTCTCATTCCACCAACAAGCATTTATTCAGTACTTACTATGTGCCAGAAATGGTGCTAAGGACAGGCGAGATATGGTCCTTGCAAGACCTATTAAGGGACTGAATTCCATTTGAAAAAGGAAGTGAGTCGCACATCAACCCATTCAGTTGCCCTTCTTCAACCCTCCTTCACCTTTTCCTTCACTCCTCATTGGTTTCAGATAGGAAAACAACTAATACTAGTATATTCTCAGCCTCAGACACATTCTCTTGATTCATCTTAGAGTTGAGACTGGGACACTAAGGACTATTTGAAGAATCTTAGAAATATCAAGAGTAACAAAAATGTTCTTTTAGAACTAAAAATGTCTTACTAAATACCTCTGTTTGCAGGAGGAATGTATTTCGCCATTCCAATGTACAATATGGTGACTAGATGACACTCTGGTTAGTGTATTTCAACCACAAACAATACCTTGTTTATTTTCTTGACAACAACTCAGAGTTTAGAGTGTGGTTAAATATAACCAAACATGGGCATCTTTTACAGGGCTAGGCATGAAGTCGTGGCACAAGGAAAACATGATTAATTGCCTAGTCAGGACCCCATCTAGAAAGTAGAACTATTCAGAGCATTAGGACCCAATGAAAGGCTCTACCATAATTCAGCCTGGTTAATGAATCTTCCCTAAATTTATACATTGAAAATATGGATTTCTTATCCTCAGAAGGAATTTCTATTTCCGGCAATTGTGAATATTTGTGGAATCATGGAATTTCAAAAGCTACCTTGGAGGTAATCTGATCTGTCTCATTTTCACACAGATGAGGAGGTTTCCTCATTTTACAGATAAGTATCAGAAATTTTAAATGTCTATCAAAGGTCATACAACTAAATACGGACGAGATTGGAGTTAAAAACTAGGAGTCCTTTCTTCAAGGTGGTTTTCACTGTAGCACAAGCCTTACATTAACCAAAGCTACCTTATTATCCTCTGCAAAGGGGACCCTGTTGCCAAATGATCATCATGATTTAACTTCTTTCTTCTTCTTGTCTTCCTTTTGTTATTTACTTATTTCTCTTCTGTTTCATTAATGAGAAGAGTAGAAAGGAATTTAAAATTGGCTTATATATAGAACTTTTGTAAGAGTCCATCTCTTACTTGTTACTTTCAGAGAAAATAAGTGGGCTGCCACAGTATTAGTAAGTATAAGAGACAGAATTCAAACATAGATTTTCTGTTTCCAAATTTTAGGCCAACATCTTTCCCACTGGATAGTGCTGCCTTCTTGCTCTGTGTTCTTAGAAAAATCACTTGGCTTTTCTGGGCCTTGAGCTTACTCATTAATCAAATGGTGGAGTTGAGTTCTTATCATTTGTAAGATTTCTTATAGCTCCAGGGACTGGAAAAGGTCATTTTCCCTTTCCTCCCCCACCCCCAACTCCTTTGGCATTTACTTGTCCCCTAGCCAGCTCTTGATCATTAAAAATGTAGATGGGACTCAAAGTAATGTCTGGCCAAGAGGACAAGATCTGAATGTTTTCATTCTGACCTCTAAGTCAGTCTGCACATCTTGCCTGTAGAATAAAATCCAAGAGGGGGGCAGAGGGAAGGACCAGAGACTTTAATTATACTTTTAATTATATTTTTAAACAATGGATTTCCATTAAAATTGTATCTTTCTACACCTCTGGAAAATTACACTGTAGATGAGATAAATGCAGCCTTGCATTTAAATTAAGGTTATCTTTAGGCTGGTAATCTCATTTGCTGTTTAGCAATTTTAATTCAAGTCAAGGCAGTCTAATTAGTGTCCTCAGCCAATTGCCATTCCTCACTGCTTGGTAGCTGTATTTACTGCTGTTAAGACAAGACTACTCCTGTGGAAAGTATGTCAACATACTAAATTATTTAAGGTGGCATACATCAACAGATACTCCCTGTGCATCCTGATGCTTCAGATTACTAGGCCTTACATCATCACTCCCAGGGAGGATCAGTGCCTTGCATGGCCAAACTGGAATGTCACTATTTTTATACAGAGAGAAATTAACTGGAGATTTTGTTCTATAGCAAATATACCAGGTATAGCCGTGCTTTAAAGTATTTTTAATTGGAGACAAGTTTAGAATAATTTTAAAATCGTACTTTATATGTCATATTTTAAATGACAGATTTCTTTTTTACACTAAAGTATAAAGGTCATGGTGTTGGGGGGTGATGGGTGGGTGGGTGCCTACATGGCTGTATATGTTTATATTATAGCTTAAAACCAGGTGAATATCTGCAGGTAGTAAAAAAAAAGATAAGGAAATTCATGAGTTGAGGTTCTATTTATACTATTGAGATGACAGGTAACCTTTTGTTTATTTGAGGAAAAAATCCGTGCATTAATATAGGTACCCTTTTTATTAATATTAATTATGGAGATTAATAATAATATATTATAATTGATGCATCAGTTTAATATGTATACTTTGCATATATATGTGTGTATGTGTGCATATGTATTATTTAACTTCAGATTCCTGCTGCGAAGAGTGACCTATATTCAAAATCAACATAATTCAAACCAAGTTTCTCTTTTCTAGTACCTACTAATGGCTTTAATGAAGAAAATCTATATTTTATCTTGCTTTTTATGTTTTAGTTCTTTGAGAACAGGGGCTTTATCAATTTGTATTCCTCGTGGCAATTAGCGGGCTTACTTGCAGACTCTTGGTAAATGTTTATTGAACTCAATTATGTAAAGGAACAGTTGACTGTTCTTTTTTTTTTTTTTTAATTTTTATTTTTGGCTGTGTTGGGTCTTTCATATCTGTGCGAGGGCTTTCTCTAGTTGTGGCAAGCGGGGGCCACTCTTCATCGCGGTGCACGGGCCTCTCACTATCGCTGTCTCTCTTGTTGCGGAGCACAGGCTCCAGACGCGCAGTCTCAGTAATTGTGGCTCACGGGCCTAGTTGCTCCGCGGCATGTGGGATCTTCCCGTACCAGGGCTCGAACCCGTGCCCCCTGCATTGGCAGGCAGATTCTCAACCACTGCACCACCAGGGAAGCCCAGTTGACTGTTCTTGACGGTAGCTTTCTAACGTATGACTGTTCTCCTGGTTTTATAGTCCATTTATTGAATTCAGTATGTCTGCTTCTTTTTCTCCAGTCCAATAGGACTATAAGCATATTTACAGACAGACAGATCTGTTGCCTATTTGCAGAAAAGTATATATCACTTAGACCTTTCTTAGAGAAATGTTAGCATTGTAAATTTGACTTTCATGCCTTAGGGGGGAAAAAAAATCTAACAGCATAGAATATATTCATGTGAAATTTTGGTTTGTGAATCTTGACCTAACAATTTTGAAAGGTAAACTTAAAGATTCTATTTGGGCAAAGATAGAACTTGTTGATTCTAACAACTCAAGTCAAAAATTACAGTCTTAGTCCTTCGGATTGGGCATCAATGACTTCTAGAGATAATCAGGTATAAGGGCCCATCTAAGCCCCTAGTGGGAAACCCAAACATCTCTTCCTGGTATCACAATAGGATTTAGAAAATAAAACCTGCCAAGCAGATAAACGAAATGTTCTTTGCTTTCAAAAACAAACAAGCAGGGCTTCCCTGGTGGCGCAGTGGTTGAGAGTCTGCCTGCTAATGCAGGGGACGCGGGTTCGAGCCCTGGTCTGGGAAGATCCCCCATGCCGCGGAGCAACTAAGCCCGTGAGCCACAACTACTGAGCCTGCGCGTCTGGAGCCTGTGCTCCGCAACAAGAGAGGCCGTGATAGTGAAGAGGCCCGCGCACCGCGATGAAGAGTGGCCCCTGCTTGCCGCAACTAGAGGAAGCCCTAGCACAGAAACGAAGACCCAACACAGCCAAAAATAAATATAAAAATAAATAAATAAATAAAAGATCCTTCCCTAAATTAAAAAAAAAAAAAAAAAAAAAAACAAGCAAAGAAGGAAACCTAAGTATTTTTCTTTTCCCTCCCTGGAATGACATGAAAGGTATAGCTCATTATTTTGCCAGCTGATTATAAATAGCATTGTGTTGGGAATAAGCCACCTTGAAACTGTATGGAAGACAAGGTCCAGACATTTTAATACCCAGAGCTTTCTACAGTCTTGAGAAATTGGATTTACATCATTATGAAGCAATGAATGAAAGATCACCATTCTATTGAATATTAATCAACATGTTATTTGTGTGTGTGTGTGCCAGGGTTCTGAAATTGTATCTTTGTGCATGTCCTTCTTTATATTTTACCTGATCTTGTATCCTTTTTTTTTGTAAAAATGTGTGTAATTATAAATTTTCCTAACTGGGAGAGTGTTAAAAACATACATCTAGATTAAATTAATAAAGAATAATATGTGCCTTTGTGTCTGCCTTGGGTTAGCTGGGTCCTCTGTCTTCCTAAAATTGTGTTTCATAGCTGTCACTTGCTGGTTCAGCTCTTCCTGGTGTCTGAAACCAATCCTATTCCTAGTTATAGATATTAAATTAATTCCAAGCCATCGTTTCAGACAGTTCAGCCTAGGGTAAGCCATAGTATTTCCTGTGAATGTGTGCCCCACTCCCCTGACTTAAAAACTATGTCCCACCTTACATCTGATCACAGGAAGTTGCACTTCACAACTAAGTCCCTATTTTGACCTCTTTGCACCACCACAGATTTAGAAGAAAATGCTTTCGTGCACACTAACTCGGCTATGGCACTCCTGCCCATTTCCCAGCAACCCCAATGTCTATCATCTCTTACTTTGATTTCCTGACTTTGAAAAGTTTCATCCAGCTGCTAGAATAGCCAGTGATCACTCCTTGCTGAACTCAGAAGCCACCTGCCACCACCTCAGTCACCGTTCTCTCTCTCTGACCTATGCAATCATCTCTCCTTTCTCTTTTGCCATCCACCCCAATACCTTCTCCAGCTTCCGGAAAGAGTGTTTAAAACAGGAAATTAGATCATGTGCCTTCTCTGCTCAAGACCACTACAGTGGCTTCCCAGTGTATTGAACAGTTCTTTAATATGATCTTGAAAGACATACATAATCTTGCCTGTAACTAATTCTCCTAGGTCATTCTCTCTCTTACTCCCTGACTGCTTTCAATCCTCACACTCATTGGTCTTTTTCTTGCTGTCTTTCTTTGTATGCACAATTTTCCATCTCTGAAGACCTCTTCCTTCTAAGCTCTTACAGTTAATGCCTACTCAACTTTCAGGTCTCTGTTAATGTATTATTTCCTTGGTACACACTGTTATTTTCTCTCTGAGGTTTCTATTTGAAGCGCATAGCACAACCTGTAATTAATCATTTATATGTGCGTTTCTTACTTAATGGCTGCTTAGTTTATAGAATGTGTGAAGTCAGGGCCTTTGTTCACTACCAGAAAACCCAAATCTTAGCAAATTGCCTTACTTGTAGAGTAGATTAGTTTGTAGACTTCATGTCTAAATGATTAAATGAACAGATTATTTGCTTGGATCATAATATATTGACTCGTCTCCTCTCCTAATAATTTGTTGCAATCAGTCTTATGTACCAAAAAAATCCACATGCATTACCCTAAATGCTGACAGTCCCAGTATAAGGTAGATCTTGTGATTCCCATATTAGAAAACAATAATTGACCTGGAAACATATAGTAATTTCTTCCAAGTTACAAAACTAGTTAAATGAAGCCAGAATTCTCCTCCAAGTCTGTTTTTATGAGAGCATGTGCTCTCTTCACCATAACTGGCTACCCCTTAGAAAATTCATCATTTACTACCCAAACTTTGTTCTCTCAGTAGACATCAGTAGATGTCTGCTCTTGAGCCTTCCCCAAGTACCTGCCTGACCCTTGATGTGTCCATCAGCCCTTCTGGGTCCAGTCTGTCTCACCTCTAGTCTCTCACTCTTTTTTAAAAAAAATTATTTATTTATTTTCTCTATTTTATTTTTGGCTGTGCTGGGTCTTCGTTGCTGCGAGTGGGCTTTCTCTAGTTGCGGAGAGCGGGCTTCTCACTGCAGTGGCTTCTCTCGTTGTGGAGCACGGGCTCTAGGCGCGCGAGCTTCTGTACCTGTGGCTCGCAGGCTCTAGAACACAGGCTCTGTAGTTGCAGCACACGGGCTTAGTTGCTCCGCGGCATGTGGGATCTTCCCGGACCAGGCCTTGAACTCATGTCCCCTGCATTGGCAGGCAGATTCTTAACCACTGCACCACCAGGGAAACCCTAGTCTCTCACTCTGACATGGAATCATCTTATTGTAAAGAAATTCTCAGTAATTGAATGAGAAACCATTGTACATGCTTGCTGTTTGTAGACTAAAAGGATGTACCGCCATTTTGTTTAGTCAGGCAGAGCCTGGGACTCTCCTATTCTGGTTGTCACTATTACCTAATTATACCTATAATGTGAATGGGCTCATGGCTGTCCCACCCTTACATGCATCCCACCTGGTGAATAATTATGACTGTGACGGTAGTCACTCTGCAGTACCAGCAGGTTTCCCACTATGAGAAAACATTTAGGAAGGGTGATATTTTATACTACACAGTTTGGAATTTCGAATAATAATTGCTCTGCCCTCTGATTACCACTCATGCACATAGATAAAGCTGTGTAAAAACAACACGCTAATGAAAATGTTGCCGGTGTGAGCCCATGATAGAATCACCATTGTTAAAATTCAAGCGTGATACCAGAGCAGCTACAACTCCTCAGGAAGTGAGCTCGCCAGTTACATCATGGCTGTGTTCTGGTTGTACCCTTCCTTGAGTTATTTGCTCTTTCAGACTTACAGGAACATAGGGACTTCAGAAAACGGATTGCTTTCAAACTGATTAAATTCTGGACGATAACATCCATGAGGAGGGGAAAGAAATTAGTATCAATGAGCCTAAATTAGTGAAAGGAGTGAAAGCTGACCTCTGGTAAAATATAAATCACTACTATCTAGAGACTATGTCTTTGTTGGGTAGATCTAACTTGTGCTTAATTAGCCATAATGTTCACCTCTTTTCATTTTATGAGATTTCCACTTAATTTGATTTTTTTTAAATTACATTTTTCAATTTTCAATGAGTGAGACTGTCTTTAACCAATCAAATTAGAATCAAATTTGCAACTGAAATGCCACAAGACAGAACAGTATATTCTCTCCTGAAGTTGAAATATGAAACATCTTTCATTGCTGAATTCACTAATTTTATGACCCCATCCCAAAGTGCTTGGAAGAGGATTTATGTTGACTATATCCATGAGGCTTATTGCTTATGATGTCATTGCACATTATTGTGTTTACTGATTTATTTCTCATATGCCCAACATCAGATATTTTCCTTCAACGAGTGACTCTGTCCCTTAGAACTACATAGTTCCCAAGAACAGTGCTAAATTCTTTAACTTGGAAAAGTCAAGGCATGGCCGTCATGTTTTATCAACTGTCTGATCTAGCCATGTGGCTAGCAAGTTGAAGAGATGATCCTTGAATTTGCCAAGAGTTAGGACTAAGAGAATGTTAAGGGGCTTCATGATTGCTCCATTAAACATCCTTGTAAATAGGGCAATTTAACCACCATTTCTACAATCATCTCTATCTGGAACATTTTAAGAAATGCAAATATTCCTGAGGGCAGTAACCTGTTAATAAGTCTGTGGTCATAAAGTTCTCAGATTAATGTAACAGCAGGGGCTGCACCTGATAAATGAGAGCAGAATGAGGGAATTGGCAGGTCATTTCAAAGGAGAAAGGCAAAGGAAAACATCTGAAGAATGAGATGCAACTTGTACCATCTCTCTGATCAATCTTAGTATCATGGGTTGGGTCTCTGGAATCTCAAATTGGAGATCTGTTTAGCCTTGGTCCTTTCTGGGACAGTGCGCTGGTCAGGATAATAAAAGGAGGTTGAATGTGGTAGATGTGGTCCTACTAGACAGGTCCATCAACAGAAGGAAAGCGGGCTGTTGACTCTTGACCTACTTAGAAAAAGTATAACCAAAGTTGGACCAGGGAATAGGTGAGATCTGAGTGGGTCTTCTTCCTCTTGCTGTGAGCAGAAGGCAAAAAGTCCCACCAAGTGCTCACCTGACCTCACTCTCAGGCACTAATTCAACATTAATTTTCCTTAGTGTTTCTGCCTTCCCTTGGGTATATCCAGAAAGCTAAGCCCCTGTCCTGAAGACAATTTGAATGTTTTAAGCAAAGTGCAAACCAATTTGCTGTCCCTGGCTACCTCTGTTTTGGGGGATAGACATGTTCCAGAAGAAAATTTAATCAGCACCACTCCCATTTTGACCATTGAGAATGAAAGAAAGGGAATCAGCATTTACTGAGCAATCTGACATGTGCCAGACAATGTACTACATACTTTATATACATCATCTTCCAGCAATCTCTCTCGCACTGTGATTCCCTTTCTACAGATGAGAAACAGAGAATCCAAACTGGCATATGATGAATAATTCAAGTTTATGAGGCTCAGAAGGGGTGAAGCCTGAATGTGAATCCAAGCTATTTAATTCCTAAATCTGGGTCCCTTCCCATTATCATTATGCCATTCTGCATTGATATCCGTAGTTCATGAAAAATCATCATACCTGACTCCCCTTTGTATGAGAATAGTGTGTGTGTATAAACCTATGCATGGACATATTGAAATGAATGATTGTTTTTACCAACCTTGGCTTTCCTCCCTGTACCTTCCCCAGAGTCCTCTTGTATGGGACCATAATAACTGAAGACATAACAAAGATTATATTCCCAGAGAAGAAAAAGAAGGGAGGTATTTCTGTCCCAAACATATTCAGCCTTTGCATTTAAGAATATTTGGACATATTTTACCAGATCCACAAGATTTCTTTTTCTAATCATAGAAAAGTGTTCAGCAAACATGCCAAATTCCCTAATATCCCAGCGGAGAAGACCAATCTCGTGGTTAATGTATATTCATTCTCTTCCTGAGCTGTTTTTCAGGAGATGTTTTTGCCGAGTCGTTGTTATTTTTCTAATTGCCCAATTTTCTTTTCCCTTTTAAACACTAATTAAAGAATAAGCCTAGGACTGCCACCTTTTTGGATACAGCATTAATCTCCTGCCCTCTCTATATTTTAATGGACCTAATTTATCCCTATTATCTACTCCTTTCACCATTCCAACTAAGCAAAGAAAATATTCTTATCCCTTTCACCCTTCTCATCACTCTCCTGCTTTTTTGCATTTTATTTTCCCTACAACAAGTGATTCTGCATAGCATTGTTTATGTTTACTTTTCATTACCAGCAGGATATGCATATTACCATAACAGTCTCCTCTTTTCCTCCCTCCTTCCCTGCTTGATCTGTTCTCTGTTGCTTCTTTCTTCCTAGCTCTAATCCTCTACATGCCTGTGAACAATTGATGTATTAATTAATCAACCAGACATAACTCAGCACCTACCCTGCTGACATTGAAACATGAATCCTGGTCTCCAGGAACTCACGGTCTGAAAGCAGACAGTTATAATAAAAATGCAGTACAGGCAAGAGTCCAGACTAGAAGAAGGTGTTGTGGAAAGGCAGAGAAGAAGCTCTCACTCCAGCCTAAGGGACACAGAAAGCCTCCTGGAATGACTGACATTTGGAATGATTGGCCATCTAATAGGTGAACAAATAGGTTGAATACCATAGTTCATTTGCATTCATTGCAAACTTGATAATCAGTGATATAAACAGAGTTTCAATTTTAAAAAGTTATAAGGTACTTTGAAATGCCCATATGAAAAATAGTGTATTAATTAAATAGAGCAAAGACCAGCTAATTAACCCAGCCATAAACTCTGGAGCAAAGAACTTTGTTTCTAAGTGACTTAAAAAAAAAAAAAAAATGCTGCCTATAAGCTACAAGCCTGGAGCTGATGGTACTGGTTTTTAAAGATTTTTTAAAGCCTCTCTCTTCAGAGCTTATCACACTTAATTCTGATATTCTTGTCTTTCTGACATCTTGGACTACTATCAGATTCAAAATAGCCAAACCTAAAGGGTTGAGAGTTCTTTGAAGGAACATATTCTCACTCCAGGGAAAAGTAATCCCTAATACCTGAATAATGAAAAGGAAAACAAACATAACTATTAAACAAATTAACAAACACTATGGAAACCCAGGGAATAAAAACAGCAGTAGATACTTGGCTATCTCAGCAACTGCCACTGCTGCCCCTGTGTGCTGCAGAGCACAGGAACTGGTGTGAATGGTGAAGGGCCAGAGTCAGCAGATAAAGGTTTATTTAGACTCAGGGAGCTTTATTTCAGAAAGTGAGGAAGTTGGATAACTCGTGGTAGAAAATTTTCCATAAAAACTACTATTTTATAACATAGTTCTCTTCTTAGCAGAAGTGAATTTCAATCAGCAAATGAGCACACCTGTTAAACACTCTACATCCCCATGGTTGATGGTGGATGTTCATGATTTTCTGTGTTTTTGTGTTAATTTACTGTCACTCTTGCAGTTTTCCAGAAAGACAAACCTTCATGATTGAGATCTTTCCAGATTTCTTAAGGCACTTCTCAAATAGAAGGTGGCCCTGATTGTTCTAAAAGGGAAAATATTGAATAGTTTCTTGTGTCAGCAGTATTTCCTTACCACTAAAGCTTTGTTGTTTTGTTTTGTTTTGGTAAACTTCTAGGAAAGGTGAAATGCCTGTTTAAAAATTCAAAGTTCTGCCCTCTTGAATATGAAAAATAGCAGGCACTAGGAGTTTTTATAATTGATTCAAGACAATGCATTTGAAACAATTTATAAAGTGCTTTATATAGATCTTCAAGTGGCCTTAGATGTAGCCTTTCACACTATAATGAAGTATATTTTGTTCACCTTTCTTGTCATGGTAATCCATTTCCTTTTCACAATTACCATAATAATCTGACTCATCATTGCCTTTTCCCATAATTACGATCAGCATACTCTTCTTAATAATACTGAAATCTATTATTTCTGCACTCACAGCTTTATAGGATGTAGACATGTAAGAATCTGAAGATCTCCTACTATGCCATTACAGATGAAGGTATGAGTTCTTCATAGTAGAATGTGTATTCTTGGAAATTTATTGTGTTCTCAACCCTGATCTAAACATCATTATTGTATAGACCTCAAGGAATTTTTGATTCCCTGAAAAGTCCTACTGGGAAGAGATGTTCACACACTGTGATTTAGAACAATTTGAAGCATGTGCTAAACAGAACATGTTGCTATCGAACATGTAGGGAAGATCTTTGTATTTGTAAAATGCCATCACATCACAGTCAGTGTTTTTTTTTAATTAATCCTGATCAGTTTTGAAAGTTAAGTGTTTGATAAGCTTCTTGGAGAGGCCACGAAAATGTGCAGTTTTTCACAGTGAAGAGAAGGAATACAGTGAAGGGCAGGGAGGAGCAACCACTTGTTAAGTCCATGTTTTATCAGATGCATTACCTGGCTTTTGTACTCTTTCTGATTTTGGTTGTCATTCCTTCCCCCACATTTCCCACATTTTGAATGCTTTTAAAAGTCTAGGACATTTACTTGATATGATTTTTGCCTGAAAACATTAGATTTAATACATCATTTTGTTTTTTATTAATCACTAAATGCTTTACTTGGTCCTGATAGATTACTTCTAAACGCAGAGCTCCTTCTTTCTTTGCCATCTGATACAGAAGCTGGCCTGAGGAAAGGGTGGGTCTTCCTCCTTAAGTGTTTTGCTTGTACTGATTGACAATTAGAAAAAGCAGTGTAGTCATCTGAAGGCTTCTGTGTTCTAAGTTGGAGATTTGAAGGTCTGATTCTTGCTTCACGATGTACATATCTGGCAAGGAGACTTTTGCCAACACGCAACGTTTCTGAGGCTTAGTTTCATCACTTGTTTGTTTTTCTTTTCATCTTTATTGGAGTATAATTGCTTTAAAATGGTGTGTTAGTTTCTGCTGTAGAACAAAGTGAAACAGCTATACATATACATATATCCCCATAGCCCTTCCCTCTTGCATCTCCCTTCCACCCTCCCTATCCCACCCCTCTAGGTGGTCACAAATCACCAAGCTGATCTCCCTGTGCGATGCGGCTGCTTCCCACTAGCTATCTATTTTACGTTTGGTACTGTATATATGTCCATGACACTCTCTCACTTCGTCCCAGCTTACCCTTCCCCTCCCCGTGTCCTCAAGTCCATTCTCTATATATGAGTCTTTATTCCTGCCCTGCCCCTAGGTTCTTCAGAACCTTTTTTTTTTTTGGATTCCATACATATGTGTTAGCATAAGGTATTTGTTTTTCTCTTTCTGACTTACTTCACTCTGTGTGACAGACTCTAGGTCCATCCACCTCACTACAAATAACTCAATTTTGTTTCTTTTTATGGCGGAGTAATATTCCACTGTATATATGTGCCACATCTTCTTTACCATTCATCTGTCGATGGACACTTAGGTTGCTTCCATGTCCTGGTTATTGTAAATAGTTCGGCAATGAACATTGTGGTACATGACTCTTTTTGAATTATGGTTTTCTCAGGATATGTGCCCAGTAGTGGGATTGCTGGGTCATATGGTAGTTCTAGTTTTAGTTTTTTAAGGAACCTCCATACTGTTCTCCATAGTGGCTGTATCAATTGACATTCCCACCAACAGTGCATGAGGGTTCCCTTTTCTCCACACCCTCTACAGCAGTTATTGTTTGTTTACTTTTTGATGATGGCTATTCTGACAGCTGTGAGGTGATACCTCATTGTAGGTTGATTTGCATTTCTCTAATGATTATTGATATTGAGCATCCTTTCATGTGTTTGTTGGCAATCTGTATATCTTCTTTGGACAAATGTCTATTTAGGTCTTCAGCCCATTTTTGGATTAGGTTGTTTGTTTTTTGATATTGAGCTGCATGAGCTGCTTGGATAATTTGGAGATTAATCCTTTGTCAGTTGTTTCATTTGCAAATATTTTCTCCCATTCTGAAGGTTGTCTTTTCATCTTGTTTATGGTTTCCTTTGCTGTGCAAAAGCTTTCAAGTTTCATTAGGTCCCATTTGGTTATTTTTGTTTTTATTTCCATTTCTCTAGGAGGTGGGTCAAAAAGGATCTTGCTGTGATTTATGTCATAGAGTGTTCTGCCTATGTTTTCCTCTAAGAGTTTGATAGTGTCTGGCCTTACATTTAGGTCTTTAATCCATTTTGAGTTTATTTTCGTGTATAGTGTGAGGGAGTGTTCTAATTGCTTTGGCTATTCGGGGTCTTTTGTGTTTCCATACAAATAGCGAGATTTTTGTTCTAGTTGTGTGAAAAATGCCATTGGTAGTTTGATAGGGATTGCATTGAATCTGTAGGTTGCTTTGGGTAGTATAGTCATTTTCACAATATTGATTCTTCCAATCCAAGAACATGGTATATCTCTCCATATGTTTGTATCATCTTTAATTTCTTTCATCAGTGTCTTATAGTTTTCTGCATACAGGTCTTTTGTCTCCTTAGGTAGGTTTATTCCTAGGTATTTTATTCTTTTTGTTGAAATAGTAAATAGGAATGTTTCCTTAATTTCTCTTTCAGATTTTTCATCATTAGTGTATAGGAATGCAAGAGATTTCTGTGCATTAATTTTGTATCCTGCAACTTTACCAAATTCGTTGATTAGCTCCACTGGTTTTCTGGTAGCATCTTTAGGATTCTCTATGTATAGTATCATGTCATCTGCAAACAGTGACTGTTTCACTTGTTCTTTTCCATTCAGATTCCTTTTATTTCTATTTCTTCTCTGATTGCTGTGACTAAAACTTCCAAAACTATGTTGAATAATAGTGGTGAGAGTGGGCAAACTTGTCTTCTTCCTGACCTTAGTGGAAATGGTTTCAGTTTTTCACCATTGAGAACAATGTTGGCTGAGGGTTTGTCATATATGGTCTTTATTATGTTGAGGTAATTTCCTCTATGCCTACTTTCTAGAGGGGCTTTTATCATAAATTGGTGTTGAATTTTGACAAAAGCTTTTTCTGCATCTAATATTATCATATGCTTTTTATCCTTCAGTTTGTTAATATGGTGTATCACACTGATCAATTCACGTGTATTGAAGAATGCTTGCATTCCTGGGATAAACCCCACTTGATCATGGTGTATGGTCTTTTTAATGTGCTGTTGGATTCTGTTTGCTAGTATTTTGTTGAGGATTTTTGCATCTATGTTCATCAGTGATATTGGTCTATAGTTTTCTTTTTTTGTGACATCTTTGTCTGGTTTTCGTATCAGGGTGATGGTGGCCTCATAGAATGAGTTTGGGAGTGTTCCTCCCTCTGCTATATTTTGGAAGAGTTTGAGAAAGATAAGTGTTAGCTCTTCTCTAAATGTTTGATAGAATTCGCCTGTGAAGCCGTCTGGTCCTGGGCTTTTGTTTGTTGGAAGATTTTTAATCACAGTTTCAATTTCAGTGCTTGTGATTGGTCTGTTTATACTTTCTGTTTCTTCCTGGTTCAGTCTCAGAAGGTTGTGCTTTTCTAAGAATTTGTCCATTTTTCCAGGTTGTCCATTTTACTGGCACATAGTTGCTTGTAGTAATCTCTCTTGATCCTTTGTATTTCTGCAGTGTCAGTTGTTACTTCTCCTTTATCGTTTCCAATTCTGTTGATTTGAGTCTTCTCCCTTTTTTTCTTGATGAGTCTGGCTAATGGTTTATCATTTTCTTTTATCTTCTCAAGGAACCAGCTTTTAGTTTTATTGATCTTTGCTATCGTTTCCTTCACTTCTTTTTCATTTATTTCTGATCTGATCTTTATGATTTCTTTCCTTCTGCTAACTTTGGGGTTTTTATGTTCTTCTTTCTCTAATTGCTTTAGGTGTAAGGGTAGGTTGTTTATTTGAGATTTTTCTTGTTTCTTGAGGTAGGGTTGTATTGCTATAGACTTCTCTCTTAGAAATGCTTTTACTGCATCCCATAGGTTTTAGGTCATCGTGTTTTCATTGTCATTTGTTTCTAGGTATTTTTTTTTATTTCCTCTTTGATTTCTTCAGTGATCTCTTGGTTATTTAGTAGTGTATTGTTTAGCCTCCATGTGTTTGTATTTTTTACAGTTTCTTTCCTGTAATTGATATCTAGTCTCATGGCATTGTGGTTGGAAAAGATACTTGATACAATTTAAATTTTCTTAAATTTACCAAGGCTTGATTTGTGACCCAAGATATGATCTATCCTGGAGAATGTTCCATGAGCACTTGAGAAGAAAGTGTATTCTGTTGTTTTGGATGGAATGTCCTATAAATGTCAATTAAGTCTATCTTGTTTAATGTGTCATTTAAAGCTTGTGTTTATTTATTTTCATTTTGGATGATCTGTCCATTGGTGAAAGTGGGATGTTAAAGTCCCCTACTATGATTGTGTTACTGTCAATTTCCCCTTTTATGGCTGTTAGCATTTGCCTTAAGTATTTAGGTGCTGCTATGTTGGGTGCATAAATGTTTACAATCGTTATATCTTCTTCTTGAATGGATCCCCTGATCATTATGTAGTGATCTTCTTTGTCTCTTTTAATAATATTTATTTTAAAGTCTAGTTTGCCCGATATGAGAATTGCTACTCCAGCTTTCTTTTGATTTCCATTTGCATGGAATATCTTTTTCCATCCCCTCACTTTCAGTCTGTATGTGTCCCTAGGTCTGAAGTGGGTCTCTCGTAGACAGCATATATACAGGTCTTGTTTTTGTATCCATTCAGCCAGTCTATGTCTTTTGGTTGGAGCATTTAATCCATTTACATTTAAGATAATTATCAACATGTATGTTCCTATTACCTTTTTCTTAATTGTTTTGCGTTTGTTTTTGTAGGTCTTTTCCTTCCCTTGTGTTTCCTGCCTAGAGAAATTCCTTTAGCATTTGTTGTAAAGCTGGTTTGGTGGTGTTGAATTCTCTTAACTTTTGCTTGTCTGTAATGGTTTTAATTTATTCATCGAATCTGAATGAGATCCTAGCTGGCTAGAGTAATCTTGGTTGTAGGTTTTTTCCTTTCATCACTTTAAATATGTCCTTCCACTCCCTTCTGGCTTGCAGAGTTCTGCTGAAAGATCAGCTGTTAACCTTATGGAGATTCCCTTGTATGTTATTTGTTGTTTTTCCCTTGCTGTCTTTAATATTTTTTCTTTGTGTTTAATTTTTGATAGTTTGATTAATATGCATCTTGGTGTGTTTCTCCTTCAATTTATCATGTATGGGACTCTCTGTGCTTCCTGGACTTGATTAACCATTTCCTTTCCCATATTAGGGAAGTTTTCAACTATAATCTCTTCAAATATTTTCTCAGTCCCTTTCTTCTCTTCTTCTTCTGGGACCCCTATACTTCGAACGTTGGTGTATTTAATGTTGTCCCAGAGGTCTCTGAGGCTGTCCTCAATTATTTTCATTCTTTTTTCTTTATTCTGCTCTGCAGTAGTTATTTCCACTCTTTTATCTAACAGGTCACTTATCCGTTCTTCTGCCTCAGTTATTCTGCACTGATTCCTTCTAGAGAATTTTTAATTTCATTTATTGTGTTGTTCATCATTGTTTGTTTGCTCTTTAGTTCTTCTAGGTCATCGTTAATCGTTTCTTGCATTTTCTCCATGCTATTTCCAAGATTTGGGATCATCTTTACTATCATTACTCTGAATTCTTTTTCAGGTAGACTGCCTATTTCCTCTTCATTTGTTTCGTCTGGTGGGTTTTTACTTTGCTCCTTCATCTGCTGCATATTTCTCTATCTTCTCATTTTGCTTAACTTACTGTGCTTGGGGTCTCCATTTCACAGGCTGCAAGTTCGTAGTTCCTATTGTTTTTGGTGTCTGCTCCCAGTGGGTAAAGTTGGTTCAGTGGGTTGTGTAGGCTTCCTGGTGGAGGGGACTGGTGCCTGTGTTCTGGTGAATGAGGCTGGATCTTTTCTTTCTGTTGGGCAGGACCACGCCCGGCGGTGTGTTTTGGGGTGCCTGTGAACTTATTATGATTGTAGGCAACCTCTCTGCTAATGGGTGAGGTTGTGTTCCTGTCTTTCTAGTTTTTTGGCATGGGGTGTCCATCACTGGAGCTTGCTGGTTGTTGTGTGGAGCTGGGGCTTAGCTTTAAGATGGAGATCTCTGGGAGAGCTCTTGCCAGTTGATATTACATGGGGCTGGTAGATCTCTGGTGGTCCAGTGTCCTGAACTCGGCTCTCCCACCTCAGAGGCTCAGGCCTGACACTGGCTGGAGCACCAAGACCCTGTCAGCCACACGGCTCAGAAGAAAAGGGAAAAAAAGGAGAAAGAAGAAATAAAATAAAATAAAATAAAATAAAATAAAATAATTAAAATAAAACTTAAAAAAATAATATTAAAATAAAAAAATTAAAAGTACTAAAAAACAAAAGAGGAGAGCAACCAAACCAATAAACAAATCCACCAGCGTTAACAAGTGCTAAAAAATTATACTAAGATAAACATAAAAATCAGAAAGTAGTCCGTTGCATACAGCAAACCCCTAGTCTACAGTTGCTCCCAAAACCCACCATCTCAATTTTGGGATGAATTCGTTGTCTATTCAGGTATTCCACAGATGCAGGGTACATCAAGTTGACTGTGAAAATTTAATCTGCTGCTCCTGATGCAGCACAGAGATATTTCCCTTTCTCTTCTTTGTTTGCACAGCTCCTGGGTTCAGCTTTGGAATTGGCCCTGCCTCTGCATTAGGTTACCCTCTGGTGTCTGTTCTTCACCCAGACAGGAGGGGGTTAAAGGAGCAACTGATTAGCGGGCTCTGGCTCACTCAGGCTTGGGGGTGGGATGGGTACGGAATGCGGGGTGAGCCTGTGGCAGCAGAGGCCGGCATGACGTTGCAACAGCCTGAGGCATGCCGTGTGTTCTCCCAGGGAAGTTGTCCCTGGATCACGGGGCCCTGGCAGTGGCAGGCTGCACAGGCTCCCGGGAGGGGAGGTATGGATAGTGACCTGTGCTTGCACACAGGATTCTTGGTGGCTGCACCAGCAGCCTTAGTGTTTCATGCCTGTCTCTGGTGTCTGTGCTTATAGCCGTGGCTCACACCCATCTCTGAAGCTTTTTTAGGTGGTGCTCTGAATCTCCTCTCCTCACACACCCCAAAACAGTGGTTTCTTGACTCTTAGGCAGTTCCAGACATTTTCCCAAACTCCCTCCTGGCTAGCTGTGGCACACTAGCCCCCTTCAGGCTGTGTTCATGCAGCCAACCCCAGTCCTCTCCCCAGGGTCTGAACAACGAAGCCTGAGCCTCAGCTCTCTGCCCCCTCCCACAACAAGGGTTGAGCAGACAAGCGTCTCAGGCTGGTGAGTGCTGGTCGGCACCAGTACTCTGTGCGGGAATCTCTCTGCTTTGTCCTTTGCACCGCTGTTGCTGCGCTTTCCTCCGTGGCTCCGAATCTTGCCCCCGCCCACCCCCTGTCTCCGCCCACGAAGGGGCTTCCTAGTGCGTGGAAAATTTTCCTCCTTCACAGCTCCCTCCCAGAGGTGCAGGTCCCATCCCTATTCTTTTGTCTCTGTTCTTTCTTTTTTCTTGTTCCCTACCCAGGTACGTGGGGAGTTTCTTGCCTTTTGAGAAGTCTGCGGTCTTCTGCCAGTGTTAAGTAGGTGTTCTGTAGGAGTTGTTCCACATGTAGATGTATTTTTGATGTATTTGTGGGGTGGAAGGTGCTCTCCACGTCTTACTCGTCTGCCATCTTGAAGATCCTCTTCTCATCACTTGTTAAGTGAAGGATTTTTTTTTTTTTTTTTTTTTTTGCATAGGACTATTGTATAGGCCATGAAAAATCAATAGGGAATATTTTAACAGATATTCTTAAAATTCACTAAAATAAATTTTAATTATTCATTTTTTCATTGCACAACAATTAGAGATTTATTTTATACTATGTCTATAGGAAGTGGGGAGTGGAATGGGGGAGGAAGCCCAGATGGAGGGAAATGCAGATGATGATAGTATTTCAAAGCTAACAGGGTCCTTAGCCTCCTTGCTAAGAAGTTAGTTAGGAATTTATGTTGAAGGCATTAAGGAGCTCAGAATTTATATGCTTTAAGTGTGGAGAATGGACTGGAAGAAGGTGAAATGGTGGCAGGGAGGTATGGTAGAATACTTTCTGACAATCCAGTGAAGAGATGGTACATGCTTCAACTAGGCTTTGGCGTTAGGGATGAGATGGCAAGGAGATGTATAAGGAATAGCAGAGGTGTAGAAATGGCATGTCTTGCCAATTAATGTGTGTAGTACAGAAGCCAGGAAAAGATGCTAATTTGAGTGGGACAAGTTGAGTTTGAGGGCACACTAGCAAGGTGAACAATTTTCTGTGTTTGCAGCATGGGAGAGGGATTAGGAATGTAGCTATAGATCTGGAACTCAGCAGCTCACCGTATGTAAGTCAGGATGTTTGGGCCATGGGATTAAAGAGACTGCCCAAGGAGAGAAAGGAAGAGAGCAGAGAATAGAACTCTGAGAAGCAGCAGAACCTAGGGAGCAAATAAGAAAGGGAGCCTAGGAAGAAGCTGAGAAAGAGTAGTCAGTGAGAGTAGAACAAGAAGGGTGGAGTTACAAGAAAAAGGAATTGTCATCAGTAACACATGGAGAGAGATCAGATAAAATAGAACTGAAATCATCTAACTGTTTGTGGATCTGGATGAATAACTGGGAAAGAAATAAGATGTGTTTGCAGAAAATGTCTGTTGCTTAAAGCAAGATCCATCCCTGTATAGGGGTGACCTGCTGGAGTTTCTGAATTGACTTTAGCTACAGAAATATCACACCTCTACAAACACACAGTTCAACCAATCCATTCCTTTCTCTGCCCAAATCACAATGACCTCTATTGTAATCTGCTTTTTTAAATTTTATTTAAATAGGAGTGTTAAAAGTCAACATAACAAGCTAACTTGGCCATGCAGAGTTATTAAGCTTTATAGATAGACGTGTGGGTGGATGGGTGGGTAGATAGATAAAAAGGTAAACAAATAGATGATAGATAGATGGACAGTAGCTATACCAATCTGAGATATGAGAGTTTTAGCTTCTTCCCAATAACACTGCTAACAATTCCAATGAAAGGAATTCTCCAGAACAAATGTATTGAGGAATATTCAGTTTCCTGTCCTAGCACCTAGCTTTAAATAATACCTTGTGTGAAAGGTTCACTTGAGGTAAACACGACAGCCTTGGAGAGGCGGGATTGTTACCTTATAGAAGTCAGCAAGCAAGCAGAAATTCTTCATCCCCATCTCTGGACTCAGAAACATTTAGGGCTGCAGCTCAGGTCTCATTCCTAAGGATCCAAGACTCAGGCCTAGCTTATGCTTTGTTGTTCCTATAGTTATGGGCAGTGTCTCTAAAATAGGTGAACCAATCCACAGTGTTAAACACCAATATTTTCACCAATGAATCATCCATCATGGTAATTAACAAGCCAGCTATTTACCAATGAAAGCCCACTTCTAATATTTATTATATAAAGCCCCTGATGTTGACTGAAATATTACTAGAAGCTCTTGCAGTGGCCATCTCTGATGTAACCTTCTGCTGGGAGTGCTTGTGACCCTCCTGAGTGGTTGGATTCCTTATTAACATGACAGATTGCCCCTTGAGTAGAGCTTAAACTAAAGAACACATACAAAATCTCACTATCTTAGCTGAAGGGAATTTTAAAGTAAATGACAAACATTATAGCAAGGAGTAAGGAAGCCTGATCTTTCATCTCATGAAACACTAACAGAATCTTTGTGATAAATGAAAATATCATTTGGAAAAAGTATCTGTTTAACTGAAAACTGGTCTTTCAGGGTATTTTTATTCTGCCCACAGTTTTTTAGAATCCTCTGCATAGCCAATATTCAGATTTCACTCTCACATGAACCCTTTTGTTATAGCCCACCCAACAATGTTAAAAACTGTGTGCTTGTCAAATTGCCTGTAGTAGACCATTAGAATATTTCACATCCATGGTTATAAAAAGAGAAATGTTCTAATGATCTGGTGTACCTGCAAATTATTTTAATCCATTAGTTTCCTCAGCTAACAAATGGAGTAAAGCTCCACAAGGTAAGGAAAAACACTGAAAGATCAGAATGCTAGCATAGGCATTTAATAGTATGTCTTTATTGTTTTTCTGATTATAAAAATATTAGTATACATATTATATACAACTAAAACATTACAGAAAAATATAAACCTGGAAATGAATATTGCCAGTAATTCTATCTCCAGAGATAACTGTTCTTAACTGTTGGTCATGATTTGGGACACAATTTTTCCCATGCAAGAATAATATAAATATTAACAATAAGAATATGTAGGGGCTTCCCTGGTGGCACAGTGGTTGAGAGTCTGCCTGCCAATGCAGGGGACACGGGTTCAAGCCCTGGTCTGGGAAGATCCCACATGCCGTGGAGCAACTGGGCCCGTGAGCCACAGTTACTGAGCCTGCGCTCCACAACAAGAGAGGCCACGATAGTGAGAGGCCCATGCACCACGATGAAGAGTGGCCCCCGCTTGCCACAACTAGAGAAAACACAGAAATGAAGACTGAACATAGCCATAAAAAAAAAAGCTAAATTCTCAAATGACAATTACAAAGTAAAGCTAAAAAAAAAAAAAAAAAAGAATATGTAAATAAATATTTTAAGGGATCTTAACCACAGATTTTGTTTTATAATTTTTCAAACAATATATCCTGGGCATATCTCCTCATTAGTGTGTAGAGGTTGTTTTAAAAATAACTATAGAATTTTCCATTTCCAATGTCAAAGTAGAGCCATCATTTTCATTGCTGTTATTTCTTGTTTGTTTTTTGTTTTTACTGAAGTATAGCTGTTGTATGATGTTATATGTTACAGGTGATTGATTCACAATTTTCAAAGTTGTACTCCATTTACAGTTATTGTAAAATATTGTCTATATTATCTGTGTTGTACAATATATCCTTGTAGCTTACTTTATACCTAATAGTTTGTACCTCTTAGTCCTCTACCCCTATATTGCCTCTCCCCCTTTCCCTCTCCCCACTGTTACCCACTAGTTTGTTCTGTGTATCTGTGAGTCTGGTGTTTCTTCTTCTTCTTCTTTTTCTTCTTTTTTTTCTTTTTTTTTAATTCACATCATTGCTATTTTGAACACATTCTTTCTGGCAGGCATAACACCTTAAATAATGAGGAAAACGAGAAATTACTACAAGAAACTGTATGCCTATAAAATGGACAACATGGAAGAAATGGACAAATTCGTAGAAAAGCACAATCTTACAAGACTGAACCAGGAAGAAATAGAAAATATGAACAGACCAATCACAAACACTGAAATTGAAACTGTGATTAAAAATCTTCCAACAAACAAAAGCCCAGGACCAGATGACTTCACACGTGAATTCTATCAAACATTTAGAGAAGAGCTAACACCTATCCTTCTCAAACTCTTCCAAAATATAGCAGAGGGAGGAACACTCCCAAACTCATTCTACAAGGCCACCATCACCCTGATACCAAAAGCAGACAAAGGTGTAACAACAACAAAAAAAACTACAGACCAATATCACTGATGAACATAGATGCAAAAATCCTCAACAAAATACTAGCAAACAGATTCCAACAGCACATTAAAAGGATCATACACCATGATCAAGTGGGGTTTATCCCAGGAATGCAAAGATTCTTCAATATACTCAAGTCAGTCAATGTGATACACCATATTAACAAATTGAAGGATAAAAAGCATATGATCATCTCAATAGATGCAGAAAAAGCTTTTGACAAAATTCAACACCCATTTATGATCAAAACTCTTGAGAAAGTAGGCATAGAGGGAACTTACCTCAACATTATAAAGACCATATATGGCAAACCCACAGACAACATCATTCTCAATGGTGAAAAACTGAAACCATTTCCACTAAGATCAGGAACAAGACAAGGTTGCAGACTCTCACCGCTGTTATTTCAACATAGTTTTGGAAGGGTTAGCCACAGCTATCAGAGAAGAAAAAGAAATAAAAGGAATCCAAATTGGAAAAGAACAAGTAAAACTGTTACTGTTTGCAGATGACATGATACTATACATAGAGAATCCTAAAGATGCTACCAGAAAACCACTACAGCTAATCAACGAATTTGGTATGACTTTAGACTCTACTACAAAGCTACAGTAATCAAGACAGTATGGTATTGGCACAAAAACAGAAATATAGATTAATGGAACAGAATAGAAAGCCCAGACATAAACCACGCACCTATGGTCACCTTATCTTTGATAACAGAGGCAAGAATATACAGTGGAGAAAAGACAGCCTCTTCAATAAGTGATGCTGGGAAAACTGGACAGCTACATGTAAAAGAATGAAATTTGAACAATCCCTAACACTATACACGAAAATAAACTCAAAATGGATTAAAGACCTAAATGTAAGGCCAGACACTATCAAACTCTTAGAGGCAAACATAAGCAGAACACTCTATGATATAAATCACAGCAAGATCCTTTTTGACCCACCTCCTAGAGAAATGGAAATAAAAACAAAAATAAACAAATGGGACCTAATGAAACTTGAAAGCTTTTGCACAGCAAAAGAAACCATAAACAAGATGAAAAGACAACCCTTGGAATGAGGGAAAAATTTTGCAAATGAAACAACTGAAAAGGATTAATCTCCAAAACATACAAGCAGCTCATGCAGCTCAATATCAAAAAAACAAACAACCCAATCCAAAAATGGGCTGAAGACCTAAATAGACATTTGTTCAAAGAAGATATACAGATTGCCAACAAACACATGAAAGGATGCTCAACATCACTAATCATTAGAGAAATACAAATCAAAACTACAATGAGGGAGCACCTCACAATGCTCAGAATGGCCATCACCAAAAAGTCTACAAACAATAAATGCTGGAGAGGGTGTGTGGAGAAAAGGGAGCCCTCTTGCGCTGTTGATGGGAATGTCAATTGATACAGCCACTATGGAGAACAGTATGGAGGTTCTTTAAAAAACTAAAACTAGAACTACCATATGACCCAGCAATCCCACTATTGGGCATATACACTGAGAAAACCATAATTCAAAAAGAGTCATGGACCACAGTGTTCATTGCAGCACTATTTATGATAGCAAGGACATGGAAGCAACCTAAGTGTCCATCGACAGATGAATGGATAAAGAAGATGTGGCACATATATACAATGGAATATTACTCAGCCATAAAAATAAATGAAATTGAGTTATTTGTAGTGAGATGGATGGGCCTAGAGTGTGTCACACAGAGTGAAGTAAGTCAGAAAGCAAAAAACAAATACCGTATGCTAACACATATTTATGGAATCTGAATATATATATATATATATATATATATATATATATGGTTCTGAAAAACCTAGGGCCAGGACAGGAATAAAGACGCAGACGTGCAGACGTAGAGAATAGACTTGAGGACACGGGGAGGGGGAAGGGTAAGCTGGGACAAAGTGAGGGAGTGGCGTTGACATATATACACTACCAAATGTAAAATAGATAGCTAGTGGGAAGCAGCTTCATTGCACTGTGAGATCACCTCGGTGCTTTGTGACCACCTAGAGGAGTGGGATAGGGAGGGTGGGAAGGAGACGCAAGAGGGAGGGGATATGGGGATATACGTATGCATATAGCTGAATCATTTTGTTATACAGCAGAAATTAACACAACATTGTAAAGCAATTATACTCTAATAAAGATGTTAAGAAAAATAATGAGGAAAATAATAGTAAAAATAGCAAGAACAATAATAATAATAATGAAAACCTTCACAAACATCATAGAAGAAACATTTCTAGGAGGCCTGGCATAGCCTGAGATGTTCCCATTCCTTAGTGGCCCCACAAAATGATAATGACCCAGAAAAGCAGTTTCTATGTGATTCTTTCAAGCAAATGGAACAGGGCCACTTGTCATACACATTTCCAAGAAGGCAAAGCTTAGATTACTACCCTCATGTACCCACTTTTATGTTGGTCACCAAACCTGTAACTTAGTCTTCATTCTCAGGATACCAATGGCTTAGGGACCCAGAGTAGCTTAGGTTGAGTTTTGCACACTCGTCAGCTTTGTAACTCTGTGTAAATTATTTAACCTCCCTAAGATTTGTTGTCATTTATAAAATGGGCCTAATGCTGACCTCACAGAAAATTAAATGAAGTACTAAAAATTAAAGACCTTAGCCAGGGCTTGACCCCTCGTAGGTTTCAAGAAAACTTACTTCCTTACTTCCCAAATCCAAACCTGTTCTGAGGGGGAGATAATAACTTTTATTATTTTATTTTATTTACTTTTTAGTTTTTATTTTTATTTTTTTGGAGCAGAGAAAGGTTTATTGCAGGGCCAAAAACTCTGAACTCCCCGATGGTTTTCAGGGAGAAGTTTTTAAAGGCAAAATTTGTGGTGAGCAATTTTTATTATTTTAGGCACTGAACTAGACTTGCTGCATTCAAATTTCATACTCTGCCCAGTAAATGTGATTTCCATTTTTTTTAAAGTGTGGAATACTTTTGTTGTTGTATTTTGTTTTCTCCAAAATGAAATACAGAGCCTAAGCTATGAGCAGATAAAAGCAGAGCTTCATGGTTGAAATGGGGAAAGTGGTGAGAGCCAGCCCACTTGACCTCTTGAACATCTGAGCCCCTTTGCAGAGAACAGCACTCTCCAGAGCACAGCTTGAAACCTCTGCACAGGCCACCTTGCTTCTCACAGAACTATTGCAAAGGGATCGTCTTTATTAATGAGGCCATATAAAAGGTTAATATCCCACTATGTCTTATTCTGTCAAAGTGTTTGCATTTGCTCTTCAATGACTAAATTCAGAAGTTAATATTTCTAAATATGGATATTTGTACATACCACCAATCAGTTAGAGGTTATTTCTTTTTTTTTCTTTTTTTTTTTTTAATTTTGGGATGATGTTGGAAGGGTGGGAGGCATTGAGTTTTTCCTAATATCTCTTTTCATGAACTGTGGGAAACTGTCTCTCCTGCCTACCCATCAATCTGGCTCTGCCTTCGGGGTCAAGGTGAACTATTTTGGGGCTTCAGAAGGAAAGATGAAAAGGAAAAGGCTGTAGGTCTCCACCTGTGCCCCATCTTATGGGAAGAGGGTGAGGGGGCTCAATAAAAGGTGAGAAGGCTTTTATAGTGCCTGGAGGTGGGCAGACCTTCAGGACATCCTGTGCTAATCGACAGCAGTTTGGGGATTAATGCAAAGACCAGGTAATCTGTATTTAAAGGGGTTGCCCTTTATGATCCAAGGTGTTAAAAGGTGAGTAGATAAGCAGTATAATAAAGTAGTTGAGGGCAAGACCTCTGGAATCAGAAGAGCTTGGAACTGCACTCTGATATGATTAGTTCTGTGACCTTGAGCATATTCCTTTCCTTCTATTCGACTCAGTTCTCTGGACTGTAAAATGAGAATAGTAATAGTATTTACTCACAGGGTTGTTGTGAGATTTAAAAGACATAATGCATGCAAAGCCCTTAGCCCAGAGCCTGACACATAATAAGGATTCCATAAATATCGCTGTTAGTATTCATTTGGTTTCCTTATACACTCAACGTTCTTTCCATTTGACAAGGTGAAAATATATTTAAGAGTACTTAGTGTCGTTGGATTAATACTACAATATCTTTAATGCTTGGAATCATCCGAGGTGTAGGATAATACTTAGTAGAACTATTTAATTTTATCATTTAGTAATGGATGAATACACACATTAAAACCTCAATTTAATATTATGTAGAATCATATGCTAAGGATCCACAACCAGAAATATAATCACCTATATATACTGCACTTAAGTTGTCTGGCTATGGTGATAATTAATAGTGGAGCTGGTGAAATCCATTTTCAGCAGCTAAAAAATAAAACACAATCAGATTGAACCTTGACTGACTTACCAAAGCAACCTGAGACCTTGTCTTCTGCTACAGTGTGATTTTGAATACAGCCTCTGAAATGCCATTTTTGAGTCCAATAATTTTGTGCAATAAACTTTTTTTCAGTATCCCACTATATCCCCAGGATTCTGCACAGTGAGAAAGGATTTAGTTCTATTTATTTAATGCAACCAAATTATTGAGAACCTACTGAATTTGAAGCACTGTTAGATATCATTAATGTCTTAATATAAAATATTTCTAAGGTATTTAGTAAGTTTTAAGGAAATTTTTTTACATTTTCTCATTTGATTCAACCTCACTGAATTCCTGTAAGTTAGCTAGGCAAGAATCAAAATTTCTTTTTTATGTTACTTTTGTTTTAAGCATGCACCACATAATGTGAGGTCTGAGATACTGGTCTGAGTCAAAAGTACTCACCAACCCAACCATCCACCCACATACTTGGTAATACCTGTTACACTGAAGAGTTAATGTCTGTACTTTCTTCATCTTCACTCGTTCTGTATTCTTCATGCCTATATGTAGAAAGAGGTTTGGTTAACAGAAAATATCTCTACATAATAAACAGGAAGTTTATGACAAAACCGCAATTTTTTAAGTGTCTCTCATCCTAGTTATTATTTCTAGCCCTCTAGTTTCTTAATCAGCACTGTTTTCTTTAAACCCCTCTATTTTCTCTCCATGTAATGTAACCACATCAAGATAGGTTTCTCTACGCAACTTTACTTTTAATTACTCTGCATTTTATGTCATTCATTTACATTTTTATGATATAACAGATGCATGTTTATTCCTTAACTTACAGTACATTGAGTTGAAACAGAACAAACAAACAAAAACACACACAAAAAAACTGACACCAACCCACAAACAGAAAAACAGCCTCCAAAATTTCATCACTTTAAAACCTTGACTTTGTTTCGACTGCAGTAATGCTGAGGGCACATCCTGCATTGTTTCTTGTAAAAGTTGACCATTTACATAAGTTTCCTTTTCCTCTTCTGGCATCACGATACTAAGCATAAGTCTATGCCTGACACTTGGAAAGAAAATTCACTGTGCTCCTGCCTCCCCAGCCTCTTGGAATCATATTAAATATCTTGACACATTCAAGAGGTCTAATATAAATATATATATGTAAAAGATTCATCAGCTTTGAAGTGGCACCCACAATTTTTCCCTCCTTGGGATGTCATCATGTTTCTGGGCATTGCTGTCACACCCTCTAGTGGTTTCTACCAACTTTGCTGCATGTTTTGGGCCTCTTAGTACTGAGTATTGGAGTCCACCATGCGCATGCTGAAGCCCAGCTGTGCACTCTCTCATCAGAAGTAGAAAGAATAGAGAATGCTTTCCAGTCTTTTAGGGTTACACATTTTCCATATGAGTATCTCAAAATTGGTACCTTAAGGGTTTGTTAGTACCAACATCCCTTTCTTAAAGCCCAGCAAGTCCATGTAACCGTGAATCAAGTTGTCAGGGTCTGAAAGCTCACTAAGTGTAGAATTGCTGCTCTCTTTCAAGGACTGAGGCTTTCTTACTGGGACCAGGTGGTCTGCCTGAAGTTCTTCCCTCAGAATGGTTTCTCTCCAAGGAATCTCTCTAGAGTTTCTTTTGCAAAGAGATTGCTGTAATACCCTCCTCCATCACTCTATCAGAAATACCCAGCACAATTGAATTCCACCAACTTTGACCTAAGTTGAGATGTCTACAAGAAGTTCGAAAAAAATCATTTATCTCAGGTTATTACAGTCTAGTAGAGGGAAAAAAAATAGGTATATAAGTGGTTGCAACAGAAGAGAAATAAATGCTGTAAGAGAGTTGGAGAGGTATGTCCTTTCTCTGTTGATTTTCAAAGATGGCAAAGATTACGGCCATCTTGGAGAATCAAAGGGTTTGTCATTGAGAAGGTGACTGGCAACTGGACTTTAAAAGATGGATATGATTTAGATATATGTAAATATGAAGAGATGAACATCCTTGTTAAAGAGACTAGCATTAGCCAAAAGTTATGTTTGAATGTCATCTTGGGTCCTGAAATGAGAGAGGTCAAAGAAAGGTTGACCACTGGGGAGGGATGTACATCCTGGAAGGCCATTAGTGTCTGGCTAGTGAGTTTGAACTGGATTCTGTAGGCCTTTGTTTTCTTAAGCATTTTTTAAAACTTCTGCCCCTTTTATTAAAAGTAAAATCAAATAAAAATAAATCCATCTTCCCCTTTTTAATACAGCTTAATATCGTGAGCATCTTAATTGAGGTTGAGTCTTCTCATGGAGGTTTTTCAGGCTAGGCATGACAGCATTTCTACATCCAAGCCTTCCTCCTTTACCTCTCCTCGGAACCCCTTCACAGAAGGAGTGTTAGGGAGAAAAAAAACCCGTGATGCCCCAACTCCCCCAAACAAATACAGCTCAAGTAACACTAGTGGCTTACCATGAGGATGCAGCTTCAAGACCAGTCTCCCGATCTGCATCAGTCTTCCCACAAAGATCCCCAAGTGAAAAATCTAAGTTAAAACTGTGAGCTTGCTATGCAAACATTGTTTCAGGACAAATTACTTGGAAACCCTCCCCCAGCACTTTCATCCCTCCAACTTGACTGGTACATCTGAGCCCTATAGGCAAAAATCTGGAGCTTCCACAGGCTTAAAAGAAGGCCCTTAATGGCTTTAAAAATCGAATCATATTGTACTTCATCAAATCTAAGGGGACATTAATTGTAAGATGCTCTATTATTTTATGATTATGAAGAAAAATTAAAATAGTGCCTATAATTATCAATGATTATTATGTCTCCTCTTTCCTCTCCCCCTCTATGAGTCTTCTTCCTTACTGACTGTTCATTTTTTAGGGCCTCATCACCTTTAGGGATGGCATGGTTTTAGATGGTCCATCAAAGCATTTCGTTTACCATGAACACTTCCCCATTATTGTAGGAGGAGCTGCAGACTTTTGTCTGTTTGCTCCAGGGCTCCAATCTGCTTTCTCCTGCCTTTGGAGCTGCTATGGTGACCTCAGGCCAGCTTGCAAGTTGGACAGGAATTTATCACAATTTCCCAGGTTGGGGCTTACAATTCTGCTCAGTCTCATGGGATCACTGTATCCCAGCAATGGTTGAGTGAAAGATGACTGTTGGCCAATCCAGTGACCATTAGAAAATGCAAGCTGAGTGTAAATCTCTTCTTTTGTAAGCCACTCGTTCCTGCTAAGCTAGTTTACTGCCATTCAGCTCCCTTTCCTCCATCTGTACTTCTTCCCCTGAATCATCAAAAACTTCATGGAAAAAAGGGAGAAATGGATCAGACACTGTGTTACTTGGGTTTGATTCTCCTTGTCCTAGACATCTTATAAACCTGAGCAATCAGCAAGATGAAATAAAGAGTGAAGTGGTATAGGGCAGCTAAAGAACATTCAGATTAATGGTCAAAATGTGTACAACACAAATCCTTTTGCTAGACTGCTTTTCATAGGTTTTTAATTTCTGGAATTTAACCACGCAGGTTTAATCACCTCCAGTTCTATGGCTTTAAATGGAAGGAGGTTTGCTTTTTATCCAAATTGCCTTATAATAAAACCAGTGCTTTTGTGAAGGCTTATTCCTACCATGCTCAGATTCCTGGAAGGCTTTGCTACTCCCCACCATTTCCACCCAGCCTACCTCTGACACTTCATGATCATGGAGAGCAAACCAGTGGCAAACTCCATTGCCTAAATCCAAACGCTATGGCCATTTTCCACTTGGACAATATATGGTGAGATAGGAGGCAGGAGAAAAGCATTGATGACAAAAACCAGGCTAGAAAATCAGCCACAGGTACCCCCCATCATCTTATCACATTGATCCAGCCTTTCTTTTTTTTAATTAATTTCACTTCTATATTCCAGTGTCCCCAATTCTATTCATATGCAAAGAAAATCTCACCTTGACAATATCAAACTCATAGTGATCTTAGTCTATCTGATTTCAAATTATATCTTTACCATTCATCAGTCACTTACGTTGTCCTATTCCAAACATAGTTTCCTTGTTTATTATTTAGATATTAAATTTGTTGTCTATGTCATTATATTTGCAAATTTTATTTCTAAATGACAAGACAAGGTTATGACTCAGATCTTAATTCTAAAGACTCAGATCCTAAAAATTAGGATGAAGCAACCTAAACCCCTCTGGAGAGCAGTACATGACCCCTGAAATGGCACAGCTAGTCAGTGGCAGAGATAGAACTAGAGCTCGGGTCTTCCAAAACCCAGCCCTGTGTTCTTTCTACTGCTTCACTCTGTTGTCACGAGTGAATTACTTAGCTGTAGGATACATCCTAAGAAGCTAGCTGGATTAAGGGTGTGCAAGAAAAGCTCAAGAAACAGTGTATGCCATCTCTTCGTATCTATACCATATTCTCTATCAGGCAGTGACGACTTTATGCCCAGATCTCTAGGACCATCATCTCAAATCTCATCAAATGACTTTCTCTGAATATGTATAAATATAACATCAGTGCTTATTGTTATTGTTAAGTCAAGAGATGTTGAAATTGGAAAAAAGATAA
This sequence comes from Balaenoptera acutorostrata, assembly GCF_949987535.1. NCBI lineage: Eukaryota > Metazoa > Chordata > Mammalia > Artiodactyla > Balaenopteridae > Balaenoptera > Balaenoptera acutorostrata. The sequence goes on along the minus strand of NC_080075.1, from coordinate 20,531,642 downwards.
TGAGATTTTGTTTCTTAGTGATTTCCTCTACACTGATTCCTACTGATGCTTTGGGGGTAAATTAGCTTGGCTTGGACTCAGGAAAACCCCAATGTCTTATCATACTCATGCAGCTATTCCTAATCTCTCTTTATCCAAATCCCAGTTTTCGAATGCCCATATTGTCTATCTTACTATCTGTCCATTGAGTTTGTAAATTCTGTTGTCTCTCCAGAGCACTGGAAATATCAGATAGGCTTAAAGATGGTGCTTCTTAAGATGTAACTATGAGTTTTTTATGAGTGGTCTTCTTTTTAATTGAAGTATAGCTTATAATATTATATTGGTTTCAGGTGTACAACATAGTAACTTGATATTTTAATAGATTACACTATGTACAAAGTTATTATAAAATATTGACTATATTCCCTGTGCTGTACATTACATACTTGTAACTTATTTATTTTATATCTAGTAGTTTGTACCTCCTTATTTCTGGGTTTTTGTCTGCCTGTTTGTTTGGGGTGAGGGGCACTTAGTTAAGACACAGAATAGAATAAAACATCAGAAGTCAAGAGAGAAAAAGGAAGAGGAGACAACTGCTGTCGAGATGACTTGACACGTTTTTTTTTTTTTAACATCTTTATTGGAGTATAATTGCTTTACAATGGTGTGTTAGTTTCTGCTTTATAACAAAGTGAATCAGTTATACATATACATATGTCCCCATATCTCTTCCCTCTTGCCTCTCCCTCCCTATCTCACCCCTCTAGGTGGTCACAAAGCACCGAGCTGATCTCCCTGTGCTATGCGGCTGCTTCCCACTAGCTATCTATTTTACGTTTGGTAGTTGACACCTATTTTCTACATACATAATTTTCTCAAGTACAGCCTCCTTGAACAGCCATGTTACAGGATGCTCAGAGTAAACCAGTAACTCTTCAGGCTGTCTGTTGGAAGCAGAAAGTGACCTGTACTTAGGACATCTCCTGAAAGCAGCTCTGTTTTCCACAGAATGAGCTGGGCCCACATCTGGTTTGGAGAATTTGACCCCACTGTAAGGATTTAGGGCTTTGAGTCAATACCATTCCCATCCACTTAGATGTGACTGATAGTCTTAGAAAGAGACATTATTCCAGTTTTCCAAGTGTTGTGATTTTTCAGACTTGAGGTTATCATAGATTTTGCAGCTGGCCATTGGCATTACTGGACAAGAGAGTTGATGCAAAGGAACTAAGTGAAACTAAATCCACTAGTGTGGTTCCTAGTCTACTGTAGGCCCCCAGGGCTCTGAGATGGTGCTTGGTTACCCCAGCCTTAAAGCCAGAGCACCAGTGTCACCTTCTCACATCCCTAATCCTCTTGCTATAAAACTTGTCTTGTCTTGTGTTCTTGTATCCCTGGAGCTCTGCCCACATCATGGAGATCACAGAAGACAGGACAGTCTCAACTCGCCGCTGCCACAGAGATCTCATCCACCACCTCATCATCCCTCAATTTAGACCAACCACGTTGTCTGCATTTGCACCCACCCTTGTTCTCTTCCCTTACATAAAATGGAGTATATTTCCTATGGGGCAAGACTCTCTGTACTTCTCTACTTCAGTCTGAGAGTCTGGGATGATACTTGCAAACTCATGGTGTCTATCTCTTCACCCTGTACTCACATCTGGCCTCACCCAAATCAGTCCACCACATCTGTTTTCACAAATGCTACCAGCGACCTATCTCTTAGCTGCTAAACTGTTAGACCCTCATCAATCAGTTGATCCCATCCTCAATTGTGAAGCTGTTTTCTCTTCTCCACACTTTTCTGGCTACCACGAATAAAATCTAATCCTTCTTTTTCAGTGAGAGCTATTAAAATAGAGAGATCATTCTCACCTTCTACCCCACCCCCTACTCTCATGCAGAGTGAATACCCTAAACTAGTTCAACCATCCCCTGCATCAGAATCCCACACCCTTCATCATCCTGATCACTATCATGTGGACCCTATTCTAATGTGTCAGTATCTTTTTTAAAGGGAGACACACAGTAAAACAAATGTTGGCCTCCACGAGTGGCCTGACAGGGGGATGGCTTCCCTTCTCCTTAGGAATATGTGTCATTGTCCCCAGGCAACAGCCATTGAGCAAGCCCACTCCCAGAGCTCCACCCTAGTCATGGCTTATGGTTGGAAAAATTTTAAACATTTTCCTAAACAGTGGAAAATGTGGACACAGTTGATGTTTTCTCAACTTTCTTCCTTTTAATCAAAGCTGCAAACACAAGTCACAATTTGTGGGGAGAATTCTCATTTGTGTCTCTGGTACTGCTTTGGGATTCAGAACTTAGGTTCTTAAGATTTATGACTGACTGATGCTGTGAAATCAGTTGTTTCTGGCTACAAATCATGAAATCAGTACCGAGTTGGCCATAAAAACTGAAGGTTTTATGGTAAGTGGTTTAAGAAAAATGCAGAATATTAGTCCTTTACAATGTATATGTTTTATAGCAGCAATTCCCTATTTTTAATTGTTTTGAAAAAAATTCTCCATTGGTATGGAAGGAAAACATCTTGAAGTAACTCCAATGAAAACAATGAAAGCTATGTATGTAGAATAACATATAATGGCACTGTCAGACTTATTCTCCCACTAACTGAGGCATAAATCTAGGATGATGATGTTTTTCTCCCTGCACATTTAGATTTTATTAAAATAGTTACTTTGTATCCCATCCAGCCATTATTCAAAGCAATGGGATCCTACATAAATGAAATTTGTTGATCCTAGTGCAAGCTAGGACAGAATCAATTTCAATTTCCTTTGGATGTACTATTAGCATTTATCTGATGATGGATTCCTGTTGTTTTTAAGTAATAGCTATAAAAACAATCAAAAATACTGATTAGATTCTAAGAATCATTCTTGATCTCAATTCAGAAATTGTGTCATTAACCTTTTCCTGTATAGCAAATTTTTTCTGTATTGTGGTTTTTAATTGTTCATTCCCAAGGTTAAGTCCTTCAAAAGTTGAATACTATTTTTCTGTGGCAACCATTATCAGATGACGATTGAGATATTCCATCCTTAGGATGGCTTTGGTGGCTTCAGCTAATGGGAATGTGTGTTTCATGGACTATGCCTAGATTGCAGGTTAAAGCCAAACAGCTCCTTAGGGTAATTATAGTTGGTCTTTCTTGAAGGGTCTGTGATTTTACTCTAGGTCCAATTAGATGAATAAAGAACTGTGACTTCATGACAAAGGGATAAGGGCATGGTTAGGATAGAACTGTCTTGAGGAGGCTGTACCCTACGATGGATGGATCCTGAGAGTATTTACTGAAGGTCCAAAGTTACACAGCAGCCCTGAAGTTTGGGGTGTTGGTTGTTCAGATATATTTGTTAGTGGCAAGCACTGTGTTGGCACAGGTAACTTGCAGTGTCACTGGCAATGTATAGGACCTCTGCTTGTAATTTTGTATATCCTGCCAGATCCAATTCAATGGGGGTACTGTTCACATATGCTCTGATTAGAATGGTCTTCCTGGAGTGATGCAGTGTACCCCCTGCACAGCAACAGACAGCAGCCAGGCTTCCCCTGTCTTATTTTTCCTCATATCTCTCTCCACCTGCTTTCTCCCTTGGGCTTGAATTTGGGGGCTGTATGGATTGGAAAGGCTTGATGAGTGGTCCTGAGTGACACAATTCCCCAAAGATGCTTCATGACACTGGTGACCAAAATGACCTGACACTCAGTTAAGCGGCTAAAATATTTGATATAAGCATGTCTCCTTCTTTCTACATCCCGCCTCATACCTCTCCTCTGGATGTCTTGCTTCCCAAGTCATCTCCAGGTTGAAGTACCTTTGTTCTCCTGCTCTGCCCCAAACACCACTCCACTTCACCTTTATTTCATTTTAAAATCAACCCTGGAAACTTCCTGCTTTATAGAAGCAGGAAGCATGTGTGTGTGTTATCATGGATGCTAAACTTGGGTTAAGAACAGCTTCAGGAGATGACATACTCATTCACATGGTGACATGGGCACAGCCGGTGTCAAGTTTCACCCCCTTTTTAGGATGACATGGAATATTGAAGACAGGGGTCAACCACACCACACCTCCTCTTAAGAATCCTTTTATTATTTCTTATTGCCTAGTCACTACAAGTTAGTTTAATTTCACAATTATGGATGAATTATTATAGGCCTGTGTTTTTAAGGAGGGACACTTTAGGCATTATTTATCAAAATAATAAGCGCTACTGCTTTTTTGAATGCTGACCAGGTCAGAGGCTGAATGGTGAATTTTCAATATATCTTCTGACTTATTTTTTTCCCCACACAGTACTATCAGGGGGATACTATCATCTTCACGTTATAAGTGAAACACTCGAAGCTTCTCTAAGTTTGGTCTGACTCCTAAGTTTATGAGGTTTTGCCTCATGTTGCGGTGCCCCCTACAGTGACATTCCCAGGCATTGACTCATGCTTTCAGATAATTACCCTTCACAGTAGAACAGAAGCACAGACGGGAACTGATTCTTGACTTTGCTGATGGCTCTTTCTGTCCATGGATATGAGCCCAAGTTCTGCCTTTGGTGCTGATTATCCATGAATGTTGCCTAGGCACTCATCACAGGCACAGGGCAGCCTCTCCAGCTCTCAGCTCTCCTGCAGTGGTTCCACTTCACTGGACTACAGATGTGGACAGGATTGATTGGTGAAGAAACAGAGTGAAGATGACATTTATGACTTGTCTGAGAGACCCAGGAAAAACTTGGGTGTTTGGCAGTTTACTGATGTATAAAGACAAAATCTCAAAGATACAACATCTATTCCAAGACTCTAGTGGAAGAAGAACTACATGCTTTATTAAATTATTAAGTTCTTGTGTGGCCTGGACATTGGAAATCTTGGAAAGCTTTGAGGAAAGGAAATTGCCCAGGAAGCTTTTCTCCCAAAATATGCTCTTTGATATGTAGGTGGTGCTTCACTGGTTAGTGTACAGAACATCATGTGTTTGCTTTGCAAGTAGGCTGAGCTCTTTTTCTGTCTATCAAGATTGAAGGCCAGACTTCCCATGAATGCACATGGTCAGGACCAGTCTTCCATAAGACTGTGTCATTTGTAAGGTTGGCCATCATGTCCCTCAGGTCTTGGTCCATTGGGCCCAACCCTTCCCCTCATCCTTTTAACTTGCCTTTGAAATGTTGCCTCATTTTTAATGTCACGAGAAACAGATTCCCAAGCCTGTTGGTGATCACTCATTACAAGGGATTCCAAGGTCACTGTTAGAGTCATTGTTCACTACACATCAGTGACCTTTAGGAGAAAGGGACATATAAACAAAAATGGTGGGTACAGCTGGTCATAGCCAGGGCAGTATTGAAGACAAGGGCTAGACTGATTAGATTATGTCACTATTTAGGTTCCTGTACTGCTTGGTCACTTGTGATTGGGCTAGTCCTGCATGTAGTACTTTATTTTCCTCCTATCATTTCTTATTATGTAACAGCAAATCTAAGCTCCTGAATTTCATGCTGGTCATTTGTACCTTGTATGCTCACATTTTAAATGCAAATGTTCAGCCCTGTTTTCTGAGAGTAGGTGGACATTACTTATTCCATGCTAAAGGAATTCCAGACATATAATTGATGGGAAAGGATTATTTTTTAAGAATAGCTCCCTCTTTTCCTAAACAAATGGATTTTTCTGTATCACACTTATAAGAGGAATCAGATGGATGAGGATGTGTAATGGGCATCGTGGATGTTTTCTCATCCATTTTCATACCCTCTTGCTCCTAGATTGGTGTAGGAACCCAGGTATAAGCCCATCAGTTTGTGGCATTCATCAGTTTCTGATCACAGGGAACAATTCATGAATGAGTTCTAATTTGGAAAAGCACACAGAGAAGGGAAAGTTTTCTGGGGCTCCAGGTAAATTGTATTCTCTCTTAGGAGAATATCCCAAGAAAAGACTTCTTCTCTTTTCCTGGATGTTGTCATGTGTGGTTACCAGGCTTGGAACCACTGCAGCAGCTATTTTGTTATTAGACTGAAGACAAAGCTCACACATGGAGACAGCAGAGAATTTCAGGGACCCAGAACTGAAGACCCTAGATAGAGTTTATTCCCAAAGCCTGCCTCACCTCTGTACCTCCAATTCTGTGAGCCAGTAAAAATTCTTATTCTTCATGCCAGGTTGAATTGGACTTTTTCTTACCTTCAGCCAATTTCCTCTTGGCTAACACAGTGTGGAAGTAGGCATGGAACCAGCATGGCTCTGGTGTTTGGATCTACTTTGAGCGTCCAGCTGATTCATGGTGATCCCGGAGTATGACCTCTGTGACCTTCTGTGGTGGGGAAGCATAGGTACATATGTGCCTTGTAGCATCCTCCCACCAGCCAGGCCTGTTCCTTCTTCTTAGGGAATCTATCCTGCCCAGTCTTGGCTGTTCTACTTATAACATGTGGAATCCCTTCCTCTTCCCTGCTCTCCATCTCTCACACCCAATCCTAATTGGGCTAGCAGTGAGTGGCTGACTCGGAAGGAAGCTGGGATGAGCAATCAGATTTTCTGTCTTGTGAGCTTGATATAGGAATTGTTTGTTGTTCCAGAGTACTTTAACTGGAAGGTTGGATGGATTGCAAATATGGAGTGGCTATTTTTGTGCCATGTGCTTAACAAAGCAAAGAAAGCTGCTTGTCAGAAGCTGAGTAGGAAAGAAACAGACATTGAAAGAAGTACCCCAGGAAGACAGGCCTTTCGCTGTCTGGTTCAGGTCTCACTTGAGGCCTAGCTGCAACATCCTGCCCTTGAGTCCAAATCTTCCTTTTCCCTTAGATAGCTTTGAAGAGCTTCTATTTCCTGTGACCAAAGAAACTTGGCTGGGACAAGAAGGGGTTGTTTTCACCTCAATTTATAGATGATACAACTGAAGAGCAGAAAGGTTAACCAAAGCTGATTTGTAGCAAGCTGGGAGGCAGCCTGGGTTTCCTAACTTTATAACCTTTATTTTTCACATTTCATTTGCTGGTTAAGTGACCAAGATAGACTGATTCATCTACTTTATTCCTAAAGCATTCTGTGACCATTGCCTGTCCTATATCAGAGAAAAGAGAATTATTGTTCAGCTGCTTTGTAACATCCTTGACAAAAATTGAATGGATTACAAACTGCCAGACTGAAAACTCAGTAGTAAACTTGGTAACAGTCACCATAAGTCTGTTTACTTAAATACTGATACACAAGGGTAGCTTCTTTAGATTCTTGAGGACTAGCCAGCCATGGAAGTGTTACCACAATTATTGATTATCTTTAAATAAGTATATACTGCTCTGCACGCAGGGGCACTCCGCTATAGAGTTGCCCATGTGAGAAGCAACCCACTGCAGAGCGGCAGCTGCCCCTGGGAGTGTCTGCTGCTGTGAATTTCAGTCTGAGACTCACGAGAAACCAGCACTTATTTTCTCTGTCATGGCATTTTAATATTTCTGGCCTGTCTCTCCTAGCCAAGAGACATCTAGATCTCCCATCTTACCTCAGTGCAGCTGCTCTGGAGAATAACTGCCCTTCATTTTTGCAATGACCACCCTCCATCAGTCCCCCAAATTAATTTTAGCATATGACATATAGCCTCCAAATTTAATGAAAATCTACTCACCCATTATCTGTGATATGACAGACAGACTGAAACTTAATTATATTGACATGGACTGGAGCTAATGCTATCATATTTTGCTAGAAAGCCCATTTCTATAGGAGCGATTACAGTTAGCAGTCAGATTGGGGAAATGCAGTGGCAGAGAAATATCTGTGCAGCCAAATGGCATCCATACCTTTGGGATACTCACCTGGCCGGGGATTGAATGTCGTCCTGATTCATCCAGGTAATCACAATTAGACGTTGGTTTCATGGCCTTGAAGAAGTGTTTGATTGCATGTTAGGACAAGAAGAGACTTCTAATAATATTTAGTGTTATTCCTGTAGGAAGGTTACATCTAGTCCTTTTGATCTTTGAAGTTGCTCTAGAAGTGATAAATGTAACATTTGTTTCATGGTACCATCACCTTAAATAAGTGGATTTTTATAACTTTGCTCCACCTTTATGCCCAAGTAAAGAGTATTAAAAATCTGACTATGTTTGAAAGTAAATAGGACACATAGAGGAAGCATAAATAGCAAAAGGCATTCATTTTCTGCGTCACTTTTCTCCCTTTCACCCTCATCCTTTCTCCTTGTGCTTCCAGGGCAAATACTTTAGTATTTAGTATTATATGTAACTAACATATCTTCCATTATATTTTTGTAATCTTCCTCTGGGAAGGGTTCTTTTTTTTTCTTATGACCTCTCCAAGTTAAAAGCAGGGATCATGTCATTTTGATGCTTGTGTTGGCTTAGCTGATTGGGTCCTGTGGAAGAGATGACTATAGGTGATGGCTCAGACAGAGGGGTGAGGAATGAACAGTAGGAGATGTATTGAGGGCTACTGCCATGGCTAGAGGAGCAGGGCTGAGTATCTGGACCATAGTGGAAATAACAGGAGTGAAAGAAGAGGAAATAGTGATGGAGACTATTATGAAGTTAGGGAAAAATGGTTAATATAATATTTCTTCTAATTCAGGGGTCAGCAATTTTTTCAGTAAAGGACCAGGTAGTGAATAGTTTCAGCTTTGTGAGCCATACATCTTTTGCCACAACTACTCCACTCTTCCATAAAGCAGCCCTGGACAAAAATACATGAATGGGTGTGGCTGTGTTCCAGTAAAACTTTACTTACAAAAAAATTGTAACTGATTTGGGATGATGGCCATTTAGTCACTCATTTATAAAATCTGTTGTTAAAAATATGCACTAGATTAGTTGGTACAGGGTATGTCTGGTTCCAAGCCAAATCTTAGATTTATGAAAATTCAGAGCACACTAGGATTCTGAAGATTATTAACTCCCTTTTAAGTTTAGCAGTATTTTTCAAAGCTCATTTGTGCCATGATTATTTTAATAATGTTGTAAGTGTCCGAATCTGCACATATAAAAGCAAATTTGTTTGGTACATAGAGTTAAGCTCAACACACTTTTTCCTATAAAAGAGGGATTTTAATAATAACCCTGGGAACCATAAACCCTGAAAACAACAATGCAATTCTGTGTCATCAGAGAGCCCAATACTGTACTAACCATTTTAAGAGAGTTTTCAAAGCATTAGGGCTGATATCTCTGCTCTTGAGGAACTGTCGATCACTGCAAACACCGGCAATGAGAACTCAGTCACTTGGCCACACTTGATTGCAAGAGATGCTGGGAAATGTAATCCACGTTTGTATTTAGGGGGAAAGGGGAACAGCTTAGTCTCTTAAAAAATAGGAAACAATACTCTAGATTATTGTCTCTATTTGTGCAAGTGCCCTGAAGTTGCTTGCATTTGTTTGTCAAAGAGCCTAGGATTGTCAAATCACTAGGAAAAACGAAATAGTTTTCCTGGGCTCATTCCTAAAAAAGAAACACCTTTTGCTCATCAGAGATAGAGAATCCAAATTGGTAGGATTCTTCTCACTATTAAATGTGAGCCAGCACCTATTTGTGTACTCTGAAGAGTTTATTGCTACACAGAGGGAAGGCACTTTTTTTGAGGGGCTGCACCATGCAGCATGCAGGATCTTAGTTCCTCGACCAGGGATTGAACCTGTGCCCCCTGCTTTGGAGCACAGAGTCTTAACCACTGGACCGCCAGGGAAGTCCCATGAAGGCACTTCTTCTGAACTTCTGGTTTGAGAGGGACAGCAAGAGCATATGGAAAGAAGTGCACAGTGTGCTTGTGTGTCCTCCCAACAGCTAATACTGACCTGGATTTCCACAGATCCCATCCCATTGTCAGGCCATGGAGCCTAATCCTTGCATCAGGAAACGTGGCCACAAAGATATGAGTTGTGAACTTCAGATGGAAGTTTCCTCAGTGGTACAATGAGACTGGGTGGACTTTGTACCTATACTGCCTAGCCCTGGGGAGAAAGGTTTTGAATAGCACCTCTAACTATGACGCCCTAAGGGTCTGTGTTGATTTATCATAAGGATGAGCTCTCAGAATACTGTCCTGAATATCAAGCTAGGGATTGGGAAACGAAGTAAGAAAAAGAAGGGGTAGTGTTGTGACGATTCTATATCCTGGACAAAATGGTGGTAGGTTCAGCTGGACCTTGACCTGCCCTTCATTTAGGTCTGTCTTGTCCTTCTCCCTAGGAGCCTGTCCTGGGTATCCATTGTTGACAACTGTTCTGGGTCCAGTGCCTTCTCTTTAATTTGACACTTCTTTTTCTTGCATCTCTCTGGCTACTCGCCTGGTCTCTTCAACCTACATCTAGGTGCCTGTGCCTTTCGAGGATATACTGCATTTAATGAGGATATCCTCATCCAGAGAAAGGTGCTACCATTCTAATAGTGCATTCCCCAAAGGAGCATCTGGAAACAAAATTTCATTCTTGACTGTGTGACCTCAGGGAGTTGCTTTACTCAAGACCATTTGAGGCCCCAGAGCAAGGGATAATGACCACATGCCAGGCAAGGAGGGAGCTAACAGAGCTTTGAGCAGTCAAAGCCCTGTAAACACTTCCTGCACTGAAGTCTCCCACTCTGCAGTTGCAAAGAGCTGGCCTTGACATGGAGTTGCAGCATATCCAGGACTTAATTGATATAAGAAATAGCATTAAAAGGAATTAATTAGAAGCCCTTGAGTCTTGATAAGCATTTGTTACAGGCTGCTGTGCCTCTTCGTTACGAAGCTGGGAAAAGGATTGAGGAGAGAAAGCATGGAGGATGTTTCGCAGGCAGATGTGGAAGAGACTTTGTAGACAGTGTGAGGAGAGAGGCCTCTGCATAATGATAGTCACTCAGGGAAAATGCTGAGACTCCCAGACTCTTGAGAAATAAGAACTGCCTGACAAGTCACTTGGTTTAGTTTTAAGAAAATGAACCTCTTAATTTATATACCATGTCCAGGGACTGGCATCTGAGTTAAGAAGCACTTCACCCTGGAAGAGAAATAGAGAGATGGAATGGGGGAAGGAACACAGTTATCAGGATAAGTAAAGCTAGCCTCTGAGGCCACAGACAAGAAACCAGTAGAAACATCAAAAATCTCCCAAGACCTGCTCAGTGGAATTCGCCCCTCGGTGATGAATCGCAGCACTTAATGCTGGCCGCCTAGTGGCAGAAGGGGGAACAACATGCTGATTTATGGGTGCTGTGTTCCTGGGAGCCTTAATAAAAGTCCTTATTCACAAAAGAAGCTAATGTTTATAAAAATGTCTAAGAGGGGGCTTAAGATATTTTACATCAGAGGAAGATTTTTAGCATAATAACTATAACTTTGTACTTAAAAATTCTTACATTTCAGGATTAGACAATCTTGACTATGAGCATAATTAAATATGGAAACTCCTTCTATGTCTTCAATCCATGCATGCATTTGGAGATTGCAATTATCATGCTATCTTTCAAGTGTCTGTATTGAATGCAGTTCTTCTATGAGATCCTCCTTTTGATGTAACCTGAAAAGAGTGCTCTCATGCCTGGAAAATCATCTGTGTGCTGAAAATAGCTTTCAGCTGGGGGTTGAAACTTGGGTGACCACCCGGCATAGTTATTCAAAAACTGGGTGATTGTCAGAAAATCATTTATTTATTGTGCAAAGATATTTTTGGGGGGGATGCATATGTATAAATGTATTTCTGAAATTAAAGCAATTATGAACATTCCTACATACCTTTCAGAAAGTATTGAAGGAACCTAATAATAAATATTTATTGAACATCCTCAGTGAACTGACTTCTGGTCCATCCCAATGAAGGATATTAGAGAAGGATGAACAAAGGCCCTATCCAATTTAAAAGAGGAATCTAAGACACGCATGAGATAATGATGGACAATATAACTCATCAGATGGCCTTGGCTTTAAGACATCTTAGAGAATATACACAACGCCTTGAACCCAAACCAGACCTGAGAGCTTGTATGCTGTCAGTGCTTGGCAGCTTCCCAGCACCACTCTGTTTTTAAGAATTTCCACTCACAGAGCTCACAATTCCTGCCTCTAGCCATCCCCACGGATGAATGTGTAAACCCTAATCCAGCTCGTTCCCCCATCGCTTGCTCAGCTTATCTCTTGACTTCGGTCCTATACAATCTCTCTGGCTCACACCCCCAATAATATATATTCTTACTTCTTCCAAGTCCAGATCCTTACTCCTCTTTGGGAACACAACATAAGATCTCATGAATAAATTTTTTCTTTCCCATATTAAACCCATGATTTTATTTTTCCTGCTCCCTCATCATTAATACTAGTATCTTAGCCCCATAATGTAATTTATAGATATAGATGCCAAATGAGTTCACATGGGAATGTGTGATCATTAAGGGTTGCATATATATATATATATATATATATATATATATATATATATATATACACACACACACACATATATATAAGTTAAGATTCATTTATATCCACCTGTTATGCTGGGTTAATGATGCTCTGAGTTTACCTGATCATATGGCAGTGTGCCAAGAATGGAGCCTAAAGGTAATGTTAATGTTGCTCTAGATTAATGCCAGTTGTTCTTCAAGAATCAAAACTACTTTAGCGTGATCTGTTGATGATAGTTAAAATATTTTGCTAATCAATCCTATTAGTTATTCAAGACTCTTTTGTTCTAAGAGAGGTTGTTGATCTAGTAACCACCAGCCACAGACATTAATCAGCAGCTGAAATCCACAGTGAGTGAAATTATCATGCGTTTTAAATTTCAGAAAGAATGAGAATATTTTAGCAATATTGAGTGACAAAGGAAAAAAGGGTTGAAAGCTAAATCACCTTGAAACTTCAGCTAGCTCATTAGATTCTATGAATGTCATATAAGAGAGAAAAATAATATCAAGTACAATTGAGACAGGAGGCGGTTTTATTGTAGAAATCCATCAGACTCCTTTATTCTTGGACAAAATTCTGAACTTGAGAGCTGAGTATTTTCTCTCATGGACGTTGTATTTAAAGGCTATTGTAGCCAAGGATGTTCTCTGTAGCATAACTCTTGCTGTTTGCACAACCTGCAAATGATCCAAAGCCCAGAGTTATAATTAAGGACCTTGTTACACCATAAAAGATTTTCAAATTTTAATCTATGACAACCCACACAGCACTCAGGGCTTAAATACTTTATTGACCAGCCTGGCAGGCTGACTGCTCTGTTGGAGCTGGGAGAGCCTTGCTCCAATTTATCTCTCCCACACTATGTATTTGTAGTCATAAATCTTTTGCTAGGCTCTATGAACATTAAAAATAGCCCAGCATTGCTGGCTTTTCTTCTGGTGCCATGAGAACCAAATCAAAGTTGCCAGCCTCCCATGGGCTTGCCATGTAATGCTGCGCAGGGAACATTTACATCTGTCTGGCCCTCCCTATCCCAGAGTCAAGTTAAACAACAGCATTTCCCATTCAGAATCTGCTCCCTGATCTGGATATCAAAGCTGAGCAGCAGCCTGGATCCAGCTGGTCCTTCGCCAGCCTGCATCTGTCCCGTTCTCTTGATGATGACTTTGCTTGGGTGTGTCTTCTTTGTTCTGCAGGGACCCCACTAGATGGAGCAGACTCACTGCACTGCCACTAAAGCCTGGCCACTGGGCTTCCACATGGATCACAGGAAGAGAGAGGCAGAGCAAACAGCAAAGAGTAGGGAACAGTTTCTGAAGATACAAAGGAGAAATCCCTCCAGTATAGGTCCCAAAGCAGAACAGAACTAGGCTTATAAACTAGAGGAAACCCACGAGCATGAGCCGGGTTGTTTAGAGGAAAGAGCAGTGAGTTTCAATGGAATTGTTATTTTGTGAATGTCCTTCTTCGAACATGAGAATGTGGTTTGGTTTGGACTTTTATCTCAGCAGTGACTAGAAAAAAGCTTTATGGGAGTCATCCATCCCACAGAAACAACGGGGGTATTACTGTGTCTCTTCTTTCTTCTTCTAAGCTCCTTCCCTGATCTTTTACAAAACCAGTTTTACTGAGGCATAATTGACATTCAATAAACTGCACTTATTTAAGGTGTACAACTTGGTAAGTTTTTATAGGTATTCACTCATGAAGCCATCACTACAGTCGAGATAATGAATATATCCATTACCCCTTACAGTTTCCTTGTGCTCTTTGTACTCTTTCCTTCCTATCCCTCCCCAGCCCATTCCCATCTCCAGTCAACCACTGGTCTGTTTTCTGTCACTATAAATTAGTCTGTATTTTCTAGACTTTTCTATAAGTGGCATCAAACAATAAGTGCTCCTTTTGTTTAGCTTCTTTCCCTCAGTGTAAATATTTTAGATTTTTCCACATTGAATCACGTATTAACAGTTTGTTCTGCTTTATTGATGAGTACAGTTGCACTGTGTGGCTATAATACAGTCCATTTATCCACTCCCCTGTCCATGGACATCCAAGTTGTTTTCAGTTTGGGGCTGTTACTAATAAAGCTGCAATGGACATTCGTGTACAAGTATTTGAATGCTTTCATTTCTCCTGGGAAAATACCTGGGAATAGAATAACTGGGTCATCTGAAAGTTTCTTAATTTTTAAGAAACTACCAAACTCTTTTCCAAAGAGACTTTACCATTTATATATATTTATATTCCCACCAGCTGAGAGTCCCACTTTCTCCACATCCCAGTGGATTATTGTTGTAATCCCTACTGTGAGATGCCTGACCAGCCCATATGCCCGTCTGCATCAAGCATGGCTTCTGGTCTCCGGCCCCACATCAAAGAGTCAAGGCTTGGGCTGGACAAAGAAGGAAGGCACTAAGCTACAGGATATTTGTGACCTAACATCAACAGGAACTATCTGTTTTGTGAGATTCCAGAGAACTAAAGAACTTTTACCTTATAGTCTTAGTCAAAATCATGGAGTAATACATCAATATGGATTAAAATTCCTGACCATTATTCTGTAAGAAGAAAGGAAAGTAAATATATTTTGTCTTTCATTTTATGGATTTCAGTAAATGTTGCTTGCACATTGACTAGAACATGATGCTCAGAGAGAAAGAAGTCCTTTAGACTGTTCTTTACTAAGAGAAACATGTTTCCAAGTGTGGCCCTTTAGCTTAAATGCCCAGGGCAGAAATCCCTTCTACATCATCTCTGAATACAAGTGACCATAAGTTTCTGGAGAGGCCGGGACCCTCCACCAGCAAAAAGATTATGAACCTCTAAAGGCTCAGATGATGTTTAATATTTTTTAGCAATAAAGTATTTTTAATTAAGGTGATACATTATTTTTTTTAGATATAATGGTATTACACACTTAATAGACTACCATATAGTATAAATATAACTTATATAGGCACTAAGAAACCAAAAAATTTGTGACTCACTTTATTGTGCTATTTGCTTTATTGCTGTGGTCTGGAACTGAACTTGCAGTATCTCCAAGGTCTGCCTATATCTTATAGGAGCCTCCTTAGTTATTCCCCAATCTCCTGTCACTCACACATTTATTTAAACAAGGTTTGTCCAAGATATGAGCAAAAACAGTGGCCAAAACTTTTTGCAGAATTCCGTATGCAACTCTAAGAATTAAGATATTTACATATTATTTAATATGCATATCTTGTTAACTATTAGGTGACATTATCATTAAAATTATGTCTTTTTAAAGTTCTAAGATGAAGTTCAGACCACAGGTACACAAAGTCATTTTAAATAAATATCCACAGAGAAAGGCATATGCAAAGGGAATGAATATTAATTGTCAGGCACTCTACTAAATAAAAGTTATTTCATAACTTACCTCATTTAATCTACTTTTCAATCATATGCTATATGTATGATTATTTTCACTCTGCAAACAAAATTTTAAATTCCCAAGGTCCCAAATCTAGGTTACGATTTTGACCCAGGTCTAACTTCAAGGCCCATGTTCTTTCCAGTACCCATAACAACAAGTTTAGATATTTGCTATTAATATTAGGGGAAATAATGACAGAAAGGGGGAGGTCAGAGTTCTATATCTATTGAATCTGCCTCTTTGGTCAATGGTCTCCACAATGAACCCTCCTTGATCCTGTTGTCCCAGAGCTTCAGGGCTAGACAGGGTGGGATGTTAGTGGGATGGAAAGGGTGTTGAACCCAAGGAGGGCTGGGGGTCATTGGATTCTTAGCTCTGGGCCTTAATTATACTAGAAAATGAAGAACTAATCACCCTCAACATGGTGCTCACAGAGAAATCTTGTGAGTTCTTGTCATTTCCTCACCACATCATACATCTCAACAGAGAAACGAGGAAATCTTCACAGAGAGCCTAGCATACCTACAATGGGAGCCAGGTGGAAGACTCAACCTACCCCTAAAACTTGCTTATGTGCATGTGATACTCGGCAGAGATGAAAACAAACAGAAAATTATAAAGTGCACAAAAGGATTTTCCACATTGCTGAGTGTTCACACTTGAGTTCCCCTTTTTGAATTCGTTATCTCAGGGCAGCATTTGGTTTCAAAAGCCAAGGCAGCTGAGCTGAAACTGTGTGCTGTTATTGCTTGAAATTGATGGGAATAACCTGCAAAGGCTGTGGTGTTCAGAACAAACTTTGCTCTTTGCAAATGCTTTGTCAGCAAACTCCACCCCTTATTTTGACCATTGCCAAATGTGGAACTCTATCCAAAATCTTAATTTAGGGCCCATTCCTGACCATTTGTTTTAATATCAGGTATATTTGGAAAGCTCACTTTATCTGAAGGTGTTTTTAAGCACTTTTCCTAGCTTGTGTCACTCCCATTTTCACATTCTTTAATTGGAAGGGTTTTAATCCCGGGTGAATATCTAGATCACACCCACAGAGAATCCATACACGCCTGCTGTTCTGTTAGGTTCTTTCCTCGGAGTCCCACAAACATGTCATTTCACTTCTAGCTCCTGTGCCTTTACTCATATGTTCTTTCCTTTTTCCATCCCAATCCTACTTGTCATTTAGCATCTGAGTTCCTACTCTTTCTCTAAACCTTATGAAACCACCAAAGCCTAAAGAGACCCCTTTAACTGCTATTGTTTGCAATTTGCTACTGGAAGTCACAAGGTAAATTTTAGTGCACATATATAATATAGTTGTATTGATTGAACTGTCTTTTTCAAAGTTATTGGTGCAATTAAATTGACCTTTTGCCAGTACAGAAATAACTTGTTTAATAAAGACTGAACAAATGAATTGAGCATAACTTTAAAACAGCAGATAAGCAGAACATTGGTTATAAAGCTTTTGTAAAATCACTGCAAAAGCAAAGTATGGACCCAGTGGTTAGCTTTGTGCCTAACTGAATAAACAGTTCTTAAGAGTCCAAAACCAGAAGTTAGGTGGTTGTGGTATCATATACCAAAGGACATGCTATAAGTGTGATGTTGCTTCCTAAACTCACCAGACATTGAGGAATCCACTTGAGTGCATTAGGTATGATGCTAGATCTCAAATCCCTTTGCAAATGGTAAGCACTATGCGAAGACAACGGTTGTTCAGGCACCACTTCTGGGCATCTACACATATTTCCCAGCCCAACCTCCAGGCCACTGACACTAAGTGGTAGATGATAGGACTGCCGAGACCCTGAAACACCAGGTTATCTAAGACCACAACCAAGTCCTCTGGAACCTTTGTATGTCCTCTGAAACACAATTCCACTTATTTCTACACAGGATCTTACATTCCCGATGGGAAATATTTCACTGCATACATTGGGTCTTTTGGTGAGCATTTTTTCTTTGAGAGAACATCACTTAGTGTGTTCTACACTGTGCCTGGCACCCTTACCAGGAGGCACAAAGAAACATAAGGCAGAGCCATTACCTGTGACACACTCACACTGTGCATTACATCTTAAAATATACATTTTATTCAAATCTGTGAATCGTTCCACATCTGAATCTCCTGGAAGTATATATTAAAACACAGGCTTCAGCACCTCCCCAATCTATTGAATCATCAAACTCTTTGGAGGTGGAAAGCCTGGAGATTCAGAATCTACACTTTAACAGGGGACTTAAGTGATTCTTACAAAATCGAAGTGTGGGAACTATTCTAATGAGGGTTATTGGTTTGGTACATGACTGAAGAAAGCACAAAACAGATTGAATGTATTTTGTTGTCTTTTGTGAGATGGCCATTCAGGTGTGGCCACAAGAAGAGACAGACAGAAGGCTGAGGAAAACAAAGTTTATTAAACTCAGAGGTCCTAGAGACAGGAGGCACAGCATGCCACACAGGGCCACCTTGGAAAGAAACCAAGGTGGTCAGAAGGCAGAAGACAATATCGAGGGGAAGATTTAGGTCAGAGCCTGTAGTGAGGTTTCTAGAGAATGTCGAGGCAGAACAGGGTGAAAAGTTTGGGATTGGCTAGTTTGAATAATTTGAGTGGCTTTAGGCTATAGGAATGATCTCTAGCACCTGGTCCTGGGATGATTAAGGCAGAGGAATGTTGCCTTCTAGGGTTTCTGGGCCAGATAGAATAGGTGTGGCTCTGGATGGCTTAGTCTGCATATCAAAGGCTTGCTCTCAGCTGGTCCTTTGTTATCTCTAAGAGTTAACTAGCTCTGGGAGGAGCAGTTTCTCCCCAGCTAGAGTTTTCTTTAAGGTATCAA
The DNA here is from genome assembly GCF_949987535.1 of Balaenoptera acutorostrata. Taxonomy (NCBI): domain Eukaryota; kingdom Metazoa; phylum Chordata; class Mammalia; order Artiodactyla; family Balaenopteridae; genus Balaenoptera; species Balaenoptera acutorostrata. The sequence goes on along the minus strand of NC_080075.1, from coordinate 20,513,002 downwards.
AATACCAACTATAAAGAAAATAAATAAATATTTTATATATTTAAAATATATATTTTATATATTCTGTAGACAGAATGGCACTTGTCTACAGGTGTGTGAATCTATAAATGGAATGAGGAGTTACCCCAAAGGAGATATGTGTAGGAAGCAAAAAAATGTAGACCAGACAGCATAACAACCTAGATACCCACTACTATACCCACTACTATTGCCTAGATTTGGAACATGAAATGTATCTGTGCACTGTGAGCAAGAAACACAGTTTATTTTTGTTTTTTAATTTATTAGGTTATATGTGGTATATGTATCAAGAGAGAAGAGAAGATCAAGGATAGTGGCCTGGAAAACATGCACATTTGAAGGGGCAGGTTTAGGAGGAGGCAATGGAGAAGAAGTGGTCAAGTTAGAAGGAGAACCAACAGATAGAGGGACACATTGCAAGGGAAGGATGGAGAAAGCTTCAAGATCCTGGTGAAGTTCAGGAACTCTATTACATGCTGTGGACAGTTCAGATAATATGAGGATGAGAATGAGGTGTAGATGCTGATGTCTGGTGTGTTCAGTATGGACAAGAGCATTAAATTGGGAAATTTGGGACCTCCCTGTTGCCAATAGCAACCATAATAACTGTATTTGCTATGTAACTTTGATCAATATGTTTAGGCCTCAGTTTCCTCACCCTTTAAATGAGGAGGCTGGAGACTTGACCTCTTAGACACCTGTGAGCCCCACCATTCTCTAATCAATCATCTCCCATCATCTAATCAATCACATCTCCCCTCTGTGAACCTCCCCCACCTGCCCGATTGTGACGCTGTCCCTCACTTTCAGACCTTAGAGTGTGTCAGTTTGTCTGTCCAACATCATACCTCGAACAAGTCTACCTTATGTGACCAGGGAGATAGCTCAAAATTTCTTTTGCATTTTTCTTGTTCCCTTCTAATCATACTGTTCTGGTTTCTCAAGTCCTACCCATCACATTCTTCCATTTTAGAATTCTCTGTGCTATCTTTACTGAGTCGTTCATGTCCAGCTTTCTGATCCCTTATAAATGAATTTTCTTTGTCATGTACAAAAAACACTCACCCATAAACTTGTATAACATATTACATAGGGGAATATCCAAGATTTAATAAGGCCTGAAGTCTAGAGGAAAATAAAATTAGAAAAACTAAATGGATTCTTACATTGGTTGGATACCAGAAACTCAGAATAAATATCCCAAGTGGTCTCACTCTGCAGGTTATTGAAATCTAGAATTTTTCACTGGAGCAATCTGCGTGTTGTTAGAATTGTAAAAGCCCTTTAAAATTAGCACTTGTAATTTTTCCGTTTTTTGGTGGGGGGTGATTTTTCAGGACTTTGAACTTCATATTGGAAACTGTGGCTATGTCTGTGACCTCATATCTCTTAGAGGTATTGACTAACAACTCAGTGTCTCTGTTCACCTTTATTGTTTCAGAGGATCACTCACCATTTCTATCATAGCCTCTTTTTTGCCCGGCCTGCTGAGCAGAAGTTCATCCTTCAGTCGGTTAGCAAGCTCTTGTCAAGATGGATGAAATTTTAGACTTATTCTGAAGCACAACCTCTCTCCGTCTGCTTTGGAAACAGCTAACAAATTCTTCTTGTTGTTTCAGATATGATCATCAATCTCCTGCCAGGGGAAATTAAGAACTGTTATTTGTTTGTTGGGTAGAAGAGGTTCTGGAGTTCTGAACCCTAATTTGTTTCTCATTCTTTGTGCTTTGCCCATAGCATCTGACTCAGGGTTTTCAGTTTTCTTTCATTTCTTGAGACTCATTGCCTTAAAATTTGTTTTATTCCATGACTGTCCCATTTAGCCAAACTTATCAACAAACAAACAAATACAACCACTCCTTAGCCCAGTTCTTGTCTGCCATCTTCCAACTACTGTGTACTTCCCTGGAGGGAGTCTCTCACCAGTTGGATACTTGATGACTTGCCCCAGGGGAGGTGCTATGTCTCTTGCTGGAGGTGGTTATAATTGGCTGACTCTCTTCCCACTTCCAGTGGTGGTGAATGTGCCTCTAGAACATAGGATATTGTTCCCTAGAATGAAGAGAGAGGCTAAAAGCTATATCAGGCCCAGCTTATGCAATGAAACAATGAGGTTTCTTTAAGTAATTTAAAAAATTTATTTAATGAGTAAAGCATCTGAACTTTGGATCTTGCTAGTGGTGTTACTGATGAAGAAATGATAGAGGCAAAGCGTGATTGTCTGATAAAAGAGGGAATCCATATAATTTACCTGAATGCTGTGACTGCACTGGCAGGTGGCAGGGCCTGGTTTTCTTTTCTGATCAGAGTCTTGACAGAGGAGTGCCAGTGCCTTTCTCTCCTCCATCATCAGTGGCTCCTTGGGTAGAAATGGTGATGATGTGGGTTTTACTTCCATGGCATAATCTTGTTTCTACAGAGTAACCTGGCAGGCAAGGCAAACTTTAATCCAGAGATAATGTGTTAGAGGCCAAGTTCGGCATCATGATTCTCCTTATTTCATGTCTCTTTCCTTATTTCATGTCTCTTTCCTCATGTATCTTTCCGCCATAACAGAGTTTACTTTTAAAGAACCTGCTAAAGCATTGAGACCAGCTCCTCTTTGCACAGGGCATGGATTACTCAAGATAGCAGAGCTAATAATCGGCAGATTCAGGGCCAGAATTCAGGCCTCCTGACTTCCCATCCAAGCTCCCTCGCCACATTGCTAGGCAAAGGAATCCCTTGGGAGATGAGACAAAGGCACTAGGATACTATTTATTAAGGAGTTAATAGTATAATCATCATTACCACTGACTGAGCACATCCTATGTGCCTGGCACTTTTCTAAAGCTTGCAAGTCGTTTTAATTTCATCTTTACCAACAGATTCTTAAGCAGGTATCATTATTATCATCTTTAAAAAAGAAGGAAACTGAGATACAGTAGGTTTATAGTTGGCTCAGATTCACATGGTAAGTCCTGGATTACAGATCCAAATGTGGATCTGTGGATTCTACAATACATATTCTTAACGGCTGTATGCTGCCTGTAAACATCCTTGTATGTTATACGTAGTTGTGATCATTTGTGCATGCAGATTTGTAGCCTGCTTTTTTCACGAAGCATTACTTGTTATTAACAACCGTAAGCATCCTCGTTATTAAAAATTCTTCATGATCACTGTATTAATAGCTTTAAATCTTACTTCTCTCATCTTGCTTTATGTTGTCTGTTTTTTTCTATTTCCTTGATGCTCTCCTTCTATTCTTTTTACTCCATGTATTCTGTTGTATTTCTATGATTTTCTGAAGCAATTTGCATTTAGGCATCTTGATTTTGTCATTACTGGTTGTTGCCTGTTTTTCAAATGCATCTTTAAACTTATGTCTAGAATGCAGTCCAATTCTAATGCTATGTGTACTATGATATTGGTAGATATTAAGCTTTCTCCAACTAGCCAAGACAAATACTTCAAGGGGAAACATTAACCCTAAAGTAGTTCTCAATTGTGAGCCAACTAAGGCTTAAGGGAGGTCAAATATCTGGGTTCCTGAATATTGCTGTTGATATCCTGACAGTTTTGTTACCTTAATTTTAGTCATGAAAGATTAGTAAATGGTATATGCGATAGTCTTTTAATAGCTCATCAAAAGTGTTTCTTCCCATTCATTTATAGATAAATTTAAGCAAGTCCTCAGGAGCAGGGGTTATTAGAACCTGTATCTTGATATCCATCTTGATTATGTGCCAACTGTGTATGACACCTGGCCCATGCCTTATACTTCGTATCTTGGTTTCTTCATCTTTCAAATGCAATTTGTGAAATAAAAATGATTGTAACAGCTGTCCAGTTGGCATCACAAAGATGGTTTTCTGAAAGACTTCAGCATCTCGGCACCCATTCCTATTTGGTGGGCTACCACTCCCATCACTGTCCCTTATTCAGAAACTCTCAACTTCCCCCCTTTGAGAAATGGCAATCCATGCAGAGGAAGAAACCTTGACTAAGCCTCACCACACTGCAATGAAAAACCGGGAAAGACTCAAGTAGACTCCTATTGAACCAAATAGATTGATTACCCCCAGTACATACTAAAGAAAGCCAACCAAACCAAAACTGACTTTCTATAGGTGATACACTTTCCCCAAGAGTTAGCCAAGATCTTCTGATCCATTTGACTCTCTCTGTCTTTGTTACTGAATGTTTATTTCTGAATTCTGAGAAGGCTGCAAAGAAAAGGAAATGCCAGAGAGCAAAACCTGCTTTGGGTTCTGTATCCATCTAGTTACTTGGAGAAGCCCACATTACCTGGAAACATTTAAGAGGCATTAAAGATAACAGCTTTTCCTTTTACCATTTGTGAATAGCCAACAATTCACAAGAAAATTGCCTTCACATTTTTAAAGTGCTATCCTATTAATAAACTTACAGATCAAATGTCAAAATTATAAATGGCTCAGGCGTTCATCTTTTTAATTAATTTTCAGTCAAAAGAATTTGATTTAATCCACATCATTGCTTACAATTTGTAAAATTTTGTTTATATAATAATCGGACTTAAACTTTCTTGAATCGGTTCCTCTGGGCACCTTCAGCACGTTGCTTGGGCCAGTGGCCACTATGATACTTAAAACATCCCTCTGTACATTACAGTAATTTATGTACACTTCTCTGTGCCGCACTATTTGGGGAGCTCTTGAAGATAAGAGACTAAATCTTATTTATTTATCTTTGTTTACCCTCTTAATATCTAGAACAGAACCTTGTATGTCAGAACTTCTCAATAAATATTTGCTGGATTACTAAACTCTGAAGAGGGGTTAGTATTAAGAAGATAATTTAAATACTTGCTCATTTGGCCATATGCCTAGTCTTCATGCCTTTACTTTTCTGTTAGTAACATCCTGTTCCTCCTAGTTTCTGAGGTACTAGCTAGAATCTTTGCAATGTAGTGCTTAGTTCTTTAGAAATCCAAGTTCTTGTCTCAGCCTCTTGCGTTATCCTGCCTTTTATAGGTGTTGTAAATTTGATCACCATCAAGGGCTATTAAACAACATACAGTGATAAAAATAGTTCCCTTTGCTGACATTAGGTGTTTTCTAAAATAACTTGATAAATTCTGGTCAACAGAAACTCTGTGTGATTTCAAAAGTCAGAAAGCAAGCTGCTGACACATATCTGAGCAGATACGAAAAAAATTGCTCTGCAGTTCCTCAAAAATATGTCCTAGGTACTTTTTATTATGACTAGTGGTTGACTTTGCCTTTATTCTCAGATATTATAATAGAACTTATGCAAGCTCACGAGGTTACAAGAGGCCTTGTAGGAGGTGACTTGTCTGCAAGGTGATGATGTATCTGCAGGAGGCATAATGGGTAGGGTGGGTGGGAAAGGTAAGTTGATGACTTTTGCGAAGAAGAGATTTGATTTTAAATTGTATTTATCAGGTTCTTAGGAAGAAGTATCGTGATGTTGGTACCTACAAGGAAGCCCTGGCCTTAAAATAAGACCTGGAAGCAAGAACTACTGACAATTTCTCTTCTTCCTTTTACTTTCTACTCCAATTCTAATTGAATATGGTTGCAAACTCCATTTCTTCAAGCTACATTTTTGCATTGTCCTTCTCTTTATTGACTGTTATATTGAAACCAGTCCAACTCAAAGTGGAAAAACATACCAAACTGGAAGTGAAGAAGCCAGGGATCTAGTTTCCCTCTGTGTCTATCCAGGTACATAAACTTGAGGGAGTTATGCAACCTTTCTGGGGCCATTGTCTATCTTTGAAAAGGAAGAGGATTGCACGTGATTTTTTTTCATTTCATAATCGAAATAACATTTTTTTCTAATTTAATTTTCTTACTGATGTATAGTTGATTTACAATGTTGTATTAATTTCTGTTATACAGCAAAGTGACTCAGTTATACACATATATACATTATTTTTTTATATTCTTTTCCATTATGGTTTATCCCAGGAGATTGGATAGTTCCCTGTGCTCTACAGTAGGACCTTGTTGTTATCCATTCTAAATGTAATAGTTTGAATCTACTAACCACAAACTCCCAGTCCTTCCCTCTCCCTCCCACCCTCCCCCTTGGCAACCACAGGTCTGTTCTCTATGTCTGTGAGTCAACAGATGAATGGATAAAGAAGATGTGGTACATATACAATGGAATACTACTTAGCTATAGAAAAGAATGAAATAATGCCATTTGCAGTAACATGGATGCACCTAGAGATTATCATAGTAAGTGAAGTAAGTCAGAAAGAGAAAGACAAATACCATATGATATCACTTATATGTGGAATCTAAAATATGGCACAAATGAACCTATCTACAAAACAGAAACAGATGCACATGATCTTTAAAATCACTCTACCCCTAAATCTAACAGACACCTTGATTAGTGTTCAAACCCTACTATTCCTCTTGACCTCCCTGCTTTTCTAGACTCGTTTCCTATTAGTACAGATCATTTTGTACCTGCATGGTATTTCTTAAACTATCTTTGGAATCCTTTTAGTGGAGTCTGGGCTCTCTACTTCACATCTCTCTCACTTTGCATGTTCCTTCAGGCCTTCCAGGCCCAAGGACGAAGTTGAGTCTGCATGTTCGTCTGCCTGCTGTTCTTTTGCACGTGCTTGGTTATAAGGTATATCTCCTTCCCTGTGTCTCAAACTTCCCAATCCTCTCTCCTCAGCCTCTTTTCTTTGCAACCTTCCTCAACTAATGTCTCCTATTTCAAGATTTGCTCTAGTGACATCTCTTTCAAAACCTTATTTAAGAGTCATCCATTCTGGGGACTTCCCTGGTGGTGCAGTGGTTAAGAATCCGCCTGCCAATGCAGGGCACAGAGGTTCAATCCCTGGTCCAGGAAGATCCCACATGCCGCAGAGCAACTAAGCCCATGCACCACAACTGCTGAGACTGCGCTCTAGAGCCCGTGAGCCACAACTACTGAGTTTGTGTGCCACAACTACTGAAGCCCTCACGCCTAGAGCCCATGCTCTGCAACAAGAGAAGCCACCGCAATGAGAAGCCTGCACACCGCAACGAAGAGAGTAGTCCCTGCTCGCCACAACTAGAGAAAGCCCACATGAAGCAATTAAGACCCATCACAGCCAAAAATAAATAAATAAATAAATTTATTAAGAAAAAGAGTCATCCATTCTGGAAGCATCGTTGTAAATTGAACTTAATCAATAAGGACTTCACTGATAGTCAAAAGCTGTAGGATTCTGGTCCCAGCCCTGCTTTAACAACAAGGTTATTTGCTTCTTTGGGCCTTGTTTTCCTACTTTTGTGTAATTCTCATTGATAGGGGTGGGGATGAAGTGCATCAGAGAATGTACTTCTCAGACGTCTTCACGAGCAGGTAGAGAATATAACAGTGAAGCAGGCCTGGGGTAAGGTCATAGAGAGGGTTGAAGACTGAGGTTAATTGCAAAGGTGTTCATTATTTCTTTTGTAAAGTAATTTGGATGTCAAACCAAACATGCTTGCCAGTTGAATTCAAACACTAGGCCACTGGTATGTAGGCTCTGAATTAGGTGGCTTCTATGGTGCCTTTTAATTCTAAGGGTTGATCTTTGAGTATCTGTTCTTTTTCTCTGACTGTGTCTCTGCTAAATGTATTCTTGTATGTGTGGTGTTATGTTTCTTTGTAAGATTTTTCTTGAACTGCTTCATCTGTCTTGACTCTTGACTCATATATTATTGGCATGCATTATTCATTTTATAAGCCCTGATAATACCTACCACATGCTTCTCCCCACACTGATCCTCAGGAAAAACCTTGCTGAAATTTGCATTGAAGATGGCTAGAAGTTAAGAGTTGAGGAGACTGCAGAAAAATACGAAGGAAAGAATGGAGAAAAAATATTTAAAACAGAGTAAGAAGCCATGGTAATAGAGAGGCCAGTGCAGTAGCTGGTACCTGGTACTTACACTGAATCGGTCCTATGACTTCACAGTAGAACACAGATTTCCAGAGTCAAGCTAGTGATAGCTTGACCGAGTGTTTCCCAAAATGGGGAGCCGAGGTGGTAGACAGCACCTTTTTACTATAATAGCTGGGTATTTTATTATGTGTTGGAACTGTTTCTGTGTATTTTAATGTGTGATTTCCCTTTTATAGAAGTAATAGGATTTTCTTATTAAATTTAGAAAAGTATTCATTAAATTATAGGATAGGTAGTCTATGGATTTAGCAAAAATCATGAAGGTATTATTCAAATTACTAGATTTTAAGAAATCCCTTATTTTTTCAAAGGAAGGAATTAACTTGGCAGTGATCACACCATGAGCAATTGGCAGAATTAGGCTAAATCCCACATGCGATAGGAAGGCCCTGGGTACTGGGTGTTGTCACCCTCTCTGTGACTTGGGCTGATTTTATGTTCCTCCTCTTATTATGCTGTTCATGTGGAAACTGGACCTAAGCCCAGACTCCCAGGGTTGTCCTGGACATAGCCGGGGATGTGAAATGGCCCTGACACAGCATGGGAGTTCCATAAATGCATGTCTCCCTTCCCCACATGCCAGCCTTCCTGAGTCACAAATCAGTTTTCTTTCCATTGTTCTGTTTGAGCATACCAGTCTCTCTATTCTTTCATGATTTGCAGAATATTTAGATATATCTTACATTTGTGTTGCCCTTTTAAAATAACCTCACCCACAGAATCAGTTTGAATCCTCCCATGAACGCGGGGGGGATTAGGAGCAGAAAGCAGTATTACCCCCATTTTTTACATGAAGATCAAGCCCCATGGTCATACAGTGATTCAGTAAGGGCTGGGGTTCCTCTCTCACAGCTGACTGCTTGCTGTTCCTTCTCTTTTTCCCTCTCTCTCAGAAAGAAAAATACTGGCTGATCTAAATGAAACCTAATTTCTGGTTTTCAGTCCTATATTTGTATTTCATAATGCTGATTTCTTTCAAATTGATTTTCTTGTTGGTAGTGAATTGTCCTGGGAGACAAATGACTAACTTGTTTCCAAAAGAAAATTTGTCCACCATACTCTCGTGCCTTTTCTTGAGATTCAGTACTTCTCCTGCCACCCCCCACCCGCCTCACGTTTAGTCATGTCTGAATAAAATGGCTCACATTTCCCTGAGGGAAAAATGATGCTTTTAAAAGAATGCTACATCGTCAATCTGAGAGGCTCATGATTGTTCCGGGAAAGGGTGGATTTGTTTAGTTAAAGTGTATATGTGTATGCGTGTATGCTAGAGTATAGTATATAGTATATTTACTTTCTAGATAGTATGTGTATATATAATATATATGTATATATGTATGCACGTACACTACAAGCTGTATTTTACATTTATGATCCCCATTGGCATTAGCTGAAGTGACATACCTCTGCCATTGTCTTTTTTTAAAATTTTTATTTATTTATTTATTTTTGGCTGTGTTGGGTCTTCGTTTCTGTGTGAGGGCTTTCCCTAGTTGTGGCAAGCGGTGGCCACTCTTCATCGCGCTGCGCGGGCCTCTCAGTATCCCGGCTTCTCTTGTTGCAGAGCACAGGCTCCAGACGCGCAGGCTCAGTAATTTGTGGCTCACGGGCCTAGGTGCTCCGCGGCATGTGGGATCTTCCCAGACCAGGGCTCGAACCCATGTCCCCTGTATTAGCAGGCAGATTCTCAACCACTGCGCCACCAGGGAAGCCCCTGCCATTGTCTTTTAATGCTAGGACTGGGTTTCGCTCAAAAAATACAAGTCTTTTTAAGACTGTATCTTTCTTCCACCCTTCCCCCAATCAAGTGGAATGTTCCTGAGATCTTTAGACGCCTGCTTGTGCTTTTAATACGCTTTTTAATACATTTGTGTCAGCAGTAATACTGCTTTATTAAATGAAGCTGTTTCAATGTGGGAATGTATTAAGCGCAGCAAGGTTTCTCATCACAGTGAGCTGGTGCGGCCGCCTTATCTGTAGCTGGTTACCAGCCACCCTCCCTTTATTAATGGGCTTCCTTTGCCAAGGGATGGGATGCAGCTTTTTCAGAAACCCATTAAATGGCACAGCCCTCAGCCATACAGTGTGAATGCAGTTTTCATCCTCCGCGTCAGGGGACATTATTCTCAAGGCTGTACGCGCGGGCTCTACCTACCCAGCATCGCTCTCTCAGGTGCTCTGCGTTTTAGGTCTTGCACTCGAGTCCATTTGCTCCTCTAGGCTGCCTTCATCACCCTGGAAGTTGAGACTGCTATGGTACATCGAAATACAAAATCATTAGAAGCTAAGAGAACATGGCAAGAAACAGCTTTTCTTTCCCAGAAAGCATTCAGGGTCCTTCAAGAAACTCCTTGGAACTTTGTTGCTGAGACATCTGTTACCCCATTGACAAGAAACGCCTGCTTCTGGATAGAAGCTGGCTGCCTGTTCAAGTATCCATTCAACTTCCACCTGGGGGAGTGACTCACTTGGGCCATCCCTAGAAGGTGCTCGTTCAGCCTCTTACTTGAACAACTTCACTAAAGCAGAATCATCCAGGTGCTGAGGAAGGCCAAGTCCATCACTGGGAGCTCAGCATGTTATCAGCATGCTTCTTTGTTAAGGAGAAACTTCAGAATTTTGCTGAAGCCAGATGCAGGACAGATTCCTGCGCAGTTGTGGGTGAATTGTTATTCTACAAGCTGAACAACAGTAACTGCAGGAAGACAACCTCTGAATTACTAACACTGTTGGCTGGTCTCTCCTGGGCTCGCAGTAGAAGATGTCCATCTGTCTAGAATGCCCAGTTTGTTCAAGGAGGGTTCATTCAACAAACATTTTATTGAGGTTTTTTGTGCCAAGGATGACCTCACTCCAGTAGAACCTATGGCTATAACCCAGTATTTCCTCTTTAGTTAAAATGGACATATCATGTTGAAAGACAGCTTGTTTATGTCCTCTGGAAAGTTCTAAGGAGTCAGATATACCAGTAAGAGGCCATTTTATTCTTCGTTGCAGCCTTGTCTTCACCCTACGCTTCGACTTCCTTCTTACCCATATTTTCTACCTCTTCTTAATTCTGAGATAGGTGGTTATAATTGAAAAAAAAAACATATAAAATATATGTGTATATATGAATATATAAATACATATATATATATAAATATATATATGTATGATAATTTGGAGGCAGAATCTTAATTGTTAGACATAAAGCTATCTTGCACTGGTTATGTTATTGTCAGAAAGTCACTTAACTTATCCTTAAAGTGAGAGTAATAATGAGACCCACCTTAACATCACTACAGGGAACACATTTTGAGATGATACACGTGATGAAAGGACTTTTTAATATATAAAGAACCTTGTGAATGTTAGTGGTTATCTTTTTGCTATAGGAGAGGGCAGTTAGAAAAGAGGACCATTCATCACATTCTGTGGCCTGGGTGTGGCCACCTGATAAATGCAGTGCAGGGAGAGAAGGCCGAAAGTAGATCTTCAAAGAGGAGTTTCAACGAATATGTGATGCATAGATCTGGGTGTCAGCGAATGTACCCGGATTTGTATGTAGGAGAGGATCCAGTGTGAAGACCAGGCTTACCCTGACCCAGCCAGCCAGTTTCTGGACAGTGAGTTACTGTGTACGATGCAACTCAGTCCTAAGTGAGTCATATGGATCTATCTTTTCCTCCAGCATTCACTCTCTCAGGTGTGTTATAACTCTGCCTTTGGCATTCTGTCAAGGATTAACAATAATTGAACAAGGTCAGTTCCATGAATATAGACATGCTCACAGTGAAATCCACATCCTAGCAATCATCAACACAGTCAGTTACAGTGCAATTTGCATTCTAAATTTTATTTGCACCCAGGAGGCAAGACCAGAGTCCCAAGAGGCTCTAATCCTTTTGTGGTAAAACTTAGCATTGTCACATACAGTTGTGTAGGTTGTACACTGCACAAGGTTAGGGTGCATCAGGCACACCATAGACATCAGAGAATTGTGTACTTACCATGACAGTTTTCCTAAAGTGTCTTTTTCTAGGAATCCAACATTTTATAACATGTTTCTAATAGATGGAAGTATGGGTCAGCTAAAATAATAAATTTCTTTTGCTTTAAAGAGTTTTACTGCTCTTTTTGTGAGCCTTGTATGTGAGCTCTTCCTACCTTGGGCAGAGTGGCAGTCCATTCTTCTTCGAATGAAGTGAGCAAAACTTCCTTGTAAAAATCTTCCAAGGTGAAGCTTCAGGTTATTTCTACACGTGGGGAGCTTGCAGCTATTCCTAAATAAAAGTAAATTCAGTATCTGCAAAGTCAGTTTAATGTGTTCAACCTGTGTTCACAGAGCCCTGTTCTAAGGGAAATAGAAGTCAGGGTCCCCGGACATACAACAGTGCAAAGCAGAATGCAGTTCAGGGATTTATTGAGTGTCTGAGTCTGTGAATGGCATGGCAGAGTTTGTTACCAAATGCAAGTTCATGTGTCTGATGCACAGTGAGGCCAAACAATACTGAAACGTCAGACTTTGGAGCAGAGAAAGGTTTATTACAGGGCCATGCAAGGAGAATGGGTGGCTCATGCCTCCAAAACCCTGAACTCTCTGAAGGGTTTCAGCAAAGCATTTTTAAAGGCAAGGTGAGGGAGGGGTGTGGTCGGTTGTTGCAAACCTCTTGGTGTGGGAATCCTTTGTTCTCGAAGCTGTCCACATAGGTCAGGTCACAATGTTCCTGTAAACCTCCAACAAGACAAATGTTATTCTCTCTTCTGCAACTTTTTACCTCTGTATGAATGGAAAAGTGTTATACCCTTAAAGGTCAGAGGCTTGAGAATGGGCTATCCCATATATTTCAGGCTATAGGCAACATTCTTAACTCCAAGCAAAAGCAACGAAGTACAAAGGTTTAAGTAAAAGAAACAGATCTAATATGGAGTCAGATTTGTTCTTTCCTATTACAACTTCACAAATGGGAAGGAGGTGGTGGTGTCTGCACTAGAGGAACTGACACAGGTTTGAGCAGGGAGGGACTGTCTCACTGAATCATCTGTGGCAAATAGACCATCCCGCAGTTTCCAGACCTCATCTGCTCTTAGGTGGGGACCTGAAACTCTTTAACATGTGATTCTACATTTGAGGACTGCTTCCATTGAAGCATCTTTAGGGCACATTTTCACAGGCATCACAGCCACAACCTGAAGGGAAAGCAGAGGGACTCCCCATGTTAACCTCAACCGTGGGTGGTGAGGCAGTTAGTTGCTGATAGAGCCTGGATTTCTCCAGCAGGCAAGAGGACACATGTGAAGTTAGGGCTGGCAGGGCCTTGGTGGAAAGGACTCTGCTGTAGCCTCCTCGTTACCTAGGGACAATTAGTGGTAATTGTGAATGTTATTAGCATCATAATTAAGTCTATTGCTACAGAGCAGGAGAACCCCAGTGAAGGAGGAGAAACACTTTAATGTCTAGTCAGTAGCATTATGAGGTTCAGTGCCAGAACTGGGTGGGATTCAGGTTCTGAAACCCCATCTCTGCCTTTGTGTTGCTCTGGGATGTTCTATAGCAGCTCCAGGTGTGCTTGGCTCACGGCCCAATTAGACCTTCTCGATTCAGGCAAGATCCCTGAATCCTGATTTCTGTGCCTGGCAGTGTCTAGACACTGGGTAGCACTATACAGATTGGACTGGCCCATTTTGGGATGCTTTCCAACTCAGACATCATCCCTAACATTGACCCCATTTATTCCACTGCTCACTGAATGTCAGGGTTTTGAGTAGATGCAAACACAGCACCAGGGAGAGAGAGAGACAGAATTGCACTGAGTAATTGTGGCTGTGACATCTGCAAAACCAAACCTTCTGCGGTAATTTGATCTTTCCTGGATCTTGCCCAGCCTCTGATGATGTACTGAAGCTGGTCACGGGGCCCCTGAGCTGCCTCTTGTAGTGACCCACTCTACACTGCTCTTCACAATGGCCTTCCATCCTCTCCCATGGGCTCCTGTACCAAGAAGCGGCTGCAGTGCAGTCCTAAGTGCCCCATTCTGCCCCTCGACCAGAGGTTCAATGCACTCATCAGATTCCCTGTGGGTCCCTCAGGATGTTCCTGAGACATACTGAAACCCAGGAATCTCCTCTGATACAATTTTGTCTCAAACAAGATGTATAATGGGCTTCTTAAACTTCATTTCAGCATCATGTGGCAGAAAGAGGGATTAAGCTATGATGTAGAATATGCAGGTTTCAAGCTTCATACCTCAACTAAGTTACTATGTAACAATGGACAAAGGATTTAATTCTTTCTCTTTACTAAAATTTATCCTGGCTAAATGAGAGAGCTGATAGGAGCATTAAATGAGATGATGGCCGTGCACCTAGCTTGAAAATTAAAAGGCATGTTTTATAATCTTGGACCACAGTATCAATATGTGGCCAATAAGAATAATAATAACAGCTAACTTTTGGGCCCTTACTATGTGCCAGGTATTTTTCACACTTTATCTCTTTTAACCTTCATGGTAACCCAATGGACTTCGTGCTATTATCATTCTATTATTATCCCACATTATTATAGAGACTTCTAATAGATAAAATTTTTTCCTAGTCTTCCAATTCTGTGACAGAGTCAGTTTTCAAATCTTGGCCCACTTCTGAGCCTGTACTCTTAAGCATCACACTATGCTATTTCTCAATAATGAAGTAATTAGCAATAATAATAATAATAATAATAATAATAATAATAATAATAATAAACTACCTGAAAGATTAATGTTCTGTTAATGTGACAATGAGGGGATATGATGGAGGGTCAGCTGTCACTGTACATTTTGTAGAAATAGTTCTGGAGCCATAGCACTATTTCTAAAAGACTTTAATCTGAATAGATCTCATTTACTGGTGCCTAGGGCTCTGTCTTTGCCTGGAGACTCTGGAATGGTTTGGCTGACATAGTTAAGTCTTTTCTAGTCCTATGATTCCTGGTAAGTGTTTTCACAAAACAGAGGCTACATCTGTTTGTTTCCACTAATTGAAGAAAGTTCACTTCTTTGTTTGGTTCTTTGGTTTGGTTCTGTTTCAGAATGGGGCTTTTAAAGTAACCCCTGTGACCTCACTAACATAAACCAATGGAATAAGTCAAGGAAACCAAGACTCAGAGATAGGCCAGAGGTTGGGAATTGTAATCAGGTTCTCAGAGCAGGAATGATAACTCAAGTGTGCAAGACAGCAAAGAGCAGAGCCCACCTACATCACATATGTGATAAGCTCCATTCTCTCTGTTTAGTGGAATCCCAAGGGGTGGGGGAAAAGTCTTAATTGATAATTGGTAATTGAATTAAGGATTTAAAGACATACACCTCACTTTTTGGGTTGCACCTTTTCCTGATGTCTACCTGGGCATTTCTTCCAAAATATTTAGGTGGGATTTGTTACCTACCAGGCCCAGTGCAGGTCCTGGGGACCGACTGCTGAAGGGCAGACCCAGCCTCTGCTCTCATGGTGCTGACAGTCTAGTGAGTCAGCCAAGTGCCTGGTGTCACCACAGCCACACTGTTCTAAACATTTGGAGTGTTTGCTTTCCAAGCCTTGCTTGAATTACTCGGCTATATGTTAATTGTTCAAAGCAGGATGCAACATTTGCTTCTCAGTTCACATATAAATACGGCTCTCCGCAAATGACACAAGCACCTATAGAGTTAGCAGAAAATTTAAATGCCCATTTGCTAACTTTATTTTCGTGTGTGTGCTGCAAGTGTCAGTTCAGGTTTTGCTGGTCAAACACACCTTGTAATGGGCTTTGGTAATTTAACTCCTAGGAATGGCTTGGTTACAGAACCCCATAAATGTTTATTGACTTCTGCTTGCTGGCTTAGGTTGTAGGTTAGAATGTACCTCAGAAATTAGCTTCACTCAGTTTAATGACTTCATTACAGAGCAGTTTGCATGCTCTTAAGCACTTCCTAATATATTTTTAACACCAGTTTGTAGCTATCATGAGCTCTTTCTGTGTAGTCAGAGAGGCAGGTTGGCTCCTTTATTTTTTTTTATTTTTATTTTTTTAAATTTATTTATTTATGGCTGTGTTGGGTCTTCATTTCTGTGCGAGGGCTCCCTCTAGTTGTGGCAAGCGGGGGCCACTCTTGATCGCGGTGCGCGGGCCCCTCACTATCGCGGCCTCTCTTGTTGCGGAGCACAGGCTCCAGGCGCGCAGGCTCAGTAACTGTGGCTCACGGGCCCAGGTGCTCCGCGGCCTGTGGGATCTTCCCAGACCGGGGCTCGAACCCGTGTCCCCTGCATCGGCAGGCAGATTCTCAACCACTGCGCCACCGGGGAAGCCCCAGGTTGGCTCCTTTAAATGGCCAAGATTTTTTAAAAAATGTCCCTGAAACAGGTTTCTCCTTGTAGTGTCCAGGTGGTTGAGGACCTTTGCTAATAATATAGTTAGGGTAACAATTTGAATACTCTAGCCAACTTTAGAGCTATAAAAAGATCAGTGTGTTAGTCATTGCTTTTTCTAAGGGAGAAGAAGTAGTGATTGCTCATAGCCATTTGAAAATTATATTTATGGTTTACATAAAACCAAAGGTAATAGATGTTGATGAATATTGATAGCCATTTATTAGTATGTATCTGTGATCAAATGAACTCAGCTTTCTCCCTATGCCTAAATAGGGTGTTTTAGGAAGAATATTAACCCTTTTGTGATTCCCTAAGACTTGTTATTACACCTAACTAATGAACTGTACATAATCTGGTGACATCTAACTAAGCTAACTACTTGCTCTTCTGTTAGTGCATTGGAACCTTCAACTTCTGAGAAGGTGATTTTTAAAATAAGATGAATAATTTTTCTTTTAATTATAAATACATGGTACTTTTGAAAAATATATGTTAATATGTGAATAGGTACCAAAATGTTAATAGTAGTTCTCTCCAGGTGGTAGGAACATGAATGAATGAATTTTTTAAAATATGTTTTTTAATTTTAGAATATATATAATACATACTATATATAAATATATATATAATATATACTTTATATTATATATATATAAAGAGAGTGATCACATTCCTCAATATTATTTTCACTTATTTTACACTAATTATATAATAAATTTTGAAATATTTTCAATTTTGTATTCTTTCTGAATATAAATTTTATGGGCTGCAGAGTGTTCTGTTCTAAAGATTAACTACTAACCAGTTCCTTATTGTTAGGCATATGGATAGCCTCCGGCTTTTATGATTGTACTAATGCTTGTGTATGCACAATTTTGTGTATCTATTTTCTGTACAAGTTTTGCGGTATTTCCTAATGAGAATGTCTTTAAAATGGAGTTGCTAGATAGAGTGATTGCCTTTGCTGCTTCTCTTTTCAGCCCTGACCTTCTCTGAGGATTTCCTCTGTGGCTGTGCAGTACGAGGTTGCTGGGATCTACAGTGTAGTCCTTTGGACCTCTCTCTACCTTTGCTTCCACCATTTACACATACTCATATTGCATTCCATTGCCTTGGGGCTGCTTTATTATTTGTGAGAAAGGGCTCTGGAAGGTTTAGCTAGGTAGAGTTCACTGTGTCTTAATCAACCAGATAGAAATATCAGTGCCATCCCTGCTATCTTGTTGGTTAGTTTATATATTATTCTTACTAATTATCAGCATGTCCTTAGCTCAAGCCCCCAAAAGGTTCTAAAGAACTAAAAATTAGGATCCTCTACAGAATTTTCAAATCCTAACAAAAAGACTGCCTATTCTGTCCACAACAACAATATTGACAAATATTTAAAATAACAAACAGAATAATAGCTAACAAAAATTCCAGTGTGCCAGACTTGCATTATCTAACCTGACCCTTAAGAAAGGAATTTCCTTAGAAATTAATTTCAGAATACTCTTTTGACTGGGGATGGGTGTGTGTGTGTGTGCATAATTGCTTAATTGGTTTCTTGGTTCCAGGAGAATCTCTTTATTCATTTTCATTTGTTTTCTGTCTCACCTGATAGGGTGGGAGTGGTGGCAAGGAGAGTTTAAAATCTACACGTATTTTGTTAAAACTGTTTTGTGCATTAAAAAAACTGAGAACTGGAAAGGTTAGGAGACTCTCATGTGGTGAATTTCGTGTTAAGGATTGAGCCTAAACGATCTTCAGTATGCTATCCGCTAGTCACAGTAGACTACATTTAAATTAAGTGAAATTTAAAATTTAGTTCCTTAGTCATTGTAACCACTTCATAAGTGTTTTTTAATCACATGTAGTTAATGGCTACCATATTGTTACAGAAATTGCTAAAGAAATGTTGTAGAACATTTCTATTATTGCAGAAAATTCTACTAGACAGCTTTACTTTTTCACCTCCAATCTAATACTGGTTCCACGGTTCCATTGTAGTCTCTAGGAAACATTTTTCACAGCCACAGACTGCTTCCAGAGCAACCTGGCTTCTTGTAACTTTGTGTGCAGACCTTCTAAGAGCAATGCATTATTGTATTCCAAAGCCATACCTAGGATTATTAAAGCATATTGTAATGTCACTGTATTTAAATTACCCATACTGGATGCACAATTACCACCTTAGGTCTTTTAATATACACATCCCTTAATTTTGCATTTTTCTTAAACATATCAATTTGCACTTAACCATAAATAATAGAGTGCTTAGCTCATACATATCAATGAGAATCCCCTTCAGAAGTGAAAAATTGCTTGCTTAATACCAAGGAGTATTTTGGAGAACGTCAAATCCCTTGACAGATGCTTGTTGCCGCAAGGATTAATTTTCTTCTGCTTGTAACTAAAAGAGCATCAGTTGCATTTCACTATTTAACGATATTGGAGGAGAAAGTTATAGCAAAATGATTTACAAATAGTAATTGCATTTCTCAGCTTACCTATCTGCATAAATTAGCACAAAAACTTAATCTACATTTGGATATCAGGCCCAACAGTACCAATGTCTGTATCGTCACCAACCACACAAGAAGATGTTTGCCTTTGTACTAGGTAAACAGTTATCAGAAGTTGTTTCATGCCCTGACATTCACATCTTTTTCCACTTGGTTTTGACTTTACCCATTGGCAAGAGAGACATTTGTCTAGAAGTTTTGATTTCAGTGGCTTGAATGGCCACCATTATCTTCATTACTGGTTGGTGCCTGGAATTCCACTGCTAAATAACCTTTCTTCCTATTAAAATGAAAATATCTCTGGAGTAGGGTAATATTATCAATAGAAGATGATATTTCAGCTAGGACTTGAAGGATGTGTATCAATTTTCTAAGTGGAAATTGGGAAGAGAGGACAGAGGTGTGATAAGAGCATTCCAAATCAAAAAAAAAAAAAAAATGTGCAAAGACATAGTAATTTTTCTGGGGGACAGTGAGTTTTGTGGAACTTAAGGTATGTAAAGGATAGCACTGAAAATGAAATTAAAGAAATAAGCCAAAGCCAGAATAAGAAGGGCCTTGATTGCATTTATAAGGCTTTTGGACTTTAGTTTACAAGTAGGAAGGGCATTGCAAGAGTTTTCAGCAGAGGAACAACGTGAAAGCTTTGTACATGTGAAAGATTTCTCCAACAAAAATATGAAGGCTAAATGGGAAAAGAGTGGTACTTGAGGAAGGGATACCAGTTAGGCGTTTGTTGGTAAAACCAAAGTAAGAGATTTCAAATGTCAGAACAAGATGGTGGCAGTGTCATTGGAAATGAAAAAGTGCACAGGGATGCAGGAGACATTTGGAAATTATCCAACCTTCCCTCCTTCAGCTATTTTAATATAAATGATTCAGAGTCCAGTCCCTGAGACCTTTCCAAACTTGCATGTAGAGCACCCTTCTCTTATTATGCTTAGACTTAACTGCTGCTCCCACCTCCATTATTTAGCCCAGTAAGTACCATAGTATTCTGTGTTGATCCCTACCTTTTCTCCTGCCTGTGCCCCATCTCCTCAGCTAATATTTAAGCTTCTAGAAGTCAGAAACCTTGGATACCTTCCTTTATCATCCTCTACAGACAAAGAAACAATTGAGATGAAAGGAGTCTGAGATAGTGTTTACCAAATCTGAAAATCACCTGGAGCTTTTGAGAAATAAAGGCTCTTTGATCCCAGCTATGGAGCTTCAGATTAACTAGGTCTAGGATGGGATCTAGATATTTGTTTTTTATTTTTGTTTTTGTTTTTGTTTTTTTTTACTTTCAGATGATTCTGATGGCCAGCCTGGTCTGTTAAACTGTGGGCAGGGTTTCTAATTCTGACCTTAATCTTGTCTGACTTTGTGGTATCAGTCAAGTCACTTGACTTTCAGGGTCTCAAATTTCCTCATTTGAGAAATTACAGTATTGAAGTAGATGATGCTAAGGTTGGTTGCATCCATCAGTCACGGAGTTTACCTAGATAAGGTTACTTCCTGGGTCATAACTAATTCCTCATCCTGGGAGTAGAGTGTGTATTACTTTTCCCAGACTGTATTACCTTGAAGTCCTTCATACCAGTGGTCCCTCTCACACTCCATGGAGGGGTCCTCTTGCCTGGGGATTCTCCCTGTGGGCTGCGTGGGCACACAACCGGAGAAAACTAATGGCTGGTGCCGTCGCCCACAGGCAAGCGTGGTTGAGAGGCCTCTGTGGAGCACAGATGGTGGTAGGTGGCTGAAGGTGTGTGGGGGGCTCTCTTCAGAAGCCTGTGGGCCAGCATCAGCTGTGCCCGTGCCTCTTGCCAGCTTTTCGCCTACGGATCCTCCTTGGTTCCTGAGCCACGCCTCAGGTGTGCTATAAGCTTGGTGATTCATTAGAAAATTTTGCTGTGCCCTCTTCTTTGATGAGGAGCTAGTAGGAATTTTCCTGTGCTAGCTTGACAGCCAGCTCCCTCTTACTTAACCACTATGGATAAAGAGTCATTGAGGCTCAGTATTTAAAAAAATAATTTTTCTCTGTTTTGCCTTCCTGACTGTACTTCATGGGAAGAAGCTGCTTTTGGAGCCATTAGTGCTGAACTGGGCTGCAAAGTGAACCAAGGGATGAGCCACTTATCCAGAATGAGAGATCCAGAGGCCAAACCTGATCAGTACTACCACCTGCTCCTGGCCCAGAGCAGGCGTCTTCCTAGTCCACTCTGGACGTCCTGCCTTCTGAGCAGCGGTGCTCACCTGGGATTCTGCAAGAGGGTGAAGCCCTAATGCCTTGAGGCATCCATAGTGTGAAAGGGATTCACTTCTCCTCTACGACTCTAGAATGGTATTATTTATGTACCATCCCTGAGAGAATTGAAAGCCACTCAAATCACTTTATGTGTTCTGAGGATCAAGGAGGAACCCAGCTGAGAAAGACCTGTGTCTGGCCCCCCAGGGCCCTCAGGGACACCACTTAGGACATTATTCCCTGAGGATTATAGTCCTGCTTTCATCCACACTCATGGACTCCTCCTCCTCATTGCACCCTCTCCCTTCCTCCTTTTCCTCTCCCCCCACATCTTCACTCCCCACCCCCATCTTCCCACAAGTTCTCAGAGGATGTGCAATGCAGGGAGGGGGAGACCTTTAATAAATACGTTAAACTCTCTGAATAGCATTCCCAGAACAGGGTAGGTGTAGCAAGGTGGAGAGTAGAAAGAGAGATGAAAAACTAAAAGAAAGGACTGAGAAGGAGAATCGAGAGCAAAGACTGTCTTATGCTGACAAAAAGCAAAATGTTGGGCCCAATACATGACACACTTCCTAACTGGTAGCCTAATTGGATTTTGCCTGGCATCTGAGTCTATAAGGCTGAGGCAGACAGACACTGCCCCTGCCCTCATGTGACTTGGGGTTGAGTAGGGAAACAGATTGCATCAAATTGCCACCCAAATGCATCATTATCAATGACAGTATGTGCTAAGAAGGAGGGTACTAGCTGTTATGAAGACATAAAACAGGGGACTCTGGGCTAGTCTGGGGAGCATGGAAAAGCTTTCCTGAGGAAGGTACATTTGGGGAGAGACTTGAAGGATGAGTAGATACGCACTAGACTTGAGAGCCAAGGTGGGAGTTGAAGTATTCCCAGAGGAGTGAACAGGAGACAGAGTAAATGCATTTTTCCTCCAGAGTCAAAGAGGATAGGAGGGAGGGCAAGATTGCTTGATTCTTTGCTTCCTTTCGTATAAATTCCAGAAGGAATTTACTGAAGGGGGCTGTCTTAATACTTCTCATCAAACCCAGGTAAATGTGGACTTGAGTTTATGCTTTGAAGTGGCGGCAGTCTGCTCTGGAAAACGGGCAGTAAGCCAGTTTCTGTGCAAAAGCTGTAAGCCCACAGAGCCCAGCTCTTGCTTTTCTGGAAACTTCTACCACACTGTGAGTTGGAGTGGCAGCTGCTGCCCTGAAGATTGTGCCCATGCCAGACACAGTTTTACTTATAGCCCTGGACCCCAAATGCAAGCAAGCACGGACTGGCACAATTTTAAAGCAAAATTACAACCCAATAATGGAGAGTGGATGGATGGGTGTAGAATGCTATCGATTCTGAAGAGATCTCTACTTCTTTTTGTAGTGCTTTAAAATTTGCAAACCTTTTCTACATCTATTTTATTTTCATTTGATAGCTACACACCATCTCCCTTTTACAGGAGACAAAACCATGTTATGGAGAAATGAAATGACTTATCAAAGTTCACAGACCATATTCTTTACAGTTTTCCTCATTGATTCTTTTTTTTTTTATTTATTTATTTATTTATTTATTTATTTGTTTATTATTTTTGTCTGTATTGGGTCTTCGGTTCGTGCGAGGGCTTTCTCCAGTTGCGGCAAGCGGGGGCCACTCTTCATCGCGGTGCGGGGACCGCTCTTCATCGCGGTGCGCGGGCCTTTCTCTATCGCGGCCCCTCCCGTTGCGGGGCACAGGCTCCAGACACGCAGGCTCAGCAATTGTGGCTCACGGGCCCAGTTGCTCCGTGGCATGTGGGATCTTCCCAGACCAGGGCTCAAACCCGTGTCCCCTGCATTAGCAGGCAGATTCTCAACCACTGCGCCACCAGGGAAGCCCCCTCATTGATTCTTATTCAGGACTAACCCTCCAATTAGGATCAAAACCTTCCATTTCGAAAAAAATGGCAAGAAAAGTGAAATCAGAAAATCCAGAAAGACAAATCTAAGACAAGATTTAGTATAATTTCTTACATGTTCTCTACCATCTCAATGCCTATATAATGAAAATTTATAGTCTCAAGAATAATCCCATGCTGCCTTGTAAATCATTGAAGAAAGATTTAATTTAGCTCAGGCCCATTAAGTGTATTTTATTGTACTCTGAATCACTGGTATGGGATACATATGACAACTCTTAGGAGGCTAGAATATCACAATAAAAAGAAAAAAAAATCATTTTTTCAGCTTTTTTATATAAACTGTTGATCACTATACTAGTCCAATGCCAGAAACTGATAAACACACCCAGAAGCAGTCCAGATGTTGGAAATGCCAGGGACTCCTTGACTAGTCTGCAATCCTTTACTGAAAATTATGACTTTTCTAGACCATCTTTAAAGTAGCAAAGTGCACGCAAGTGAGAGATCTATGTATTTCCATGGAGCAGTGAGAGAAATAGCTGTCTCCTAAAGACAGCAAGCAAGTTTTCATGGCTGTAACATACAATAAAGGCTTAAGAGATTGTATCACCCCTTTTGCTATTGGAACTTGAATTTTTATATTAAAAGAATACCTGAGTTTTACAAAATTGATAAACATTTAGCCAGACTCATCAAGAAAAAGAGGGAGAGGACTCAAATCAATAAAATTAGAAATGAAAAAGGAGAAGTTACAATGGACACCACAGAAATACAAAACATCCTAAGAGACTACTACAAGCAACTTTATGACAATAAAATGGACAACCTGGAAGAAATGGACAAATTCTTAGAAAGGTATAACTTTCTAAGACTGAACCAGAAAGAGATAGAAAACATAAACAGACCAATTACAAATAATGAAATTGAAACTGTGACTAAAAATCTTCCAACAAACAAAAGTCCAGGACCAGATGGCTTCACAGGTGAATTCTATCAAACATTTAGAGAAGAGCTAACACCCATCCTTCTCAAACTCTTCCAAAAAGTTGCAGAGGAAAGACACTCCCAAACTCATTCTAGGAGGCCACCATCACCCTGATACCAAAACCAGACAAAGATACTACAAAAAAGGAAACTTACAGACCAATATCACTGATGAATATGGATGCAAAAATCCTCAACAAAATACTAGCAAACAGAATCCAACAACACATTAAAAGGATCATACACCATGTTCAAGTGGGATTTATCCCAGGAATGCAAGGATTCTTCAATATACGCAAATCAATCAATGTGATACACCATATTAACAAATTGAAGAATAAAAACCATATGATCATCTCAATAGATGCAGAAAAAGCTTCTGACAAATTTCAACACCCATTTATGATAAAAACTTTCCAGAAAGTGGGCGTAGAGGGAACCTACCTCAACATAATAAAGTCCATATATGACAAACCCTTAGCCAACATTGTTCTCAATGGTGAAAAACTGAAAGCATTTCCTCTAAGATCAGGAACAAGACAAAGATGTCCACTCTTGCCACTATTATTCAACATAGGTTTGGAAGTCCTAGCCACAGCAATCAGAGAAGAAAAAGAAATAAAAGAATACAAATTGGAAAAGAAGAAGTAAAACTGTCATTGTTTGCTGCATGATACTATACATAGAGAATCCTAAAGATGTCACCAGAAAACTACTAGAGCTAATCAATGAATTTGGTAAAGTTGCAGGATACAAAATCAATGCACAGAAATCTGTTGCATTCCTATACATTAACAACGAAGGATCAGAAAGAGAAATTAAGGAAACAATCCCATTCATCATTGCAACAAAAAGAATAAAATACCTAAGAATAAACCTACCTAAGGAGGTAAAAGACCTGTACTCAGAAAACTATAAGACACTGATGAAAGAAATCAAAGATGACACAAACAAATGGAGAGATATACCATGTTTTTGGATTGGAAGAATCAATATTGTGTAAATGACTGTACTACCCAAAGCAATCTATAGATTCAATGCAATCCCTTTCAAATTACCAATGGCATTTTTCACAGAACTAGAACAAAAAGTCTTAAAATTTGTTTGGAGACACAAAAGATCCCCAATAACCAAAGCAATCTTGAGGGAAAAAAACAGAGCTGGAGGAATCAGACTCCCTGACTTCAGACTATACTACAAAGCAACAGTAATCAAGACAATATGGTACTGGCAAAAAAAACCCAGAATATACATCAATGGAACAGGATAGAATGTCCAGAGATAAACCCACGCACCTATGCTCAACTAATCTATGACAAAGGAGGCAAAGATATACAATGGAGAAAAGACAGTCTCTTCAATAAGTGGTGCTGGGAAAACTGAACAGCTACATGGAAAAGAATGAAATAAGAAAACATCCTAACACCATACACAAAAATAAACTCAAAATGGATTAAAGACCTAAATGTAAGGCCAGACACTATAAGACTCTTAGAGGAAAACATAGGCAGAACACTCTATGACATAAATCACAGCAAGATCCTTTTTGACCCACCTCCTAGAGAAAGGGAAATAAAAACAAAAATAAACAAATGGGACCTAATGAAACTTAAAAGCTTTTGCACAGCAAAGGAAACCATAAACAAGACGAAAAGACAACCCTCAGAATGGGAGAAAATATTTGCAAGAAGTTACTGACAAAGGATTAATCCCCAAAATATACAAGCAGCTCATGCAGCTCAGTATCAAAAAAACAAACAACCCAATCCAAAAATGGGCCAAAGACCTAAATAGATATTTCTCCAAAGAAGATATACAGATTGCCAACAAACACATGAAAGGATGCTCAACATCACTAATCATTAGAGAAATGCAAATCAAAACTACAGTGAGGTATCACCTCACACCAGTCAGAATGGCCATCACCAAAAAGTCTACAAACAATAAATGCTAGAGAGGGTGTTGAGAAAAGGGAACCCTCTTGCACTGTTGGTGGGAATGTCAACTGATACAGCCACTATGGAGAACAGTATGGAGGTTCCTTAAAAAAACTAAAAATAGAACTACCACATGACCCAGTAATCCCTCTACTGGGCATATACCCTGAGAAAACCATAATTCAAAACGAGTCATGTACCACAATGTTCATTGAAGCACTCTTTTCAATAGCCAGGACAGGGAAGCAACCTAAGTGTCCATCGACAGATGAATGGATAAAGAAGATGTGGCACATATATACAGTGGAATAGTACTGCAATTTTCTTGAGTAATATATTTTTCAACCCAGATAATTACAGCCTTCAACAACTCAATATAGCCTACAAGGTAAACAGGTTTTCAGAGGGGAGCTTCCTTAAGAAAATATAATTTACAGAAAATCGAACAAAGTATGGAGGGAATATTGACATGACAACAATTGCTTCTGCTTACCAAAGGACTTAGTAATTAAATGCCAGCTACCCTGGTATATTTAGATGATTGTTTATGAGAATTGGAGAGAATGGGTAAGTGGAGGGAAAAGAAATGCACTTGCAAGCTATTGCCAAGGAAATTTATATTTGAAAGTATAAAATCCCCTCCCCCAACAAATACAAGCTCATAATTACGTGCAAGTTCTCAACCCAGTCTATCATGTATTGTGAGGTGCCCCTCTAGTAGACATGGACTATTTTGTTGTCAGTAGAATGACGTAGGTTTCAATATGATGGGAAATCTTAAATCTAGGAAAATGAGTTTATATCTAATAGCAAGAAAGGGAGCCTCTCTATTCCCCCTTTGCCCATGTAAGATTGAGAATATCTTTGTAGAGTATGCAGTGGTGACAGTAGTGATGGGATGTGTGTATGTTTACACTGACACTAGGAAATGTCCTCAGTTTGTTAGATCCAATTATATAAAGTAGTGGTGAGAAGAAGGGTCTTCTGTTCACAGATAAGACAATGAGCAAGTTTCTTTATCCTCAAAATGTCACTTTCCTTTTTCATAAAATGAAGATATGAGGAATAACCACCTCAGAGGGTTGTCTTGAGTGGTAAGTAACACAGGGGTATACAGTAAACACTAAATAAATATCTTTGAGAAAATCCCATCTAAGGATCAGTTTAAAATGGAATGGTTTAAAGCCTTGGAGGGTCTCATCTGGCAAATGTTTGGTATCAGACTGATCTATAAGAGAATCGTTTTGTGAATGCTCTCTGCCTTGTAAATGGAAGGCTACCCCTTTTAGATTGGATTCCACTGTAATATGAGTCACAGAGGACCACTGGGGAAAATACTTTTTGAAATAGCATCGGTTACATCTTATCAGCAAGTAGCATGTTGATGTATAATTACTTATCATTACCGCAATACATCATTTCAGAAAGTATTTCCCAACTGCTTCTTTTCCCCTTATAAATGTATTATTCATATCTATATAAATAACGGTTCACTGAATTCATTTAAAGAAATCCATTGATTCTAGTAAGTTATTAGACACATGTAACTGTCACTCAGGCAATAATCTTGAAATGCCCCACTCAGGATTTCTGGAAACTAACTCCAGGGATGAAGGATGAACAAAAATACCATTCCATCTGTTAGCCAAACTGACTGCACCAAATAATTTGGAACTTAATTACAGAGTTGGTTACATTTTCAAAATGTGATTTACAAAGGCTGGAAGATTTATTTAAATCTCTTCATGCTTATTTCCTTTAAGGACCATCAGTGGTGGTTACAAATTGCAGTTTTAGAACCATTGGCTGTTACGGACCCAAGGGTTAGGATCCAGGGTTAGGATTAGGGTAAAGCAGGAAATGGGAAAAATTGTGGTCTCCCTCTGCTCTCCACCTTTTCTCTGCCCTTTCTTCCATTGTGAACTAGCTGTGAACAACTCCACATGTTTTCACTTGCAAATAGACTGTCACATAGAATCTCAGACACCCAGTTAAATTTGAATTCAGGTGAACAAAAGTTGTTTCTTAGTATAAGTATGTCCCATGCAATACTTGAGACATACTTACACTAAAAAATAATTTATTGTTTATCTGAAACTCAAATTTAACTGGATGTTCTGTGTTTATATTTACTAAATCTGGCATCTCAACCTACAAGACAACTGTTCTGTCAAGATATTTGTTTGAAAAATAGTATCGTAGTTACTCTTTCTAAAGGCATAGTTATTTTAATTGAGAAGTCCTAAAGACCAAACTCTTCAAGATCTCCAAAAATGAACCTCTTTTGGTGGTACTTTGGGTACATTTGAAAGACGGTTAGAGAGATGTTTCAGTTGGGAAAGCCTTTCTGTGGTACTTAAGTTTAGAACATAGAGGTGGCATTGATTCCTTGTGCTCACAAGCCTGGTGGAGGGAAAGAGGAAGGAAGGAAATAAGATTAACCCCAGTAACTGTTGTGTTTTATTTTATTTTCTATTTTTAATTTAATTTTTATTTTATATTACAGTTGATTTACAATGTTGTGTTAGTTTCAGGTGTACAGTAAAGTGAATTAGTTATACATATACATATATCCATTCTTTTTCAGATTCTTTTCCCATATAGGTTATTACAGAATACTGAGTAGAGTTCCCTGTGCTATGCAGTAGGTTCTTGTTGATTATTTATTTTATATATGGTAGTGTGTATATGTTAATCCCAATCTCCTAATTTATCTCTCCCCTCACCTTTCCCCTTTGTTAACCATAAGTTTGTTCTCTATGTCTGTGAGTCTGTTTCTGTTTTAAAATAAGTTCATTTGTGTAATTATTTTTAGATTCCACATATAAGTGATAGCATATGATATTTGTCTTTGTCTGACTTATGTCACTTAGTGTGATAATCTCTAGGTCCATCCCATGTTGTTGCAAATGGCATTATTTCATTCTTTTTTATGACTAAGTAGTATTCTTTATTTTCTATTTTTAATCATAAATATTAACAGTGTGGGTGGAGAGGGAAGAAAGTTAACTTGCCAACTGACCCTTTCAGTTTCTCAAGTCAAAATCCATAGAATCGTTCTTGACTCCTCTATTTCTTTCATATTCCAGATCCAATCCAACAGTAAATGTTGTCAACTCTATCTTCAAAATATAGCCAGAAACAGTCCACTTCCTACAACCTCCACTGCTAACAATTTGGTCCAGGATGCCATAATTTCTTACTTGAATTATTGCAGTAGCCTCCTGCCCTGGTTTTTCTCAGCTTCAACCATTGCTCTTTTCAGTTTACTCTCCACACAGCATCCTGATTCCTCTTGTTGAAACCTAAGTCTGAGATGTCACTTCAAACCCTTCAGTGGTTTCCATCTCACCCAGGTAAAGTCCTAACAGTGGCCTGTAGGACAGCCTGGCACTCCTTCATTGTACCACTCTGAGCTCAACTCCTACAATGCCTCCCATCGCCCTTTTCCTACCACACTGGTCCTCCACTGTATCAGACACATCCCTGCCAAGGAGACTTTACAGTTCTGTCCTCTCTGCTTGCAGCAAGTATCT
Source organism: Balaenoptera acutorostrata (assembly GCF_949987535.1). Classification (NCBI taxonomy): domain Eukaryota; kingdom Metazoa; phylum Chordata; class Mammalia; order Artiodactyla; family Balaenopteridae; genus Balaenoptera; species Balaenoptera acutorostrata. Next base: position 20,483,572 of record NC_080075.1, on the reverse strand, counting down.
GCATGGTTTGCTCCCTCGGCTCCTTCAAGGTTTCATTCAAATATTTCATTCACAGTAATTGCAACCCTCCCCACTCCCTTTCTTATTTTGTTCTTTTCTTCATGGCATGCATCATTGCTTATACTCTATCTTTTCCTTGCTTATCTTGTGATTGCATGTCTTTGCCCTAGAACGTAAGCTCCGTGAAGCTTTTAGATTTTATGTTGTTGCTCTTGTTTATTTTTGTCATCACTGTATCCCAGTGCATAGTGCCTGCCACATGCATAGTGCTCCCTAAATATTTGTTGGATGAATGAATGAACCATTAACAGTTTTTAACAAATTTGCTATATGGATTAGATACCTAACTGCAAATAGCAGAATCATGGGAGAATGAGATATAGGACTGGTATGTTGTGATGGCAGGGTTATATTCTGCAGAAGATCCAGGGCATCACGGCGGGACATGGAAAAAACCAAGACAATAAGGGAGCAGGTAGATAGGCAGGTCAATATGAGGACTTTGAATACCTAAGGTAGTAATTGGGACACTTTACAATTTGGCCAAGTAACGTCCTTTTGCAATATTGGATTCCAGAAGTATTCATTTGTCTCATAACTGTGCATCAATAGTCTCCACTGTGGGGCTCCTTTGTCATCACCAAGGATCCGGGAAGACAATAAGATCATTAAAAGTCTATCTTCTCTGGGCTATGGGGATTATTTCCACATTGTCCCATGGCCACCAGTCCCCTGAGGGTCTCTCTCCCACACTGCTTCTCCCTCTTATCTTCTCCTCTGTGCTCCTCTATTCTCAATCCCCAGGCCTCTTACAACATTGCTTCCAGGAAGACCCTCTTAAGAAATAAATCAAGCCATATCACTGGCCAGCTTTTAGACTGCCATTTTCTCCGTGTTGGGGATGAGGTCCAGCTCACCCTTCCTCCCCATCCTTGTTTCCCTTCAGTCCTTCCTCTAGCTAGCCGCCCTGAGCCTCTGCTCAGTGTGCATGTCCCTTTACCACTGTCTAGAATGGCCTTCATTGCCTCAAGAACTTCTCAGCTCTCAAAACTCAACTTTCAAGCAGCTGGCTTAGTGAAGTTTTAAAATTTCTCCTGAAATCATTTATTAGTTTTTCCTCTAGGATCTCATAGCTCCTTACACAGACCTCTGGCACAGCACTTACCGTATTATAATATTTTGTTGGTATATCTTCTTCCCCAGCAGACTGGGGGGCACACCTTTGTCTCTCCCACCAAGTATAGCAAATAGAAGGTGTATGGTACGTGCATATTAGATGAGTTACTTTGGAAACTTCAGAGAAAACTTGTCTTGCTCCTGAGCATATTGTTCTCTATGGCTGCTGGCTTTGCTTTTCTTGGTCCTTCATAAGAACCTCCCCCAAATCAAACCCCATGACCTCTTGTTCATGTACAGATGTGTTGGTTGAACCCTGCCCCAGAGCTGGAAGGGGCAAAGCGTTTTTCCAATGGTAGCTCTTTTGTTAACGTTACATACCACAAGGAAAGATAATCATCGACCTTCTGCTTCCTCTCAGGATGTACCACATTTGTCAAATCGTGTCATTACGTGTTGTCAGGCTTTGAGAGAAAGCATCCTTCATTTTAATTTTTTGCATGATTAAAGTCATTCAATTACCATTCAATTTAATTAAAAAGCTTTTATGATTTAATTTTAGTGAGGGGAAAAATCATCCGTCATTAAAATGATGACTGAATGATGATTTTTTTTTATTATTATTATTGCTGTAGATAACAGGAAAGAGCCTTTGAGATAAGTTTTGTAATAAAAAATCCTTCTGGTACTCAGGATAGTCAGTAAAATGTGTTATCGGTAATGAAAAAGGAGTTGTTGATATTGTTAATTAATAAGTGATGAATTAACGTGGAACCTGACACCTCATTTACCCCAGTAACACTACCCCAGGAAATTATAGAGAATATTAGGCTGTCACTGTTTACAAAATTTTTCCTTGAAAGAGAGAGCGAGAGCAAGAGCGAGAGTGAGAGAGAGAGAGAGCAAGAGAGAGAGAGAATAGGGATATGTAAGCTTTTAAAGTAAAAATTCTAAATTGTACTTTAGCACTCAAGCAAAACTAATCGGTTAAAGAAAATACATGGTCTTCATCTACATTAAGGCATGTTGTAGAAATATCAGAATTTATTTAATAGCATATATTTTTCTCTCTTTTAAAAAATTAAGAATGGATACTTTAAGTGGTATGTCATAATATTTTCTTCGTTGTGAATTTCATTAGATTTTTTTTCTGCAACATCCTTCAGGATGCTGAATACTAACTTGGTAATAGAGGAAAACATTTTAGGCAATTAATGTTGGGATTCTTCTTTAAGGAAAACTATTCTAAGTGTGTACATTTTTAATATAGCTTATTGAAATTTTTGTTTTTATAATCCAGGAAAAACATAGTTTTATAACTGAGAAATGCTTGGTCATTTGGCTGTCAGTTCTGACACTAATTCTCTGACACAGAGTATTCTGCAATTCCATTCAATTCTGACATTACCTGGGATTAACACAGACCCCAAGCTGAGGGCAAACTCCTTCACAAGACCATCTACACTCAGACACCAGCTGCAAGTCTCGGGACCACCTGCATTTCTGACCAAGTGGCTAAAACATTGTGTGTTCCCAGAACTTCCCCAGGTGCAATAATTTCCTAGAAGAACTCACAGTATTCACTGAATGTGCTACACTTAAGATTACAGTTTTATTATGAAGGATATACCTCACGAACAACCAAGTGGAGGAAACTCATAGGACAAGGCCTGGGAAGGGTGGGGACGCAGAGCTTTCATGCCTCTCCTTGTGGGACCGGGGTACATCACTCCCCCAGCACACCGATGTGTTCACCAGCCAGGAAGCTCTTGGTGTCCAGAGTTTTTACTGGGATTTTATTACATAGACATGATTGATTAAGTCATTGGCCATGTGATTGAACTCAATCTCCAGTCCCACTTCCCTCCCTGGAGGTCAAGCTGGTGCAAAGTTCCAACCCCCTAATCATGTGATTGGTCTTTCTCATCACCAGCTCCCATCCTGAAACTATGTGGGAGTCCCACCAGGAGTTGCCTCATTAACAGAATAAAGACACTCCTATTACTAAGGAAAGTCCAAGGGTGTGTGAGGCCCTTAGCCAGAAGCCAGGGACAAAGACTAGATATGTTTTTTATTACACCACAGACTTATTTTATAAAAATGTCTCAGATTTGGCTTTTTGAATGGTTATTAAATCAGTTGCAGTAATATTTTCTAGGTATTTCCTATGTGCTTATCACCAGCCTTGGGAGGAGATGCGGTCACGGAAGTATAAGGCATGGTGCCTACCTAAGGTCTATTCCAGGAGACCAGCTCAAAAAGTGAAACACCCTAATACTAAGAACTACCCATGCTGAGCACTTTGCATCTGTGTTCACATTGTATATCCTCATAACAGCCTCATAAAGTAGTCCCGAAAGGTAAGTAAAAGCACACCGTTAGATTCAAATTCAGGTCTGTCCAATTCCAAGACTATAATTTTCCATCAATCCACATTATAATGTATACTGGAATTGAGTCATATTGAGAGGTAAAGGGCACTGGTGTTGTTAGTACAAGTTCAGAGAAAGGTAGCTCAGTGAGGGTAGGGAGAGTCGGGAGACTTTGCGGAAAATGTTGGATTTCAACAAGGCCTTGAAGAGTTTGTAGAAAATGGATCCCAAGAGGGGAAAGCAGGGTGCCTTCCTGATGAGAAGAACAAAATGAGTACATGTGAGGCAGAAATAAGTTTGAGATATTCATGGATGGACTAAATTTCTTTCCTTGAATATCTCTGCTTATAGGGAACTCATCTTCCCTTGAATGTACCTGTTCCATACTGCATCCCTCCTTCAGTACAAGATTCTTTCTTGCCACCAGCTGAACATGACATCTTTCCTCAGAGCTCTCAGTTCTGCCCTCCATAGGACAGTCCCCAGAAGAGTGAAAGTTTCTCTCCTGGCCCTGAGAGTCTGCTTTCCACAGGGTAAACCAACCCAATCCTTACCCACAGTCTTCAGACCACATGGTTCTGAGATCGTCTGTCACTGAAATTGTTGGAGTTGGGTGGTGGTTAAGAGAGTCTGTTGTGACATCAGAGAGATTGGGATTTGAAGTGCTACCTGCCATTCACTAGATATGAAAGTGAATTAATCTCTTTGAACCTCAGTTTCTTCCTCTGTAAAGTGGGGATATTGATAACTTCTTCAGAGATGGTGAAAATTATACAAAATAAGACAGTGCCCCCAATATAGTAAGTATTCAATTTATATGATCTGTTACTAGGGTACTGTATCTGTTAGCATTGGCTGTAAAAAAACAAAGAAACAAAAATCCTTAAATGTAATAGTTTAAGATTGAAAAAAAAGAAGTTTATTATTTCATGATTTTGTGTGCTGGCAACTTGGGCCGGGCTCAGCTTCAGAGTTCTGGTGCTCTTGGGTGGGCTCCCTCAGGTGTTTGTCATCTGCTGTTTTTTGTTGTTGTTTTGTTTTGTTTTTTTTATTGAAGTATAGTTGATTTATAATGTTGTGTTAATTACTGCTGTACAGCAAAGTAATTCAGTTATAAATATATATATATATATACATTCTTTTTTTAAACATTTTTTTCCATTATCATAGGATGTTGAATATAGTTCTCTGTGCTATACAGTAGGACCTTGTTGTTTATTCATTGCCATCTGCTGTTAATTGAAGGTCTCACTCATGTGTCTGGTGGTTGGCTGGCTGCAGGCTGAGGTTCTGGCCAGATGTTCTTGTCATCCATCAGGCCAGCCTGGCCTAGTTCACATGATGAGGGCCTTAGGGCTCCCAGGAGCAGCAAAAGGACATGTCCTATTGTACAAGTGCTTTTTAAATGACTCCACTTGTATCATGTTTGCTGCTGTCCCATTGGCCCAAGGAAGTCCAGAGTTGGTGTGGAAAAGGAATACCAAAGGTCATGGATGAAGAAAGAATTATGGTTAATTGTATCATCTACCCCAGACTAAACTCCTTCTAAACAAGCATTTTAAAGGCAGTAGTGAAGGATAGATGACTCTGTCAGAGACTGAATTTGTGTTATCTCTTGGCACATTAGTGACTTTGTACTTTACTGTGTGTATATGTGTGTGTGGATGGCTGTGGGTGTGTGGGTGTTTGTGTGCATAAGAGAGAGAGACAAAGATGAAGAGAAGAAGGAGATGGAAAACTTACAGGCAACTGAGATGTCCAACTTGGAAAAAGGATCACTGAATCAAGCAGCCTTGGTAGCCTCATGCCCCACCTGGGCAAGAGGAATAGAGGAAGACCTTCCAGCTCGGGCCTGCCCACCTCCACTACCCTCTATGTGCTGGTGATGTAATGCAGATCAAGGGTACCAGACTTATCCCAGAGAGTTAGGTTTCTTTCACTTGTCTCTTCATGCTGTAAATATATGTTGAGTACTATCTCCAGGATAAGTACTGGCTTGAATGCAGCTGACGTTGAAAGCTGGCACTGCTACTTTTTCTCCCTGTGATCATAGACACTCCCAGAAGTTCATATGAGCTTCAGCTTTCTTATCAATTTAAGGAAGGCACTAGATTTAGTGATCTTAAAGATATCTTCCAGTTGCAATACTATATAGTTTTACAATGCTATACTATTTCTTTTTTTCCTTTTAATATTTACACATCTTTTGTCCTGACTCTTTAGCTCCCAGCTTGTTGCTTTGATGACATCCACCGATGGGTGGAATGGAATACTGACCAAAAAAAATTGGATCAATAGAGTCAATTTCTGTGGAAGGAGGTTTTTCATGGTCCCTTACATCCTGTCACATAAGAGCCTTGTACTTATCCTTGCCCAAGCAAGATACAGTGTTCTATGCACTGAGATTTCTGTGTCATGACCTGGTCTCCTGGGAGATTTGCTTGATAAAATGGAAAGTTGTTCCACCTTAAGGTAAGGATAAGCTTCCCTTTCTACTTATACCTGTTTTATAATGGAGACATTTGTTAGATTTGGAATAGGAAGAATGGCATTAGCTATGGGATACCGGGCATTTACTTACCCTCTCTGAATCTTAGTTTTCTCATCAGTTGAACAGTACCTACCTAAGTATTGATGTTATAAGGAGTAAATGACATAAGATTCTATAAATGCCAAGGTCAGGACCTATCTCTTTGTATGACTTCAAACAATATTTGTTTTCCTCTCCTCCCTTCACCTCTTTGCAGAGCTGATCAAATGGGATTAGGTTTGCTGGCTGCAGCGCTTGTAACTCTATAGTACAACACAGATAATGGATTGTGATTACTGGCACCAGTCCATCCTCCAGGAGCTGGGAAGTACCAGAAGGTTTTCAGTGCACAGAGGTACCCAGCTGTGTTAGAGACAGCTCTGGGGATGGACCCAGGTCTTTGCCTCCAGTCTAGAGCTTTGTCCACTGCTACTTTCTGCTCACTTGTCCACTCACTGCCCTGAGGAGGTCAACATATAAGTGGGGCCATACATGTCACATTAAGTTCTGGAGCCTTAAGTAATGCAATAGGGTATATACCCTCGGTTTGAGCCCTATAGGGATGCATACATTTAGATAAAATATTGCAGTACAATCCACTTAGCATACCAGTGGAGTACCTAGCCTTGGCCCTTCTATAATCTTGTGCTGACCTTCCCCCTCTCTTATTTTTCACCTCTTGAAACAGAGAGCAACGTTTCATTGGCAAAGGACTCTCAGTATTTCTGAAAGGCATTTGGTGAACACACAGTGTTGTTTATTTCCTTTGGTGAGTTGATTTCCCTCCCTTGAAAAGTTTCCTTTTGAAATGCTGCACAGAAACACCATCGTTTCTCTTTGCCTTCTCAAGAGAGCCATAAAATGCGATTGGCTATTAGCTGAAATGCAACCTCTTGGCTCCACTGATCCAAAGGGATTTGGGATCCCCAGGGTGACCAGAGATAATTATACACAAGATATATTCAGAAATGCCCCTGAGTGCTCACTCAGGATCTGCATTTTTAAGACAGTGCATTGTCAAGACCCAGGCCATAGTTATGAGCTCATCAGAAATTCAAAGACTAAGTCCATCCAACATGTTACATGCAAGACTGTTAAGTGATTCACTTCTGGAGGTGAAGTCATTGGAGCTCATAAAAAGGGCAGCTTATGAATCTGTGGAAATCAAGCCTATGTGGTCTTCCAAATCAGTCTTTGGGGATATGAAGGATGAGAGATGGGAATGATAATCTTTTTTTTTTTTTTAAGAAATTCGCGTTCTTTTATTTATTTATTTATTTATTTATTTATGACTGTGTTGGGTCTTCGTTTCTGTGCGAGGGCTTTCTCTAGTTGTGGCAAGTGGGGACCACTCTTCATCGCGGTGCGCAGGCCTCTCACCATCGCGGCCTCTCTTGTTGCGGAGCACAGGCTCCAGACGCGCAGGCTCAGTAATTGTGGCTCACGGGCCCAGCCGCTCCGCGGCATGTGGGATCTTCCCAGACTAGGGCTCGAACCCGTGTCCCCCACATTGGCAGGCAGACTCTCAACCACTGTGCCACCAGGGAAGCCCGGGAATGATAATCTTATAAGTGGTTTTAATCTGAAATATACAAGTTAACTTTAAGCAGGAGGACTTGAGAGGAAGGGATCTAATCACAGGTGTATGTCATTAAGTTGTTTTAAAAAGTGATTTTCTAAAAAGTGTACACTGGCATCTATAGGCACAAAGAGTCAAAGGGCAAGTAATGAGATAGACTTGTCACGTGACACCTACGTCCAAAAGGAGTAACCTCACAAATGCAACCCCAGAGATGGAACTTGCAAGTGTTCGAGTTGTTTTAAGTGAGTATAGTTTGATAGGCTAGGGAGGTACCCTCTTTATGGCATTACTTCAATGGGAAGATGTCTAATGAGTTACCACAGATGATGACAGATTGTATAAGCCTTCCCTTGAGCCCCACTGCAGCTGAGGGCAGTGGGGAAGTGTGTCCTTGTGCCCTCCTAGAGCCAGAGGGACAGCTAAGTCATGCAGCAAGAAGGATATTTCTCCAGCCACTGCATATGCTGAGCACTCAATGAGAAGAAAGGATAGAAGAGGGGAGGGGAAAGGAAGATGAGGGGAAGAAAAGGAAAGGAAGGAGTAAGAAAGAAAGAGAAAATGAGGAGAGGCAGAGGAGGAGGGAAAGGAAATGGGGCTGGCCATTAATAATCATTAAGTGATGAATTCTAGGCTACATGCCAGGTATTTGCACTTGCATTATCTCAATTTCCCTGACCACGGCACAATTAGTGTGAGTGGAATAATCTTATTCATGGCCACACAAGTGGAAGGGATTCTGCCTTTCTGCTTCAACAGTGGTTACAGCAAGGGGCATTGCAAATTCACTACCCAAGTTCTTAATGGATGAGTTGAATATCTTAATAAAGAGTTCTATTTGTTAGAAGGTGAGCATGGAGAATTAACAATTGAATGAAAATAGCAAGGTATCTTCTTGGGGAGTTAAGGAGGCCTAATTCTAGATGGTACAAAGCTGCCAGGTCTCCTCTACTCCTAAGATAAAAGTGGTCCCAACTTCAACAGTTCATTCAATCCTAAGGTGGACAGTCAAGGAATGAGGTTAACAATTGCAAGGGTGTTAGCAATAGTTTTCAGCTCCAAGCCCTATCCAGAGTAGTTTCTCCAGCTTCTCCTCTCCCACGATCGAGCCTGAGCAGCACAGAAGTGGTGGCTGTTTCTCTCTCCACTGTTGTGAAATCATCTGTTCCATCATCTCTGATCTTCAATCACCTTCTTCTCATCACCTCTGAGAATCCCTCAAAATATGCACAGAGGCAAAGGAGGATTCAGCCCTGCCCTCCCTGAAAGATATTGTTTTCTCTGGCTCCTTAAGAGATTAGCCTTATGGTTTTAGCTTTTCAAACTTCCTGGTCTATACCCCATTCCATCTAGAATTTTGTTGTACCAGTTAAGATGCTTATGGCTGCAAGTCATAGAAGCACTCACTTTCCAATGACTTGAAAAATGGTTGTTTATTATCTCACACAGCAATAGGTCTAGACGTATATTCCCCAGGCTAGACTCTGGGGCACAGTAGTGTCATCAGAGACCCAGTCTCCATCCATTCCTCAGTCCTGTTCCCTCACCTAGTCCTTGTGCTTGCTCATTGCAGGATTCAGAATGGCTCTCCATGAGCCAAAAAAGAGGGACTTTTTCTTCTACATACCACTTTTTTCTAGGAATAAAATATTACTAAGTTCCCCAGCAGACAACTGTCCTGCTGGTCAGCCACAACCTAGCTTCAAGGAAGCTGGCCAAAACAGCCTATGACTTTTTTGGCCTTTATTATGGTGAGAGACTCTGCCATCATGGACAAAGAAGATGGGGAATGACTGTTGAATAGATTACCAACAGCATCTACCACTCTGGTATCTCTCTTATTACAATTTTCATTCTCAGACTGGGTCTAGGGACACCGAGGAGGGCATCCAGTGTCATACTCAAAAGTGTCCATTCCTGATGACCGTCAGCCAGTGCCTCAAGATCAAGCCCAGGTGTCTCAACTCTCTTACCTCGCAGTGATTTTTAGTTTCTTCCAGGGAATTAATGGAGAGACTGATGGTCACTTTTGCTTTTGGTCTTTGTACAAGAGTCATAGTCTAGGGACCCAGCCATCAGTCCTGATATGTTCCTTTATTTTGCCCCAGTGGGCCCACTGGGTACTCATACAAATAGATAAAACTCAGACAACCCAGGCAGGATTCCCAATGGGAATGCAAGTCAGGGTCTTCTCAGGGAAGTTTATGAGACACTCAAAGTCTGATGTGGAATTAAATGGTCTCCTGACTGATGAGACTCCAAACATGACTTTATCAAGAATACCAGTAACATTTCAGCCACTCTGTTTGCATGGTGTTATACAGGCATGTCTTGTGTGATAAAAGTCAGTGTAATGGATATAAAATTTACTTCACAACAAGAGTGAAAATATTTCGCTTGGCTTTTTGTTTTCTTGTAAAATTGCATCTAATCTACTTGGAGATTTCTCTCTTACCAGGGAAGTTAACTGTCAATTACTATAAGGATTCTTGTACCATACCAACCTCTCTTGATTATGTGATGGCACTGGAGGCCTTATATTGGTCCAGACTCTCAGGAATGGTGCTCTGTTCTTCAGGTCACATGATCTCCACTTCCCAGGTCACTGTCCATGTCCACATGGTTCCTCAAAGGCAGTCAGATCTGCTGTTTCATGCCATGCTTGGTCACTGGAGTCTTTTCTGAGGGTGGTGCTCGTGACTCAGTCTCCTTAGGAGCCCCCTCATAGCCACTCCCCTGTAGGATCCTGCCACCTCCTCAGATCCCTGCTGGTTGCAACCATGTCACCCTTCCAATCTCAGAAGACATTCTCTAAAACCTCTCTCTGCCCTGGATGTTCCAGTGACCTTTTCAAAAACTTCCTTTTGATTAATAATCTCTGAGATGTTTCTGCAGAACCTCCCTTCAGGAAGCCTTAGGAAACACACCGCTGGACTCTATTCTACTTCTAACAGTGAGCACAGGGGAAGGATATCAGAGTGGTTAGTTATTTTCTCCCTAACTCATCCTGTTAGAAATAGGATACATTTCCTTATTGAAATGGAACAAAATTAGATTCTAGATTGTCCTGCTGATTAAGTATCTGCTTATAACAAATCCAGTCATGACTTGCTGGTAGGCACCTTGCCAGTGCATTTGGCCCATACCTCCCTTTCATTTGCCTGCCTCCATGCCATTGCACATAGTGGATTGTTCTCTTGAGAGACCGTTTCCTTCCATTCTGCCTGTCAAATCCCCACCCACCTACCTAGACCCAGTGTACAGTCCGCCTTCTTTATCAAGAACTCTTCTACCTCCCACCCATTTCCTGAATTGGGACAATCCTCTCTTTTTGCTGTGTCCTCAGAACACTTTGATACACCTATGCTGTAGTATATATCTTTTTCCACCTTTGGTTGTCCTCATATGTGTGGGCATTGTACCTGTCCTGTTGGACTGTAAACTATTTGAGAGCAGAGCCATGTCTTGTTCTCTTTGCTTCCATGGTGCCTAGAAATAAACTAAATGGAATTAAATGCAAATGAGTTGTCTCCTGACCATGGAAAGTGTATAATGGGACACAAAACATATATGCATGGTACATGATAGTAAGTAAATTAATAATAGAGACAATGAAAAGGAGATATCCTGGGGCAGTCCAGACTGGGAAACATGGCTGCTAAGGACAGTGAAGGTTCTAACACCTTCTGGTGGCGAGAAGGAGAACCATAGTGAGCTGAAGGCATCGGGAAAGGTTTCTTAGATATCTTTAGAACCCTAACTGGATGTTGCATCATCATGAAAATTTGAATGACTAGAAAGAAAAGGAGAACATAGAGAAGTCATGGGCATGGGGAGGGAGAGAGAAATGACTTCAGCATCTGTGGGTTGGTTTGGACACATCAGGAATAACCCATATTGGTGGCTTATGTTTTCATCAAACCTCACAGCTTATTATTTTATGTGATTCTGTCTAGTGATATTCATAGACTGAATTCCACTCTGTTGCCAATAGCATTGGAAAGAAGATTCACTGTGTACAAAGTCAAAACTGCTTCAGTGGTAATAGATACATCTGGTACCAAAAGTAATGAAAATAATGATGAAGAAGATACTGGTGATACTAATCATACTTATTAAGCACTCTCTATGTGCCCAGCATGTGCAAAATGTTTTACATACATTAACACTACTCCTCCCCAAACAATCAAGGTAGAAAATTTAAACCATCCCTATACTAATAGAGGCTGAGTTGCTTGCCCCTTATTACTCACTGGGTGTATGGTGGAGCTGGGACTCAAATCTAGGTGTATTTTATTCCAAAGCCCAATCATTTTTCATCCCCTAGAACCCTAAAGGCTGAGGACAAAAAAGCAAACACAACAACGAGAAGAACACAAATTTTATCTCATGATGTGCTTAAACTCACACCTCTGATAGGGTACAAATGTAATCTGTATTAACCAGGTCAAGGTTCAGTTCAATGTAAAGGCATCTCGTTTGCTTAGTGCTTCATCCCATTTGAGAACACAGCTATGTGGGCTTATGCAATTATTTTCTTACTTAATGACTTAATTACTTTCTCACGATTTGATCTTAAAACTCAAACCATCTCCCTCACCAAGGCTGTTTATTTTGGAAACCTAAGAGCTCATTTTCAGGCTTTAACCCCCAGCTGCTGCCCAGGGTCCTCAGTGATAGTTTCCTGAGTGAGGGGTATTTACCTCAAGGTGAGACAAACTGTTGAAACCCCGTGGCCTCCTTAGCACAGGGATTGAAAACCTCTTCACAATCACCACAAATTTATATTTGCTGTTGGAAAATTGCTTTGGGAAATGATGTGGATCAGAAAAGTAAATTTTCTGTCAAGATAAACTTTAGTAGTGAGCAAAGCAAAATTCGGAAAAGAGAAAAGATCCCTAGGTGTTCTATCTCATTTTTATTAACATTCTTTAATATTTACCACAGTCATACTCTGTGAGCCAAACTGTCAGTGGAAGCATTGAACTACAGAGAAGATTCAGGAATTTCTCTAGAGAGGATACCTTCAGTCTCATTTTACAAACAGAAGGTGTGGATAACAGATGTGCTTCAAAGAGCTCGTGGTTTTTAAAAGAATAAAGGTGAAAAATAAAATCCCTAAAACCCCACCACACAGATACAAAGAATCTACTGCTTCTGGACCGGCCCAGACTTTTCAGTGTGTTTCCAGAAATTGCTGTTTTGCAGTCTGCACAGACGGTGGAGTGCTTGGACTAGCAAGGGAGGGTAGGAAGCTTGGCAGGACACCAGCTCAGAGCACGATTCTTCTTTTCTTTTTCCCGAAGAGCTGAGCCTGGTAAAAAATCAAAACACAAACAGACCCTCTCCCTCTTCCCCATCTGCTTTCATCCCAGTACTTTGGGGTTGGTAGCCCCGGGTAAACCAGTGGAACCCAGCAGGCTGCAGGCTGCTGAATCTGTTGCTGGATTTTGCTGCAGTTCAAGGCTGCTTGGCTGTGGTACCCAGGGATGCTGAGTCTCACTGGCCGACAGATACAGGACCACAGCCAGAGCCTGTGCATGAACACTCAGAACAGCAGCACATGCACTTTTGAGTTTGATGGCGGTGATATGATGCAATAAGTGATTATAATTGAACCAGGGTGGACTTCTGTTCCCCCTTCTTCCTGAAATCTCAATTTAAATTCTTAGGAGATCTAGCAGGTCTGGGGAGAGGTGTGCACAGAGAAAGAGGACTGGAGACTGGATCTGTTAACAGAACTGGAAAGAATCGTTATATTGGGAGAAAAATAAAGGCAATCACCTGTGGCAAGTCTTGAAGCACCTGTGTGATGGGAGCTTGGTAACCTCCTTAACTAAGTATTCCAGCTGGCTTTGCCTAATAGAGATGGTGTTCTCTTTCTTCCCACTTACTTTAGTTGCTAAACCCCAACTTTTCCCTCCATGGAGATAGTTTTTATATTACTAATATTTAATGTTCTCTTTAAATTAACCTCTTACAGCTACTTCTTAGAATCCATTTCTAGAAACCAATTGTTCCTAATGCCTTTCAATGCTCCTCTAGTCTATTTGTATAAATACAACGTGTAACTATACATTGGTGACACAGGGTGGGAACTACTATTACTTGAGAACTTAACTGTCAGCTAGCACTGTGGTTGACTCAGTATACGTGATCCCTGATAATCTTCCCAAGAACCTGCAAGGCAGCCATTAGTGTGTCCATTTTAGAGATGTGAAGGCCACAGTTCTTAAAGCTCAAATGATGACCTGCCCAAAGGCCATTAGACTCAAGCGGGTCAGACTCTGCTCCACGTTGAGGGGCAAAGTCAAGTGAAAGGAGCGCTTCCCTTAAGAAGCAAACAGTCTAGTTGTTGCTTCCCTGTTACATATGCTCTCTCTCGAGAGAGGATTCATGAGGGACTTAATTCAGAGCAGTGACTAATAGCAGGAATTCCACTCCCTGTGGAGGAGAGTTTGAAGCATGTGGCCCTCTAAAGTCACACTGTGGGTGGCCACTCATATGTCACCACCCTCCTCCGTCCACTGCTGTAAGCCTTCGCATGATACTACGTAGCTCCTAAAGTTGTCACTTACATTCTCTCCTTTGATCCTTACCAGATCCTTGTGAGACAGGCTGAGCAGAGATTAGTTTCTGAATTTTATACACAAGGGAATTGAAGTCCACAGAGGAGGTGATATATCTAAGTCAGTAAGTGACAGAGCCAGGACCAGGGCTCAGTTTATTAATTCCATCCCAACAGTTTTTTTCTAACACATCATGAAACTTCCAAGTAAAAACAGCTCTGGGAGATGCTGAGTGTAGGAGGGACTGATAAGACCAAATTCCCCAAATGAAACTTTGGCTGTTCAAATAACCTCTGAATTCCAGGTTTCACTATCGAAAAACCCAGACCTCCTTTGACCTTCTCAAAATCTCAATTGGTGACCTGCCATGATGCTTTAATTTTTTGTGATTTTGTCTCTTCCCCATGTTAATCACTATCTATCTCAGCATTTCTTAAACTTCTTTTTTCATTATCTCCCCCCAAGAGACTTTTTTGGACCTTTTTTTCCCAATTGTCCCCTCACTTTGAAATTTTAATACCACAGATATATTGTGTATCTGTTTATATACTGTCTACCATATGTATATGTGTACTTTATACATAAAACTCATAAGATATTTTTCATCCCCTTAAGAGCCAATTTTTACTCCTTAAGAGCCAATTTTTACTCCTTGGGTTCAGTATTACCCCTGTTGAGAATGCATACTGTAGCTCAAAACTATGAATTCGTTAAAAAAAATTTTTTTTAAAGAAGGAGGAGGAAAGAAGAAAGGAATGAAGGGAGGGAAGAGAGAAAGCAAACAACAAACAATAAAACAAGTTAACAAAGACACAAAACACTAAACTGAAAGTGGTCCTCAATTTCCCAATAGTTACAGCTTTTCCTGGTAGTATAGAGACATGTGTTGGGGTTTCATTGTGGCCAAAGTCTTTCCAATATGCCCGTCCAAAGCCGGTGCGGAGCATTCTTTAGTCATTCTGTGAGTAAATCACAAGGAACAGGCTGGGGCTTGGAACAGACTTACCTTTCAGGAACTAATTCCCTAGGAGCAAAATAGAGCATTTCCTCTGACCAAACATAATCTCTGTTTGTGGTGTTGGGTAGGTCTCTAAGGAGGAGTGGAAGCTTCCCTTGGGGCACGTCTAATGAATTCATAACTTTACCTATTGATAAGCAACAGCAGTGGAGAATATATTGGAAATCACCCCTGCTTTCCTCCACACCCTGTCTACCAGATCAGAGAACTAGAAAAACTGCCCAAAATTACTATTACAGATGAGAAAGGAAAAGCCAGGCAGGTGGCACTGACTTGCCCAAAGGCCAGCAGCCAAGTGACAAAGCTGGAATTTGAACTCTGCCTCATAACACATGAGCTCCTCTCCCAGAAGATTGTCCACCTCAGACGTGTTCTCCTTTTGTTACACTTGCTTGAGCAGCATCAAACTGCGGCTGTTAGTACACAGAGAAAAAAACATCTGTAAATAAACACCAGCAAGTCTGTTACAGCTGAAGATGTATACTTAGTGTCTCGGGGGCCAGTATGATTTAATATTGCCAATATTAAATAAAAGTTTTGGAGCCAGGTAACAATTGCAAGCTGTGTAGTCTCTTTCCACTTTCAGGAATTGACTACAGAGAGCAAACAGCTCCGATGTGAAAGTGAGTTTTGCTGTATTGCCAAAGACCCACACAAATGATGCTTCCTTGAGTTGGCCTCCAGGCTTTGGTATGTGTGAAGGTAGAAGGCGGGGCCACAGCTGCATGGGTACATAGATGTCAGACACACACACGCATATTCCAGTGATGGGCTACATTCACCAGGACTGTCTGATCTCAGTGGCAAAGCCAAGTCAATTAAGAACCAGAAAAAGTCAAACGTGGGTATCAAGGCTAAGGCCTGAGCCACTTGCAAAGCTATAAAGGAAGAAACGTGTCTCTCTACCCTCAGACTTCACACTCTGCCTCCTTAACTTCTCCTTCCAGACCCAGTGCTTTCAGGATCTCAGATTTTTGGATAGTACCCTATCACAGAAGAAAATGGGGGTAGCATGGCTTTGCAGCCCTGTTGGACTCAGCACCCCCACTGGCTGTGTGACCTTGTTTTATTTATCTTTCATTATCTTTTATTAAAGCAAACCAAAATCTCACTTATCTAGCACGTACCAGCCACCCACTTTATAAAGAATATCTCATTTAATTCTCAATAATAACTTATTTAATTCTATTCATAACCCTATCTCCATTTTATAGATGAAGGAATTGAGTATCAGAAAGGTTAAGTAACTTGCCAAAGTCACTCAGCCAGAAGTGAACCCAAGCACTGTGTCTCCAGAATCAATGTTTGACCCCCCCTCACCACTAAGGTAAGTGACCTTGGGCAAGTCGTTTAACCTCTCTAAACCTTAGTTTACCTATCTGTAAAATGATAATATTAATACTCCTCTGGACAAGGAGGGATAAAGGTTTGTTTCAGGGTTTAAATGAGAAAATGTTAAGGATTTAGCAGGTTGCCAGGCACCTTGTAAATACACTGTGTGATAAACATGCTCATTGCAGGGCGGGGGTGGTGGTGTTTGCCTTTTGTAAATGGATCAGGTTGAAGTGGAGGCCTCTCCTCCCCACACCCATGATGAGTCTGGTGGACCTAGACTCTTACCGCAGTCTTCTTGCTAATGCCTCACCTTCAAGTTAAATTGGTCTATTGTTCACTCAACAAACATTTACTTAATCCCTGAACAAGAAATGTTGTGTCACTTTGATTGAATGAGTTGACCAATTCAATGAGAACTAAAAAACCTGAGTGATGTGTTATCTTTAGTTGCAGTTCAGTGATAACACAATTCCTCCTCTTCTTCCTTACAGTATGTTTGTTCTTTTCTCTTTGCACCTTTATGATTTTTGAAATAGTGTGCAAAAAAGGATAAATAAGAGAAAATGAGATTAAAATGACCTGGACAGAAAGCAAAAGAGTGAGGCTGAATTCCAAGAAGGACCATTATTTTTAGAATAAAACCCATGCACGCACACACAGACACAGTTGCAGGGGAATATAGATTTCACAGCAAATGCAATCACTGTGCAGCAGACAGTGAGACAAAATCACAGAGTGTGTGGTTGTCCTACAGCTGAGGGACAAATGACAGGATTGCCTTGGCCAGCCAAAGACAGATTGTTGCATTATTCCATTAATTGTGTGTAGCTTGGCTTTTCCAGACCTTTCTGTGGCAGACTAATCCAGCTCTCACTTGCCACTGACTGAGCCATCTCACTTTTATCCAAGTCTGCCTAGAATATCTCTGAGATAGAGGTCTCTGCCACACATAGTTTGCAATATTGAGAACTCTTAATTGAAGATAAACACACTGATGGTGAACATCTAGTAATACATGATTTCTAAAGAGGATATTGGTTTAAGGACATAAAATATGCTGGAAGATTCAATCTTGATCCTGGCTTTATTTTAAGTCCCATAAACTGTTGGCAGATCTGGGCTTACATATGAGCAATTGCCTGTGTTGTTTCATTTGAGAGGAACAAGGAAGGATCTCCTGTCCAAATATACATCACCCAGGTGTCTCAGTACCTGCAATTCTAGCATTAGAACAATTTCCTTAGGTTATTCCCCCAAAAGATCTTTTTTAAACTGCAAGAATTTCTGGGCAAAATAGGTATCAAGACTGCAAGAATTTCTGGGCAAAATAGGTATCAAGATCCATCCATCCATTTTCTACTAGCATTTAGTTTTCACATTCTTTAAAGAGTTGCTGGTAAAGCAGTTGATGGCAGTAGGCTGAATGGAAAGGGAACATTTTGATGTTCGCTATTTGGAAAGCATTGGCATCTATTTGGAAGTCTCTGAGGCATCGGGGAGGCTCCTGTGGAAATGAGAAGAGTGTCAGGCTCGGCAGGGGGCTTGAGGGGGGCACCAAAGGGGCAGTAGTGAGACTGTGATGCCAAATTTTGTCATTGCCAGACTCTGGCTGGTGAGGGAGAAGGTATAGGAGCATGAGTGCAATGTGTTCTCCAGGACTCCTGCTGGAAGACTTACTGAGGTTTGTATTTTGAGCAAGGCCAGCCATGCTTCATCACAACCAATCAGAGAAGGAAAGGGAAATGACGGAGGAGGACACAGAATTTAGAAGAAGCAGTTCCAGGTGTTAGACCTTGACCTTCGGCAAGCTACTTAACCTCTTCTGATCTGAGTCTTCTTGTCTAAAAGATGGGACAAGTTTGTGTCTGCCTTTTGTGATTGTTGGGAGAATTAAAGTAAGTAAAATAATTATAAAGAATACTTAGTAAACTGTAGAGCACTCAGAAACAAATGACAAGCCCATGTATGCTTGTACATCTTTCTCACAAAATCAGCCCCACTAGGAGGAGTCAGTGAGGCTGGGGCCTCCTCACTTAACGCTGACCCCCATCCAGCTCAGCCACCAGCCCACCGTGCTTTCTTAAAGAGCTGCAGTCTGACTTGTGGATCTTACAGATTGCTGAGCTAAAAATGTGGCGATACTTGTGACCCTCTAGCTCAGTGTTTCCCAACTTTGACTGAACTTTACAATCACCTGGGAAGTTTTAAAACATATCCTCACCAAAGCCACACTCCAGATCAATTAAATCCACATCTCTGTGGGAGGGACCCAGGCATCAATATTTATTAAAGCTCCCAAGTGGTTTCAATGTGCAGCCAGGGTTGAGAAGCATTTTCCTAGCTGAGCAAAAGAAAGAAGGATACAGCTAGAAAATTTTTTTTTTTTCTCATAAAGCGGGGAGAATAATGGCTTCCCAACATGACATTGATAAGAAGCCAATAACCAACCTGGTAGATCAGAGTAACGAAAGAAATGGTTAAAAAGGGTTGTGGAGTAGAGT
Source organism: Balaenoptera acutorostrata (assembly GCF_949987535.1). Lineage (NCBI taxonomy): Eukaryota > Metazoa > Chordata > Mammalia > Artiodactyla > Balaenopteridae > Balaenoptera > Balaenoptera acutorostrata. The sequence continues at coordinate 20,464,552 of NC_080075.1, read as the reverse complement.
TGGTGTATCGCAGCTAATTCCAATGATTATTTGATCAATATAGTGCACAAATCTTGAAACTCTCTCCCCTCTTGCTCTCTGTCTTTTTTCCCTCTCTCTTCCCCTTTGCTCCCACCTTCCAACCTTGGCTTTTACTTTTCCCATCTCTCCCTTTCTCCATCCCTCCCCCTTGCTCTCATTTTACTAAAGGGCTCTGAACCCCTAGTTTTCATTGTAGCCGCTTACTCAGATCTAGTAAATTATTTCAGGAGTCCTGTGCAAATGTTTGCCTGTACTTCTTCCCTGCCCGCCCCCCCACCACAGTGGCTTCTTCAGCCTTTTCACTGATCCTGCTTCATGACAGATCCCTCTGTCTCCCCATCTAACGTGTGGGTGAGTGTGAGTACGTGTGTCCTCTCTAGGGTTTCCTTTCATCTTCCTGCACATTCTAAAAACCCCATTTTCCACCCACACTTGCCTGTGCTTTCTCATCTGTTTTCCTGCATACTCACATCCCTCTCTGAAGCCCTGGTCTCTTTGTGATTTTTTACCTACCTTTACACGTTCACATGCAGTCAAGCCTGATGAATCAGAATATCTGGGGAATGGGAATTCAGGGGAATTTTAATTTTCTGGTTAAGTGGCACTAGCTTGAAACCACTTTTGTTTTATTGTCGGGGAAAATGATGAAATAGAAGCCCAGAACCCAAAGGGTCCTTAGGGAATACCTGGATGAACCCTCCCAAAGGCAAAGAGAGAGAAGCTGTCTGCAGTTAAGATGATTACCAGTTGGACCCAAGGCCTGTGAGTACCAGCACCAGGTCTAAAGACCATCTCTGCTGACTTCAAGACCAGGGTTCTTTCAGAGCACTCTCTCGACATAGCCTGCAGAATTGTTGATTAACCAGGACCAATCAAAAGTAAGTTGCATTTTTGAAGTAAACTCTCTAGTTCTCTCCTAATGTCATAGGCCCATAAACTTCACTCATCAATGTGGTCTGCCTGCCCCCAAATGCCCTTCAGTTTGCGATGCCCGCATCTCTAGACCATCCTGCTTCTAAGGTCTGAAATCATGGCCCTGATTAATATGTCCACCACTCACTAGACTAAGCAGATTGATTTTTATTTTTATTTTTTGGCTGCACCACATGGCATATGGGATCTTAGTTCCCCAACCAGGGATCGAACCTGCGCCCCCTACATTGGAAGTGTGGAGTCTTAACCACTGGACCTCCAGGGAAGTCCCAGCACATTGATTTTTAAAATGAAAGCCCATTCCCACCTTGGAGACATTCCAGGCTTGGTTGGAGAAGGGGAAAAGCCCAGACATCAGAACACCTACTGAAAGGAATATCAAGTTTCTCATTTTCCTTCTTGTTAATTAAATATCCACTGTAAACTCGATTTTTTTTTCTGTTTCCTAAATGAGGTATTGCCAGAGAAAAAGTGGGTCAATGGAGGGCTCTGACAGGTTTTGTCCCAGTTAATTTAAGTTTTGCCATATGTTCTTTGAGAAGCGTGTGCTAGCTACAGGTCCTCGCGCTGATTAGCAGCCAACCTGAGGGGTTTTCATTTAGACTTCCAATTCTCTTGCAAGAGAGGAAGATTAGAAGGCAACAGAGCTGGGTGAACGACTCCAAGCAAAGCTGGAACACAGCTTGTTGGTGTCAATGGCCTCATTACTCTATACCAGGGAGCAGAGTTTCTGAAACTCGGCACCCTTGACATTTTAGGGTAAATGATTCCTTGTTGAGGGGGCCTTCCTTTACATTGTAGGTTGTTCAGCAGGATCCATGACCTCTACTCACTGGATGCTGGTAGCATCCCACCCCCAAGCATGAAAATCACAAATGTTTCTGGACATTACATTGATTGGGTGGCAGGTTTGCCCCTGGTTGAGACCCACCACCATAGAGACATAGCCCATTTAATGACCAAGAGGGGTCATCAAATAAATCCTCAACAGTAATATATGAAAAACTGGAAGACCTTAGTCTCTTTGAGTCCAAAATCCTCTGGTTAGTGGTTGGGCTGGATGCTTAACTGAACTTTGTGCTCCTGGAAGCCTGTGAGAGGTCTCCTCTGTTGGCAGAGTCCTGCATGACCCGATTACAAGAGGCCAGAGCAAACAAAGTCATGATGAAAATTCCTGGATTCAAGCATTGCACCCATGTCATCCACCAAGAATATGGTGAGCATGTACCCTTAGTGCAGGCTAGTCCTAGGGTCTTTGCTGGTTAGAGGAGTGGAGGAGGCAACCATTCAAGGAAATTAGAAACAGGTTATAGTTAAAAGGACACCAGACTGAATGCCCTGTGCTTCCAATTACTAGCTGTACAAAAACACTCAACCTCTCTAAGCCTCAGGTTCCTCATGTAAAGATAAGGTCTAGATAAAGGCTCTCATACCAAGTAACCACTCAATAAATGTATTTCCTCCATCTCATTTACAACTCTGACTAAGCCTTAAGGACGTAATAGCCAGGCTTTTGCTTTGAGCTAAAAACTGTAAACTGTGTCCAGCTGAGGAAGGCCAGGAGCTGGGGCCCAGTCACAGGAGTAAGAATTTTTCCTGCAGGATCCCTGGAAAAAAATCAGAGTAGAGCGATTTTTAATGGAGAAATGTTTTGTAACCCTGAGGTGGAACTCATGAGTTAGGTGCATGCTCTCTAAAGAATGCTTTGCTGGCTCTTACCACTAGGTAGCAGGCATACACCCTTCTATGGCATGAGGAGCTCAGAAGATCCCCAGCCTGCAGAGCCTCTACCACTCATTAACTAATGCCTGAAAATACCATCAGCCACCTCAGTCCTTTACACCTTGTGATTGATTTTATCAGATCCTTTTGTGAGTAAAAGTTTGATCATGGAAGAAGAAAGCAGGAGGATAATTAATGCTGGAGGGTTCAGTTATATAATATGATCATGTGTATGTTGTTATACATGTGGTTATATATATATATATATATATATACATACATATATGACAATGTAGTATGTGTGTGTGACTATTATGTGTCATGTTATGTCATTTACGTATATGTATGTATGTGTATATCCCTAAACTTCTCCCAAAATATATATTTCAGGAGCCTGTCTAATAGTCATATTCCAATTAACTCCTTGCTATTTGACATTCCATCCATGGCAAACCCAAATCAACCAACATAACCACCTATCTAGAGGAGATAATTGATGCTTATTTTGACTACCCTGAAACATTATAATACCCATTGTCCAAAGCATATAAATTCTGGCCTCTTGATAATGGTCTCTGTGAGAAGGGTATCTGATGCCTTTCATTATCCCAGGATGTGTGATCCACCAGTGCTCCCTTCTACATGGCTGCACCAGACAGCATAGGTGCCGAACTTGCTGACAAGTCGATTAACATAACCCAGCAACACAGGAGGCCCCTAAGCCCTCCAGTGATCTGTGTGCAGTTGCTCAGGAAACTTGAGAGAAATAACAGGTAGTGTTTGCCCCTCTAATGACTTACACATACTCATAAACGTGTTATTGATGCTAAGTCATACCAAATGTCTCCTTCCTGAAGGCAGGGGAAAAAAAGGTAAGGCATTCTTAGACTTTGAAGAGCTTGAGAGAATATTAAAAATGAACTTTAAAAGTTTCCTTTTACTGGAATAACCTTTTCGTTATGATGGCAACTTTGCAGTCTTGAGAGCCTGGGCTGGGTGGTGGTCTCAACCATCAGGGCTGGAGTCTGAGCCCCAGGGGCTGCTTTTCCTCAGAGTGAAGGCCAAAGGATGGGTTTCATTCAACCTGCTCACTCTGGTACCACCTAAAAAAAAAAAAACTATCGGGGCTAAGACTGGTCTGAGAGTGTCATTTGTCATTTGAAAGGACTTTTTTTTCTATATAAATATTTGAAAAACCTCTATACTAGGGCTGAACTTTAATCAGCTGGGAAGGTATTGCACATGGAGTGTTAATCCATCACAATGCCCAGGAAGAGACAATGCCCAGGTCTTAAATTCTTTCCAGACAGCACAGGACAAGGAGATCAGCACCCTCCGTGGGAAGAACAACAATAAAAAAGGTGCTACACCTTTAAAAATCAGATTGTCTTTTAAATGCTCAGTAGTTTCCTTAGAGGGGGTCAGAGCAAGTTTCTTGAAGCTTAAAGATCAATTAATTTAAGAAAGAAAAGATTTCAAGTGTCATAAAACCTTAGTTAAATCTACCAATTTCCCTCATTCTTGCCTTCCCCCACCCCCTGCCATTCTCCAAAGCAAGAGGCACAGGAGCATGAAATGATGTGAGCTAAATTTCTCTGTTTGTGTAGGAAACATATTTCCTTGTCTATAAAGGCACACAACACAGAGACAATAACACACACACACACACACAAACACACACAAACAAATTAAGAACATGGTTTTCATGACCATCATGTGTTCTCCAGGTCTCAGGTTACAGAGTCCTGTTTACAATAGTATTTCATTAGATTTACGTGGACTTCAGATCTTCTACATATGTGGTGTTTAGTCATATGGTGGGTAGGGGTGGCAGCAGCATATAACAAAGCATGATTACTCTCTAGCTTTTTCTCATGGCCACATTTACAAAAGAAGAATGAAGGGGGAAAAAGTCTTAGAGGTAGGAGAGAAATTCTCCAGTTTCCAATATCCATATTTCTAGGGGGTAGGGTGGATCTGTGCTTCTGATGTTTGCCAATAAGGCTTTGCTTCTGGAAGCTTTCCCTATAAGCACACCAACACCACCCTTAATGCACCAAGCCAGAGCAGCTTTCGGCACTGGATTTCAGGAACCTTCCTAGGAGCATATTAAATCCATGGAATCCAAGGATTGAATTGAATCCTTCAGTTGCACAACTGGGGGATTTTTTTTTTTTTCCAGAAAAGGTCTGTTGTCTCCTAGAGGAGGTCTCTTTAGTGAGGTTTCATTATAGATGTTCCTGCAACCCCTTCCCTCCAAGTGAGATGCTGTTTACAATGGCATTCCCACATGATCATTCTTAGACTAAATCCAAAACCCCCTCCTCAAAGTTATCAAAGCGTCTCTCTTCTAGAACATTACTAGTTTAAATGGGTGTTGCGTGCATTGGTATGTGTCATAAAGTCATGTTTTAATTATAAACAAAATAAGATGACGTTTCCTGGTCAGAGAAAATGAGATTATGGGGTGTGTGTGTGTGTGTGTGTGCACACGCGTGTGCATGCCCACACGCGTGTGTGTGCGTAAGAAGCTCTCTACCAAGGCTTAACATCTTAGAGACATTTGCAAAATATTTCTCTTGAAAGAACCTCTCAGAAGCAGTATTTTTAGGCATATTGGGTTCTCCATTGGTAAAAGAGAAATCTACTACCAACCCTCAGATTAAGTAAACCTCCTGGTGATGCCATTCTGCATTTCAAACAGCTGATTGTGCTTTTTTAGGTAGGTGGCCGGAGGCATTTGCATTTTGGGAGAGGGTGGTGTATGTTTTCTCCCCCCATCCCTCTTCCTGCAATTCAGACTTCTCTCTCTCTCCAAAAAGAAAAGGAAAAAAGAACGATGCCAGTCTGTAAGATCATTCAGAGGGGTGAGCACCTGAGTTTGAGACAAACTTCTGGACATGGACAACATTAGCTCACCAGCTGTCACTCATGACAATTTATTTCAATCACACATTTGCTTAAATTGCTAGCTAGTGAAAGACCCCTCCCGTCCGTCACACATACTTCTCCCCTGTCCCTTCCCCACACCACCACCTGCTACCACTCTTGAATTTAGTTCAATAAACAACCCACATCTCTGTGGACCTGGAAACCTATGAAGGTTGGGAAGGGGAAATCACTGACTCCAACACAGAAAAAAACTAAGACAACACAGGAAAGCAGGCATTACACAACAGGGCAATCTGAGGAGAGGCAGCTTTTCTGTCCTGGGTTAACAAATTATTCCTATTTCAGTAATATTGGAACATAGGATCAAAAGCTCATCTTCCCCATCCCACCCCACCCCCATCACTTCTGTATCCCGTCTGCCCCTAAAGTCTCCTGCTACAAGCAGCACCCAGGGTAGGATTTTCCCACTGTTCCCCACAGCAACTAGGAGTGTGCTGTCACTGCTGAGAGCCTCAGCTTGCTGCAGTCTTACCAATATGCTCCAGAAAGCACAGCTTTCATCACCGAACATTTGGATTCCGCCTTATTTCCCTGAGTCAGACCACAGGAGCTGAGGGTCTTTCACTCGAGAGAGTATGGAAAAGGGAACAAATGCTACTAAGTCTGGTGAATCCAAGGCGTAGGAGAATAGTGAACCAGTGGCATTTGGGGGTGAGATTTTGAATCGATTTGAAAGACGCTTGTATTAAGTGCAAAAATGTTTCCTGTTCATAGGAAAAACTGTCTGGCACTGCCTTTTAAAAAGCATTTGCAATGATCTCTGCCTTAAAGGCTGAGCAAGGATGCTCAGTCCTCAGTCCGCCTTTCAATTGCTTTAAAGTGGCTAGATTGCACTGCACCTCCCCACCCCCAAATATAATATAAAGTGTCTTGCTTTTTTCAGTCCTTAATCATGTGGGGTACCTCCACCTGATAAGCTCTGTTTGTCCTTCTTAATGTTTCAAAATGAGCCTGGCTACTTTGCTCCTGAATTTCTGGATTTTCCCTCTGGCCACTAGATCACCCCTCCACACACACACACACACACACACACACACACACACACACACACGGGGGCGGGGGGAAGGAAATTCTAACTGTTGCTTCTCTCTTAACCAGGTAACAATTCATTTAGGTTACACCAGTCTGTAAAAACTGTAAATGCTATTTTATTTTAAACATTTTAAGTTTACCAAAAAAAAATCAATGATTGATTGATTGGTACCTTTTTACACTCTCAGATTCCTGAATATGGACAGATCTTCAAAGGGAGGAAGGAGTTCTCATATGAAATTTAAGATAGACTGTCCTGAAGGTTGTGGGGTGGGGTATTGTTGTGTTTTATCTCGTTTTTGTTTTTAAGACACAATAAAGCTAAAATGTCAAGTCTCTGGGAGAGATCCCCTTACAGTTTCAGTCAAGGAGCATATCAGAGCACAGACAGGAGACCCCAGCCTGGTGCTCGCCGGCCGGCCCCGGCTGTCCAGGCATATTTGGTAGCGCACGGGTTGGGAGCCACTGGGACAATCACACCTCGCATTCCCTCGCGGGCTGCTGGTGGCAGGTACACGAGCCATACTCGTTGATGATGACCAGGGCTCCCTCAATGTGGTTCGGTTTGTAATCAACGTAGTATTCCTGGGCAGACATGGCAGCCATCTGATGCATGGTCTGTTTCTGCTTTTGCTTCCTGCGCTGCGTCACAAAGCACTGTCTGAGCTGCCTGAGACTGGCTGGGAAACACTTCCAAGAGACATAGAGCACCAGGACCACGATGAGGAAGGAGAAAATGAGGGCCATGGTGCCGGTGACCACCTTGTGAATCTGCACAGCGTTCTCGGCGTGTTCGCCGCCGGGGAGGGCCACGGTAGCCAGCTCAGGCGTGCTGTCGGGCTGCCCCTCCCTGCCGTCAGCGAGAGTGGTGGCCGGGCCGGCGGAGGATCCCAGGTCGCTGCGGTTGGTGACGGCCGAGAGCAGGTGGCCGCTAGTGGGCTCGGCCCCCTCCTCGCACAGGTGGAAAGCGTACACGGCGTCCAGGACGTCCTCGCCCTGTGCATACTCCGGGCTGGCGCACTGCAAGTTGCCATCGTAGCGCCCCTGGAAGTTGCTGAGCCACGAGGCCAGGGCGCACACGTTGCGCCCACAGTCCCAGAGGTTCCCGGCCAGGGTGACGCTCGTCAGCGACTTCCAGGAGTTGAGGATACGGGGCTCGATGTAGGTGAGACGGTTGGAGTCCAGCTGCAGGGACTGGAGGTGTGGCACGGTCTCGAACACATGGGGCTCCATGTACTCGATCTCGTTGCCCGACAGGTCCATTTTCTCCAGGTTCCATACCCAGTCCAGCGAGCTGACCACAATGGCCACCTTGTTCCTCCTCAGGCAGAGCGAGTGCAGGGAGATGAGGCGCGGGAAGTGGGCGAAGTTCACCTTGACCAAGTCGTTGTGCTCCAGGTGCAGCTCGGTGAGCTTGAACAAGCCGGCGAAAGAGTTGCGCGCCAGACTCTTGAGCTGATTGTATCCGATGTCGAGAAACTTGAGGCTGCGGCAGTCCTGGAAGATGCGCACGGGCACGAACTGGATGGCGTTGGCCCGCATGTGCAGCGTGGTGAGCTTCCGCAGCCCGTGGAAGAGATCGGGCGCGAGCGCCTGCAGCCTGTTGTACGAGAGGTCCACGCTGCGCAGGTTGGGCATGGGCCGGAAGGTGGTGTTGGCCAGTTGGGTGATCTGGTTGGAACTCAGTGTGAGTTCCTTAACTCGGCGCAGTTTCTGAAAGGCGTCCCCCTGCACCGAGCAGATGTGATTGTGATCCAGATAGAGCCACGTGAGCTGCATTAACCCCGTGAACTGGCCGGCGCGCAGCTCCGAGAGGCTGTTGTAGCGCAGGGACAAGCCCAGCAGGCCGGACAGGTTGTGGGGCGCCTCGGTGAGGTTGAGCGCCTCGCAGTACAGCAGCCGCCCCTCGCACCGGCACAGCTGCGGACACCCGCTGGGGGCGGCGGGCAGCATCTGAAAGCAGGCCCCCAGCAAACACAAGACCACCCCCGAGGGCCTCCTCAGCAGCCAGTATAGACAGAGACCGAGCAGCAGGAAATCCATTAGCGAGAATCTTTCCAGAGAGGCTGGAGAATGTCCATTGGAAGCGCTCGGTCAGAAATCTACATCATATTTTATTCCGAGGGAGGGGGAGCGGGGGAGGGGGAGAAAAGGGCAAAAATCAAATAAATGCATTGAAATAAAGCAGGACCCCCCCTCCCCAAAGCCACACGTTCACCTCTAAGCATGCAGAAAGCTGGGCAGCATAGAAAGTTCACAGCCACGTAAAGATCAAAGAGATGGTGATTTGGTCCATGTTAGATGCTGCAGCAAAGAAAAGGGAGGAAAAAAAAAAAATCTTCGGGAAAGAATTTAATTAAAAAGTGTCTTACCCACCCTTTTCCAGAGAGTGACAACCTCCATTCAGCTGCTCCCTTTGTGTGCAGGCTAATTATATGCAGGGCGAGAGAAGACCCCTCTGTGTTTCCGAGGCAGCCCCGGTCCGCGGCCGGCGGATCTGGCAGGCGCACAATGTCTCACTTTGCTGCTCCGCTCGGGGCTGCAGGGCGGCCGGCGAGGCGGGGAGGCGACTTCTAGGACCCGCAAGTTTCCCAACTGCGCGCGGGAGCCGGGGCTTCGCCTTCCTGCCGCTGTCCTTTCCCTCTGCAGTTCGGACTGTGACGTTGTGGGGAAAAAAAAAAAAAAACAATTCCAAACTCGGGGCTCGCGACTCCCCAGGATTTGACAGTCTGGTTAATGTCCGTCATTGGAAAGGACCACTGACCGGCGCCACCTTTTGCTCCGCGGAGACCGCCTGCCATTCGCGCCCGGAGCGGCTGCGGAGAGCGGGCTCGCTCATGCTTTGCGGGCGGCGGGGAGGTGCGGGCGGCGGGCGGCTCGGGCGGCGGCGCTGGGAGCGGGGAGCGGCGCCCAGCGCCCGGGCTCCTTCCCTCCGCCAGGCAGTGTGAGGCGCGAGCTTGCACCGGCACCTACTGCTCACTGAGTGTCGTAAGCTGCTCACGATTGTGCGTCTTCCCGGAGCACCTCAGACATGGGCAGATTGAAAAGGGGTGGGCAGAAAACCAACATTCTCCCGAACCACTAAAGTAATATATGTTCTTTGATGAAATGGAAATAACTTTCAGCTTTTTGGTCCATATTTCCAAAAAGAAAAAAAAAAAAAAAAGGAGGGGGGATGGAGGTTTGGAAAAGCATCATCAACGACAAGATATTTCCAAGTGGGAGACTGAAATATTCTGTTCCGCCCTCCCCTTCCCTTTGGGGAACGTTCCCCCCTCCCCCTTTAAAGCTGTCTACGTGTAAGAGATACGTAGGAATCTGTAGAGAAATCAACATTTGGTCCTTTGCTTTAGAAAAGCAACTTGAGAGAAGCTAGAGGAAAGCAGTGATTGTGGGGACTTGGCTGAGATTTTTCTTTTTTCCCTTGCGGGCACTGGAGTTCTGCAGTCAGCCAGCCCTTTTAGGTGGTGGATGGGGGAATGCTTTCCAAACTCAGCGGATTTGGAAAGCCACCCTGGTCCCGGGGGTAGGAGACCTAGAGTGGCAGAAACCTATGTCTGTGTACAGGGAGTTTCTCTTGCCCGAGATCCCGCCGGGGCTTCACCAGTCTCCATAGATGTCTGTGGGGTCCTGGGTGGATTAAAGAAAGATTCTAATGTCTGACACCAGGAGGGCTGACCCTGACGTGCTGCTCATGGTGATGACAGAACCCTGCAGTACACTCTGCTCCAGGAGAATGTGCGAGAGGATGAGAGGGGAAGGTGTAGTTTAAACCCTCGTGAAGCCTACCCCTTTCTATATATAAACCCGTACTTAAGCTTTGAGACTGTTACTAAATTGTATCATGTGAGTATGAAGAGGTCTTGGCCTGATTATTTCCATTAACACTCATTTATGGATGGGCTCCTTAAGCTTCTTATGTTGAGCTCTGTCTTGTTCCAACTGGTCTGGAGAGGGTCTGCATTGCTGTTGTCAGGGACCTGTTGGTCATCTGTTAAAAAAACAAAAAGACAGAGAAACCCTGCTGGAAGTGAGTGGATAAGCCTACCTTCTTGACAAATATGCCCAAGGAGGTAATAGGGAGAATGAAATGTGAATTTCCAGCTCCTCACTTCTAATTCCCATCATGTCTGACTCTTAGGAACTGAAAATAAGTGGACATTATCTATAGTTGTGCTCACATTGATAAGAATGAGGTGGATTATCAAAGCTCCAGGGCACTGGACTGGCTTTGGACAAGTAACTAGGTTGCTCCTTACATTCAAGCTAAAGACACTACTAACCAGTGGAATCAAAGTCACCAAAGACTAGTGGTACTTTTCAGGAAAAGTTATATGAACAGGGGCATGAATCATTCCATTTTGGATTCCTCTGAGCTCTGGCCTGGTCATTCATCTCTGAGATGCATCCTTCAGTTGGAAGGAAAACAAAGCTGAAATGTCCTAGACATCACATGCTGTCTTAGGAGCTAAAAAAGACATTAGAAAATCTGAATTTTGCACATGACAAAACTAAGGTACAGAGACATCGGGTGATTATCCGAGGTCTCACAGCTTGTTACTGGCACAGATAGGTTATTTTCTGTCCCGCACCAAAGTGGTGGTCTTCCTTTCCCATTCTTGATGGTCACCTCTCCATCACTCTTGCCTCCTGCCTAACTCTGGACTGGGCACTGGCACCTCCAGGGTGCTGCGGAACACTTTAACAGACAAACAATTTCACCTTCAAGTGTTTTCACCTCTTGCCAAGACAATTATTCCTCACAGCAAGCCGGTTGATTGAGCCATAAACTCTAAAGGGTTGGGGAGCTGGGGCAGACAGGGGTAAACATTGGCCAACCATTCAGCAAGTATTGTGAGTACAAGCCACCCAATCCCCATGGCTGCTAGGAAGAAAATTCTCCTAATGCAGGCAGCTTGCAAAGTGGTGCTAGAGCCTGCCAAATGGCAAGAAGAGGTCCCACTTTGGATGTCACTTGATTTGTAGAGCTGGTACAGAGAGGCAGAAAAGAGTTGAGTCTTGGCAAGAAGGAAGGAAAATAAAATTAAATTCACTGCATTTATAAGTGAGTTTTCTTCTAAGTATGATACTCAAAACGTAGAAGATATGTCTAGGCTGTAATTAAAAAATACATATGTACATATATATATATATATTGCTTTTCACATTATTATCCTGCAAATCATTTCATCTGGATGGTATCTTTAAATCTTTCCCACTTCTAATGTGGCAAGATTGCATCTTTTCTACGGTTTTAAACCCCTTGGCAGAACCGTATACATTAACAGATTGAAATGAGCTTTATTGAAATTTAGCTATTCTAAGTCATCTAAGTTGCAGAATCCCAATTTATTATGTATTTAAAGCACACCAGCCCTGATTAAATCAATGCAAATTAGGTTAAATAAGAACAACATGAATCAAGTGTTTCAGCAAAGTTGAGTCGAGAAACGACAACTTTTGAGTCACCAAAGCAAGCTGATATAGCTGGTTTTCATGAGTTTTAATTTCATGCCTCTTAGGGTCCAATACACTAAAAAGTAAAAAAAAAAGGAAAGAGCTCACATAAAGTTCTTTCTTTCCTCATGTTTGATCTCTCATAACTCTTTACCTCTCTTGTGAGAACATCTAATGCATCAGGTTATAATGTGATGATTGTGTATATACATGAGCAATCTCTTTTTCTGGGCTAAGCACAGTTTTCTGTTGGTAAATGTCTTCTCCTTCAGCATTGGATGCTGATGAGAGATACTTTACACACTTAAAAACACCCTTGTTATTTTCCGTGTTTGTATGGGGAAAGATATTTAGCATGTCTTGCTGAACTGTCATAGTAGTTGAGCAAGAAAGGCACCTCAAGCTACTAGGCCAACATGTGATTGGGGAGTGGGGTAAGAAAGGATAAAAATCTTGAAAATGTGGATTCAGCAAATGGGAAGGAACTCAGGGGTACATGAAGTATGGATCTGATTGCCAAAACACAATCTGGAACTAAGAGGAGGTGGAAGAACAAGCTCGATGCAGCTGGAGAGTCCAGAAGTATAGTTTGGACGAGGGAGGGGTAATTTATTCCTCCTCTCCTAAACCTTATACTGATACATTAACCTTTGCATAATAAACCCTCCTTGTTTCTTCTTGGTACTTTATGTTGTGATGGGGTGGTAGGGGCTGGTCACATACAGTTTTTTTTTTTTTTTTGAAATGTTGTATCTCTCCCATTTCATCTCAACTGAAGGCCACCTCCAATTCATTTATTTGACTCAAAATAGTTTGTGAACCTAGAGGTGCAAGTGACAAAAGTCTGAAATGAGCATGCATTATGAGGATTGGCCTTCCAATAGTAATCTTTGGCAGTGTTCAAGGAAAGAGAAATTCAAATGGTGATTTTAATGTTCTGTCATTGCTTGCTCCAGCCTGGACCTTGGTCTTTATGTGGTTGTCTTTAATTTTCAGTATCAGTGAGCACTGGCTTTTCTTTAAAATGAAACATTTAGATGTAGGGGAGGAGGGTGGGAGTCACAATTTCAAAAGGAGAGAATTAACTCTGTTGTTCCTGTGGGCACACAGCATATAACTGGCCTTTTGCAGAGCGCCTCTGAAGATGTATATGGGGCCAAAGGGTGAGGGCTGTAAGGTTTCTCTCAGGAGATCTACTTAGGAGGAACACATTAGAAAAGGTCATTTTTTCTTATCAAACTTTATCCTCCTCTTAAAACAAGGTAGTAATATGGATAGCACTAAGGCAATACCTAACATCTTGCATTGATATTAAGTCATGGGAGTAAACCAAAGAAATGCAATGACTTAGTGTTTTCCTCCTGGAGCTTTATGTAGGGAAGAGCAGTAGACACTGAGAGACTTAGCCGATAATAATTATATATGGCCCAGTGCTTGAGAGTAAATATCTCTAGAACATACAAATGTGAAGAGCTGACAGGTCAAATGGGACCAATGCTAAAAAGCTTCATTGAAGGAAGTAAAGTGTATGAAGTAGTTTAAGGACTCAAGGCTCACTGACTGGAGAGATGGGCATCGTGAAGGCATAACCTACGATGGGGAACTGAAATGCATATATCATGATGAGTGGATTAATTCCCTAGTTCTCCGGGGGAAGAAGATATACAGGGACAAATGGAATCTGTGTTGGGAGAGGAAGGAAGTTGGTACAGGGTTTCCAAACATTTGCTATAGTAAGACCATGCATTGGTCCCCAGACCTAGTTCTTTCCCTAGGCCTGGTTTTATAAATACTGGTGATAAACCAAGTCTGCTTTGTATGATGCATCTTATGTGGAAAGTGTGTGTGACTTTAGGTATGTGACCAAGCTTGAGAAATGACAGCACAGCTAGTGTAATAAGTTTTGAAGATAACCGTTGTTAATTTGATGATTACCATTTGCCATTAAATGAACTGTAAATTTTTTTTAAAAAGGGCTACCAATGCTATATTGAAAATGTTAGTTTGCTGTATTCTTCTAGCCTCTAAGAAGACTGAACACCTTAAGGTTATCTTTGACTTTTGTAATAAATACCTGGGTTAACTCCTGAGACCTGTTCTGCTGTCCTGGGCCCCTCTCTACAAGCTTCCTCTGCACTGCCATGTGCTCTGCTCTTGCCATATTATACCTAACTGCTGTTTATACTCTCTCCATCTTTGCTTGCCTTCATTCTAGCCTTCCTTTAAAGCTGATGATATCAAATTTCCTCTCTGACATTTTTTTTTTTCTTGCCCATGCCACGCGGCATGTAGGATCCTAGTTCTCTGACCAGGGATCGAACCCACGCCCCCTGCAGTGGAAGCACAGGGTCTTAACCACTGGAGTGCCAGGGAAGTTCCCTTCTATGACTTCTTAATTGATTCCCATGTAAAGTGATCTCTCATTCTTCTGAACTATATTAGCAGCTTACCTTTACCAATACTGCTCCTGATGCGGTTCACTTGATAGGAGTGTAGCAGCCATTTCTAATTATAGTATTTTAGAACTGAATGGGACCTTAACATCTTGGATATTAGGAATAAAAAGACTTCAACTGGGGTTCCTTGCTTTGCCATTTTCTCTCAGTTTGATCCTACACAGGTCACTCCATTATCAGTGAAATAGGACCAAGGATGGCTATCTTAAAGGATTCTTGGGGAAAATTCAATGATATCATGTATATTAGAATTTTGCAACTTGAAAGTGTAAGCATAGGACTAGCAGGCCTGGAGCGTGTTAGAAAGGCAGAAGTTTAGGTGTCTTCCTAGACCCATTGAATCAAATCTGCATTTTACCATCAGCTCCAGGTTAAAATTAAATTTTAAGAAGCATTCTATTGGAGCACTCACAAATTCTATCCTGAAAAAGTCACTCAAGTATCATTAATTTCCTAGTTTATAGTTCAGGAATTGAAGGGCCAGAAATGTTAAGTGATTGCCCAAGATGGGTGCTAGAATTTGGACAAAAACCTCACGTCTTCTGAATCTTGTTCTCTGTCCTATTAGATTTCAAACACATAGAATGCAAAGTCTGTGTCTATCTCAGTACTTAGCACTTCATAGGGCTATTAATAAAATTTGGTTTTACTGTTGGTAAGGCAGTAAGTATAGAGAGCCCTTGTACATGCTAGCCTTAGGCAGTTCCTGGCTTATATTACACCTCAGTTTTCTTATCACTGTCAATCTGTATGTATTTCTCATGGATGTCTAAGTGCTACCTTTTTATTATAGAAAAATGAAAAATGGGGGAAAAAAACACGAAAAAAAATTTAAATGAAGATTGTCACCTAAAATTCAACCACCTGGAGATAGACTATTAAGTTTTGGGTACATATTCTTTTAGAATTTTACTATTTCACATATATTTATATTTTCTAAAAATACAATAACATTATACATATTACTTTGTAACTATTTTTTTTCATTGTTTATATATTCCCATGTCCAGAATACAAATTGATAGGATCATCTTCAATGGCTACAGACCATTCTATTTATTTTACCCATCTCCCTTTTTTACCAATTAAGTTGTTTCTGGTTTTTAGCTCTTATGAAATGACTGGGACAAACTTCCTCATACATATACTACTATAGACTGGATGTTTGTGCCCCCCAGAATTCATATATTGAAACCTAATCCCCAATGTGATGGTATTTGGAGGTGGGCCCTGCCAGAGGTTATTAGGTCACTAGAGTGGAGCCCTCATGAATGAGATTTGTGCTCTTATAAAAGAGACCCAGAGAGTTCTCAGGCCCTTTCTGTCATGTGAGGACACAGTGAGAATACGGATGTCCATGAACTAGGAGGCAGGCTCTCACCAGATACTGAATCTGTAGGTTCCTTGATATTGGACTTCCAAGCCTGCAGAACTGTGAGAAAGAAATGTTTGTTGTTTAACCACCAAGTCTATGGTAGTTTGTTGTAACAGCCTGAACAGACTAGGACATATACCCTTGCACATTTAGGCAACTGTGTCTTTAAATTTTAATTCCAGAAGTAGTATTGGTATTCAAAGAGTGGGGAGTTTTAAAAGACTTTCAATACATAAGGCCAGATTATCCTCCTGAAAGGTTGTACATATTTCACCCTCAATATCTCTTTTGCTGCTTTCTTCTTCTCCTTGAGAAACTCCACTACACCACAGATAGAAACATCTTTTGGTTCCCTTTCCTTCATCTGGCTGGGGCACCGACTGAGATCCCTGTCGGAATCTGTTCTTGGTGCCTTGGAACCATCCTTCCTTCCCATTCCCATTTCCTCCCTCCTTCCTGAAGAGGCAGGTGGAGGCTTGGGCTTTGGGGTCTTCAGTGTTCCTTCTGGGAGCTCGCAAGCATTTCATTGCCACATCTTATTAAGTGGCTGTCCAGCCAAATTATTTTCACAAAGGTGTTAATGTATGAAAATAGTTTAATGCCTTGTTACTTAAAATACTCTGTGGAGGTAAGAATGTTTAAATATATTTGTGAAACGCACTAGACTCTGTTCTTTGCTATTCACAATACACTATCTCAATCACGAGAAATCTTGTTTTTCATGGTTTCACCCACTTATTTGGGACATCTGTTAACATCAAACCAATGTGCCAAAACAGCTCAGGAAACATTTATTTAACTGTAAACCCATAGGTATATTTGACTTTAACTTGGCTCTCACCATACCAAGAAGTGATTCTCAGGTTTAGATCTCAAACACTGTAACAGGATGCTGGTGCAAGAATCAGTTTTCTGTCAGGCCCCAAGAATTTGTGGGGATAGCCAGACAACTACAGTTCTTCTGCTTGGTATTAGCAAGTCTCACCTCCTCATCCTAGCCACAAATAATGGAACCAATTTGATTCTGTAGTAAGTTCTGTCTCTGATACATCTTGACATTTAATTATCTTGTTTTCCAGATGTTGCTAATTTTGTCTTTGCAGGTAAAATGAAACTCCCTAAGGAAAGACTTTTTATTTTCCTGCTTTTAGGACCCTCTAATATCTACCTCTAAAGGTGTGGAAGACTATCATATATGAGAAACCATATACAAAGAGCATCGGAATTGCCACATTACAGTGATAAATGTGCCCCCTTTCCTCTTAGTGCAGTCTGGCACAGTGCTGGCTTTGTAGAGATTCTTGTTGAATTGACTTTATTAACTGGTTTGAATTTTTGCCTAATCAATAGCCTGGGGAATCTGAGCTAAATATAAAAAGCCTTTATATTACATTGACATATAGGCACAAATTATTAACCCAGGAAGGTGCAAACTTTTGGAGTTGAAGTTGCACACATTAATGCAATTTATATGTGGCTTCATTTCACAGATCTAGTTTGTGTAGGAAATCCCCCACCATCCATGAGCAGTGAGCCTTCTGTAGTAAATTAACCAGTTGGGTGCATTTATGTCTTTATTCAATCATCTCCCATTCTCTGGAACCACTTCTTAATCTCTCACACGTGCCTTGAGAATACCTTTTATTAATTTAGCATAAATGTCTGTTGCTGATCTTATTTGTTTTCGTTAGTTTAAGTCAAATGGAGGTTTAGCTGATGAGATAAAGTTAGATAAAATGTCCCTGCCTTGAGTATTCTTAGATCTGGATTGGAGGTGACGGGTAACAAGAGAGTATGATTCATGCTATGGCAGAGATGTAAGCAAGAACTGGGATTGGAGAGATTTCTCTAGCTAATTGAGCAAGGACAGTCAGAGGAGGTGAGAGAAAAGGAGGAGGGGTTGACCAGATAGACAGAGGGTGGCCACTCCAGTCAGTAGGCAAAGTCTGTGAAAAAACTACAGGGGCTTCTGAGATGCTTATGGTGTCTGGAGCACAGGAATAAAAGAGAGGGGATTGAGGAGAGATGAGACTGGAGTGTTAGCTCAGAGCCAGATTGGGAAGACTTTCAACCTGGCTTATGATTTCCAAAATGTGGGTACAAGGAATATAATCCTGATGATGGTCTTGAACACGAAGGGCAGGGAAAAGGATACTGAAAACAAGAAGAGAAGCTGGGAGCTTCCCATATCTGCCCAAGTGAGATATTGTGTGAGGCTGACTATATTAACATGAGAGATGGACAGGACAGGACAAGTACAAAAATAGTTTTGCAATGGGATTGACAATCTTTTAAATGGTGCTTTTTCCAAGAAACAATTTAAGATGATTTCAGTGAATGGATTGATTTAGGGTAGATGGGAGGAAAGGAAGAATAAGATGTGAAAGAAAACTCTAACATATAGAGCTAAGAGTAAGCAGTTAACCACTGGTGGTCCAGTGGTTAGGACTCCGAGCTCTCACTGCCGAGGGCCTGGGTTCAATCCCTGGTTGGGGAACTAAGATGCCACAAGCTGTGAGGTGCAGCCAAATAAATAAATAAAAAATAAGAGTAAGCAGTTAAAGATGTGGACAGAGGTTATATCTGGATCTAAAGATCGGGGAATCCCTGGAATGTGCTTGGTAGTTATAGTGGTGACAGTATATGCAAATCCTCAGAGAGAAAGATTAGAATACAGCTGATGTACAATCAGAGGCCTTTGCAGTATGGTAAGGTGCTGTGATGTGGGAAGCAGCTGGGTGATAGGGAGTATATGGCCTGTGCTATCTGCAAAGTACATGGTTTGATTAAAGGCTTTCAAATTCTAATTTTTAAGAATCCTATTCTATTCATAAGCAAGTGACACTGCAGGTGTTATTCAACTTGTGGAATACCAGTTTGGAAATCTTCTTTTAACATGATGATTCTCAACGTGGAAGAATAGGAGGGAGCAGAGGAGGTGGAGGTCACTTCAATAGGAGGCACAAAGTAGGGAACACTGCGCAAGTCCATAGTGAGCAGCCTTTAATATATAGTCATGGCCATGAGACTGTGAGTAATAGGTATTTCACATGGTTGTGAAAAAGAAAAAAATATGATGGAGATTGACAGGTTTTGAGAAGAGCCCAGATGGTCAAGGACCATCAACATTGGGAGAGGCTGCAAAGTGAGTAAACCTGCAAAGGAACAGTGCAACACCAGTGCTGTCTGTCTAAGGGCTCTGGGACAAGGACTGGCTGATGTTGAGTCCTTCCCCCAAGAGGGTTTGCCATTGGCATCTCATATCAGTGTAAGATCATTCCTTTGTAACTGGGCCTAGCATTACCTTCTCAAATATGAAACAAGGTGAGGGCTGGAGAGCATGTCCTTCAGAATGTAATTCTGTATTTGCATCTTAGCAGAAGAATTGAGACACTGAATAACTTACTGCAAGGAACTTTTGAAATTTCTGACTGTGCTAGGCTAAAAAGTGTTCTGCCATTTACAAACTGTGTGACCTGGGCACGTGACTTAACTTCTAAACAGGAGGATTCAACATAGTAAAATACAAGGTAAAAATAAATTTAATTATAATATAGAAAAATAGTTCGAATTCTATTGCAATAACTACTGATATCCATTTCTATTATATGAGACCAAAATTATACCACATAGAATGAAGACAAGAAGGAAAAAGAATCATAAGCATGGGCTTCCCTGGTGGCGCAGTGGTTGAGAGTCTGCCTGCCAATGCAGGGGACACGGGTTCGAGCCCTGGTCTGGGAAGATCCCACATGCCGCGGAGCGACTAGGCCCGTGAGCCACAGTTGCTGAGCCTGTGCGTCTGGAGCCTGTACTCCACAACGGGAGAGGCCGCGATGGTGAGGGGCCCGCGCACCGCGATGAAGAGTGGCCCCCACTTGCCGCAACTAGAGAAAGCCCTTACACAGAAACGAAGACCCAACACAGCCATAAATAAATAAATTAATTAATTAATTAAAAAAAAAATTCCCTTTAAAAAAAAAAAAAAAAAAAGAATCATAAGCACAAATGGTGTTATGCACCTCTGACTTTGCAAACTCTTATTGCTCCTTCTTAAGTATCAGTTCATATTTTAGAGGCTGCATGAAAAAAAACAAAACAAAGCAAACAAACAAAAACCTTGGTGGTTAAAACAACAATCAATCATTTTATTTAGCTCATGGTCCTGTGTGTTGGGTCAGATCTTCTGCATAAGCCAGCTTGACTGTGGTTAACTGGAGAATTAGCTGGAGACTGTATAACCTAGGATGGCTTCACTCAAAGGGATGGTGATTGGCAGGCCGTTGGCAGGGGGACCTTGCTTCTCTTCCATGTGGCCTTTCATCCTCCAGAAGGCTAGCTCTGGTGCAACTGTGTGGTGATTGAAGGGTTCTAAGAGCAGCAAGAGAGAGCAAGTCTCAGTGCACAAGTACTTTTCAGGTCTCGTCTTCCAGCAGGTTGCTGTTGTCTGTTGGCCAAAGCTAGTCATGTGGTCATCCTGACTCAAGGAGAGGAGAAAGAGGCTTCATCTCTGCATGGGTGGGGAAGAATTTTTGGTCATTTTTGTAGGTTAAATAAAATAGTACTGGCTTAATGTTACTATAACTGCAAGTACAATACCAAATGCTCTAAAGTGATTTTTATTTCTCAAGCCACGTGACCCAAACAGCATCATCCATAAACACAAGGACCAGCAGCACAAGCATCACCTAGAGCTTGTGAGAAATGCAGACTCTCAGACTCCACCCAAGATATACTTGAATTAGAATCTACATTTTTACAAGATTCCTAGGTGATTCATAAGCCCAGTGAGGTTTTAGAAGCACTGTATCTTTTCTCTATTCCTCATAATTCCCTTTCCTAGGTTGCTATGTTCTCCTGTTGAGTGATAGATCTTTGATTTTTAAAGGTGCCAGAACTGTTTCCTCTGTACAATTGAAACAGAACAAACACAGGCTTAAACAGTAAAACAGGTTGCTTCACAGCATGAGAGAGAGAGGGTATAACATTTTTCTGCTCAATTGTCCTTTGCCTATAAAAATAGAAATTTAAAATTAAAATAACAGTACATAAATATTAAAGAATATTGTATTTAACTGGGAAGAATCATTTAGATGTTAGAGCAATTTTTAAAGTAGAAACAGCTAGGCACATACTTATTTAAACTGAACTTTTATATTCTTAAGCAGTTGCTTAACTGGATCTTGGTTTTCTGAAGGTTGAAAGATTGATGCTCCAATCTTAAGACCACAAGTTAAATATCTCTAGAAAACGTACAGGTCCTTAGGTACTGTTAGGCCTTTATACAAGTAATAAGACCAATAGAACTTATTAAGCTTCTAGCATGTGCAAGTCACTGGTCTAAATCAAACATTACTGTAGTTTGTTGGATTCCCTTCATTTGAGACCCCAGAAGTGAGGTGGGGGAGTAGGTAGGAGAGGCTAAGCTTTCGACAATACAAGTTTATTTCACCAGGCTGAGGACAGACATGGGCATAAAGGACCTAGAGCTTTTCTCAACTTTTGATTTTGTTTTAAGTGAAGGAACCTGGTTACAATGACCAACACTCTCCTTCAATTTGCCTTTCACCTCAAGGCTGAACAGAAAAAGAGAGAGAGAGAGAGAAATTTTCCATTAAAGCCTACTGCTGTCATTCTGTATGAAGTCTGCTTTGGGTATTTGCTCTTTTCAGAAGAGGATTACTTATTGTTTGAAGCTATAACTCATACTATTTTCAATGTATATGCTTTGGGGTCCTGTTCTTGTCAATCAATCAGCCCACCAGTTAGGAGTTAACAAATATCTGTTGAGCACTTAACATATGCAGGCATATTCTAGTCTCTGAATAAGACTGAGTAACTTTGTAAGCAAACAGACATATAAGGTAATTTTTAGATACTGAATAGCTAGGGAAAGTTAAAATAGAGCCATGTTGAAGAGAGAAATTGAGGGAAGGGGCCTACTTTATCTAAGGTTAGGCAATGCTTCCTTGAAGAGGTGACATTTGAGTTGAAACCTGATAATGAGTAGGGGTCAGCCAGTTAAAGCTCCAGGACATGTGAACTCCAAGGAGAGGAAATAGCAAGAGCCAAGGCCCTAAGGCCAAAACAAGCCTATGTTCATGAACTTGTGAAATAGCTAGCATGCTGGATCCTGTGTGATGGGATTGGAGACACAAGAGGAATGTTGAACACAAGATAACCTCCTTAAAGGGTCGATGTACCCTTTGATAAATCTTCACTTCATAAATGTTCACCAGTTCCTCATCAGCTCCACCAAACCTTATAGAGTGATATCTCTGGCTGTAAAGTAAAGCACATTAATATATTAAGTCCATTTATTCCTAAAAGTTCTATGAGATTCTACCACTTTCCCAATATATATGTGGAAATCAAGGCATAGAAAACCTAAGCCATTTACTTAACACAGCTGGTATTGGTGATAAGAGATTTGTCTGCATTCCCTAGATCCAAGTATGGGGCACCTAAGAAGGCTGCATACCAATCAGTCTTTTGGCTGTGTAAAAGCCAAAGAATTCTTCTACAGTCTCCCCTCCCCCTGGGGTTCATCCAGAGGAGACCCAGCAAAAGAGAAGATGGGGCAATTTAAATTTGCCTCCTGGATTCCCACTCCTCTTGGCACCCTCCAACCATCTGTTGCTATTTGTGTAGAAAAAGAACGGAACAGAATACCAACGACCACACACATTCAGAAATCTCATTTTGTATGTGGGAGTCTGGATTCATTAACAAGTTTCTCAAACTCTCCCTGCACTTACAACACCAGTCTAAACATAATCCAGTAAAGTCATGAGAATAGGTGACGATCACCTGTGTGATACTGATATGGAGTGTCTAAATTCATCATGTGTTACTTCCTAGTAAGTGTCTTCTACTGCAAGTAAGTTGTTTTTTCAACATCCTTTAAGTAAATAATGCTCGTTTCAATACTGTATAGTCTCTACACTGTCCTTCTTATTCTAACCCCTACTATATCCCACTTCCTTTATGAGGGCTTCCTTTCTCCAGACTATCCATCCACAAATCCATATAGCCGCCCATCCATTCAACTACCATGTCATGGGTACTTACTCTGTTTCATTAACTGTGGCAAGTACTAGGATGTATAAGACATTTTGGATAGTACTCCATTCTTTGAAGATTTCATTCATTAGTGGGGAATCACAGTCCTAGAAGTCCATATTAATCCCTACTTTCTTTGAATTATGACTCATCTATAAACTAAATGCTCTGCTACATGCTGTCTAAAATTGCTCTCTAGTTGTTTCTAAGCCCCTTTCCCTATTTTTTTCCCACATTTCCTAGGTTGAAATTTCTCAAGAGCAAAATCTAGATTATATTTCTGGTATAGTGGTGTGTCCTGATCATAGAGTTGGAATATCCATGTTTAAATTCTGGTTTTGCCACTTATTAGCTCTGTGGTTTTAGGGTACATTTCTTCTGTATATAGAGAATGGAAGTTGGTTGGGAGGATTTCTAAGATCCCTTTCAGCTCTGACCTTCATGAATCAGTAAATTCTAAAGTACATAACAAGGGCTGGAAAGTGAAGGTGACACTCAGTATAAAGGTGTTGTTAGCTTATTTCAGAAGCTTCTAGCTCGAACCTATTTATGTGGCGGGTGGTCTTCTAACTGTAATGCAACTTTACCCCCCACTTATAGACTGAAACAGGGTAAATACAAAAATAATCAAAAATCATATTGGATCCTTCTCTTGAAGCCAGGCCTTTAGACAGGGTCTTCAGCTAGGCAGGGGTTCCTTCCCAGTCCTTAGAGCAAGACAGACAGGAGATATACCTGTTTCTACCTTTATTGGGTTGCTGCATCTTACACTAGACATTCAACATTAGCGGTATCGGAATGGTACCACTAATGTTGATGGATGTTTGTTGAACAATTCATAACTGGTGATTAAAGGAAGGTAGGATGTTAGGGGTTCAGTGCTATGCTTTGGGAGCTGCTGTCAAAGGGAGAATCCCATCCTTCACCAAACCCTATTACAGACACGAGCCTGGTCTGGTTGTAGCCCTCTCTACTCAAACAGTTGCCTTGAGTTCCTTTGACCATATGCATAGGTTAACTATGTTCAGATAGTAATAACCCTGTATGGGTAATTACTTAATTTAAAGATAGGTAATTCTCTGAAAGAATTTAATTTCATCTACCTGGTTTCAGCATAATTGGTGTTTGAAGGATGCCTACAAATTTGAAATGTTTTTAATGGAATTCAACCACTTCCTTTCAGTGCAATTGCCTAACGAGAGCTGATGGATACCCACCATTTTATTATTGTTGTTTTTGTTTCAAACAACTAAATAGTTGTTTCACAAAATGAAACAGGCATATTGCCAAACTTGCCACATCCCTTTGAGCCCAAAGTTTGTTTCATTACATAATATGGTGAATAGTACATCTCTCCTATAGCTGTTATGAACATTGCAAAGGCTTCCGAAATCTTTTTGAGATCCAAGTGTACCGCTCAGGATATTATTCAACCAATGTGGAAAGCAAAGTACTGTTTACTTTGATGGTTTTGCTCTTTCAGAAATCCTGAGAGCTGAAAAAGGAAAGCAATACTGTGTGACTTTGGTGATGTGGATATAGTAAGGCTGTATCTGGGTCTCCAGTTCCCAGATTCTGTCTACTCTGTTTCCACTGCCAGCTAGAACATCATTCCAGCTGTCATAAACATTCTTGATTTCTAAAGTAAACTACATGGCATTTACCACCCACCTAACTGCAGTGGTGTCAGGAGGGTTAAAATGAAACATATTTAAAAGGCTTCCAGAAATTTTTGATGTTCTGTATACAGAAAATAACAACTCATGAACTGGGTCTCTTCTGCAGCAGGGAGAGCATCTCTTCCTGTATCCTGCTGGTAAGAAATGAGGCAATGTTTTCCACCCAACTGTTCAGGAACAGATAAGGGAAGAATTGCATGTTAAAGTAATAATCAGAATGTCGGGGAATAATTTTGCTTTGATTCTGAGATTTACCTACTGTCTTAATCTTGGGAATTGTATTTCATCCATTTAATAATTTTAAACAACTCAAGGATAAATGTATATGTTAACTGTCAGGACCTAAGTTTCTTCATCTGTAAAATGGGATTAATATTCTTGCTTTATATAACAACTTTAAAGAAATAAACTTGCTGATACATATACTGTTAGTTTTAAAGTTGCATTCTACACCTGGGAGGTAGAATGCAACTTTAAAACTTTTTCATTATTATTGTCATTTTTCTAGCATTTAGCATCGCCATTCGCTTCTTTGGCCAACAGGCCAATTCCCAACAAAATGGGGGATGTCGATGGGAAGAAACCTTTAGTGTTCTAAAGTTTACTAGCTGTTTTTCTCCCTGGGCTCCAGCAGGCCTAGTACATGTCTCTAGGACAGAACTATGATTTAACTTCTGTGAATTGTGATACAGTCATCTGCTTGCCTCACACAGTGGTTAAGTAAGGAACAGGCAGAATATTTGAAATCACCTCCAGATAATTGCTATGTGGAGGTATAGTCTTTACTTATTTTCATTCTTCTTATTATTTTATTCCTTATCAAGTATGGTATGAAGAGAGGCGACTAAAAAATTACTTCATTAGACTTAGACTTAATTATTAGTATTAGACTTAATAATTATTAATGTCTTGCCACTATTTCATTTTCATTTGTGAGTATTTTAAAGTAAATCATGCATCTTGTAACATTTTACTACTAAACATTTTTAGTATATATCTCAAAAAAAGAACATTTTTATAACCATAATACCATTATCACACCTTAGCAAATAGATGATAATTCCTTAATATTACTAATACACAGTCCATATTCAGATACCTCCCATTATCCCTCAATTTTTTTTTTTTGAAGTATATTTGTTTGAATCAGGATACAAACCACATCTCCACATTTCATTCCGTTAGGGAGGTGATGTCTCTGAATGGGCAGAGGAGGAAGATAACCATAGGAAGTCCTCTAAGCAGCTGAGTCCATCAGAGTGTTCCAACATTAATATTCATTCATTCATTCATTCAAGTATTTTTTTTTTAAATGTGCTAGCCACTGTAGCAGATATAAAGATAAATTTGGCATGGTAGTTTCTTTGACATGCTCATATATAAAAATGAATAAAAGAATCAATATAAGAAAAGTCCATAACTGACATAACATGGAAGAACTCAAAACCTACCAAGTAAATATTTACCATGGTTAGAGTAGAATGGAGAGGACTCTTGGACAAACAAGAAAGTGTGACTTGAATTGAGAGGGTTTGGTGATTCCACGTGGTGGGGGAGTGGGGAAGATGGCACAAGGGAAAACACATTATGATGGTTCTCCAGACATGACTGGAAGTGAGGAGGTCCTGGACCAAGTCCGACTGGTGGGAACAGAAATACTCCCAGGGGAGTATTAATTGGACAAAGTACAGATGCTGGGGAAAGTGCATGCAGAGATGAAGTGAAAGAAGTGTGTTAGAATCAACCAGTGATTTCTCTTGAATGTGTTTGCTTATTGAACAGCATATTTTAAAATAATTTGTGGTATATAATGAATTCATAAAATTTATGCAAATGAACCACAAACAAGGATAATTACTATATCTTTTTTTTAAAGTATATGATAGTGGGCTTTTAAAAACCTGTCTCTTCTAATATTTAAAAGGCTGTATAAATCCTGTTAATTGTGGCAAGGTTTACTGTTTATAAATGTGTGTATACATGCATTCGTAGGCTCTGATGGATGATGAAATGCTAAATCACCAGTGGTGGGTAATATTAATGTAAGTTTCATGTTTACTATGACTGTATTTAATCAATACCTTATTTCTGCTAACACGTTTTGTAGGCTGGCTCTGACATGGTAGATAACATATACTCTAGGAAAAGCTATAGCCCTTCTGAAGGTGATCTGCATTTTCTAGTTTACTTTTTTGAAAGGTGTAACAGGTTTCAGAAAAGAGTGGATATTCCTCTTGGAAGCAACAGCAGAACCAATCACAATTTTATATGTGGTTGTGTTTTTAAAAGATGATATTTGAGACATTCCTGGTATGTGTAGAATTTCACAGAACCACTTTATCAGGACATTTAGCTCATTTTCTTTTTCTTTTTTTTCTGGAGAGCAAATTAATTATCATCTGATAAGCATGTTTCATTCTCTTCTTTCTTAGTAGAAAGACTTAAAAAAAAAATTATTAGTTGGAGCCACTGAATCAAACTCAGTATAGGTCACTGTCAGGAAAATGCCCAGTGACTAAAACTCAGTATTTCAGTGGCTTTCCTAAGCCCCTCGTTTTCTGCGATGTGAAAACAGACCCATGAATGGGTACGTGTGTTCTGGAACTGGAGGGAGATTGTGCCTTCCGCCGCTCAAACTGCACGTAGCCACTTCTCTGAAGGCCAGTGAACCTATTTACCATTGTCATAGTAACACATAATCCGGGCCCACGTCGCCTGCATCCCGAGAGGCAATTGTACCCTTGCCTGGGCGGCAGTGCTCCCCGCATGGCTCTGCCGCCCCCGGGCTCCCGCGGCTCCGGGCGGCGCGAGCGGAGGGGGTGGCGGCCACACGCGCCCGCCAGGTCCCAGCGCAACCACGCTTCCCCCGCCGCATCCCTGCCGCTGCGCGCGTTACCATGACGATCGGAAATGCGTGTCAGGCTAGACGGCTGCCATTGCCACCTGGTCGTTTTCCGAGACCAAGTCACTTTTGCTAGCTCCTCCGCGTGTGGGAGAGATTCTCTCACAGATCGGCGACAATCGGGGGCCAAACTCCGCAACCACCCTGGGCCCCCTGGCAACCCCAGAGCTGGCTGGCCGGCCAGAGCTGCTTCCCCGCCCCCCGGGCACGGGCAAAGGAGAACTCCGCTTCCCAAGTAGTTCCCTTCGTGGTCCGCCACCACGTGCTGTTCCAAACGCCACTGAAGGGCATGTCATGTGGGAGCAGAAGTTGGGTACCACTTCTACCGGGAGGAGAACTCTGGTTCTTGTAGATGAGCCGTGTGCTCGAAGACAAGTGGGTGCCCTGTGGCAGCGCCACAGCTGCCACCTCCAGGCTCAGTGCAGGCACCAGCCCAGGCACCAGCCCCGCTACTGCCCTCCGGGCACATCTTTCCTCTCTTCTCCTTAGCATGTCCCCAAATCTACCTGCACATCAGCATCACCTGCGGAGAGCTTTGGGGTTTGACTTTTGTTAGATTCCGGGGCTGCAGTTCAACTCCACCCCCAGCTTCTGAAATAATAGATCTGGGATAGGGCCTGGAAATCGGTATTTTGAGGCTGATCCCCTCGGGTTAATTCTGATAATCACGCAAATTTGGGAATAATTGCCTAGATCTTTTCTCATTTTTCCTCTTCATTTCTAGCTTTTCCTCTTATTTCTCTTTCCTTCTGGCTTGCCTGCTGTCTCTCAAATTCACCTCTTTTCTCTACCCACGCTTCTCTCTCTCTCTCTCTCTCTCTCTGTCTCTCCCCCACCCCTCCCTCCCACGTTTCTCTTTCTCCCTCCCCCAACTACCCCCTCTCCCCCAACCATGCACCAGGCACTGTCCTCCGTGCTTGGGAGGTTATGGTCTCTGCCTCCAAATAGCACTGGTGGTCTCTCATCTGTGATCTCTCTCTTGCAGTGCTCCATACCTGCCAGCTCCTTTCTTTTCTTTCTTTCCTCTGTCCCTTCCTCCCTCCCTCCTTCTTTCCCTCCTTCCTTCTTTTCTTCTTTCTTTTTCTCTTCTATTAGTGAATCCATATGTACTTCTTAGCACCCCCAGTATCACATAGGATTTTAAAAAAATGCTGGCATCTACCTGGGTTTCCAAGACACATGTTCCTCCCATCATAGCCTAGAGGACCTCTTTAGACCACGAGGGGCCAGGTAGAAGGAGGACGATGACCCCTTCCCTATTTTTTCTAATTACAAAGGATTTGCCTTTTCTGTAGCTCAGGGTAAAAAATAAGTCAGGTTACTCTCAGCTAACATTAGAAGCATTCTAGTTTTTATAATGTTTAACAATCTCTTTATTATACTTGCTTCCCTTAAAGCTGCAGTTAAAGATGGCTGTCCAGTCAAAAGAAAAACATATAAATATGGGCCATGTATTAAAAGAGAAAATATGGAATAACCTCTCTGAATTAATCCTTCCTGTTATTCAGGCTGCTGTTTTACACAGAGATACTTTTTTAAGCGTGATCACCATGAATTGTTACAGATATACCTGTTCCAAAGTTTCAGTTATAGCTGTGTGACACGTGAGTACAAAGACCCCGTGAGAACCTCTCTTCAAAGTAAGAGGATTTGCTTTGCTCTGGGAGGAGTCGACAAAAGATGCTCCCTTCATTCCTAACAGGCTGCTCGGAGCAGCGTGAGGCATTGTCACACATCAGGGCTGCGAGTCATAGGCTGTGTCTGAGGGCAGCTGCCTCCACGCTGAGCTCATTTCTTCAGCCTTCCTGTGGATTTGAGTTTGAGGGCTGCAATCATCCTGACCTCTGACTGCCCTGAGGTGAAGCTCCTACTTAAAATATTATCTAACTTAAAGATTTCATGTTACTAGCCAACCGGTCAGCCAATCAGCAGCAGTTTATTAAAAAGCCTTCTATGTACAAAGGTTTGGGCCTCCTAGGAGTCGTGAGAAATTTTTTAAAAATAATTTTAAAAGTAAGAGGTTAACCCTTGGAGGTCAGGAAGACTGATTTACATGAAAAGAGAACTCAGTTCTTTGCTTAGCTTCCCAGAATGCTTGGAATAAAATCTACATTTCTCAGCATGACCTTGAGACCCCCCCAATCATCTGCATCTTGCTCACCTCCCTCACCTCACCTTTCCTCACTATCCCTCTTGTTGATTTTATTCCAGCCTCATTTCTTCCTTTGATTTCTTTCCCCCAAATGCAATTCTGTACCATTTTAGAAAGCCATCTCCTTGTCACGCAAGTCCCCACTTAGCGGGCACTTACTCAGAGAAGTCTTCCTTGACACTCAATCTAAAAAAGGCATCAAATCATTTTCATACCACCCTGTTTTAATGATCTGCCATGGCACATACTACTGTTGGATATTTTCCTATTTATATATGTTTCTCCCCATCTCCCATTAAAATATAAGCTTCGTGAAAATGGGTTTAACTCTTCTGTTCCACCTAAAAGAACGTAAGCCATCAAAAATGTGTTCATTAAATATTTGTCAAATGAATAAATGAATAATAAGCCATCTATGTTCATTGCTAAGTGAGGGTTTCAAATATTAAACACCAGTGTTTCCAAAGGAGAGAGGACTCACTCTGGGCTGGAGAAGCATTGGTTGGAGAGGAAGCGTATCCTGACTTGAATGCTGTAGGTATGCAGGATTTAGAGCTTCAGAAAGAAGGATGGGTTTGTTTCGGGTAAGGAAGAATTTGCCAATTAAATGATTAAATCCATTTTGGTCCCAAACCAGTATGGATGAGTTCCTTAACCTCAGTTTCCACTTCTGATCTATGAGGTTGCTTGCTATTCTAACTCTGTGGTTCTTAAAGCTGGTTTCATGGACCTTTTTCCTCATCAGGGAACTTTCTTTTTCAAAAAAATTTTAAACTGAAGTATAGTTGATTTACAGCATGTCAACTATACTTCAGTTTATATATATATATATATATATATATATTCTATATATATATATATATCAATTTATATATCTATAACTATATAAGGATGCACAGCAAGTCCACAGGGTTCCTGACCCTGGACTCTTCCACTTCTTAGGGCCTACATTAGAAGCTGAAAGAAGGTGGAATTATTAGTAACACCCCCACCCCATTTCGGCACCATCTACAGACCATGTGGCCCCAAAGGGTTAATGGTACAGAGGTTCTGGCTGCTCAGCCTCAGGGCAGGGCACTCTTGAGTGGAGAAAGCAATTAGGGTGATGCTAAGGGAGAAAATCTTCTCTGCCTGGGGCAGTTCCAGGGGTGGTGATGCAGGGATTCTATACATATATATATTCTTTTTAAGATTCTTTTCCCTTATAGGTTATTATGTAATATCAAGTAGAGTTCCCTGTGCTATACAGTAGGTCCTTGTTGATTATCCATTTTATAAATAGCAGTGTGTATACGTTAATTCGAGCCTCCTAATTTATCCCTCCCCCCCTCAGGGAACTTTCTATGGCATTTGCTGCAACAAGAACAGTGTCAGAGAAAGCAAGTTTAAATAAATGGCTCTTTCTCTACAATATGAAAAGGGGGAAAACATCCTTCCCTTCATTGGTAAGGAAGATGGTTTTGGCTGATTAATCAAGCCATTAGATACTGTTCTGCTGCATTCCGTAGAAGCAATGATGAGAATTTATATTGAATATTCATGTTATAAGTGCTACATGAGTTTGGAATGCTTATAGATTCACAGAATTTGAGAGCTAAAAAGGGCCTCAGAGATCCTTTAAACTCTGCAGCCCATCTTCCATATCATTTATAATTTTACAGCTTTAAACTCCCTAGGCCCAGAGGAATAAAGTGATTGGCTTACAATTACATTGGTGGCTGGTAGGCAAACTGAGATTATCCACCTGTCCGTCCTGACTCCCAGTCCAGTGCTCTCTATATTGAACTTAAGTAAGCTTCATGCATTTGGCCATGTTACATAAGCAGAAAGAAAATCTGGAAGCAATGACTAGGCATACTTACAGAAGAAACCCCATCATCAATTTTATTTTCAAAGTCGCAGTGGTGAAAGTGAGAAATACATGTTGAAGGAACATGCTGGCATTTGAAAGCATATAAAGCAGTATTCATCATCCCTTTTAAGAGCATGCAGAGTGCAAGTTAAGAAAAGAGGATGGTATTGTTTTACTTCCCCCATATATTTTCTACATTATTCAAAGACTGCCATACTGAAATACTAACACCCCCTTCCCAATTTTTTATCCTTTAACTGGCAGTACACAGTACTTGGAGATTTATTATTTTGACTGAGTTTAGCTTTGCTCTGGCAAATAGTGAGTGTCAAATGTCATTCTTTCCATCCTCCAGCAGATGGCAACTCTAGTCTTCCTGTCATTTTATCTGCTTCTACAGTCAGATTTTGTCCTCCCCCCCCACCCCCCCCCCCTTGCCTCTCCTTCAGTTCATCTTTGTGCGCTGCTAAGTGTTATATGGACATGAGACTCCATTCCTTTTCCTTTGGAATCACCACCTTTAGCATTTGACACTAATGGCCAATCTTAATGTGCCCAGAAATAACAAAAATCACAAATTACCAACAGTTCAAACATTTTTTTAGGTAGGAAAAAAGAGAAGATAAAGTTAGAGATTCTAAAATAAGATGTACCACAGAAAACTTTCCATTTAAGGAAACCAAGTAACTTCTTAAAAAGGAAAAAAAAATGTCAATTTCTTCAGGTCTAGCTTTTAAAGGAGGATGGTTTTGATTAGATTTTCTTTTGTTATTTATTGGTTAAAAAGTCATAAATATCTCCAAAATAACACCCTAGAGTGAAATTGGATCAAATTTCACATGACTGCATGTTTTTGGTCTCCAGCAGTCTTGTTTCTTTCATTTTCCCCTCCCATTTACACATACCCTTTCATTCAGTAATCAAAACTGCTGAATCTAGCTTCCTTATTTCTTTCCATCTTAGAAGTTCAGTTTCTCTCTCCAGGAATATTCCTAAGGCATTGCTGATACAGACCTGGATTTATCTCTTTCCAATCTCTGCACCCACCCCTTCCCCTACTGCATAGATCCTGATGACTCTTACAGGGTTGCAGAAGTTAAAACACATGCTGCCTTCTGCCTGTAAGTCTGAGGCCAGCTGTAAGAAATCAACAGTAGAATAGCAGCTACTCTTTTGTTAAAGGTAGAAATTAATCAGAGGCATGATCATACCAGTTCTATCACTGGTTCCTCATTGGAAGGCTTCCTTATTGGCAGATTTCCAAACCAGATCTCCCGCCAGGATGTGCTACTGGAATTATGAATGCCTGAGTGGCGGCAGAAGAGGGACAGAGGAGGGGTGTCATTTGTAAAATGGATTTGATGGTCTGCACATTCTTCACAGAGGGATCTCTTGCTAGCCCATCCTCTTCCAAAGAACCTAACCATTTCGTCTTCTCTGGTTACCCCGATGTACCAAAAACCAACAGAAGCCAAAGACTAAAGGAAGGACAGTAACATACCTCTTGTTGAAAAAAAAAAAGGCATTTTTAGCTTCCTTGAGTATGTGTTCCTTGATTATTACTGTCATTATGTGAACATATGAGCTAATGCTGCAAGTACAATCCTTGGAAACAGCAATAGATACTTGTGGAAATCCAAGTACGTTATCATTCGCTGACAGCCTCTAAGGAAGACAGGGGAGCTTACTCAAACCAACAAATAATTAACACTGACAATAGAAGTATAAACAGAGTCTTAATTAATTAATTCCCTAATCGTCTGTCCTGATATCTTATCTGCACCCCTGTCGGACTTTAGCTATAACATATGCCCTAGACTTGCTTCTTTGAACTTTGTGATAATCACTTATCCACTTGCTCCATGTTGGCAGCCATCTGCGCTAGAAATCACCCTCCCTTTTGCATGTATATGTGGTTCCATTCTTTTGTTACTCCCTCTGTTTCCTCACAATTCTGATGTCTGGAAATGTTTCCTTGTTGATATGGACTTCTTATCTGGCATCCAGTGTTGGATGCATTTCACAGTTACTATGACAGGGGAAATGATCAGTAGGTAATTCTGGAGTGAAGAGGAGAACTCTCTGAACTCTCCATTTTGCTCTTTGTGGCAACAAACTCTTAGCTGTCTCTGTCCCCTGGCTCACCCACATTCCCATCCCAGCAATCAGAAAGCAGATGGATTGCTTTTTTGGTTTTTTGTCATTCTCCACATTTCTCAGGGAAGGATGATCATTTCCTTATTAAAGCATCCATAACCATTTGGTCTTTTCTCTCTCCTGAATGAGGAGGCAATGACGATGGAAACTTTATTGTGTTGATTTCAGGTTGTGTGAGGTTAAAGGGAGATGCATGTTTGTGTACTGCAGGGACATCCCTATCTATGGGGGGATGGCAGGGCTGGAGGGGCCAAACTAAAAGACCCATTGAGCAGGAGGAACAGAGTAGAGGGGAAAAGGTTGGGAGCAGTCAACTGGAGAAACACTTAGCCCAGAGAATCAGCACCAGTGGCTGGGGGGTGGGGCGTGGGACAGCCTTGATCCTACTACAGAGGCTCTGGGCTCTTTCCCAAGGTGCTTTGCTGGTATGGGCAGTCCTGGCTCACAGGAGTTGATTGTAGTCAGAACCTAAATCAGATCCTGCTTAGGAATCCTGCCTCTGAGAATGACTAGGTGGAGATATAACCTCATTGTGTGTGTGTGTGTGTGCGGGTATTTAATGTATATGCTTATGTGTATATGCATAGATGCTGTTGACATTCTTTCTGTGATATTCCTTCTGAATCCCTTGCATATTGTCATTTCTCTAAAAGTTTGTGGAAAGTTACAGAGAATCACACAAAGGTCATTCATTCCTGTCAATACACTGTGAACCGGGTACCTGCTGACTTCCTTTCACCGTTTATTGCATGGGTGTTTGTTGGGTCATATGGGTGAGTAACCAGACGGTGGAGGATATACACCAGGGAGATGTTCCTGCTTTGGAGAAGTAATGTTTCCTTTCAGGAAAACAAGATATATACGTTATAAACAATGAGAGAAATCTTCGCAGTATAGAAGCAAATGACAGGGTGTGATAAAGATTGAGAAGAGATGAGAATAACCCTGTTGTACTAGGATTCTCTCTCTCCCTCTCATACAACGAATGGGAATGTTGTATAGATTATTTTGGGATTAAAGACTATGTAGAAATTAGATTGGCAGAGACAATCTCAAAGAGCAAGCACAGGGGAATGAGAAAGTCATCATATGGTCACAGAGAATGTTGGGGACCAATGGGCCAACCTGAAGTGGAAGGGGTGGGTCAGGGCAGTGAGGGTTGAGGAGAAACAAGTTAGGACAGGTTGCCTTTCCAGGCACATGTGTGCTTCCCTCCTACCAGCTGATTAGGTGGATTCTCTAGAGATATGATTTAATTTTTTGTTTGACTTTACCTGCCTAGACATAGATATACTCTGGAACCCCAGAGAAACCTTCCAATCTGCTGATTAAGGCTGAAGATTTTTTTAGCAAACACAGCTCCCTAACTAGCATTACTGGCTCTTTTTAAATGTCCCCCTTGCATTTTCAAGGTGTCCTGTCTCCCTTTCTTGACTTCCCTGGACCTGGTCCCTTCCTGCCAGAACCACAGCAGTGGGCAGACCTCTTCAGTTTGGTTGGATTTTTCATTAAAAGCTCTTTTCTATGGCCTTTCCACCAGTGGCCTTGTACCAGCAGTTAATTTGTTCTGAATATGTTGTGAACTGTCTCGTGTCAAGCAAGGTGCCAAAAGAATTACATATCTTAGCTCTCTTAATCTTTATAACAGTCCTTGAAGACAGATCCATTTGATGTGTAGTTAATGAACATCTATTATATGATAAGGCATGTAAGGATGTAGCAACAAACAATAAAGACATGGACCCTGCCCACAGATAACTTATGTTTAGCTGAAAGCATAATTCTAGTGGCAGAGATTGAGTCTTAAGGAGGGAATAAAATTTGTCCTGGATTTAAAATTTGAATCTAGGTATTTCTGACCCCAAAGTTATCATTTTTTTTTAATTCCTCTATTGCATCTGCCAGGTTTTTTAAATCAAAATTAATTTAAAATCAATTTTCAGCAATGGTTCATTTGAAGGCAAGCTGACAATCAGACCATTTAAGCCAGAGTGATTTTTATATGACAGATTATCACATAAAATAATGAAATATTTTCTTGGATGTCCTGTTCTGCTCTGGATGGAGAGTTAAGCCCTTCAGAAGCTGCCTTCCAGGGTCTCTGCAGGTCTACGGGGCCATTGCCACCAATTGGCATGTTGCTTATTATTGCATTTAGTACTATAGCAATGATTCCGCCAGTGTCTTTATTAAAACTTGCTCCCGGCTAGCATTTTCCCCCGGGTCAATAATGAGTTTAAAGGAATGAATGTGGAAATGAGATTTGTTCTCACCAGTGGAGTGAATTATGTCTTGTTGGGGGCCCCCAGGCTAATATAATATTTCAAATTTGCCACAAGGTAATTCATCAAAAATTCTATTTTGCTTCCAAAAGGACCATGCATGCCTATTAGCAAATTCAGAGCATACCTTTAAACCTCTTTTTTTTTTTTTAATTCCTTCCCTTGGCTTCACTGAAGACTTTTGGCATTAGCAGTTTGAGAAAATTGTCCATTTCTACAGGCCAGTGAAGGGTGTGGGAAGAAGTGTGGCCCTTTTATCTAACAAGCCTGAGTCTGTGACAACTGAGGTGAATCAAATGCTCTGCCACAGCCACAGATGCATCACACAGTAGGCATGCATCCTCCGTCCTCACCATGGGCATCAGGACTACACCAGGCATGCTTGTGGGGCAGGATTATGCTTGCTGCCTTTTAGATCTGTGTGCTGGTACTTCCCTTGTTGTCCACTGGCTAAGACTCCATGCTGCCAATGCAGGGGGCCCGTGTTCGATCCCTGGTCAGGGAACTAGATCCCACATGCCGCAACTAAGAGTTCACATGCCGCAACTAAAAATCCCGCACATGGCAACGAAGATCCTGAGTGCGGCAGCTAAGAACTGGCACAGTCAAATAAATAAATATTTTTTAAAAATAAAAAATAAATCTGCGTGCCTCAGTTTGGTTGCCAGAGATCATTTTAATGTGATTGAGACTTGTGGATTTAAATACTCTCCAACTGGTCCTGCAACATTCCAAAGAAGCCAACTGCAGAGATGGGTCCATTAAGATATAGGGCTGCACATCAAGCTCTAGTTTTCCAATAGTAGAGATTCCCAGAAGTCCTAGATTGTTGGTTAGCGGACGGTAGCTGCTGGTTATCTTCACAGGTCTTCTCTGTGGCGGGAAAGGGGCAGAAGGGATCTTGCACGATGTCCACTATTGCTCCCATCCCCTCTCGACTCCCCCTGCTACTTCTGCTGTCTCCCACATAAAGGGTTGTATTCCAGAGCAATGGTGACCAACTATTTTTTGGTGTCAAAGACTAAAAGGACAG
Organism: Balaenoptera acutorostrata; assembly: GCF_949987535.1. Lineage (NCBI taxonomy): Eukaryota > Metazoa > Chordata > Mammalia > Artiodactyla > Balaenopteridae > Balaenoptera > Balaenoptera acutorostrata. The sequence goes on along the minus strand of NC_080075.1, from coordinate 20,427,485 downwards.
AGAAATCCCTACCCTGTGACAGGCTGAATATGGACTGGCTTGAGAAAAGAGTGGATCTCCCCATTTTTCTTCTTTATCTCCATTGCATTCATAGCTGCTGCCCTCCAAAATCTTGGTATAAGCAGTCATGGGTTACACCTAGTCTAGATCTGGAAAAAAATGGTTTCATTGATGCTATTCCAATTCTTCTGTTTATTGAGTCAAATTTTATATCATTTTTTAAGCTGTGCATATCCTTGATTTGAGGTACTGTTCCCATACAGAGGTACACCAGGCAGGAGTACGGTTACTGCTGGGCACAAGTTAATTCTGCAGAAACACATTTGGTGAGGTGTGTTTCAGAGAGGACTTCCAGCCTTGGTCTAATTGATCTATAATGAAACAAGCAGGAATGACTGTCACTCTCCTTCTCACATGCACAACTTAGTTTAGTTTTAGAAATGATCATGCATATGGAACAGTATTTCTCTTTAAACAAACAAACAAATTGTATTTATGACCAGTGTAGAGTTTCAGATGCCACTGGACAGACGTTAAAATATTAAATCCTGTGCACATCATTAGCACTTTAATCTGCCTTCTCCCACCCATGAAGCTGGCAGTCTGGATCTTTGGGTTGTCTTTTTTACTGGCTGTTAATTGTTAATAGATTTCCAGGTGTAGGTCATGCTGTGTAGGCATCAATCCTTCATTTAGGAAGGGCTGAGGCTGTCTGTGGTTATGAAAAGGCAAGTGATAAACAAAATCTGGGGAAGTCTCAGCATCCTCACTAAAAATGTCAAACCCAGTAGTGCTTCTGGTAGTAAAAGTAAAATTTATTAGTGAGAGAACAAACTTGCACAATAAAAAAGAAAGTTAAGTGGAGAATGCAGAGAGAGAAAGCAAGTCCCCAAAGAAGTTTGAAGAAAAAGAAATCGTTTAAGAAATCAGAGTCATTTTTAAAAGATGAAGTAGAGATTAGACACAATGGGTTTGTATATCTTCCTTGTTTTTGAGACAAGGAGAAAGGGAAAGTGTTTGGGGTGAGCGTGTCCATCATTCTTCACGAGAATCTGTCTGATGCCAAGCTGCACTATCTTCCACTTAGGGAAATGGAGGTATTGGTCCGCAGTTCGGCATGCTACCTGCAAGCTGCGAATGGTTTTACGTTTTTAAATGATTGGACAAAATCAAAAGAAGACTAGTAATATTAGGTGATGCGAAAATTAAATGAAATTTAAATTTCAGGATCCATATGTTTACACATTGTCTGTGTCTGCTCATTCATCAAAACGGCAGAAAAGACAAGTGACAGGAGATGGCGTATGACCCGCAAAACCTAAAATGTTTACTATGGACTTTTTATTGGTGTATGCAGTCACACTGACCGGGAATTAGTTTATACAGCCTTGTCACCAGACTCACTCTTATATGTCTAGTCTCTGCAGAAGCTCACCCCCTTACCTACATGCCCATTTTTCCACCTTCTTCTAAGAGTTTGCATATGCTACCTCATGACAGATCTTGTGCTAGGCTCTGTGGTGGTCAGAGAGATGAATCCAGCCTGGTCTATGCTTATGAGGATTTATAGTCTGCTTAGGGTATGTCAGGGGAAGAGCAAGATAAAACATGCACATAACTAAGAGATAAGCCTGACAAAATTAATGGTAAGGATTTTTGCTTGTTATAAGAGTATTTCAGGAATGATGATATGAGATTCTGAATCTCCTTCAGATTCCCTGTCCTAAATTTCACCATTGTCCAGCCAGTGGCTCATACCAGAAAGCTGGCCATCATCCTTGACTCTCCCTCTCCTCTGCCTCTGCCGAGAATGCTCGAATTTCAATGCAGCCTTCATGGTCTTCCACGCAGACACCTTCCAGTTCTGTTCAGCCCGGGTGGCCAATTGTGTCAGCCCTGACTCTCCCACTCCCTTGACCTTTCAGCTATCATACTGAGTTCTATCAATTATTCCTCCTAAATATCTTATGAATTATCTACTTAGCTCCATTGCTGATGCTTCCACCCTAATCTAGGCCACTGTCATCTCTGGCCTGGATCACAATAAAAGCTCTGCTAAATGGAACTCTCACATCCACTCTTGCATTTGCTGTGTTTAACTTTTATGTGTGATCATGATATTTCTCTGTGTATGACTCTTCTCACTGTTCCCATATTTCTTTTTTTTAAATATTGAAGTATTGTTGATTTACAATATTATATTTGTTTCAGGTGTACATGTATTTCTTAGGGATATACACGTAATATCCCAAATTTTTGGAATCTTCCTCGAGACCCTGAAAAGTTGGTTTTCTGACACCTCAGCAGCCTCATTTGCACCTCTTGGGTCCCTCTGTTCCAGCCACAGGGACATCTTAGAGTTTCTCTGGGGTGAACATATAGGTCATTTTTCAAACTAAGACACTTGTGAGAGTGAAAGGGGTCATGATTAATTAGGCCAGGGCAATAGGCTATAACCAGGACACTTCCAGGCAAACCAAGACATAAGATCATCCTAAATTTCTCAGATCTGCCACAGTGTTTCTCACCTCAGAGCCTTTGAATGTGATTTTTCTTTCCCTGGAATTCCCTCACAGTCTCATCGTTTAAATCTCAGCTCACAAGCCCGCAAATTCAGAGGAGCCTTCTATGACTTCACAGGTGGGGTTCTCTCATTTTACATACTCAGAGCACCTCTACAATCCTCAGACAACTATAATTGCATTATAACTTATGTATTATCATTTATGCATCAGACTAAGGTGACCCACTGTCTTGGTCTGCCCAAGATTGAAGGAGTTCCCAGGACATGAGACTTTCAATGCTAAAGCCAGGAAAGTCCCAGATCACCAGGTGAGAATATCATTCCCTCAATGGCAAGGACCATATTGCTCTTATTCTGCACTGTATCCTCTGTACCTAGTATAGTTCCCTATAAGTTATGGATGCTTAATAAACTTTAGTTGGTTGAGTGAATTAAGGAAGAAAGGAATAAAATAAAAGAGAAGATAAATGGCTTTCAGATGGGTTTAGTAAGGATGCTTTGTAGGTTCCATTTCAGGCTAAAAGGTGAGTTTTAACTGCAGTGTGAAGTTAGGAGAAGAGTATTGTGGGAGGGAAGAAAACTCTCACAATAGTTCTTCTCTTTCCACTACTAAATGATATCTGGAAAGGGTTTGAAGGTCATCGTTGTGAATAAATGTTTGTGTACCCCCAAAATTCATATGTTAAATCCTAACACATAATGTGATCATAGTAGGTGGCAGGGCCTTTGGGAGGTGATTAGGTCATGAGGGTGAAGCCCTTAAGCAGGAGATTAGTTCCCTTATAAAAGAGACCCCAGAAAACTCTCCTATCTCTTCCAAAATGTAAGGGCACAGGGAAAACATGGTCATCTATGAACCAGGAAGCGGGTCTCATTAGACAATGAATCTTCCAATGATTTGATCATGGATTTCCAGTCTCCGGGACAGTGAGAAATTAATTTCTGTTGTTTATAAGCCACCCCATCTAAGTTACTCTGTTATAGCAGCCCAAACAGACTAAGATAGTCATTAACAGTGTGGTGTGAATGGCTACTATAGTTGGATGTGTTACCCACCAGGAGTAGTTGCATTTTTAATAAGAAACAGCCTTCAATCAAATGATTAACTCATAAGGCAGGTATTTTGACCTGGGAATGGGGGATGTGGTTTGGGGGTAAAAAGAGGAGTGAGAAGGAAGGCCCACCTTCAGGTGGCCTCAAATACTCACCCCATAGGTGGCTACCTGTTCTGCCCAGATGTGGGATTCCAGAGCTGAGGGCTCTGAAAGGGCAGTGAGGTGTACAATCACATCAAAATAGTTTGGGTAGAACACCATGGGACAGCAGTCTAATTGTGTTCTCTCAAGTTATCCAGACCAATTTTTACTAGCCTCTCCAGCTTTGGAGAGATTATTTCTACCCTCTGTGTTTCTGGCATCTGCTCTTGGCACCAGATGAGAAGTTTGCACTGGGAGAGATGACATGATCAAAAAGGCACATTAGACATTTCCAACTGGTGAAATGTTGGATAATATGATTTTCAATGTTTCCTTTGGATTACATAAATTCAATAAATTAGAGCCCAAGATTCCTATGAATTGAAGCCTTCTGACCATTGGATCCATGTTTGTTTCATAAAATAATAGATTATCAGACACAAAAAAACACGTTTGAGATTCTCATTTTATTGATGGGGAAACCAAAATCCATTGAAGTCTAAAGCCTCGGCCACATTTTATAGCTCATTCATACCACACTGGGACTTGGACCCAAATCTCCCAATTCCAAGTCCTGTGTCTGCCTGCTCCCACATCTGCATTTTATTATGAAAACTTTTTGACCTACAGAAAAGTTGAAGAAGTTGTAAGGTGAGCATCCATATACCCACCACCTCAATTTTACAATCATCATTGTTCTATATTTGCTTTATCACATATCTACTCATCCTGTGTTTTGAAACTTTTCAAAGTAAGTTACAGATATCAGTAGACTTCACCCTTGACTACTTCAGCATGTAAATCATTATCTAGCATTTGATATTTGTTTACCATTATTTTTATGTAAAATTTATACACAGTGAAATGAACATGTTTTAACAAATGCCTACGCCTGTGTATCCCCAACCCCTATAGAGCTCTGCTTTTTCCATTTCAAAGATTTGAAAACATGTTACATTTTGCTTAAACAATCATTTTTAATTAATTTGCTCCAGAAGATATACTTGCTTATTTAGAAAACATTTTTACAGGAAATGTATTTGTGTTTTATCACATCATCAAGCTATAGTTTTAAAATGAGGATTTATAAGGTGCTGTGTTCAAGTAGTTGCTAAGAGACGACTCTATGCACATTTAAAATATATATATATTTATTTATTTATTTTTGGATGCGTTGGGTCTTCGTTACTGCACACGGGCTTTCTCTCGTTGTGGCGAGTGGGGGCTACTCTTCGCTGTGGCGCGTGGGCTTCCCATTGCAGTGGCTTCTCTTGTTGCACAGCACAGGCTCTAGGCATGCAGGCTTCAGTAGTTGTGGCACACGGGCTCAGCAGTTGTGGCTTGTGGGCTCTAGAGTGAAGGCTCAGTAGTTGTGGCACACGGGCTTAGTTGCTCCGTGGCATGTGGGATCTTCCCGGACCAGGGCTTAAACCCGTGTCCCCTGCATTGGCAGGCGGATTCTTAACCACTGTGCCACCAGGGAAGTCCCTCTATGCACAATTTAATTCACGAGGGATTAAGTCTTGAAGTCAAGAAAATGCACTGGAGTGGGAGAGGAATGGAGATATTCACACTGAATACTTGAGAGTTACAGAGCTTTATAGAAAATTTAGCATTATTCCTGGGAATTCCCCGACAGTCCACTGGTTAGGACTCCACGTTTTCACTGCCGAGGACCCAGGTAGGGGAAGTAAAATCCCACAAGCTGTGCAGTGTGGCCAAAAAAAAAAAAAAAAACAAAAAAAATTAGCATTGTTCCCAACTCAATACATACTTGCGCACACCCCACCCCCATCCCCAGACTCTGAATCTCAAAAAGGCACATTACCTGGAAATTTCCAACTGGGTGGGGAGTGGGAATAAGAAAAGAGACAAAGAAATGTCACAAGTTCTTTTGCTTCTGTTGCAGGAACACTCTATTTGACTACATTATTTTTTTCGTTTTTTTTACTCCTATGGGAACAAATCAGAAAAAACTAGAGCAGTTTTGAGGGACAGATGCTAAAGAATGATACTCTACACCCTCTTCCTGGCTCCCTTCCCACATCCTGCAGGGTGTGTGAGGCATTCCTGCTCATGCACACACACACACACACACACACACACACACACACACACACACACACATTCTCCTGGTTGTAGCAAAGAAACAAAGGATGTTTAGGACACATTTAAGGGCTGAAACTGTGGGTAGCTAATGGTTCAGTAATGTCCCCAGGCATGATGGTGACTGGGTACCAGCAGCTGGGAGAAACTTGAAGCATTTTAACTGCCAACCCCTCACTTCAAAAGGTAGAGATAAATCATAGAAGGACTTGGTGCAGCCCCTTCCAGGAATCAAATTCACCGCACCGTGGGAGGTCTGTGGGTCAGAACAAATGGCAGTAGCAAACCCAAGGCAGCCAAAGGCTTGCTCCCCAGCTTCATGGAGCAGAATTTATGGACAGCAGTAAAATTGGAAAGGTATCATAGCCTGCTTCTAAAGCAGAGAGGGGAGGGAGAAAGAATGGAAAGGGAATGTTCTGGAAGCCTTTCTGTGGTAGATCCAGAAAACCATTTTAGAAAAAAAGCAGAACATTTCAGAAACACCTGGGCCTTCAGCCAAGGCAGACGGTCCAAAATGAGGAATGGGGAGCAGCAGTTGCTGGCTACGGCGGCGACATACAGAGGTGGTGGTGGCTGTGTTCAGTGGGGTCCATCAGTGCCGACCCTGCATTTCAGGAGCGCACGTTTAGGCCTCTCGCTTGGCCTCTGAGCCCCGTCAACTCCAGAGACGGGCATTCACCACAGGCTCATGTGCAAGTGAGATTCTTTTTTTCTGAAGAAGTCCAAATGCCCTAATAAAAAACTCTAAATGATCAACAAACAGAAGAAAGTAAGTGGTGCCAACTTGCCTCAGTCCTGGTGGTTTGCCTAATGATTTGAGAGAGCTAAGCTTGTGGTTGGAATTCAAATTGTCAGGCAGGATAGGGAGACTCCATAGTTTTGGGTAGGTCAGGGTCCAAAGGCCTGAGAACAACAAAGGAAACTTAACATGAACAGGAATGCACATTCTCTCCCTGATTGCAATCAGAGCTAGCTATTATTAGTGTATTTCTTTCTTTCTTTCTTTCTTTTTTTTATTAGTGTATTTCTGATAGGTCTACTTCACTGTACTTTATACCAGAATGGTACAATAAATGGTATTTGCTCACTCTTGGCCAGTAGCTGAAGAGATAAGTCTCCATAGAAGTGTGTGTTCAGGGAGAGGTAGGGCTGACATGTGGTAGATTTTTTCTCATTTACAAAAAACAAGTCAATATAGGGGTGGGGGAGTGGGAGGCACAAACTATTGGGTGTAAGATAGGCTCAAGGATGTATTTTACAACACAGGGAATATAGCCAATGTTTTGTAATAACCATAAATTGTAAGTAACCTTTAAAAATTGTATGGAAATTTTAAAAGATTTTTAAATAAAATAAAATAAAATAAATTTAAGAAGTCACTTTTATTAATAATGTAAGTATGTGCCTGTGTATGTGAATGAGCGCACACCCACATGTGCACCATCCATATCAACTGAGTTTCACTAATCAAATCTGTTTTCCAAATGCAAGGAACAAAATATTTTATGGTCAGGTAGTCATCCCCAAACCATGATTAGAAACTCTGAGGTGCAACTAGATGGGCTGTGGCACTGAACTAGAGTGAGTGTTAATGAGACCTGGGTCACAGGTTTTAATGGACAGAATACTTGATTTTTATTGGAGATGGGTTTGGGTGGGGGAGGGTGTATCTTTGACTCAACCATAGAAGAAAAAATAAAATACCATAAACCAGCTCCACAAAAGTATTCTGCATAAAGTGAAGTGACTACCTTGACAAATTTTACTCCCACTCTATAACAATAGAATTATCTCTTTCAATATGCATTCAGAAGTCACAATTTTCTCCAAAAAGAAGTTGCATACTTCCCTTTATACCTTATCGTGATGCTCTATGAGCTAGATTTTCACCTGCTTCTTCAACTAGTTGGCCCCTACTGATCAAATGCCTACCATGGGCAAGATGCTACCAGAGGTGCAAGAGAAGAGAAAGTCTAGATTCTGTCTTCAAAGAGTTGACAGTCTTAATAAGGACATGAGAGGAAAGTGTAAGAAACAAACCATTTCAGTAAGAATCAAGAATCAGACACGGTATGGATTTGAGCTGGGGAGGTTATTTGTGTGGGAGCAGCTCTAAGATGTTTGATCTTGATGTTTCCTATCAGCATGATCTTCAGGGACTCTTTTGTATCTTTGGGGAGCTAGTTTCTAAACATTGTTCATTAAGGATGATACTTTTAAACACTGGGGCTCCACCAAGTTATTAATGTAGCTTCTTGTCAATGTCAGTTATTGTGCTTACAGAGTATGTATTGCTTTTTCATCAAACACACAGGTAATTTAAGAGAAAATGAATACTTTTTTAAAAAAAATATTTATTTATTTTTGGCTGTGTTGGGTCTTCGTTTCTGTGCGAGGGCTTTCTCTAGTTGCGGCAAGTGGGGGCCACTCTTCATCGCGGCGCGCGGGCCTCTCACTATCGTGGCCTCTCTTGTTGCGGAGCACAGGCTCCAGATGCGCAGGCTCAGTAGTTGTGGCTCACGGGCCTAGTTGCCCCGCGGCATGTGGGATCTTCCCAGACCAGGGCTCGAACCCCTGTGCCCTGCATTAGCAGGCAGACTCTCAACCACTGCACCACCAGGGAAGCCCACTTTTTTTTTTTTTTTTTTTTTTTTTTGGTCTTTTTCTTCTTCTTTTGACTGACAAGGTTAATGTCTTTCATGCAATCTTTATCATTTAAAGTCAGGCTGCACCTGTCAGTATTTGCTAGATTCTTTATGGACATAGGTGATAACTATAATCCTCAGAGCAGTGCCGTGGTTAGGTCAGGACAGCCTATGATTCCTAAGCCTGGTTTTGCATCAGCATCTCCTAGGGAAGGAACTCCTTGAACCTGCTCATCTGTGTGAGTCGTGTAGAGAAGGATCAGTCAAGATAACTTTCAGTGAGGTCTCCTGTGGTCTTTTGCTGTCTGCAGCTTTATGGTTTTAAGAGAGAAGCTTTGGCAAAATTCTGATTATTGTGAATACACTTTTACAATGGCTCACTTTTCAAAGGCTTTTTATATTCATAATTTTCTTTGATCTTCACTGGAAGGAGGAGAGTTGGATCTTTTCTCATTCTGCCTTTCACGAAAGAGAACCAATGAGAATAGTTGAAGGTATCAAGGTGATATGCAAATCTTTACATTACAACCCATGCAATGGTGATCACATCCCAGTTTCCTGACCTCAAACTTAGATTCTCACTCTATCTCTGTTGCAGGACGTGTAACTGGGCTTAGTTGATTGCTCTTGCTGAAAACTAGATATAGGATTTGGGAACCAAGTTGCAAATATTTGACTTTTTTGGTTAGGAATGATTAAGATAAATGGAATATCTTTAAAATGGTCAATAGACGCCTCTTCCCTTACACCACATGCAAAGTTAACTCAAAATGGATCATAGACCTAAGTGTAGGAGTTAAAACTGTAAAACGTGTAGAAAAAAAAACCATTTGAGTAAACCTTTGTGACTTTGGGTTAGGGATTGGTTTCTCAGACACACCAAAAGCATATGTGACTTTTTTGTTTTGAGACAAATTATTCTCAGAAACTGATTCCCTTTGCAAATGTTTTATTTAACACAGGTTCACTGCAGGAATTATAATACTTTCACAAGCCAATAGCATCTAGGATAATGTCTTTTAATAAGTCAATAAAAAATGACATACTCCAAATCAATGATAGATTAATCACACTATTGTTCCAGGGAAGGGGAGATGAAAGAAAGCAAGTCCAAATTCAGTTGAGTTACTTCTCCAGAGAAGCAGCTTAACCAACCAAGAGCTGACATCCAGCTGCCTACAAAAACAAAAGTCCCTTGTTGCTAGAGCAAGTTGCTAGGGAACAAAGGTGCTGGTGTTGGTGGGCAAGATGATCTTCTTGAGGGACATCTGCATGGCTTTCACCACTACTGGTAAAAGAGTTTCCTTTACCTCAGCAGAAACTAGTGCCCCAAGTTCTTCAGAGAGCTATTTAGGTCAGCAAAGGGTAGCCTTGCCCAAATTAAACACTCTGGGATAGTGCACACAGACTCTGAGTTTATAGTCTAAATGTCCCCTCTCCAAAGTTGCTCCTTCCTATGTTCTTATTAATAAGCCCCCAGTGGTGCCCCATAGCCACTGAGCTGCTAAGTTCTTATAAGCAACCACAGGTGTGGATGATGACCTCCTGACACTCAATTTCACTTTTATATCAAAGCAAAAACTTCATTCTTAGAAACAACTTTAGTCTTAAAAACAATTTTTTTTGTCAAAAACAAGTGGATTTGAAATCATATCAAACCACTACACAATAGTTACAAAAGAAAAAAAATAGATGAATGGACTGCATCAAAATTGGAAACTTTTATGCTTCAAATGATGCCATCCAGAAAGTGAAGACAATTCACACAATGGGAGAAGATGTTTGCATATCATGTATCTGATAATAGACTTGTATCTAGAATATATAAATAACTGTACAAACTCAATCATGAAAAGACAAATAGTGCAATTATAAAATGAGCAAAGACTTTGTGGGATATTTTCCAACACCAACAACCAATTCTCCAACTCTCTGATACCAACTGGGTGTCCAACAATTCAACTCAATTCTGTCACTACCTACAGGGAGTTAGCACCAGATCTCACAAGTTGAGGATCCAGTCCCACAGAATGTCCCCACTTCAGACACTAATCACAAGTCTTGAGCCACCCATAGTTCTGGCCAATTGCCTATAAACTGGGGATTCCCACAACCCCTTCCTCAAATTTGATAATTTGCTTGAATGGCTCATAGAACTTGGGAAGATACTTTACTAACATTTACCAGTTTGTTATAAAGGATGCAGGTACACAGCCAGTTGAAGAGGATCATGGGAAAAGATCCCAAAGGGTCCTGAACACGAGAGCTTCTGTCCTTCTGTGGAGTTGGGGTACACTACCCTCCTGACACATGGCTGTGTTCACCAACTCAGAAGTTCTCTGAACCTCATTGTTAATGGGTTTTTAATGGAGATTACATGACATAGGCATGATTCATTAAATCACTGGGAACTCAACCTTCAGTCCCTCTCACCTCCCAGGAGGTCAGGAGTAGGGCTGAAATTTTCAACTTTCTAATCATGCCTTGGTGTTTTCTTGGGGTTTGTCCCCATCCTGAAGCTACTGGGGGGCTCCTAGCCTGCAGCCACCTCATTAGTCTACAAAGATCCTCATTACTGTGGAGATTCCAAGGGTTTTAGTAGCTATGTGCTAAGAACTAGAGACTAATAAAATTAAACTTTTATTTTAATACCACAAATTTGAGTAGACCTTTGTCCAAGAAGACTTGCAAGTTGTGTATAAGTACCTGAAAAGATGCTGAACATCACTAGTCACTAGGGAAATGCAAATCAAAACCCACTAGGATGGCTATAATCAAAAAGATGGATAATAATAAGTGCTGGAGAGGATATGAACAAATTGGAACCCTCATTCATTGATGTTGAGAATGTAAAATGGTGCAGCTACTTTGGAAAATCGTTTGGTAGTTCCTCAAATTTCTAAATATAGTTTGCATATGACCCTTTAGTTTGACTCCTAGGTATAAGCCAAGACAAATGAAAATATATGTCTGCATAAAAAACTTGTAGATGGATGTTTGTAACAGCATTTTTAACAATAACCAAAAATTGTAAAGAGTGTAAATGTCCATATGCTGATGAATAGATAAACAAGTGTGGTATATCCATACAATGGAATATTATTTGTCAATAATACTGATGCATGCCACAACATGGATGAACCTTAAAAAATATTATGCTAAATGAAAAAATACTGGTCAAAAAGGACCACATATTGTATGCTTCCACTAAAATGAAACATCCAAAAGAGGCACATCTAGAGACAGAAAGTAGATTAGCAGTTGCCTATAGCTGGGGCAAGGGGAAAAATGGGGAGTGACTGCTTTTAAAAGGAATATCTTTTGGAGGTGATAAAAGTGTTCTAAACTTAAATTATGCTTATGGTTACACAACTCTGTGACTGTACTAAAAACTATTGAATTATACAGTTTGGGTGAATTTTATGGTATGTGAATTATGTCTCTATAAAAATGTTAAAAAAAACAACAGCTACTTCCTGGAGTTTGGCCATTAAGACAGTAGATAGGTATATCTAAAATTAAGTCTCCAAGCACTGTGATTCTCTTTTGCGCACGAATGAACTTGGTGAACTGGCACTTGGAGTTAGCTCTCCTTGTAAATAAACAAGACTGCTGCTGTAAGAGCTAATTGACAGCATTGCCAAAATTGGCTTTGCCAGGGAGCAAGCTGGTTGGTCGGAGTGATTCTGAAATTAACAGCCAAAATATAATGATACATTTTATTCAAAAAGTTTTTTTTTCTTCTTATATATTATTATATATTTCTGATTATATATTATTAGTTCATTTTCATCTCCCTGATCTTTTAACTCTGAAGTGCTCCAGGCCTCAGTGTTTGGACCTTTTCTTACATCTACACCCACTTCCTTAGTGATCTTATCCAGGAAAAGATCAACATATTTAACGGGACAAATATCATCTGTATACTTGTTGATTCCCAGATTTATATCTTGAGCTCAAACCTTCCCCTTGACCTTCATTCTTCTACGTCCAACTACCTACTGAACGTCAACACTTGAATATTTCATTGGCTTCCTGAGCTTACCATTTCAAAACTGAAATCTTAACCAACCCCCCTTCCTAATTTTTCAACATCCATCAAAGGCAACTCTGTGCTAGTGCTTTATTTAAAAAATCTTGAAGTTCTCTTTCTCTCACATTCTATATATGATCCATTAGCAAATCCTGTTGGCTCTACACTAAAAATATATCTAGGAAGTAACTGCTTTTCACCATCTCCCATCACTATTAAGTTTCCATCATGTCTCATCTGAATTTTTACAAAAACTCCCTAATGGCTCTTTCTGCTTCTGCCTTTGCCATCCTTTCTCCAATTCTAATCTCATCACAATAGCCAGGGTGATCCTGAAAAAAATGTAAGTAAGAGTGAGTCACTGCCTTCTCAAAACCCTCCAGTGGTTTCCATTTATCTATAGTAAAAGCCAAAATCATCACAGTGGCCTACAGCTGCCGCACATGAGGCCCCCTCCCCCTTATCTCTCTGAGATAATATTTTCCACTCTCTGTCTTCTGCATTCAGCTCCAGGCACACTGGCCTCCTTGCCACTCTTCGAACTTGTCAGGTATGCTCCTGCCTCAGGGTATTTTATATCTGCAATTACCTCTGTCTGGAAGGTTCTTGCCCCAGATATGTTCATGTCTTGTTCTCCTGACCCCTCTAGTCTTTGCTCAACTGGTACCCACTAGGTAAGGCCTACCCTGCCAATATGACTTTAAATTATAACTCTAAAACACTGGCTTTCACTGTTCATCTTTGCTGTTTTATTTTCCTCTGTAGAGATATTTGTCTGTTTTGTTCACTGCTGTATCCTCAGTGCCAGACACATAGTAGGGGCTGAGTAAATATTTTTGGAATGAATGACTGCATAGTTCTTAAACTTTTCTAGTTCATAGATTCATGGACTATTTTAAGATTTGATGAAACCTATGGAAACTTTTCCCAGAAAAAAAGATGCTATACACACATAATTTGGTACCTAAATTCTGAGATTAATATATCCCCTGAAATCCATCTGGGATCCTTTGCCTGCCCAAGAACTCCGGGTTAATCATCTCTGGCCTAGAAAAAAGGGGCAAAAAGCAAAACCAACTCTACTATTGTCTGATGACTGCTACTCTTGCTACATGAGTTTTCTTTGTTCATTTTGCTGTTGGGGCTTCATTTATACTTACTGTGCTGGTATAGTTTTGAAAAGGTGAAAGTCACTTTTTGGAGAAATCTTTGTAGCTTTTTGCCCATACTCCCCCACACCCTGAGTTCTCTCGTTTTTCTTTCTCTTCTCTCTTCCCAAGGTATTTCATTAACCTTCATAAACATTAAAGAGGAAATGACTACAAGATCATAATTGGTAGAAGGCTTATGTAAAAGGCCAGAAGTGATATCATTTTAATTCCTGCTTTTCCCATATAAATCTCTGCATTCATCTCCTAACTAGGTGTCCTCATGGATTGAATAAAATGGTGCATTTATTTGTTACTGAGAAGTTCTATAATAGCAGAATCTTACCCTCAGCACTTCCCAAAGAAAACGGCCTTTGTGAATTAAGGATTTATGGGTGCCCATGTTTCTGTTGGAAGGATTTGAAGATCTGGACTTACATGCTGGGATCCCAGCTTGATTAAAGGCTGCAGAGAAGCTGATACAGTAAGTAGTCTTTGCTATCGGTGGACTCATATTTCCTGCTAGAGATAAACCAAGCCTTGTGCTATAAAGCAGTCAGTGAGCACTGCAGTGGCTGATTCAGCACTCTGCCCTCTGTTGTGCTGGGCACATTTCCTTCCATTGGAAATGGCCTCAAAATCATAAATGTTGTTAACTTCAGAGATGCAGGACATGGAGATGAGTTGAATCTAAATTTGATTAGTTCCTTTGTGTAAACAGCTGATCACTTTCCCCACCTTACACTGTACAACAAACATCTATGGTTTTATTTCTCTGAGCCCTCCCTGATGTCATTCATCTGGAAATCCAGTTAAAACCCTGGAGAAGTGTACAGATTTCTTAGAAAACTTGCCTGGGGCTGCCCTGGCAGAGAGAGTGTTTGATTGCCATGTATGTACATGCAAATGTCAGCACCACAGGAGAGGGGAAGGTACAGGAATAATCCAACCTAATCCATTTATATTTGACTGTGATATTCATCATGCATCTTAGATTCTTGCTTATTTTTAATGGTAAATTTGGGGGAGTGGGAAGGCTAATAATAAGACAAATATGTTCTTTGAGGTCATATCGGATAAGGGAAATAAGTAACAAGCTGTGTCTTACAATCCGTAAAGATATTGAGCAGTCAGTATTGTTTCAATTTAGAGCTTGCTACTCAAAGTGTGGTCCTAGAGTATCAGTATTCCCTGGGAGCCTTTTGGAAGTTGGATTCTGGAGTCTTGCTCAACACATAATGCTCAGGATCTACAGTTTAACAAGATCCTCAGTTGTTCATTCATACATTATTGTTTTTTGGAAGGGTTGGTTAAAGCCCTGGTTTCCAAACATGACTGTGCATTGGAATCACCTGGGAAGCTTCAAAAAGACGGATTGATACCTGGGTCCTACTGTCAGAGAAATTGATTTTATTCATAGGGGGTTCAGTTTGGTCATGGTGGACTTTCAAAACACCCCAGGTAGTTGTAATGCACAATAGTTTGAAAGCACCTGGTTTAGAGCAGAACCAGAATTCATCTCCAGCACATGTGGATAATAAGAGTTGATGAGGAGGACCTTCAAGATGGTGGAGGAGTAAGACATGGAGATCATCTTCCTCCCCACAAATACATGAAAAATACATCTACATGTGGAAAAACTCCTACAGAACACCTACTGAATGCTGGCAAAAGATGTCAGACTTCCCAAAGGGTCTTGGAGCTCTGGCAGATGTCAGGCCTGAGCCTCTGAGGTGGGAGAGCCAAGTTCAGGACATTGGACTACCAGAGACTTCCCAGCCCCATGTAATATCAATCAGCAAGAGCACTCCCAGAGATCATCTCAATGCTAAGACCCAGCTACACTCAACAAACAGTGAGCTCCAGTGCTGGACACCCCGTGCCAAACAACTAGCAAGGTAGGAACACAGCCACACCCATTAACAGAGAGGCTGCCTAAAATCATACTAAGTTAAAAGACACCCCAAAGCACACCATGGGACATGGTTCTGCCCAGCAGAAAGACAGGATCCAGTCTCATCCACCAGAAGGCACGCACCAGTCCCCTCCACCAGGAAGCCTACACAACCCACTGAACGAACTTTACCCACTGGGGGCAAACACCAAAAACAACGGGAAATACAAACCTGCAGCCTGTGAAAAGGAGACCCCAAACACAGCAAGTTAAACAAAATGAGAAGACAGAGTAATATGCAGCAGATGAAGCAGCAAAGTAAAAACCCACCAGACCAAACAAATGAAGATAAAATAGGCAGTCTACCTGAAAAAGAATTCAGAGTAATGATAGTAAAGATGATCCAAAATCTTGGAAATAGAATGGAGAAAATACAAGAATCATTTAACAAGGACCGAAAAGAACTAAAGAGCAAACAAACAATGATGAACAAAGCAGAAGAACGGATAAGTGACCTGGAAGATAAAATAGTGGAAATAACTACTGCAGAGCAGATTAAAGAAAAAAGAATGAAAAGAATTGAGGACACTCTCAGAGACTTCTGGAACAATATTAAACGAACCAACATTCGAATTATAGGGGTCCCAGAAGAAGAGAAAAAGAAAGGGACTGAGAAAATATTTGAAGAGATTATAGTTGAAAACTTCCCTAATATGGGAAAGGAAATAGTCAATCAAGTCCAGGAAGAACAGAGAGTCCCATACTGGATAAATCCAAGGAGAAACACACCAAGACACATATTATTCAAACTACCAAAAATTAAATACAAAGAAAAACTACTAAAATCAGCAAGGAAAAGGCAACAAATAACATACAAGGGAATCCACACAAGGTTAACAGCTGATCTTTCAGCAGAAACTCTGCAAGTCAGAAGGGAGTGGCAGGACATAAAGTGATGAAAGGGGAAAACCTACAACCAAGATTACTCTAGCCAGCAAGGATCTCATTCAGATTTGACAGAGAAATTAAAACCTTTACAAACAGGCAAAAGCTAAGAGAGTTCAGCACCACCAAACCAGCTTTACAACAAATGCTAAAGGAACTTCTCTAGGCAGGAAGCACAAGAGAAGGAAAAGACCTACAAAAACAAACGAAACCAATTAAGAAAATGGTAATAGGAACATATATATCACTAATTACCTTAAATGTAAATAGATTAAATGCTCCAAACAAAAGACACAGACTGGCTGAATGAATAAAAAAACAAGACCCATATATATATACTGTCTACAAGAGACCCACTTCAGACCTAGGGGCACATACAGACTGAAAGTGAGGGGATGGAAAAAGATACTCCATGCAAATGGAAATCAAAATAAAGTTCGAGTAGCACTTCTCATATCAGACAAAATAGACTTTAAAATAAAGACTATTATAAGAGACAAAGAAGGACACTACATAATGATCAAGGGATCAATCCAAGAAGAAGATGTAAGAATTTTAAATATTTATGCACCCAACATAGGAGCACCTCAATACACAAGGCAAATGCTAACAACCATAAAAAGGGAAATCGACAGTAACACAATCATAGTAGGGGACTTTAACACCCCACTTTCACCAATGGATAGATCATCCAAAATGAAAATAAATAAGGAAACACAAGCTTTAAATGACACATTAAACAAGATGGACTTAATTGATATTTATAGGACATTCCATCCAAAAATAACAGAATACACTTTCTTATCAAGTGCTCATGGAACATTCTCCAGGATAGATCATATGTTAGGTCACAAATCAAGGCTTGGTAAATTTAAAAATATTGAAATCATATCAAGTATCTTTTCCGACCACAACGCTATGAGACTAGATATCAATTACAGGAAAAAAAATGTAAAAAATACAAACACCTGGAGGCTAAACAATACACTACTAAATAACCAAGAGATCACTGAAGAAGACAGAGGAAATCAAAAAATACCTAGAAACAAATGACAATGAAAACCGGATGACCCAAAACCTATGGGATGTAGCAAAAGCAGTTCTAAGAGGGAAGTTTATAGCAATACAATCCTACCTCAAGAAACGAGAAACATCTCAAACAACTTTACCTTACACCTAAAGCAATTAGAGAAAGAAGAACAAAAAAACCCCAAAGTTACCAGAAGGAAAGAAACCATAAAATCAGATCAGAAATAAATAAAAAAGAAATGAAAGAAACAACAGCAAAGATCAATAAAACTAAAAGCTGGTTCTTTCAGAAGATAAACAAAATTGATAAACCATTAGCCAGTCACATCAAGAAAAAAGGGGAAAAGACTCAAATCAACAGAATTAGAAATGAAAAAGGAGAGTAACAACTGACACTGCAGAAATACAAACATCATGAGAGATTACTGCAAGCAACTACATGCCAATAAAATGGACAAGCTGGAAGAAACGGACACATTCTTAGAAAAGCACAACCTTCTGAGACTGAACCAGGAAGAAATAGAAAGTATAAACAATCAGAACCAATGAAATTGAAACTGTGATTAAAAATCTTCCAACAAACAAAAGCTCAGGACCAGATGGCTTCACAGGTGAATTCTATCAAACATTTAGAGAAGAGCTAATACCTATCCTTCTCGAACTCTTCCAAAGCATAGCAGAGGGAGGTACACACCCAAACTCATTTTGCGAGGCCACCATCACCCTGATACCAAAACCAGAAAAAGTCATCACAAAGAACGAAAACTACAGGCCAATATCACTGATGAACATAGATGCAAAAATCCTCAACAAAATACTAGCAAACAGAATCCAACAGCACCTTAAAAGGATCATACACCATGATCAAGTGGGGTTTATCCCAGGAATGGAAGGATTCTTCAATATATGCAAATCGATCAATGGGATACACCATATTGAACTATTGAAGGATAAAAACCATATGATAATCTCAATAGATTCAGGAAAACTCTTCAACAAAATTCAACACTGATTTATGATAAAAACCCTCCAGACAGTAGGCATAGAGGGAACTTACCTCAAAATAATAAAGGCCATATATGACAAACCCACAGCCAACATCATTGAAAAACTGAAACTATTTCCTCTAAGATCAGAAACAAGACAAGGTTGCCCACTCTCACCACTATTATTCAACATAGTTTTGGATGTTTTATCGACAGTAATCATCGAAGAAAAAGAAATAAAAGGAATCCAAATCAGAAAAGAAGAAGTAAAACTGTCACTGTTTGCAGATGGCATGATACTATACATAGAGAATCCTAAAGACTCTACCAGAAAACTACTACAGCTAATCAATGAATTTGGTAAAGTACAAGGATACAAAATGAATGCATGGAAATCTCTTGCATTCCTATACACTAATGATGAAAAATCTGAAAGAGAAATTCAGGAAACACTCCCATTTACCATTGCAACAAAAAGAATAAAATACCTAGGAATAAACCTACCTAACGAGACAAAAGGCCTGTATGCAGAAAACTATAAGATACTGATGAAAGAAATTAAAGATGATACAAACAGATGGAAAGATACACCATGTCCTTGGATTGGAAGAATCAACATTGTGAAAATGAATACCCAAAGCAATCTACAGATTCAGTGCAACCCCTATCAAACTACCAATGGCATTTTTCACACAAAATATTTTGCAATTTGTATGGAAACACAAAAGACCCCAAAAAGCCAAAGCAATCTTCAGAAAGAAAAACGGAGCTGGAGGAATCAGGCTCCCTGACTTCAGACTATACTATAAAGCTAAGGTAATCAAGACAATATGGTACTGGCACAAAAACAGAAATATATATCAAGGGAACAGGATAGAAAGCCCAGAAATAAACCCATGAACATATGGTCACCTTACCTTTGATAAAGGAGATAAGAATATACAATGGAGAAAAGACAGCCTCTTCAATAAGTGGTGCTGGGAAAACTGGACAGCTACATGTAAAAGAATGAAATTATAACACTCCTTAACATCATACACAAAAATAAACTCAAAATGGATTAAAGACCTAATTGTAAGGCTGGACACTATAAAACTCTTAGGAGAAAACATAGACAGAATACTCTATGACATAAATCACAGCAAGATCCTTTTTGACCCACCTCCTAGAGAAATGGAAATAAAACAAAAATAAACAAATGGGACCTAATGAAACTTAGAAGCTTTTGCACAGCAAAGGAAACCATAAACAACATGAAAAGACAACACTCAGAATGGGAGAAAACATTTACAAACGAAGCAAGTGACACAGGATCAATCTCCAAAATATACAAGCAGCTCATGCAGCTCAATATCAAAAAAACAAACAACCCAATCCAAAAATGGGCAGAAGGCCTAAATAGACATCTCTCCAAAGAAGATATACAGATTGACAACAAACACATGATAGGATGCTCAACATCACTAATCATTAGAGAAATGCAAATCAAAACTACAGTGAGGTATCACTTCACATCAGTCAGAATGGCCATCATCAAAAAATCTACAAACAATAAATGCTGGAGAGGGTGTTGAGAAAAGGGAACCCTCTTGCGCTGTTGGTGGGAATGTAAATTGATACAGCCACTATAGAGAACAGTATGGAGGTTCCTTAAAAATCTAAAAATAGAACTACCATACGACCCAGCAATTCCACTCCTGGGCATATACCCTGAGAAAACCATAGTTCAAAAACAGTCATGTACCACAATATTTATTGCAGCACTATTTACAATAGCCAGGACATGGAAGCAACCTAAGTGTCCATTAACAGAGGAATGTATAAAGAAGATGTAGAACATATATACAATGTAATAATACTCAGCCATAAAAAGAAACAAAATTGAGTTATTTGTAGTGAGGTGGATGGACCTAGAGTCTGACATACAGAGTGAAGTACGTCAGAAAGAGAAAAATAAATACCGTATGCTAACACATATATATGGAATCTAAAAAAAAAAAAAAAATGGTTCTGAAGAAGCTAGGGGCAGGCCAGGAATAAAGACGCAGACAAAGAGAGTGGAATTGAGGACACAGGGAGGTGGAAGGGCAAGCTGGCACGAAGTGAGAGAGTGGCATTGACATATATACACTACAAAATGTAAAATAGTTAGTGGGAAGCAGCTGCATAGCACAGGGAGATCAGCTCTGTGCTTTGTGACCACCTAGAGGTGTGGGATTGGGAGGGTTGGAGGGAGGGAGATTCAAGAGGGTTGGGATATGGGGATATATGTATACATATAGCTGATTCACTTTGTTATATAGCAGAAACTAACACAACATTGTAAAACAATTATACTCCAATAAAGATGTTAAAAAAAATAAAAATAAATATTCAACTACAAAAAGAAAACAAAAGAAAAAGAGTTGATGATACTTACAACACTCTCAGTTAGTTACCTGGCATCCTACCAGCCACAAGTTTCCATTTGAATTTTGTCTATTTATATGGTATTAGTTATCTTCTGAATCACCATAGAAAAGGTATTAATCTCTTCAGTTTGCCACTTTATCTATCTTATCTACTCATTTGAAAATGGACAGATTCCTTTTGCTTTATATGGTTTTTCTAGATAGTCAAAAGATTTGTTTGATTTGAATCTCATTTTCTAATATGCTTTTTAGGAGGAAGGGTATAGTCTAAAGATTGTCATTTGAGGTTTCCACCAATGCTATGCAGTAGTTGTTCCTATCGCTCTTAAAGAAGCAAAAACTGAGATTTTAAAGGTCCAAATTGGACAGCTGGACACTGGAAAAGCCAGGGTTTTGAATCTGGCTTTGAATAGGCTTTATCTAATTCTTAAAGCCCATACTTTTCTACTTTACCTGCTTGTTTCCTGCTTGTTTCAAAAAACTTAGCTGTGTATGATTAATAGCAACTTTAAGAAAAGCAATTGGGATTCATATTATTTTTGTGTAGGCTTTTTTATATGTAGATTTTAAAATTTCATGTAAGTCATGCCACTAACCATGACTGAGTAGAGGGAGGGTACGCCCTGTGACTCTGATTTAAAATGGTAATAAAAAAGCAAACAAACAAACAAGGTGGGAAATTGAGGGTGGTTGACTAGCATAGGGTTTTGAGATGTTTGTTAGGTACCTGGAAGATTTTCCAAGAAGCAGATATTTCACTGAAAGCTTCTGCACTGGTCAGATGGAGGGAAGGAACAGAGGAAAGACAAGCTCTAAGAAAAGAAATGGAAAGGGTTGCTATAGAAAATACTAAAAAGTTCTTTCAGTTTATACAGAGCCTCTGATGGCACAATGTAAAGGACAAACAGATGAACTTGCTGGGATCTTTGGCGTCCACTTCATAGCCAAACGTAAAAGGCACTTGGATCAATTGGGAAAGCATCGAGTTTGTTAGATGATAGCTTCCAGAACATGCCATCTGTGGTCCCTGCTTGTTCTTATTGCCTGATGGAGTCTGGAATTGCTCTGCCTAAAAACACAGTTTCCTTCATCTCGCTGTTTTTCTTATTCTTTTGAATTCTTTTCAGAAATGGAATTTGTATACATCTGAGAGGGAGCTTGGCTTCAAAACAGTTTTGCTCTCAATGGTTTCACATATTTCCACAGCATCGCACTGGGAGATTGTTAGCAGATAGGCAGCATTGTTGATTTGTTGATTCATTCCTTTACTGGGAATAAGTGTCTCTGGCATCACGTTAGATTCTAAACATTATACCAGAATCCTAGGAAAGAAAAAAAAAATGATCCTAGTGGGTGAGCTCTTGCCCCACATTCCGATCACTGTTTCTCCTCTCACTCACCATGGTTACCAGCAATCTGTAGAAGCAGAGATCTCCCCACCTCCACATTTCCTCCTGCTTCCCAAGTCCCCCTTCAATTTTTCCTGATTTCTCTAGCTTCCGTTGCCTCTCACTTTATCTTCACTGGTCATCTTGATTAAAACCCTAGAGACTGGCCTCTCTCCTGTTCATTTTTTCCTCCCTCACCTCCCACCCTCCGCCCACCCTTTGAAGTACGACTCTTCTCCATTATCTTTTTTGATTAAGAAGTTTTCTTTCAACTTTATTTACTCAAAACTGTGATGATTAGGCCAGGGGCTAAATTGCAGTTTATTTTTATATAGTCTGTATTTATAAAAGATTTGCTAAGATACTTAACAACAACAATGAATTCTAGGAGGATATTTAAAGTACAACAGAGTATGAATGGATCTTCTATGGAAGCATCTTTTACATATAAATATAACTGCAGAGTAAGAGGAGGGTACTCCTTAAACCAGCAGTGCTTTGGGAGTGGGAGTGTGCTTTTGGCAGCTTCAGTGGGTAAATAAATATGACTGGGGCTTTGCAGGAACTTTGGAATCCTTGGCCCTGCCCATTAAATGCCAGTAGTGTCAACGGAGTCCTTTGGCAACCAAGGGCATTCATACAGATTTCCAAATGAAACACTGAGGCTTATTATATTGTAGCATTCTGATTCATTAAGTTCTTTAAAACTATGCCATCATCTATATAGATACTCATTATTCATTCAGATTTCTTAAGGTTACTGTAAAATAATTATATGTATATACAAACATTCTATGTGGAAGATCAAGTACCAGGCTGTTGATTCAGGAAATGGCCCATAAAGCATCTCATCATTGTACTTAAAAGCGAAAGAACTTGTCTTGATTACATAGATGCTATCCTCCCATTCTTCCCTTGAACCATCCAAGTAAGCCCAAAGGTTCATACCCTGTAGTAACTTATAATGCAAAGAATTTTTTCCACCTTAGAGTTTTCATGAAAATTAATAAGTGAATGTGTTAAAGCACTTGAAGCCAGTTTGAACACTGGCCATGTCTTGATGATATCTGGAAGATAACTGTTGACCCCATCCCCGGAACCCCAGCAACCATGTCTCAATGATGACATTTTTGAATCTAGGAATTTGAGACCCTCTGTGAACATTAATGTTGGCCTCAAGCACGACAAAGTTCTTCTAGTTATTTGAATGTAACACTTTTGCATTCCAATATAGGGGACTTAAGTTTAGTCAAAACTCTCATATAGCGATGCTTCTGGAAACATCTCCAAATAAGGCATAATGCAGGATTTAAACTAACACTTCAGATGACCTGAAGCCTAAACTGAAGGAAAAAAAAAAAAAAAAATGAGTCTGATCATTATCCTTTCTTGTAATGAACTCCAACAGTTATTTATATTCATTTTGTTAGAACTCATTGAGAAGAGTTTAAAAGGATAAAAGGAAGTTGGTTAAAAATGAAACACACACACACATACACACATACAAACACAACCCAGTTGCAACAGTAGTTAAATTTGATAAAAATGGAGGCCAAAAGTGGTTTATTTCCCCATGTAGATGATTTTGTTGTCAGGTTTGTTGAAGATTTTGTTGTCAGGTGAATAAAGCCTAAATGTGATGTTCGCCTATAGCCTGGGGAAGGAATCCATGACCTCACCTGGTCAGTTTATGATTCCGTGCTGTGCCTGGGTTGCAGATGGGAATAAAACCCCTCACTGTCATGAGATGAGACAACCTACAGTTCACAGTGACCACGTTTCTGGGAAAACAAGATGTCAGAGAAATTATTAAAGAGGACCATGTTTGATACCAGTGCTGCCCAGTTGGTGAATTGTGTTTTTAGAGCAATCAGCTTGAATCCTAGAGATTGCTGTTCACTGACTGCCTGGGTGATTCGGCATACAATTTAATCTGCTTTAACATGCATGGGGCGGGGGGCGGTAAGCATAGGGGTGTTAATTTCACATTGGAGTGTTGCTGTATTACTTTGGAAATAACTAAAATATTGGTGTAAGGTTTGCTTTCATTTCCCTTTTTTTCAAAACAGGCAAGATGCTCTAGCCAAACCTCAGTTCTTTAGTCTACTAGTCGGGACTAATTGTTCTTTTCTCTATGATTCTCCTTCTTTCTCACCTTGACATTAATATTAGTTGACCACTTACCATGTACGAGGCACTTACTTAATTGATCATTGAATCAACATTCAGCACAATTAGCATCCCAGTTTTATAGCTGAGAAAAGTTGACATCTCCTGACATTTCCTTCCTGATTTCCTATATTTTCAGGGGTACAAGGGACAGCTCCTTTCTCACGGCTTCTCCCCTTTTTCTTTCATGTCCGCCTCCCACGTTACACTTGATTGGAACCCTGATCCACACTGAATTAGCCTAGCTGCAAGGGAGCATTTGGGGATCAAGGGCTCTATTTTAAAAATTGTACTGTGTAGGGATCCAGATTTAAAAAATAAGTTGGTCCTCAATGGCACGTCACTGAAAAGTTATTTATTTGAATTGAATAAGTTAAGGCTGAGCTAAGCCAAACATTTGCAGGCTGATAACAACAACAACGATAAAGTGTCGCCAGGGAACCAATGTCTTGAACCTACCCAGAGAGATGGGATCTATCAATGAGCCATGTGATATGCCTGAGACTAGTGAAATGTAATGAATATTAAAAATGTCTGAGCCAGAGGTCTGCCAAGTAGTCTGTTAGTACCCAAATAATCTCTACTGTTTCAAGTTTACATCTAAATGTAAACTAGCTCTACTTGGTCATGGCCTACTAGTAGGAGCCATTGATTCATGCAGTGGATCTGATGTTTGGCAATTCCTGGGCTCTGTAAACTTGAATTAAATTCTAATTGTGTTTGTGGTTAATGTTTTAATAGGCTACTCCTTCAATAGTAACCATTTCTTCGCAGGGATCTTTGGTAGATACGTTTCTAATAACAATTGTAAAAGGATGTTTGCTTTGCCCCCAACCCCCAAAGAACCTCTCTTTATTTTTTTTTTTTAACATCTTTATTGGAGTATAATTGCTTTACAAGGTTGTGTTCGTTTCTGCTGTATATCAAAGTGAATCAGATATATGTATACATATATCCCCATATCCCCTCCGTCTTGAGTCTCCCTCCCACACTCCTTATCCCACCCCTCTAGGTGGTCACAAAGCACCGAGCTGATCTCCCTGTGCTATGCAGCTGCTTCCCACTAGCTATCTATTTTACAATTGGTAGTGTATATATGTCAGCGCTACTCACTCACTTCGTCCCAGCTTACCCTTCCCCCTCCGCATGTCCTCAAGTCCATTCTCTACATGTGTGCCTTTATTCCTGTCCTGCCCCTAGGTTCTTCAGAACCATATATATATATATATATATATATATATATATATATATATATATATATATATATATTGGGTTTCTTTATATATGTGTTAGCTTATGGTATTTGTTTTTCTCTTTCTGACTTACTTCACTCTGTATGTGACTCTAGATCCATCCACCTCACTACAAATAACTCAATTTCGTTTCTTTTTTGGCTGAGTAATAGTCCATTGTATACGTGTACCACATCTTCTTTATCTATTCGTCTGTCGATGGACACTTAGTTGCTTCCATGTCCTGGCTATTGTAAATAGTGCTGCAATGCCGATTGTGGTACATGACTCTTTTTGAATTACGGTTTTTTTAGGGTATATGCCCAGTAGTGGGATTGCTGGATCGTATGGTAGTTCTATTTTTAGTTTCTTAAGGAACCTCCATACTGTTCTCCATAGTGGCTGTATCAATTTACATTCCCACCAACAGTGCAAGAGGGTTCCCTTTTCTCCACACCCTCTCCAGCACTTACTGTTTGTAGATTTTTTGATGATGGTCATTCTGAATGGTGTGAAGTGATACCTCATTGTAGTTTTGATTTGCATTTCTCTAATGATTAGTGATGTTGAGCATCCTATCATGTGTTTGTTGTCAATCTGTATATCTTCTTTGGAAAAATGTCTATTTATGTCTTCTACCCAATTTTTGATTGGGTTGTTTGTTTGTTTTGATATTGAGCTGCATGAGCTGCTTGTATATTTTGGAGATTAATCCTTTGTCAGTTGTTTCATTTGCAAATATTTTCTCCTATTCTAAGGGTTGTCTTTTCATCTTGTTTATGGTTTCCTTTGCTGTGCAAAAGCTTTTAAGTTTCATTAGGTCCCATTTGTTTATTTTTGTTTTTATTTCCCTTTCTCTAGGAGGTGGGTCAAAAAGGTTCTTGCTGTGATTTGTCATAGAGTGTTCTGCCTGTGTTTCCTTCTAAGAGTTTTATAGTGTCTGGCCTTACATTTAGGTCTTTAATGTGTTTTGAGTTTATTTTTGTGTATGATGTTAGGGAGTGTTCTAATTTCATTCTTTTACATGTAGCTGTCCAGTTTTCCCAGCACCACTTATTGAAGAGGCGATCTTTTCTCCATTGTACACTCTTGCCTCCTTTATCAAAGATAAGGTGATCATATGTGCATGGGTTTATCTCTGGGCTTTCTATCCTGTTCTATGGATCTATATTTCTGTTTTTGTGTCAGTACCATACTGTCTTGATTACCTTAGCTTTGTAGTATAGTCTGAAGTCAGGAAGCCTGATACTTCCAGATCCGTTGTTCTTTCTGAAGATTGCTTTGGCTCTTTGAGTCTTTTGTGTTTCCATACAAATTGTGAAATATTTTGTTCTAGTTACATGAAAAATGCCATTGGTAGTTTGATAGGGATTGCATTGAATCTGTAGATTGCTTTGGGTAGTATAGTCATTTTCACAATGTTGATTCTTCCAATCCAAGAACATGGTGTCTCTCCATCTGTTTGTATCATCTTTAATTTCTTTCATCAGTGTCTTATAGTTTTCTGCATACAGGTCTTTTGTCTCCTTAGGTAGGTTTTTTCCTAGGAATTTTATTCTTTTTGTTGCAATGGTAAATGGGAGTGTCTCCTTAACTTCTCTTTCAGATTTTTCATCATTAGTGTATAGGAATGCAAAAGATTTCTGTGCATTTATTATATATACTGCTACTCTACCACATTCATTGATTAGCTCTAGTAGTTTCTGGTACAATCCTCTATGTATAGTATCATGTCATCTGCAAAACAGTGACAGTTTTACTTCTTCTTTTCCGAGTTGGATGCCTTTTATTTCTATTTCTTCTCTGATTGCTGTGGCTAAAACTTCCAAAACTATGTTGAATAACAGTGATGAGAGTGAGAAACCTTGTCTTGTTCCTGATCTTAGAGGAAATGGTTTCAGTTTTTCACCATTGAGAACGATGTTGGCTATGGGTTTGTCATATATGGCCTTTATTATGTTGAGGTAAGTTCCCTCTATGCCTACTGTCTGGAGGGTTTTTATTATAAATGGGTGTTGAATTTTGTCGAAAGCTTTTTCTGCATCTATTGAGATTATAATATTGTTTTTTTCCTTCAATTTGTTAATATAGCATATCACACTGATTGATTTGTGTATATTGAAGAATCCTTTCATTCCTGGAATAATCCCCACTTGATCATGGTGTATGATCCTTTTAACGTGCTGTTGAATTCTGTTTGCTAATATTTTGTTGAGGATTTTTGCATCTATGTTCATCAGTGATATTGGCCTGTAGTTTGCTTTTTTTGTGATATCTTTGTCTGGTTTTGGTATCAGGGTGATGGTGGCCTCGCAAAATGAGTTTGGGTGTGTACCTCCCTCTGCTATGCTTTGGAAGAGTTTGAGAAGGATAGGTATTAGCTCTTCTCTAAATATTTGATAGAATTCACCTGTGAAGCCATCTGGTCCTGAGCTTTTGTTTGTTGGAAGATTTTTAATCACAGTTTCAATTTCATTGCTTCTGATTGGTCTGTTTATACTTTCTATTTCTTCCTGGTTCAGTCTCAGAAGGTTGTGCTTTTCTAAGAATTTGTCCATTTCTTCCAGGTTGTCCATTTTATTGGCATACAGTTGCTTGTAGTAATCTCCCATGATCCTTTGTATTTCTGCAGCCACAGTTGTTACTTCTCCTTTTTTATTTCTAATTCTGTTGATTTGAGTCTTTTCCCCTTTTTTCTTGATGAGTCTGGCTAATGGTTTATCAATTTTGTTTATCTTCTCAAAAAACCAGCTTTTAGTTTTGTTGATCTTTGCTATTGTTTCCCTCATTTCTTTTTATTTATTTCTGATCTGATTTTTATGATTTCTTTCCTTCTGCTAACTGTGGGATTCTTTTGTTCTTCTTTCTCTAATTGCTTTACGTGTAAGGTTAGGTTGTTTATTTGAGATGTTTCTTGTTTCTTGAGGTAGGTTTGTATTGTTATAAGCTTCCCTCTTTGAACTGCTTTTGCTGCATCCCATAGGTTTTGGGTCGTCATGTTTTCATTGTCATTTGTTTCTAGGTATTTGTTGATTTCCTCTTTGATTTCTTCAGTGATCTCTTGGTTATTTAGTAGAGTATAGTCTAGGCTTCCTGTGTTTGTATTTTTTACAGTTTGTTTCCTGTGATTGATATCTCGTCTCATAGCATTGTGGTCAGAAAAGATACTTGAAACAATTTCAATTTTCTTAAATTTACCAAGGCTTGATTTGTGACCTAAGATATGATCTATCCTGGAGAATGTTCCTTGAGCACTCGAGAAAAAAGTTTATTCTGTTGTTTTTGGATGGAATATCCTATAAATATCAATTAAGTCCATCTTGTTTAATGTGTCATTTAAAGCTTGTGTTTCCTTATTTATTTTCATTTTGGAAGATCCATCCATTGGTGAAAGTGGGGTGTAAAAGTCCCCTACTATTATTGTGTTACTGTCTATTTCCCCTTTTATGGGTCTTAGCATTTGCCTTGTGTATTGAGGTGCTCCTATGTTGGGTGCATAAATATTTACAACTGTTATATCTTCTTCTTAGATTGATCCCTTGATCATTATGTAGTGTCCTTCTTTGTCTCTTGTAGTAGTCTTTGTTTTAATTTCTGTTTTTTCTGATATGAGAATTGTTACTCCAGCTTTCTTTTGATTTCCATTGGCATAGAATATGTTTTTCCTTCCCCTCACTTTCAGTCTGTATGTGCCACTAAGTCTGAAGTTGGTCTCTTGTACACAGCATATATACAGGTCTTGTTTTTGTATCCATCCAGCCAGTGTATATCTTTTGGTTTGAGCATTTAATCCATTTATATTTAAGGTGATTATCGATATGTATGTTCCTAGTACCATTTTCTTAATTGTTTTGGGTTTGTTTTTGTAGGTCTTTTCCTTCTCTTGTGTTTTCTGCCCAGAGAAGTTCCTTTAGCATTTGTTGTAAAGCTGGTTTGGTGGTGCTGAATTCTCTTAGCTTTTGCCTGTTTGTAAAGGTTTTAATTTCTCTGTCAAATCTGAATGAGATCCTTGCTGGGTAGAGTAATCTTGGTTGTAGGTTTTTCCCTTTCATCACTTTAAATATGTCCTGCCACTCTCTTCTGGCTTGCAGAGTTTCTGCTGAAAGATCAGCTGATAACCTTACGTGGATTCCCTTGTATGTTATTTGTTGCTTTTCCCTTGCTGCTTTTAATATTTTTTCTTTGTATTTAATTTTTGGTAGTTTGATTAATATGTGTCTTGGCGTGTTTTTCTTTAGGTTTATCCTGTATCGGACTCTCCTTGCTTCCTGGACTTGACTATTTCCTTTCACATGTTAGGGAAGTTTTCATCTATAATCTCTTCAAATATATTTTCAATCCCTTTCTTTTTCTCTTCTTCTTCTGGGACCCCTATAATTCGAATGTTGGTGCATTTAATGTTGTCCCCGAGGTCTCTGAGACTGTCCTCAATTCTTTTTATTCTTTTTTCTTTATTCTGCTCCCTCTCAGTTCTTTCCACTCTTTTGTCTTCCAGCTCACTTACTCGTCCTTCTGCCTCAGTTATTCTGCTATTGATTCCTTCTAGATTATTTTTATTTTCAGTTATTGTGTTGTTCATCACTGTTTGTTTGCTCTTTAGTTCTTCTTGCACCTTGTTAAATGTTTATTGTATTTTCTCCAATCTGTTTCCAAGATTTTGGATCATCTTTACTATCATTACTCTGAATTCTTTTTCAGGTAGGTTGCCTATTTCATCTTCATTTATTTGGTCTTGTAGGTTTTTACCTTGTTCCTTTGTCTATAACATATTTTTTGTTCTTTCATTTTTTTTTTTTTTTTTTTTGATGGGTGTGACTGTTTTGCTGTTTTACTGGTTGTTATGCCTG
The DNA here is from genome assembly GCF_949987535.1 of Balaenoptera acutorostrata. NCBI lineage: Eukaryota > Metazoa > Chordata > Mammalia > Artiodactyla > Balaenopteridae > Balaenoptera > Balaenoptera acutorostrata. Next base: position 20,396,932 of record NC_080075.1, on the reverse strand, counting down.
AGGCATCCAGCACTGGAGTTTGCAGGCAGTTGGACAGAGCTGGGTCTTGGTGCTGACATGAGAACCTCCACGAGGCCTCACTCCAATTAATTTTCCCTGGTGTCTGAGGTTCTCTGTTAGTCCAGCGGTTTGAACTCAGAGCTCCCACCACAGGAGCTCGGGTCTGACCTCTGGCCTGGGAACCAAGATCCTGCAAGCCACATGGCATGGCAACAGAAAAAAAAAAAAAAAAAGAAAAGAAGGATTAGTACAATATCAAAGAACAAAAAAGCAAGATAAAATTAGAAAGATTCAAAAATATATTATGAAAAATAAAAATATAATTGAAACAACTGCAACAAGGTAAAATAAAACCACAACAGGAAAAAGAAAAAAAAGAAAGGGGGAACAAACCAAAAGGAGAGAACAATAAGATATTATAAAGAATAAAATAAAATTAGAAATATAAAAGATTTATTAGAAAAAATAAAAATACAAATGAATCAACAACAATGAATCAACAAGGTAAAAGGGAGCCCCAATCTAAAAGAGGAAAAAAAAAGAAAGCCTTGGCTATGGGAGCAGAGTTTAGGTGGGGTGGAGCTTAGGCAGGAGTGGGGTTTAAGGTGGGGTGCGACCTAAGCGGGTGGGGGTGTGATGTTTGAGCATGGGGCGGGGCCTCTGCTTAGGATCCCATCACTGGGGGTTCCTCCTGTCCCCTTAGGTGTCGGTGGTCCCCCACCAGTTGCTGGTAGGTGCCCTAGTTGTGCAAAGACGCGAACTCTGCATCCTCCGAGTCCGCCATCTTGACTCCACCCCCTCCAAAGAACCTCTCTTAGTTTATCACTTTGCATGTTTAGTGGATGCTGTCATGAGTTATTATTTAATAGGTTATGGAAATATGCCATGTTTTGAAATGATAGTCAATCAGTACTGTAAAGAAACTCAGGAAAACTATGTGCTTTACCTAATTAAGTTGTTTTGAGTTTATTATGAGACAGATGTATCTTCAGTGGATGTTATTGCATGGAATATCAAGCAGTTGGGTATTTTTAACTTCTTTCAACCATATATGTTACCCTACTGTAATTTCCCATAAATGATATCAGATCTAGAGCTGGTTTTTGTTTTCTTTTTTTTTTTTAGATTTCAACAAATGTGTTCCCTTTGGGGAAATAAGTTCACTACTTCTATTAGGACAGTATATATATCAGTGCTTGGGAAGATAAAATCTACTAAATGAGTGTTCAAGAGGTTTACATGTTATGTCTTCCCCAATGGAATCTAGTTAATCTTGTTCCACCAAGGTCCTAAAGTATCTTTATCATGGCCAGCATTATCCTCCTCATCAATCATTAGCATTTCCACTCATTCTCCATTTAGATTCTCAAGTCTGTGATAAAGAGCAAAATAAGCAGTCAGGGGTAGTGGTTTAATTTTTAAGTAGTAAGGAACAAAATTCAGCCATGAAAATCTAGGACCAGACAAAACACCCCAGCAGATATTACTGTTTTCTATCTTAATGGAGTTATGTGGTAGTTTGCCATAGGTGTGAAAAAGATACATTTGTCTTCCTTTTTCATATATTTGACATCTCACTCTGGTTAGAATCTTGCTAACTGTTCTCTCCTTTATGGGATAGTTTAATACTGCTTTGAGTTCCAGTATGCCCAGTTGCTTTGAATAGATTCAAATGGAAATATCTATCTATCTATAGCATAAAGATCATGTGTTGAAACTCTTTATTTTTTCAGGTCACAATGGAAAAGATTCTGAATAAGTGGCTAGGAGACAGATGTTCCTGGCATATCTCTGCCTCTAACATAGTTATCAGATGACCTCAGATCAGGGGCATCCGTATCATAGCAAAACAATGATTATGCACCAGCTCTACCTGGTGCGGTGAGTGGTTGCCAAGATCCGATGAAATAACCTCCATGAAAATGCTTTATAAACTCTAATGGCATTATGCTTTGAAAATGTGACATTATTTAGTGTCCTGGAGCAGCAAGGTACTAAATAATATCTTAATGGCTTGAATCAATACAGTTTCTCAAAGACCCTAATTTAGGAAATTTCTTAAATGTGAAAGAATTTCATTCCACACACAGTGTTTGCTGCCTAACAGTCTCTCTGTGTTCCAGACCCGGAAAGGAGGGAGGTGGTGGGCAGGTAGATGGGAGTAAATGAGAGGAGGGGTTTCTGTTATGACAGTTAACCACTCACCCCTGAGCCACTTGTGGGGTTTCCTCTTTACCACTTTGGACAAAGGAGTCCTGCCCACCTCTTCAGTTTATGGTAGCCTCCCTCGAAGAGTATTGCCACCAAAACACTTTATTGAAAGAATCAGGAATAAAAATGCCATGACTAGAGGATATAGAGGATAGAATTCTAGAATGAAGGGTGTATGGAGGAGGGAGGGGCGCATGAGGATAGGAGTACATTACAGAGAAGTTCTAATTATGGTACTTGACTTGAAAAGCCCTTTTGTCCAATGTCATCATGACCAAACCACATCCACTGGGTGCAAACTAGAAGAGTCCATGAGTCTCACACCTCTCTCATTCACTGTTGCAAATAGATGCCTCTCTGGTGACATGTGGATTTCTAGGACAGAATTTTAAGGGGACAACAGTACGACAAACATAAACAATCACCGATGTTGTGAGGGCTGTGAAGGCAAATGGGCTAAGGAGTATTTGGGGGGAATTTTAAAAATGGAGTCTTAAGGAGGATAGAATTTCTATAGTTCAAATATTTGAACTAATGCCTTGGGCATGGGTAAGATCTCATGGAAATATATTTCCAAGACAGCACGTGGAAGATCTTTTCTAGTAAACAGAGCTGTTCTATGGAAGTGGTAAAGGGTAGACCAGGGTTTCTCAAACTCAGGCACTGATGCTGCTGGTTTGGGGCCATACTCTGGGTGGTGAAGGTCTAGCTAGCCCTTCTCACTCATGGAAGAACTTCAGTTCTATGCAAGAGGATCAGCTGCCAGGGGTGAGAGTCAGGGATTGCTGCACTGGATGGGAAGTTGGACAAGGAGGCTCAGATGTTTCTTTCAGCTCTAACCCTAATGCTAATACCCTGGGCCTCAGTGTATATTGATTTGTTGACCCCTCTTTATATTGCCTAAATCCTCAGCAGGTCCCCTGTTGGTGGTGGCTCTACATTTTCCTCAGAACACAGAAAGTACATTTCGTGGGAAGGTTGATGTTGTTTATTTGTTTATCTCCAAGTGACCAGGGCACTGATGTGGACAGAGTAAGCACTCATTTAACATGTGAGAAAGGCCATGTGCTATTTGGTTTGGGACATTCTAGTTTCTATATATTAGCTATGGGCCATTTTGCAATGGCACTTCCTAATTGTAGCACACACTCCAATATCCTACAAGTCCATTCCCTCTTTTGTCCTTACTGATAACACTATCCAGGTGGTTTGTATGCTCAGCTCAAAGAAAGAGGACTTAGACTTCCTTGCCGCTAGGAGTGGCCTCATGACATACTTCTGGCCAATAAGATGTAAACAGAAGCCCTCTGGGAGAGATGTTTTTCTGATAAAAAGCCAGCATGCTGTTTTTGCTCTTCCTCTGTCCCCTTCTTGCCTGGAATATAGACACAGTGTCTGTAGGTTCAGCAGCTCTCTTGTGATAGTGAGGACTAGAGCTACATTCTGAAGATTATAGAGACTTTGACTTCCTTGAGTTGCTGTACTAGCCCTGAACAGTCTCCTAAACAATTTCTTGCTATGTGAGAAGTATAAACCTCAGACTTTGTATGTTGCTTTTTGGTGGGTTTCCACTGCATGATGCTAAACATATCCTGACTAATATTCTAGCAATCATCATGCCCCAGTCACTTGAGTTTCAGCAACTCAACATCCAAGTTATCATCAGCAAAGATTCTCCTCTACATATGACAATGGCCTTTCTATTTTATGTTTTGCATTGCACATTTTTTCCTTTCTTCTTTGAACTCCATATGATTTTTTAATATCTTTCAATGAACATTAAACTGACATTTCTAATTAGGCAGAACAAATAAATGGCATCTAAAAAAAAGTGAATATTTGTCTTCCAAGGTCTATAATACTAGGTAAATAGTACAGTCACATTGTTTCCTTTTTTTTTCCCCAAAAACGATTCCATTTCTTAGTCCATCCATTTCAGTCTTCAAAATAATCACTGTCCCCCACTGGAGCACTCTTTATCCTTAGTAACTCTCTTATGTCAATTATGTAATAGTTTGGCCCTTTCTGTCTTCTGTTTCACTTTGCTTCTTTTTTCTGTGCAAAGCAGCCTGCAGAGCAATAAAATAGGAAACATGCCTGCTGGGCCTGATTTTCTTCTCCAAAATAGCTTTGACCACTGGATAGTGATAAAAGGAGTTGGTTCACTGCAGAAGCTAAAAGCCAGGTAAGTGGGTCTAGCCTCACATTGGTGCAAAGGTGACTTCTGCATAGGAAGGGGACAGTAGGACATAGTGCAGACATCACCATACCCAGAGTCAGGGCCTCCAGCCTGCTGATTCCACATGCTAAGCCTTCAAGTGGTATGGTCCTGGGTCAATCTCTTAGCCTCTCTGGGCCTCATTCATGAAAAGGAGTGGTCTCCAAGATTTCTTCCAGCTCAGACATCCTGAGATATTCTCATCCAGTAAACATTTTTCACATACCAGTGATGGGCCAGGCATTGTCCTAGTGATGGAGATCCCTCAGGGAACAATACAGAGAGAAGAAGGCACCAAAGTTTAAGAGTCCAGAGAATGGTAGAGAACAGAAGGAAGTCATGAGGGAAAAAGATAGGGATAGAGGGGGGAAGTGGAAGCATGAGCTAAAATGTGCCTAGATTTCACACCTTCAGTGAAGCCTTCTTGGACCACTGCAGTCATCACTGGTCTCACCTTCCAGGGAATGCTAAAACATTGCTGTTGGCATCATTTTCAGTACTGTAATCAGTCACTTGTATTAGTAAATTCTTTCTGAGCATTTTTCTTGTCTTCTCAACTAGGTTGAAAACACTTAGAGATCAGGTACTTCTGTGTAGCTGCATCGAAATACTTTTAGGTATTAAGTAATAAATAAACCAGGCAAGGGCTTTGGATCTCCCCAGAAGGCTAGAAGGCATAGCAAGAAGTCACAAACTATTTATGGAATGAGCTGAGATCACTGGAAGGTTAGCTAGGAGTCTTAACTTCAGACAGGCTGACCACCCATAACAACCATTCCTGTGCCGAAGTCACCTTTGCACCAATGTGAGGCTAGACCCACTTACCTGGCTTTTAGTTTCTGCATGACCCAGAAGTCAGGTGTACTCCTCAAGAGTACAAATTGTGGCCAAGTGAAAGGTTAGTTAATGGTGATCTTATAGCACAGTCGTTTTCATTTACTTCATCCACAACATACAGTTATCTCCACAGAGCACTTTAAAGTTGCCTTGCAAGGAGGCATTTGGAATAACTCAGTTTTGCAAGGAAGGAAGGGAGTGAGCAAGGGGAGGAAAAGGGATGGAAGAAGGTAGTATGATGTTCTATAGGTAGATTTCAGCAACCTCAAAGCCTATCTGTATTTGGTATTTATGTTCAGATTGCCTCCTCTCTTTGTGAGTCCTCAGAGGGCAGGAAGTCTTCTACCTTTATCTCTCACAGTACCTAGGCTAGAGTTGAGCACAAAGCAGATGCCTCCATAAACAGGACTGAATTGATAGATGAATGGAGACCATGCCTCTTCCTTCCTCCCTGACTCCAAGTAGCACCAGAAGGTGTGGTGGCAGCATATAAGAAAAAGGAGAATCTCAGGGTCTTCTTATTTCTCAATACTTGCATACTGAAGACAGAAGAGCTAGTGTGATTCTTCTAGTCAAATCCACCCATTTTGCACTCAAGCACTGAGAATAAAAGGCAGGGCTTTGTCCTGGCTCCAAGCCTTGGACAAATTCATAATCTGTTAGATTCATACAGGTCATGCCATCAAGCACTTACCTTCACAGAATGTGGGCAGCTACTGCCTGACCCAGGACTCTGCTAGGAGAAGCCATCTCTAAAGTTCATTTTCTTATTGACTCGCTGTAATACAGGGTACTCTTAGGACATGGGAGAGCAGAAGTGAAACTTATCTTTGCGTATGACACACATAAATAGATAAAGGGAAATGGCGCTGCCTAATCCCTCATCTTCCTGGATGAAGGTTCTGTGAGGGCAGAGACCGTGTCCTTGTTCATTCCTTAGCTATACAAACTGAGGAAATGGCTTTAAACTTTTCTGCCTTACTTTTATCATCCATGAAACGCAGACACTTATGGGTACCTATTCCACAGAGGGGAGAAGAGAATTAATTCTGTTAATGCTTATAAAGCACCTAGGATGGTACCTGGCATGTAGTAAGCATTCAATGAACATTAACTATTTGTTGCTATTATATTAGACTTACACTCTGTCTGGCACATAATAGGTACACAAAATATTTTTGTTAAATGAATATATGCATAGGACTTCATCAATAGTCCTCCACTTTTTTGTTTAGCCTGTGATCCTTTCAAGCATTTTCAGAAACGTATTTGTTTCCTTCTATGTCTTTAAGTAGATATCTAAAATGTTTATCCTAAGTCTAATCAGTTACTGCAAAGGATGCAATTTCTAGTGTTCTGTGTATGTAGACATTTTAAAAGAAACTCTTGGCATCACTCTTTTAAATATATCTAATGAAACCAAACTATCACCATCATTCATTAAAAAATATGAATAGGTGATTTTTTACAACATTTTCACATGTTGCATCATTTCTTTTTCTCTTTGCATTAGCATTCCTATTCTACCCTATCATAGAAATTGATACTATAACAATTTCTTTTTAGGCTTGAAATTTTTAACTGATTTTTTAACCCCCGAGTTACTCTAGGACCACTTATTGAAAAGACCTCTCTTTCTGTATTGAATTGCTTTGATGTTATTACTAAAGATAAAGTGACCATATATGTGTAAGTCAGTTTCTGCACACTTACTTGGTTCTGTTGATTTTTCCATCTATATTTATGCCAATGCCACACTCTCTTAATTACTATAGTTTTACAGTAAGTTTTGAAATCGTACAAAGTAAGTAAGTCTTTCAAATTCATTCTTTAAAATAATCTTGGCTCTTCTATTTCTTTGTATTGGCATATAAATTTAGAATCAGATTATCAATTTCTATCAAAACAACAACAACAAATTGCTGTGATTTTGACTGGGGTTGCATTCAATCTATAGATAAATTTGGGGAGAACTGATATCTTAGTAAGATTGAATCTTCTTGTCTGCAAACAGCATACGTCTCTTCAAGTTTTGTAGTTTTTAATGTAGTGGTCTTAAATGTCTTTCATTAAATTTATTCCTAGGTACATATGTGATCTTTTTGAAGCTGTTGGAGAGGGTAGTGGAACAAAATATTTAAATTGATAATTTTTTTCCTGATAAGGTTATATACTAAAATGTTTACCCTGGATTGTGCTATTATTACAACAATTATTAACACATAATTTATCAAAACAACAAATAACATAATTTTTTGATGAATAATTATAAAACAAAGTATATACATATATTTTTAAATTATTTATTTATTTTTGGTTGCATTGGGTCTTCATTGCTGCATGCGGGCTTTCTGTAGTTGTGTGGAGCGAGGGTTACTCTTCATTGTGGTGCGCAGGCTTCTCATTGCGGTGGCTTCTCTGGTTGCAGAGCACAGGCTCTAGGCATGTGGGCTTCAGTAGTTGTGGCACGCGGGTTCAGTAGTTGTGGCTTGTGGGCTCTAGAGCGCAGGCTCAGTTGTTGTAGCGCACGGGCTTAGTTGCTCCACGGCATGTGGGATCTTCCTGCACCAGGGCTCGAACCCATGTCACCTGCATTGGCAGGCAGATTCTTAACCACTGTGCCACCAGGGAAGTCCCAGAAACAAAGTATATTTTTGAAAATACATTTTGAAAGTATATTTTTTGAAAATATATATTATAGAGAAACAGAGGTGGCAATTATGATAGTTTGATTAAAATAACTGTCTCTGATAGTACACCAGGAATTTTTATACCTCACAATAATATACTTTAGTAAGGTGCAGAATGGGTGAGAATTGTGCCTTACTTTTGTAAAATGGGAGAATGGTAAAAGTGAAAATGAACGAGAAAAAGGTGAACTTCAACCATGGGAGTATCTTAAACAGACTAAGTTTAGGTTATTTGTAGACTTTTTGATGATGGCCATTCTCACAGAAGTAAGGTGATACCTCATTGTAGTTTTGAATAGTTCAACTTTCATTCAGTTGAAACAGTAGTGCCAGTTCCCAAAGAAAGACATTTTCAAAATAATGATGTGACACGGGCACAACCAGAAAGATACACAGGATAAATAACTGTGATGTATAGGGAGACACAACAGATGGATTCCCAACTCTATTATTTATTCTATGTGTCACCTGTTGGCAGAATATAATTAAAAATAAAATCTCCTCCCAAATCAGAAAACCTCTCCACAAAGGTAGAAGAGAAAGAAAATTGTTTTATTGTTGAATAAGCATTAAACAGTAATGTATGTTGTATATCACAGGCAATAGACTAAGATACCACCTACTCCATACATGTTCTTAGGATAAACAATACCAGTGCTCAAGTAAGAGGACTGTACAACACACTTTGTCACACACAGTTCATCCTAGATCTACCTGGTAATCAGGATGACCATCTAAGTTAGCTAAAATTGGCTTTTTCCGAGGAAAACATAAACTCATATCTTTATGCCATGAGACAGTTGAACACCTTGGAGAGAGAACCTGGCTCAAGTTAGGCCCCTACCCTACCACAGAAACTGTATCTTCCTTGATGTTTGCAATACAAAGAGATGATGCCCTGGTCCTTGAGAAAGACACTCTTGGGTTGTAAAGGTGACAAGAGGCTTATTTAGTTTTAAGATTTATATACATTTCAAAGAGGCAGAAAAAGACAAGTCCTCCCCCTCCCCCCCCTCCCCACCCGAAGTAAATGCTCTAAGAAAAAGGGTAGGGGTGGGAGGAGGGGGTCTCTTCCCTTATTTTCAACAGGGAGATTTGTTTTTTTCTTTTGCAAATTGTATTTACCTTGACATACTTTAGGAAGTCACTCAACCTCCCTGAAGTTCTGGTTCTTTATCTGGAAGAAGGGAGTAATAACACCAATAACAATTATATATTTCTCTTCACAAAGGGCTTAAACAAAGGAACCATGCAAAACTTGTCATTTTAAAGGATGAAATTAGTAGGAATTACATATCTTACTGGTATTATATTTACATGCAAGCATTTAATCTAATATTTAATGGGGACTTACATTTTTAAAAGAATCTCTTTAAGGCCAAGAATACTTTTAAAACAAAAATAGGTCAGCTCCACATTTATGTGTTGGATATGAACATTTAATCTCTCTTTTTGTGTCTTACCCATAAACCAGTTTTCATAAATTTGTCCACCAGTTTTCCTATTATCAGTGTGTTCAAGTCCATTTTATGGTTAAAAATAAATATCTCGGTAAATTCAAAGCTAGTTTAACCTCTATTAAGTTAATCATCAAGATAAACTTATAGTTTTAAGAAAATATATTTTTAAAATACAAGATAAACTTATATTTTTAAGAAAATATATTTTTAAAATACATATTCTCAATAATTACTTTGGTTTAAAAATAGAGCAAGATACATTTCAATACAAAAATCAATGTAAGTACAAGAAAATAGTTTAGATATGATGAAACACAAGCAAAGAAATATTTTATTTCCTGGTAAGTGCTTTTAAAAAACATTAAAAAGGGAAACAAACAAACAAACAAACACTGGTGCCATTACTTGAATCCAGAGTTACTTCAATTTGACATATTTGACATATCATGGGATAAAATATAAGCAAAGCAAAAACGACTAAGAGCAGCTCCATGATAATGCTAAGAATTAAATTAAATAGTTAAAGAATCTCAAGCATGTCGTATACTTTTGCTAGTGCGCTGGAAGTGAAGCCAGGCTAGGGAAATGCTCCATTGACTGAAACACAGCACTGAGATGGGGCTTTGTTCTTTTGACACCAAACTCATCGCCTGGTTTTTAAATCATTGGTGAGACCAAAATTATATAAATAATATGTCAAATCCAAGTTATCTTCTCCCACTTACATGAGGGGTTCTGTACTAAGAATTGGGTCCTGCCACCTTTTAATGATGGTGCAGGAAAACGGGTAGGTATACACACCAATAAATTATGTGGCTAGTATGGTTCTAGAAATTACAATGCAAGTTAGAAATTATGGAATAAAATATTTAAAAACCCTGTTATAAATCTTAGCCAGGAAATAAATTTTCATGAGACCAGTGATTAACCCAATAACAAAATGGAATTTATATCAACCATTCATTAATCCCATTTCCCTTCTCCCAACACCATTAATGAAGTGTCTGCTCAATTCCCATTCCTGTGCTGTGCTTGTGTCGCTTACCCAATTATGGTTAATTTTCTTGTGTGCAACGGGAGTGGTAATAGCCTCTAACAGTTGTTGAAATGTGGTTTCTAGCGCTTACTGCAGTGTGTCATCCTTAAGTATTCCATAACTTGTTTTCTAGTTCTGTTTTTAAAATTGAGTTTGTGTGGGGAGGATTGAGCTGAATACACTAAGTGGGTGGTTTCCTTCCTTTCAGGTCCTCGGAGACCCTTATCTGATTTAAGTTTTGCCTCAGGAGAAAGCTGTACCACTGAGATGACTAAAAATAACTGTTCTTGTCTTGCTGTTTTACCTATGACTCGCTGGGAGAAAAGGCTTTCGAAAACAAACTTTTGATGGCATGTTTTATAAATTGTATCTACCTGATCACTTTGAGTTCAAGAGGGAGGGTCAATTTAATTTCTTACTCACAGCTTCTGTGACAGGACTGTTCTTTCTCTTCTTTCTATTTTACAAAATTGGAGATGGTGAATTCTGCAAATATTAAACATAATATACTTTGGAAGGCAATATGGAAGTAAATTCAGTATTTGTATTCAAAAATTAAGTTCTCCTTGGACTTCTATATTATTCTTTGGGAGAAAAGACAATATTTTCTTATCAGATTGATCCTCATTTGTCAGTGGCTCCTAATCATTTAGTTGTTTAAGTATCTTCTCCCTCACTTTCCCCACACATCCTATCCTCCCCACCCCCAACATAATTGGTGACCTGTACATAAACACTTAAAGGCCATTTAAGGAGCTCCCAATTTAAAATAAGCCTGCAGAGAATCCTTTTGTTAAGCAAAAAAATCCTTTTATCATCACCTCTGCTTTATCTGAACAGATTTTAGTCTATCAGTCTTTTCTTACAGCAGAAAGTGTTTTACCTTTTTGAAGAGAGATCCTCTTGAAGTAAAGGTGGGCTCCAGAAGTAAGAGCAAGGAAGAGCCAGGGTTTATGATTAGTTGATGGGGTTAAGTGCAGTAGTCGTTGTTTGATTTCAAGGCATTGGCTTGAACTTGCTCCAACACACCATCATCCCAAATCATCTGTAGGTTTTAGCCTCTTTGTAGTACCACTTCTTCCCTTTTATCTGCATACATGGCCTTTTGTCTCTTTTATTTCCCCTGTAATTGGAAATGACATCCATTTGGGGTTGTTGTTTTCATCTTTATCATTTCTTTTCAAGAATTAATATTCTGTTCTATCTACATACATGAAATAGTTCAAAGAAAACCTATGACATTTCAATAGACTCAACCAGTCCACTGTTTCTAACATATGAAATTTAAGGGACAACTTTAAAGCCAGTTAGAGAGCAGCTTTCTTTCTCTTGATGCCGAAAACTCATCCTCTGTGCACTGGTGCCAAATGGAGTCTCAGAGACAGAGTTTTGGGTGAAGTGGAAAAGAATAGCTTTACTGCTTTGTCAGGCAAAAAGGGACATAGTGGGCTCATGCCCTGAAAAACTGTGTCCCAACCCGAGAGGATTTGGTGAGGAGTTTTATAACAATGGTTCAAGGGCAGGGTTACTGATAAGGACCAGTATGTGGACAGGCCCTGCACTTTAATCTGGCCTCGGGTGGTCTCTTTTTGAGTGTCTCTTCTTCTCGAGGCTATTAAACCGTGACCTTCTCTCTGGAATGAAGAATGCTAACATCTTCCATTTGTTGGGGGTTTTAGTTCTGAAGAAGAGCTCAAAGGTATTGTTATGTGTATCCCTTGAGGTGTAACCAAGACCCTGTCCCAAGGCAGCACTATTGTTTCTTTTTTTTTTTTTTTTTTTTGTGTGTGTGTTAGCATCTGCTTTATAACAAAGTGAATCTGTTATACATATACAATATGTTCCCATTTCTCTTCCCTCTTGCATCTCCCTCCCTCCCACCCTCCCCATCCCACCCCTCTAGGTGGTCACAAAGCACCGAGCTGATCTCCCTGTGCTATGCGGCTGCTTCCCACTAGCTATCTATTTTACATTTGGTAGTGTATATATGTCCATGACACTCTCTTACCCTGTCACATCTCACCCCACCCCCTCCCCATATCCTCAAGTCCATTCTCTAGTAGGTCTGTGTCTTTATTCCCGTCTTGCCACTAGGTTCTTCATGGCCTTTTTTTTTTTTTTTTCCCTTAGATTCCATATATATGTGTTAGCATACTGTATTTGTTTTTCTCTTTCTGACTTACTTCACTCTGTATGACAGACTCTAACTCCATCCACCTCATTACAAATACCTCCATTTCATTTCTTTTTATGGCTGAGTAATATTCCATTGTATATATGTGCCACATCTTCTTTATCCATTCATCTGTCGATGGACATTTAGGTTGCTTCCATGTCCTGGCTATTGTAAATAGAGCTGCAATGAACATTTTGGTACATGACTCTTTTTGACCTATGGTTTTCTCAGGGTATATGCCCAGTAGTGGGATTGCTGGGTCGTATGGTAGTTCTATTTGTAGTTTTTTAAGGAACCTCCATACTGTTCTCCATAGTGGCTGTATCAATTTACATTCCCACCAACAGTGCAAGAGTGTTCCCTTTCCTCCACACCCTCTCCAGCATTTATTGTTTCTAGATTTTTTGATGATGGCCATTCTGACCAGTGGGAGATGATATCTCATTGTAGTTTTGATTTGCATTTCTCTAATGATTAATGATGTTGAGCATTCTTTCATGTGTCTGTAGGCCATCTGTATATCTTCTTTGGAGAAATGTCTATTTAGATCTTCTGCCCATTTTTGGATTGGGTTGTTCGTTTTTTTGTTATTGAGCTGCATGAGCTGCTTGTAAATCTTGGAGATTAATCCTTTGTCAGTTGCTTCATTTGCAAATATTTTCTCCCATTCTGAGGGTTGTCTTTTGGTCTTGTTTATGGTTTCCTTTGCTGTGCAAAAGCTTTTCAGTTTCATTAGGTCCCATTTGTTTATTTGTGTTCTTATTTCCATTTCTCTGGGAGCTGGGTCAAAAAGAATCTTGCTGTGATGTATGTCATAGAGTGTTCTGCCTATGTTTTCCTCTAAGAGTTTGATAGTGTCTGCCCTTACACTTAGGTCTTTAATCCATTTTGAGTTTATTTTTGTGCATGGTGTCAGGGAGTGTTCTAATTTCATACTTTTACATGTTCCTGTCCAATTTTCCCAGCACCACTTATTGAAGAGGCTGTCTTTTCTCCACTGTATATGCTTGCCTCCTTTATCAAAGATAAGTTGACCATATGTGTGTGGGTTTATCTCTGGGCTTTCTATCCTGTTCCATTGATCTATATTTCTGTTTTTGTGCCAATACCAAACTGTCTTGATTACTGAAGCTTTGTAATATAGTCTGAAGTCAGGGAGCCTGATTCCCCCAGCTCCATTTTTCGTTCTCAAGATTGCTTTGGCTATTCGGGGTCTTTTGTGTTTCCATACAAATTGTGAAATTTTTTGTTCTAGTTCTGTGAAAAATGCCAGTGGTAGTTTGATAGGGATTGCATTGAATCTGTAGATTGCTTTGGGTAGTAGAGACATTTTCACAATGTTGATTCTTCCAATCCAGGAACATGGTATATCTCTCCATCTATTTGTATCATCTTTAATTTCTTTCATCAGTGTCTTATAATTTTCTGCATACAGGTCTTTTGTCTCCTTAGGTAGGTTTATTCCTAGATATTTTATTCTTTTTGTTGCAATGGTAAATGGGAGTGTTTTCTTAATTTCACTTTCAGATTTTTCGTCATTAGTGTATAGAAATGCAAGAGATTTCTGTGCATTAATTTTGTATCCTGCTACTTTACCAAATTCATTGATTAGCTCTAGGAGTTTTCTGGTAGCATCTTTAGGATTCTCTATGTATAGTATCATGTCATCTGCAAATAGTGACAGCTTTACTTCTTCTTTTCCGATTTGGATTCCTTTTATTTCTTTGTCTTCTCTGATTGCTGTGGCTAGGACTTCCAGTACTATGTTGAATAATAGTGGTGCGAGTGGGCAACCTTGTCTTGTTCCTGATCTTAGTGGAAATGGTTTCAGTTTTTCACCATTGAGGACAATGTTGGCTGTGGGTTTGTCATATATGGCCTTTATTATGTTGAGGAAAGTTCCCTCTATGCCTACTTTCTGCAGGGCTTTTATCATAAATGGGTGTTGAATTTTGTCAAAAGCTTTCTCTGCATCTATTGAGATGATCATATGGTTTTTCTCCTTCAATTTGTTAATATGGTGTATCACATTGATTGATTTGCGTATATTGAAGAATCCTTGCATTCCTGGGATAAACCCCACTTGATCATGGTGTATGATCCTTTTAATGTGCTGTTGGATTCTGTTTGCTAGTATTTTGTTGAGGATTTTTGCATCTATGTTCATCAGTGATATTGGCCTGTAGTTTTCTTTCTTTGTGACATCTTTGTCTGGTTTTGGTATCAGGGTGATGGTGGCCTCGTAGAATGAGTTGGGGAGTGTTCCTCCCTCTGCAATATTTTGGAAGAGTTTGAGAAGGATAGGTGTTAGCTCTTCTCTAAATGTTTGATAGAATTCGCCTGTGAAGCCATCTGGTCCTGGGCTTTTGTTTGTTGGAAGGTTTTTAATCACAGTTTCAATTTCAGTGCTTGTGATTGGTCTGTTCATATTTTCTATTTCTTCCTGGTTCAGTCTCGGCAGTTTGTGCATTTCTAAGAATCTGTCCATTTCTTCCAGGTTGTCCATTTTATTGGCACATAGTTGCTTGTAGTAATCTCTCATGATCTTTTGTATTTCTGCAGTGTCAGTGGTTACTTCTCCTTTTTCATTTCTAATTCTATTGATCTGAGTCTTCTCCCTTTTTCTCTTGATGAGTCTGGCTAATGGTTTATCAATTTTGTTTATCTTCTCAAAGAACCAGCTTTTAGTTTCATTGATTTTTGCTATTGTTTCCTTCATTTCTTTTTCATTTATTTCTGACCTGATCTTTATAATTTCTTTCCTTCTGCTGGCTTTGGGGTTTTTTTGTTCTTCTTTCTCTAATTGCTTTAGGTGCAAGGTTAGGTTGTTTATTCGAGATGTTTCCTGTTTCTTGAGGTAGGCTTGTATTGCTATAAACTTCCCTCTTAGCACTGCTTTTGCTGTGTCCCATAGGTTTTGGGTCGTCGTGTCTCCATTGTCATTTGTTTCTAGGTATTTTTTGATTTCCCCTTTGATTTCTTCAGTAATCACTTCGTTATTAAGTAATGTATTGTGTAGCCTCCATGTGTTTGTATTTTTTACAGATCTTTTCCTGTAATTGATATCTAGTCTCATAGCATTGTGGTCGGAAAAGATACTTGATACGATTTCAATTTTCTTAAATTTACCAAGGCTTGATTTGTGACCCAAGATATGATCTATCCTGGAGAATGTTCCATGAGCACTTGAGAAAAATGTGTATTCTGTTGTTTTTGGGTGGAATGTCCTATAAATATCAATTAAGTCCATATTGTTTAATGTATCATTTAAAGCTTGTGTTTCCTTATTTATTTTCATTTTGGATGATCTGTCCATTGGTGAAAGTGGGGTGTTAAAGTCCCCTACTATGATTGTGTTGCTGTCAATTTCCCCTTTCATGGCTGTTAGTATTTGCCTTATGTATTGAGGTGCTCCTATGTTGGGTGCATAAATATTTACAATTGTTATACCTTCCTCTTGGATCGATCCCTTGATCATTATATAGTGTCCTTCTTTGTCTCTTGTAATAGTCTTTATTTTAAAGTCTATTTTGTCTGATATGAGAATTGCTACTCCAGCTTTCTTTTGATTTCCATTTGCATGGAATATCTTTTTCCATCCCCTCACTTTCAGTCTGTATGTGTCCCTAGGTCTGAAGTGGGTCTCTTGTAGACAGCATATGTATGGGTCTTGTTTTTGTATCCATTCAGCCAGCCTGTGTCTTTTGGTGGGAGCATTTAATCCATTTACATTCAAGGTAATTATCGATATGTATGTTCCTATTCCCATTTTCTTAAATGTATTGGGTTTGTTATTGTAGGTGTTTTCCTTCTCTTGTGTTTCTTGCCTAGAGAATTTCCTTTAGCATTTGTTGTAAAGATGGTTTGGTGGTGCTGAACTCTCTCAGCTTTTGCTTGTCTGTAAAGGTTTTAATTTCTCCATCGAATCTGAATGAGATCCTTGCTGGGTAGAGTAATCTTGGTTGTAGGTTTTTCTCCTTCATGACTTTAAGTATATCCTGCCACTCCCTTCTGGCTTGCAGAGTTTCTGCTGAGAGATCAGATGTTAACCTTATGGGGATTCCCTTGTGTGTTATTTGTTTTTTTTTCCCTTGCTGCCTTTAATATGTTTTCCTTATATTTAATTTTTGACAGTTTGATTAATATGTGTCTTGGCGTGTTCCTCCTTGGGTTTATCCTGTATGGGACTCTCTGTGCTTCCAGGACTTGATTAACTATTTCCTTTCCCATATTAGGGAAGTTTTCAACTATAATCTCTTCAAAAATTTTCTCAGTCCCTTTCTTTTTCTCTTCTTCTTCTGGTACCCCTATAATTCGAATGTTGGCACGTTTAATGTTGTCCCAGAGGTCCCTGAGACTGTCCTCAGTTCTTTTCATTCTTTTTTCTTTATCCTGCTCTGTAGTAGTTATTTCCACCATTTTATCTTCCAGGTCACTTATCCTTTCTTCTGCCTCAGTTATTCTACTATTGATCCCATCTAGAGTATTTTTAATTTCATTTATTGTGTTTTTCATCATTGCTTGGTTCCTCTTTAGTTCTTCTACATCCTTGTTAAATGTTTCTTGCATTTTGTCTATTCTATTTCCAAGATTTTGGATCATCCTTACTATCATTATTCTGAATTCTTTTTCAGGTAGACTAACTATTTCCTCTTCATTTGTTAAGTCCAGTGTGTTTTGAGCCTGCTCCTTCATCTGCTGTGTGTTTTTCTGTCGTCTCATTTTGCCTATCTTACTGTGTTTGGGGTCTCCTTTTCACAGGCTGCAGGTTCGTAGTTCCCGTTGTTTTTGGTATCTGTCCCCAGCGGCTAAGGTTGGTTCAGTGGGTTGTGTAGGCTTCCTGGTGGAGGGAACTAGTGCCTGAGTTCTGGTGGGTGAGGCTAGATCTTGTCTTTCTGGTGGGCACGTCCACGTCTGGTGGTGTATTTTGTGGTGTCTGTGGCCTTATTATGATTTTAGGCAGCCTCTCTGCCAATGGATGGGGTTGTGTTCCTGTCTAGCTAGTTGTTTGGCATAGGATGTCCAGCACTGTAGCTTGCTGGTCGTTGAGTGAAGCTGGGTCTTGATGTTGAGATGGAGATCTCTGGGAGATTTTTGCCGTTTGGTATTACGTGGAGCTGGGAGGTCTCTTGTGGACCAGTGTTCTGAAGTTGGCTCTCCCACCTCAGAGGCACGGCCCTGATGCCTGGCTGGAGCACCAAGAGCCTTTCGTCCACACGGCTCAGAGTAAAAGGGAGAAAAAATAGAAAGAAAGAAAGAAAGAAAGAGGCTATAATATAGTGAAGTAAAATAAAGCTATTGTAAAGCAAAGCTATACAGACAAAATCTCACCCAGAAGCATATACATATACACTCACAAAAAAAAGGAAAAGGGGAAAAATTAATATCTCCTGCTCCCGAAGTCCCCCTCCTGAATCTGGGATGATTCGTTGTCTATTCAGGTATTCAACAGATGCAAGTACATCAAGTTGTTTGTGGAGCTTTAATCCGCTGCTGCTAAGGCTGCTGGGAGAGATTTCCCCTTCTCTTCCCTGTTCGCACAGCTCCTGGGGTTCAGCTTTGGATTTGGACCCGCCTCTGCGTGTAGGTCGCCTGAGGGCGTCTGTTCCCCGCCCAGACAGGACGGGGTTAAAGGAGCAGCTGCTTCGGGGGCTCTGGCTCACCCAGGCCACGGGGAGGGAGCGGTACGGAGGAGGCGGGGCAAGCCTGCGGCGGCCGAGGCCGGCGTGACGTTGCACCAGCTCGAGGCGCGCAGTGCGTTCTCCCGGGGATGTTGTCCCCGGATCCTGGGACCCTGGCAGTGGCGGGCTGCACAGGCTCCCGGGAGGGGAGGCGTGGAGAGCGACCTGTGCCCACACACAGGCTTTTTGGAGGTGGCAGCAGCAGCCCCAGCGTCTCACGCCCGTCTCTGGGGTCTGCGCTGATCGCCGTGGCTTGCGCCCTTCTCTGGAGTTCGTTTAGGCGGCGCTCTGAATCCCCTCTCCTTGCGTGCAGCGAAACAAAGAGGCAAGAAAAAGTCTCTTGCCTCTTCGGCAGCTGCAGACCTTTTCCCGGTCTCCCTCCCGGCTAGCTGTGGTGCGCCAACCCCTTCAGGCTGTGTTCACGCCGCCAGCCCCAGTCCTCTCCCTGCGATCCGACCACAGCCCGAGCCTCAGCTCCCAGCCCTGCCCGCCCCGGCGGGGGAGCAGACAAGCCTCTCGGGCTGGTGAGCGCCGCTCGGCGCCGAGCCTCTGTGCGGGAGTCTCTCCGATTTTCCCTCTGCGCCCCTGTTGCTGTGGGATCCGCGCTGATAGCCGCGGCTCGCGCCCTTCTCTGGAGTTCGTTTAGGCGGCGCTCTGAATCCCCTCTCCTTGCCCGCCGCGAAACAAAGAGGCAAGAAAAAGTCTCTTGCCTCTTCGGCAGCTGCAGACCTTTTCCCGGTTTCCCTCCCGGCTAGCTGTGGTGCGCCAACCCCTTCAGGCTGTGTTCACGCTGCCAGTCCCAGTCCTCTCCCTGCGATCCGACCGAAGCCCGAGCCTCAGCTCCCAGCCCCGCCCGCCCCGGCGGCTAAGCAGACAAGCCTCTCGGGCTGGTGAGTGCTGCTCGGCGCTGAGCCTCTGTGCGGGAACCTCTCCGCTTTGCCCTCCGCACCTCTGTGGCTGCGCTCTCCTCCGTGGCTCTGAAGCTTCCCCCCTCCGCCCCCCGCAGTCTCCGCCCGCGAAGGGGCTCCTAGTGCGTGGAAACCTTTCCTCCTTCACAGCTCCCTCCCACTGGTGCAGGTGCCGTCCCTATTCTTTTGTCTCTGTTATTTCTTTTTTCTTTTGCCCTACCCAAGTACGGGGGGAGTTTCTTGCCTTTTTGGAGGTCGGACGTTTTCTGCCAGCGTTCAGTGGGTGTTCTGTAGGAGCAGTTCCACATGTAGGTGTATTTCTACTGTATCTGTGGGAAGGAATGTGATCTCCGCGTCTTACTCTTCCGCCATCTTCTCTATCATCAGCACTATTGTTTCTTGACCGCTCCTCCCTTGTCTCTGCACCCCCTCCCTTCCCTGATTATCAACTGCTCGAATCTGCCCTTCGGAACTCAGGGAAGGTCATGGAGGCTGAAGTCTATTCCCTACAAACAAGAAAAGGGGACAGAGAAAGGCTTCTGTGCCCAGGAGCCCCAGAGTTTCCTGTTGGGTTTCACTGTCAACAAATAAGATGGGAGGCACCTTTTGTTCACATGCTGCCAACACATTTGTGAATGGAGCAGGACCCCTTGCCCTCCTAAAGCTTACATTTTAGTGGCTGCAAAGTAATCATGTTTTGTCAGATCTGGCAGTAGGGTTTTTTTTAATGATTTTTTAATGTACTGTTTTTAAAGTGTGATCATCAAAATGATTGAGTTGATACACATAAGCTCCCTACTTCACATTTTAGCCAAAACATTTCATTGAATCTTTTGTCTGCATCATGATAGTCTGTTTTTTAAAAAATCTCTAATTTATTATCTTCTTCATAGCATTCCTAATTTCTAAGATTATTTTGGCCTGTACATACTTTAAAAAAAAAAGATGTTCTCTAAATATAAGGAACATAAGATTGTATAACTGTTTTCATAAATGAAAAACTTACACTTTACCACTGTAATCTGAGAGGAAATAATGGTTTAATTAGTTTTTAGATGAAAAGATTTCTGCAATCAGACTGTGTTTGTAATGGCATTTATAAAACAATTTTCCCCATACAGTAGCATTGTAATTAAGACTTTCAATGAAATTGTCAGAGGAGAGAAGTGTGCTTTTCCCTGTGGTCTGCTGTTATGGCCTCCCCCTCAGGGCCCTCTGCTGCTCTGCACCAGCCTTGCACTGATGCCCTGTAATTGTGTTTCACTTCCTTTAATTAAGCTGACAGGGAGCTTGAATTGCTGTCACTTACCTCATTGATCCGAAAGGTGACAGGGTTAGAGTGTGGCATTTCTTGCACAGAGCACTTAACATCCCAAACAAATACCCCATTGCAGGGAAGACTGTTAGCACTGCAGGGAAGGCTCAAAGACTTCTGTGTTCTGGCTCCACCTCTAGGGCAGTGGGATGCCTGAGTTAGAAAGGTTACAGAGAACATCCTGTTCATGGATGGGTTCCCAGTGTACTCCTCTGAACAGCTGTTCCTGGAGATTTTATGGGCATGACAGGGGGAAAATATTTTTGCAGCTCAGTAGATATTGGAAAAGTAGGGTTAAATCAAGTTGAACAAGTTTCTTTTAGCTCTGTCATTGGCCTCATACTTGCACTGTAAATTTAAAAAAAAAAAAAAAAAAAGGTGTGGTGTGGTGGATGTGTATGGGAGAGTGATATGAAGTATTTCACAAACATATAAGAGAATTTTTTGGAAGTGAATTCAAGACATAGTATCCTGTGGACACTTTTGAAATTTGTAGATCTAGCCAGTGAGGACCATCATGTGGTTATTTGGTGATAGGGCTCTCAACCCTGGTCATACTGATGGTGGATACATCTAATGCTGGATCAGCCTTTCTTAAAAACCTCTTCAAATCTCCTTCATTACCCCTCTGTAAGCAGATAGGTTAGGGGTCCCTGGAGAAAGACAATCAGGCATGGCTTTCTTGACATGAGAGAAGCCATTTTTGTCTTAAGCCATTTTGTGATCTAAGCCTGGCCAGAGTACTTGCCCTTGAACAGGCCTCAGTAATTAATGATCTTAAAGGAACAAAAGAACAAACAATTTTTATCAGGCAAGGGAAGTAACAATAGCAAAGATAACATATCAGTTGTAAAGACTGCCAGTTCTGTTCCAATGGCCTGCTTAGCCTGAAGTGCTCAACCACCAGATCAACTAGAACCCAAGGGATGATGATGTTGACCTTTTCTGACCCTCATGACTTCAATCAACTAAAGCTTGGACTCTGATGACTGTCCAAGCCCCTTCATGAATATGCCTATACCCTTAGCTTAAAACTTCCCCAGTTCAGGGAGACACTGCTTTGGGAAAGATCCCCAATGTTCTCCTTACTTGCTGCAAATAATAAATTCTTCCTTCTCCCAATCTTTGGCTTCATTGTGTCTTTTGGCTCTACATCCACCAAAAGGAAAATCTGGTATTTGGGTAACACCTCAACTACTGCTGGTGGCATGTATCGAATCCCTCTGGTATGTGGCAGGAAAAATCAAAAGGTAGAGAACCACTCCACTGTCACATTGTTCTTCCTTTCATTCTGTGCACTGCTGCACTAGAGCATGCTGCCCTGGTGAACTGGGGAGTGCACAGGTTCACCTGGGTTTAGAACCTTCCACTGATGAGTTCTTATGAACATAGGAAAATTTCATACAGCCTCTGAATCTCCATTTATGCATCAATAAAAGGAGATACAAAGTACCTCGGTTCAGGGTTATTATGGAGGCAAGAGATAACCTATGTGAGTCACCTGGACCGTAGCAGACACACATTTAATGGTAGCAGTATTATTATTTTAAGATTTTAAAAACTTTATTAGATTTTCTTTGCCGGCAGCTACACTATGACCAATATCTAGATGCAAATTGAAAAAGTTGGTTGAGCATTCAGCTGTTTACAAATAGCTTTACGCTTGGTAACAACAAGCATTATGATTAATGGGATATTTTTCACTTTCATATCACACTTGCGATAGTGTGAAAAAGGTTTTAGAGCGTTGGAATGATGTAATTTTTAAAAAAGAAGTAAATATTCAATGTCAATCAACTCCTTCAATAATAGGAATCATATTCTCTTCTACTCTGAGTTTTTTCGTTATTTAACTGAGTAGGATATGGGAAATTGTAGCATCTACTCTACTGAGTTTCCCACTGACTTGTTAATTTGAGATGGGATTGTGTTTAAATACGACTTTTAGCAGTTGAGTTCCAAGGTATTTATCAGTTTGCTCAGATTATCATCATAACTTGAAATCCATGTTACCAAATAAATGCATGCAAAATTGACTTCTAAAGATATGACACATCCATGGAAAGCTATATTTCTGTGGGCAGATATCACTTTAGACTTTGATTGAACCTCGGGGGCCATATCAATGTCACAGGCTGTCTTGGAATATATTTGCATCTAAATCCTGAATTTCCTACATCCTGTCTGCATGATCTTTACCCTTTTGGACCTTTAGCATCTATAAATAGAGATTATAACTACTATCAAATTTATGGGGTTTTCTGAGAATTAAAATGAAATAATGAATAGAAAAATATTTCATAAACTGTAAAATGCTGTGCACCATTTTGTTAGTATGATTTAAATTATTACGAGTAATAGGGTATATTTAGAGGACAGGAGCATTCTCACACTGTAATGCTAATCCCCACCAGTAATCTTCTTTCTATAAATTTTCATATGAATGTGCTAAGATTGGAGAATTTACAAAACTATACACAGATTCTACTTCTTTTTAACAATTTTGTTTCAATTTAGAAAGCAGGCTAATTTGGGTGTAAAAAGTAAATGTAAACAAAAAAGCTTTTGAAAGTATCAGTTAGCCTGATGGCCTATTTTATGCATGAATTTGTTCTTAAGGCACTTACATGATACAGATAGTTTGGGAAATGTCAGATCCATCTTTTGTGAAACCAAGCTCCAAATTTAGGGGCATATTCCAAATTTCACTAACTCTCCTGAGCAGCCTGTTTTGAATTTGTGACTGGCTGATAGGTTTGGCATATTTGGGGAGAGGGGAGGACATAGATAGATAGGTAGGTAAATAAATGATAGATAGATAGATAGATAGATAGATAGATAGATAGATGTTGATATATCAACTCTAGAAAGGGAAGTGATAGTAGGAGAACTGGCAAAATATTATTACCAATAGTTTCTCTGCAGAAGGGGCTACGTTTGTGTGCATGGGGGAGGATTTCATATTTTACTTTATTTACATGAGTATTAGTCAAAATATTTAACTAACATACATTATCTTGTAATTTTAAAAACTTTGTAAAAATACTGAGAAAAAAATTATCCATAATAAGGTCAAGTCAATGCTAATTCACTGAGGACTAGTCAGAAGACTTTGGTATGTTACCTTGACAAAGGATGACGTGTAGTTGAGGGGAAAAAAACTTGGAAATTGTTTAGTTCTAACATCTTGCTTTAGAGATAAGAAAGCTGAGATCTAATAGAGTTCAGTGACTTGTCTTGCCTCACAGAAAGACGGAGAAGCAAAATGGGAAATAAGACACAGATATTCTGGCTTCTCACTATAACCTCACAAAGCAAAACCCACACACCTGCCACATGGTAGGCACTCAGCAAATTCCTACTGATTGTCCAAAATGTGGCCAATTCTGATTTCAACAGTCATAAGTGGTAGTCATTAATCAGCAAATACCCATCAAATGTCACTGAATACCAGGTAGTGCAAGACGTTTGTGATACAAAGATAAGGATGACTTTCTAATAGTATGAATGGCACAGACACATGAACCTGAAAAGATGAAAAGATCCATAATAGAAGGATGGATGAAGTATAATGCAGGCACATGCAGTGAGGAGCAACTGAAGTCTGAGGAAATCAGGGATTATTTAGAGGAGATGGCATTTGAAGGGGATCCTCAATAGGCAGGTGAGGCGTTAAGGGGAGGATGCTGCAGGGTCTATCGCAGTGATCAATGATACTGAACAAAATGTTGGAGGAAATATGGGCATTGAGAATGCCGTGTGGTAGAACCTAGAGGCATGATCTGTTCCAGGAATATTGACTAACACAAGAGGTTGTGTTGTGGGTAGAAGATAAGATTGGAAAGCCACACTGAGGTCAAATTGGCCAGGACCTTCTTGGACATTATCTTAAAGGTGTTAGATTGACATTATAAGATTTTAGGAAGTAACATATGTGTATTATTAAATATAGCAATCAAATAATGGGTTGGGTTTTCACATAGTGAATCTGATGATGTAAAATGACATAAATTAGCTGATCTAATAATTTTTCAGCTCAAGACTTAATTAGACTAATAATAATGGGATCATAAAACATGTCATCCAAATTGGGCACTTTTGAGAGTAAAAGAATGCATTTTTATTAATTATGCTGGGACAATGGAAGCAAATTGGAAGGTATCATCATGGTTCCTGTGAGATGACTGGTTCTGTGGATGGTACTTAGTTGGCAGGTAGGTTTTGGGGACCCCTGGTGGCCAGGCCAATCCATTCACTCATAAATATAGGATGGATGCTGTAGAATCCCAGAACCTCTCCTGTAGACCCTCTACTCATTGCTATAAACCGATTTCCAATTTAAATTATTTCAATGATACATTTACTTAGTGTCTCAAAATGCTATGCAAGCCCCATATTTAGGGAAGTGTTTTGTTGTTGTTGTTGTTTTAATATGTGAGTACTTTAGCTCTCATGTAGCAAAATACTTTCTTAAAATTTCTCCATACCTAAAGAATTTGTCAGACTTGAGTTTACAACCCAGGTTAGATCCTGGGTCTATCCCTCAGTCTTTGAATTCTGAATAAGCTTATTTCTGTCTTTGAGCACATCTGTAAAGTGGTTAACGTAAGGATATTTTGTAGAGATTAAACAAGCAAGCAAAATTTAATGTTTAACACATGGTAGAAACCAAATAAGTAACTATTGTGTGTCTTTATTTTACATCTCTTCATTGAGAAAGCAGTTTTGCTTTTTTGTTTTTACCACTACCCCTCAGTTTACTTGGTTCCCTTCATGTGCACTGTATCTGTACTGTAGCACTTATCTTTTTGCATTATAATTGCTTTTAAAATTATCTTTCTTACTCATTAGGCCAATAATTCTCAAGTGGGCGCTATTCTGCACCTCCATCTCCAGGGTGCCAAAGTCTGGAGATATTTTTGGTTGTCACAACTGGAGGAAGTGGTGCTACTGGCATCCATTTGGTAGAGACCAGGGATGCTGCTAAGTACCCTACAAAGCATAGGGCAGCCTCCACAGCAAAGAATACACTATCCCTAGATGTCAGTAGTGCTTCAGGTAGGAAACCATGCCTTAGACTCTAACTCTACAGGTAGTGATGCAGAAAAGTCGGCCTCTGTGCACTGGTGCCAAATCAAATCCCAGAGACAGAGTTTTGGCTGAAGAAGAAGAATAGCTTTATTGCATTGCAAGGCAAAGAGGGACACAGCAGGCTCATGCCCTCAAAAACTGTATGTCCCAACCTGGGGAAATTTGGTGAGGAGCTTTATAGCAATGGTTCAAGGGCCGGGTTGCTGATAAGGATCAGAGTGTGTACAGGGCCTGCATTCCTTTAATCTTGCCTCAGGTGATCTCCTGATGAACTTCTGTGGTTCTTGAGGTTATCAAACTATGACCTTCTCTCTGGAGTGAAGAATGCTTCATCAAGCAGTTAACATCTTCCATTTGTTGGCGGTTTTAGTTCTGAAGAAGAGCTCAAAGATATCGTTACAGCTATCCTTTGAGGTGGAACCAGGACCCTGCCCCAAGGCTGCACTATTGTTTCTTGACTGCTCTTCCCTTGTTTCTGCATCCCCTCCCTTCCCTGATTAACAACTGTTTGAACCTGCCCTTTGGAACTCAGGGAAGGTCATAGAGGCTGAAGCCTAGTCCCTAAAAACAAGAAAAGTGGGACACAGAAAGGCTTCTGTACCCAGGAGCCCCACAGTGTCCTACTCAGTTTCAGTAGCAACCATGACAGTTTGCTATGTCTCCAGTGTCTAGCACTGTGGTCATTATATGATTCTTTATGTTAATTGGTGAAGTGAATGAATCGGGACTGAAAGTTTAGCCATGATCTCATAGGGATTTCATCACTCCCTTTAATCAACATGTGGGTTGCTGCTAAGACATCTCAAGTACATAGCTATCAGCTACCTGCTTGAAGTACTAGGTATGTTAAACTGGAACTCTGAGAGGCACACCAAGAAAAAAAGTTACCAATAAGGGAATAGGCATCATATAGCTACTTAAATACCTCATTTAGGCTCCTTAATCAAAAGCACCTGCAAGCTTTCATTTAGAGGACAAAATGTTACATTTTTATCTGAATTAAATTGTGAGAGAATATGAGACTAAACTGTCTTTGGCTGTTTTGTGAAATGGAAATGTGTGAGGATGTATCAAGAAGATTGCTTTAAGTGGTTTATCTATATCTATCTACCTATCTATCTATCTATCTATCTATCTGATAGCTTCCAGTTTTTAATAAGAGTTGTGGGACTCTTTGAGGAGCTAGGAAAGAAAAAAAAACAAACACCAGAAGCCATTCTGGCATTCAGAGCAAGAATTCTGCTCTGAGACTTAGGATACTCATTTTCTAATTGTTGGATGAGAATCAGACGAACTGATTGATATATACCGTGTGCTGTGAAAAACTGAAGAGCTTTCTGAGAAATCAATTAAGATTTCTGGAGACAGTCATATCTTCCCTCCCTGCCCTCACCTCAGTTCTCTTGGACTTTTTGTTAGCCTGAATCAGTAATGTATTTAACAGGAAGTCAAAAACTCAACAATTCATTACTTTGGTATTTCCTGCTGCACCTTGCATTAGTTTTCTAAGGCTGCCATAACAAGGTACCACAGACTGGGGTTTTAACAATGGAAATTTATTTTCTCACAGTTCTGGAGGCTAGAAATCTAAGATCAAGGTGTCTGCAGGGTGGGTTTGTTCTGAGGCCTTTCTCTCAGGCTTGTAAATAAACAGGCTTCTTCTCTCATGATCTTTCCTGTGTTTTTCTATATCTAATCTCTTCTTCTTTAGAGACACTAGTCATACGGGATTAGGACCCACCCTAATGACTTCATTTAACCTTAATTATCTCTTTAAAGATTCTGTCTCCAAATACTGTCACATTCTGAGGCACTATGGGGTTAGCACCTCAACCTATGAATTTCTTTTTGCAGGGAGGGGGACATAATTTGGCTTATATCACACCTCTACAGGGATCAATATCAAATAGGTGCTCAGGAAATACTTGCTTTTTGACAGAATAGTCTACTGTTTGAAGTAGGATGTGGTGGCTGACCCCAGGGCACATAGAGACAAAGGTCAGCCTGGCTGCTGTGATATGCAGCTTACAAAGTCTACCCTGGCTCAGGCCACCACAGATGGAAGCCTGGTCCAGTGCTTGATGGTTCTGCTGCTGGAGAACTGAGTTTAAGAAGCCTAAGCTGGGATAATTAGATTGTATTTAATGTTGATTGATTTGTTAGTTCTTCTCTTTATTTCTTTGTTTTCCACTTAGCAGGTCTTGATTAATCACAGGGGAAAGAAGGCAAAGAGAAGGTGTGGATAGCCCTGGAGAAAGGGTTCTGGTGGGAAAGCCCTTCCAGGAAGCAAGTGTTCCTGGGAGCTCTCTGAATAGGGAGGAGGAGAGGGGACACCTGGGTACACAGCTGGGTGGTAGTAAGCCTGGCTTCATGCTTGTTTACATGTGGGTGGGAGAGAGGGACAGATTACCCAGATAACTTTGAATTTAGCGCCATTCTGGCTTCTGCACAGGGAATAAAAGGACTTGAACCCATAACCCAGTGATTCACCCTTAAGACAGACTTACTGCTGATTTCACTCCAGACTTGAACCTCCCTTCTGGTTCTTGGTTTCTGACTTCTTTTTTGACTACCTATTGGTACCGTCCACCTAAATGATAGTAACTGGATCCCTGGCCTGTTGTTCTGTTCCCTTGATGGTTCCTGCTTTGGATCCAACACAGTGCTAGAGTCGCCAAGCTCCAGGGTAAGGTCTCAGCCATCCTTTGCCTTAAACTCCACACATATCTTGTTTTTTTTTTTCTTTTTTCTTTTTGCCTTCTCCATATCATTTGATCTTTTTCCCCTCAGTTTTTTGTTTTGTGTCATGGATATATCTAATTTCTAATCCTAAAATCCCTGATCCATGGATTTCCTAATGGGACCAGAGTTTGCTTTCAACTCTCTAAGCTTCCTTTTCTAAACCCACCATAAAGGTTTCTATGCTACCTTTTGTCTTGTTTAGAGATCAACTCTCTATTTTCCAAAATGACAACCATTTTATGTCACTGCTTCATTGAGAATCTACATGCCTGTTACTGGATTTAGTGAAATACATATACAGGTAAACCAGAAGGATGAAGTTACTAATCCCATGAAGTGTACTGATCCCATGAAGTGTCTAACGGGAGAAACAGATGAACAACCAGTGAGCAGATTATATACTTAAGGTCTTTCTCAATTTTATTAGTATTTTACCAGGGAACTTCTAGAGTCATTATCAATGAATTAAAATAAAACTCTAATGATAGCTCTCTAGACTTTGCATCACAGTAGAAGGCATACTTAGAAAAGAGGTGTGTTTTGGCTGCTCAGATCCATCTCTGGAGGCCGCACTTACCTAGGTGTGTATAAGAAATTAGCAGCTTTGCTCTCTGACTCCCCATCAGTATGGGGCAGACATGACAGGTCTGCTGCATCTGGCTTCCTGATTTCAGCCAGGCCATGCCTTCCTTGACCTGCCAAATAAGGGGGACTGAAATAGAATCCATTTGTGCTACTTGGGGGATCTCCCTCTCCTGGAAGTTAGTTCTAGGTGCTCAGTTTGATTAAACTCATTAGTAAGGTGTGTTCACTCCTGATTTCATTACCCATGCATGGGACTGAAGGAAGGAATCAGTCTCCAACATTTGATCTCCATCTCTCACTAGCATAGGAAACCGCAGCTGTTGGGTTTGAATTTCTCACTACTTTATTAGTAAAGTTTCAGGATCCATGTCTGGTTCTCCTTTTTCATGGCCTTATATTTGAATTGCGTTATAAATAGACTTTAAAACGGTGAAAATTTTATGAGTGTTAAATACCACTCAGATGTCAAAAGATTTTCAAATGGCTAGTCTGTGTAAACCCAGATCCAATCTATAAAACAATTTTTTCTCCCTAGACAGTCAATCCATCCATCATTCATCCATTCATGGTTCAGATGCTGGGCACTGTGCCTCTCCTGAAGAGGTTTACTATCAAGAGAGGACAAAAAGTCAGGGTCAGGAACCTGCTGATTTTCATGTTAGACTTGTAGACAGACATTTTGCACGCATTATCTCACCCCAATCTACAGCTAGGCATTGTTTTCACTATTCTGCAGCTGAGGACTGAGATGTAATGAGTTTAATTGCCAAGTGTTACACAGCTATTAGGTAGCAGAGCCAAGATGTAATGTAATACTGTTGTGTCTGCTTCAAAAATTGTTTGAAGGAAGGGAAGGCTTGGGAGAAGGCAAGAAGGAAGGGTGCTTGGTGGTTGTGGACTGGCAGTTTCATTTGCATTGTCATTTTACCTAAGAATGAGGTAACACTGATTTCTTTATCAAAGCATCCATCTCCACTTGCCCCAAGTCTTAAAGTCACAGCACTCAGGAGACTAAGATGACCCTTGGAGTTGGCACAACGTTTTTATTTTACGCTACTGTGTTATATACATAACTGACAGATGCATCACCAAACAATTTGGGTGTTGCTGCCAACCTGTTTCAGTGGTTTTTTTCCCTTACAATTAGTGCCCAAAATCCCGCTTTTTCATAGGATTGATGATATAATTGGAAGCAACTGTGGTTCAACTGCAGTTCAGCTGAGAGTGAACAGAGAAAATTCAAGCAACCACATTTAGCCTTACTCCTGCCTTTTTTTCATGAGAGCTTGGAAGTCAGGGGGCAGCTATAGCCAAATCTCTGTGAGGGATGCAGGGTGAGACCACTCAGAGCCAGCTTGCCCAAACGCTGTTCAGGGATTTGTCTGAGGGGAATGCTATGGCCTAATATCAGAAAAGACTCTACCAATTGCTACTGTGGTTCAGAGAAGACAGAATTCTGTGTTGGCTGTGGGGTCAGGGAGAGCTTGATCTGGGCTGTAGAGATTGCTTCGGGATGGGGAAAAAAGGCAGAGTTAGCATATGGGAGATTAATATGGGGTGCTGAGAGAAACGCTTCTCTTAGAACTGGGAGGTACTTACAAGGGAGCAGAGAGATTGGGACCATGGGGAGAAGAATTTGGGAGTAAATTTTCAGAAAATGTTGAGAAATCATCAGAGTGTAGACTTGGGTCTACCAGCAGAAACTCTGAAATACTGCCGGATCAGGATCCTGTTTTTGAGTATATGTGATCTTGCAAATTTGTAAAGCTCTCTATGCTTTAGAAAGATCAGCAGCCTCCTTTATTTCTGTGTCCATTGTATCTAGCAGCCTTATTTTAACGTCTACATGTAGATGTGACCATGGCAGGCAAGAAATTTGGGGGAGCTGGTTCAGCTTTCTTTCAGGGACTTTTTCTGAAATGATGTTGCAGGATGTGTCTACTCTGCAGTATGGCTTTCCTTTTCGAATTAAGTGGATTGGTTACGAAATTTATTTTGGAGATATAGTGACTGATTCGTTCGGAATTAAGCAGATTTGCCTTAATTGTGGATCGTTGGTCCTACTTCAGGCTTACTAGTAGTAAATCATTGTAAAACTCATTGGTCCCAAATCAGGCTGAGCAACAGAATTTCATGGCAATCTGAAATGCAGGTTCCTGGGTATTAATTGGAAAGATTTTGTTTAATAAATGATTCATCAGGTTGGGACCCACTGAAATGATCCGTGTATTTCCAGAACTTGTTTGTAATTTTTTAAAAGTTTATTAAACATACAGATTTCCAACCTACTCCAGAGCTACGGAATGAAATCTCTTGGTAGAGGAACCCAGGGATCTTCATTTGTAGCAATTATCTCATATCGACAGTTTCCAGCCTCGGGTTATTGAGCCTAAGACTCTCCTATCTACCTTCTCATTCCTGGCCACCACTTACCATCACTTAACCAGCAACACCCTGGGGACTTGATTCACCTAAAAGCTTACATTGGTGGCCAGTCACCATAGCCCTGCACTGTCAGAGAGATGTGCTTGGGCACAAGATGCTGCTCTTCTGGCTCTGTGAGTAGACAGGGATGAGCAATCGAGAAACAGCTAACACCCAAGGGCTCTGAGGGGCCCTAGAGGTCAGAACTTCATGATGGAGGATTAAGTCTCACCCAAGAAATTCTCTCAGTTTGGGCTATTTACCCTCTTTAACTTATAGTCAAGGACTTTGCATTGTCATGAGGATTCAGTGAAGTGGGGCATGTGCACACAACTTGAAAATGTATAAAATGCTAGGATTATAATCCAGGCAAAGACTTTGCTGTGTGTATATTTTGTTTGGAATTTTTTTCCTGCAGCTGGTCTAGAGAGAATACGATACACTTCTTAAAATTCCCTGCAGACTTAGCGAACTTTCAGTAGGATCCCAGCATAGGAAGGAAAAATCTCAGTGTCTGGCTGGTCGTGATGCACATTCTCAACTCTCCCCCTTAATAGACACAGTGTACGCTACAGAGAGCAAAGTGTAATTTTAAGAACCTTGTAATTCTTTACAAATTAACACAGCAGATGGTGTTTATGGGAGCCACATAGTGAGGAATATTTGGGACGATGTGAGACATGTGTTCCAGGGTTTTGGCCTGCTCTCTATGTAGTTTAGTTTTTAATTGTCATGCTGCAAAAAATGCTGTTTGCCTCATAAAGTTTTCATCGGGTCCAAGTGTGAGCAAAGGGCCCGTGAGATAGTTCCATCATGGGTCAGATTCCAAGCACTCTTAGTGAGAAGGGTCTCAGAGAGGTCCCTGACTCACCTAAGCATGAGGAGTGCCCTGTGCTTGGACCCTGGTCACTTAGCGGTGGTCTTGGGATATTGGTGCTGAGGGTGGGGTGCCGCCTGGCCTTGCAGTCTGGCTTGGGGGTGGGTTTGGGAAGTTGAGAAAGAGCCCAATTCTTGATAAGCAAAAGGGCTAACAATGAGGTTAGCAGCTCTTGATTGGGGCTTGCTAGTGTCTAAGTAGTTAAAATATTTCTTCAATTATTTTGACCGTCCAGATAATTAAAAACAAAATATTATTCTCTCTTAGTTCCCTCATAGTGATATGATGTAAAGTGGCCAAGACCTGTATGGCGGCTTTCCAGACAGTGCTGACCTTTTGGAGGGGAGTGTGAGAGGAAGAAGAAGGGGCCATGATATAGAATGGGGGGTGGTGATGCTGAGAGGAAGGGGAGATGTGGTCCTCACAGGCTTTGCAAGGACCAAGAAAGGTCAGATTTGATTTGGGGAGGAAAAAAGCCTTGGTTCTGAAGAGTGCAAGGAAATCTCTTTGGGGGTCCCCTGGGCATGCAGGAAGTGCCTGGCACTCCCAATCTGTGTATTTCCTCTTCCCAATGTCACCAGGGAAATTTCTTCATTTTGTTCTGCTGTAAGGTTGGCAAACAGAAGCCTCCCAGATGCTCTCTGGGATGGCCTGTTTGTCCCTTAGAAGTGTCATTTCACCAAACCCATTTTTTTTTGGTATCTAGTGTCCTCAAGCTTACCTACTCCCATCTCCCACTATTTTGAAAGAAAAATTTGACAAAATCATGTACAATTTATATGTTTCTTTTCCCAAGTGTGTGCATCTTAATCCTATGCATACAATCAAAGGCTTTGATTTCTGTCTTCTTTTTGCTCACATGAGGTTTGGAACAGGCAAGGAAGAGAATGAGCATACAAAAAGGGTAGGCAATACTATTACTCTACCTGTGGTGAAGATACAGCTACTCCATTTCCACCTCTGCACACAAGTAGCCTTGCCCCCAAGGATCCATATCATGTCATTGTGTCAAACAGCCAGAATACTAATTATTGCATTTATTATTATTCAATACATATTCATATGTACCTATTGATACATATTTCTAATTTGCTTGGTATCTAGTCTGTGTAAGGACTGTGCAAGAAACTTCAGTTTCAAGGAAGTGTGATTGGCTGACATCTTCTTGTCTGCTATGCACTGAATTGTGTCCCTCCAAAATTCATATAGTGAAGCCCTACCCCTAATGTGATCATATTTGGAGATGGGGCCTCTTGGAGATAATTAGGTTTAGATAAATTATTAGAGTGGGGCCCTCATGATAGGATTAGTGCCCTTTTAAGAGGGACACTAGAGAGCTTGGTTATGTCTGTTAGCGAGGAAGAGATTTCTCATCAGAAACCAAACCTGCCGGACCTTGATCTTGGCTTTTCATAATATTTCCTCCTGAATAGCGAGAAAATAAATTTATCTTGTTTAAGCCACCCAGTCTGTGGTATTTTGTTGTGTCAGCCCAAGCTGACAAATACACTGTCCTTAAACTCCTGTACTTCTAATTGGGAAGAAGGGACATATAGTCATGACAAGTTTCCAAACAATAAAGGATTGTAATGATGCATCTTATATATTTGTATTTTAGCTTTAGAGTGTGACATCTGAAATTCAATTAACAATGCAAGAGATTTGCACAATACACAGTTGTTGCCTGCGTGGAAACTGGCAATGAAATAAATGATATAGGTGGCTGTAGGCACTCGGGGGAGAATGGGCTGCTGTAAGCTGGGAGGGCAGGAAGGTATGATGAAGGGATTAAAGTATGAACTGGTTCCTGATCCATGGGCAGATGAAGCCCAGGAAGGCCAAAGCTTGGGTTCCCCACCCAGATAGACTTTCCATAAACCAAGGTAATCCTCTGTCTGAGTGTTTTCTGATTTCTGTGAACTCTCAGCAATGTGGACCCAGTTATTGGCCTCTTTTTGAGATGGTGGAAAATGCCAGACTCCTGGGATCCTTTAGGTATTGATAGTTTTAATTGTAACTGAGTGGTTTGGGGAATATGCACTTAAAAATGAAGGGAAAGTTTAAATTCATTGAAATTTAAATCATTTAATCAGTGTGGGTATACACATGTTTGTGTGTGTGTATAAGATCAATGGAAATTTGCACTTCGTCTTGGCTACTTTCATCTCAACTGTAAAGATAAAATGGCATTTTTTAGCAGTTTGCTCAGTTCATGGTCTCTCACTGGCTTCAAAGGCATGTGTGGTTAATTAACCATGGCTCTCAGCAGCCACCCAAGCTTGACAGCTGGGGGAAGGGGAGCTCTGATGAAAACTGTCTTCTAGGCAGTGTTGCCTGACAGATAATCACTGAGGGCTACACCTGTGTTGATAAAATAACTCAAGGAGCAAGAATTGTAACATTACACAGGTGCCAACCACTTCCTATGGCTTTGATCAGCAAATTGTGAAGTGGATGAAATTTATTTTTGGGACCCCACATTTTCCAAATAATTCATCCCTTTCATACCTACCTCCTATCCCCAGGGGCCTACTTGGACCGTCCATCCTTCTTTCCACAAACAAGTGGATAGAAGCACTTCCGGAGCACTTCTTAGGAGTTTTATGCTGAGTCCTCCAGGAGAAAATAAAATTCACTATCCACAAAAAACTTGGGTTCTACTCTGCAGGAACATGAAAACTTGATAAACAATGCAGGATGGTCTGTTGTTAACATCTACATTATTTGGCACAGTACATAACAGAAGGATATGGTCAGAGGAGAGGAAGGTCTTCAGGGACCAGGTCAGTCTAGAAACACACCTTGGAGGAGGATTTTAAGCTGTTGCTTGAAGAATGGGTACATCCTGCTTAGGCAAATGGTTGAAGGGAGAATGACACCTTTCAACCAGGCACCAACATGAGGCAGCAAGTGTGTGAGTTGTTGAGAAGGAACAAATTGACTAGAGGTGTAGGCAATTACAAGAAGGAGCTCAAATTAAGAAGTCTTAAAAATATAGGCTCAAAAGTTTACTAGGAAATAGGCATGCAGTAAGAACTAAATGGGAACTGAGAGGAATATTGAGCCAAGGAAGTGAAAGCTTCGTCTCAACAGGCCATAATGAGGATGCTGAGGGAGGCTGGTGTGGTGTTGGAGATGTACACTGGGGTGGCTGGGTGTCATGAGTGGAGGGATTTGAGGAACAGCAGGAATCCTAGAGACTTTTTGAAGGACAAATTCTCAAGTTTAGTGACTGATCAGATTTAGGGGAGAAATATTATATTAGGATTTAGAACTTGGGCAATGATTAGTGCAGAGAAAAACTCTGGAGGTGAAACCAAGGCCTGAGCTCCCTTGGTTCTCTGAGCTGTGTCCATGGGGGACTTGCTGGGGTTTCCCTGTCTTTCCATGCTGCCTTCGAATTAGTTTGGTCTGGTAGTTTAAGGTCTCTGATTTAGTCAGACGTTTTTGGTTGTAAGTGACAGAAATCCAACATCAACAAATGTGGGGGAATTGGTTAACTTGTGACACTAGGAAATCCATTGATAGATACTAATGGATTTAGGTACAGCTGGATTCAGGAACCCATGTGTTTCATTCACTGATTTAATACAATTTGTTAAGTGCCTGTTATGTGCCAGGCAAAGCTCCAGGCTGCCAGATATAATGATAGGTAAAGCACAGACTGTACCCTCATGGAGCTTTATTTTTACAAGTTTAGTATATAATGGAAACTATGAACCAATTTGTTTTGACTCCAAAAGCTGACTTCCCTTCCCCTTCTCTTCCCTTCCTTCCCCTTTCCTTCTATTTCCTTTCCCTAGCATCTCATCTCTTTTCAGCCCCAAATTAATCTCTCATCTCTCTCTCTCTCCCTCTCTCTCTCTCCTTCCCTCCCCTCCGCCCACCTCCCAGCTATGCTTTCTTTTTATGGCATCTATTTTGAAAGATTTCCTAACTAGCTCAAGGTGTATCTGCTGCCAGTTTATCAATCCCAGTGCAGAAAAATATGCCTCCTTTTTAATAAATTTACCTACCACCTTATAGCTGAATCTCACTGGTTCAGATGTTATCCTGAGTTTATGCCTGGGCCAGAACTCCTTGGTTGAGAGTCAGAAGGAAAAATTAGAGGGTTTACCAAAAGAACATGAAGAGGTTGCTGGGAGAATTAAAACAAATAATGATGTGCCCTGAACTCTCTGAGTCAGGCCTTCTCTGTGCACCACCTGATGTGTGTACTAACATTGCTATGCTAGTAGGTATGGTCTGGGCGTTTCACAACTAATGCCATCCTGCTGTTTTAACCTTCTATATTGATGATTCTTTCCTTGAGCATTGATGAGGCCTGGCAGAGAAATGTCAGACACATTTTTGCCTTGACACATTTTCATCAGTTTTTCCCTTTCTACTTTTATCCTCCCACCCCTATCCCAGAGTCCAGGAAAGCTGGGTTTTTACGTGGTCAAAGTATCCTGATCGTGGGTTTGATTTGCGGCTGATGCTAAACTTTTATCCATTCTAAGGAGATATTGCCCATTTCTTTTCTAAGAGAAATGTCCATAGCTGTGAAAAAGAAATATTTAGAAAGGTTCACATTCTCAGACTGTGATTGACACCGAATATAAAGGTATTATGAAACGTTCAAATTTTTGGTGCTATTTGTAATAAGAATATGATTTCTACATACAGGGTTGGAGGATAGATGGTCAACCCTCCAAATATGATAGGGTGACTGCTAGATCAATAGATAATTTTTTCTCCTCCCTCCTGTTGTCTAAATCATAGGTTTAAATGACAGGAAAATGTGTGGGAGATGGAGTGCATGGCACATTATTGCCTTCTGCCGTTCTGATGATTTTGACTTCCATCTCTTTCAAATGACAACAATTTAAAGACTGGGCATTTGATTAGCTTCCCATGCATTCAGCATAGTAGAGTCATCACTATACAGTATTTTGAAGATTTCTCATACAGTCAATCAAGTTTGCAGGTAGTGTTGAGGGAAAGGAAAAAGTGATAGACATTTGCTTTCTTACAGCCATTTCCCACATATTAATATTGTGCCCTGAAACTAACATGAAACCACAGATCTGATGGAAGCACTGAGATAGTAGATTTATATCCTCAGGGCCTCCATGAGTGACTCCTTGTACTGAATTATGTGTTTAAGGTGGAATGAGGGTCTGGGATGGGGAACAGCCTTTAAACAAATATACAGTCAATTTCAGAAATTTAAAAATTACTATTCCTTACTTTTTTGTTTTATAAATTAGGGAGTTGTGAAATATTCAGCATACAATTTAAATATACTGCATACCTCTTCAGTGTTTCAGAAGGGATGATGGATATTAAATAAAAGGGAGAGAGAGAAAGAAGAAAAATGAAGACCCTCTTCTAATAAGTAGAAGGGCTTTTATTTCACAAAAGGACAAAGGATAGTTTTATTTAAAAAATGAACTAAAATATTGTCTTTTTCCCAGAGAATGATTGTGAAAAATCAAAATTTCAATTAATGGCCTCAATCACTTTTGTGTAGGATTAAACTGAAAATATGAAAGTCTTCTTCACAGCATCTAATACTTTGGCAAACTGGACTTGAATTTAGAGCCAGAGGCTGGGAGAATAAAGGACCCCCTATAAAAAGCCAAATCAGGAAATTCATTCCCTTCCCTCTCATCAATTCAAGCTGCGGATCTACCCCAAATGTGTTTTGTAAAATAGAGCCCAACGACTAAAACAAATAAAGTTTAATAAACACGCACCTCCCTAGCACAACAGATGGCAACTAGGAAAGCTGCCTGAAGCAGTGTGAGAGATTGCTCGCGCCTGTCTTCTTTTTTTTTTTTTTTAATAATGATATTTATTAAATGGCTATCTCTATTGCAGATTCGTTCGCTGCTGGTAAAGATAAAGAAGTCAAGTAGGGAGCAGTCTGACACAGGGTCTGCAGACAACATGTGATAGGGCAGATACACCTCAAACCGAGATTTTTGTTGATAGCCTTTGAAGAGAAACACATGAAACTCTATAAAATCACAGAATCCTAGAATTTTAGAGATGGGAGACGGTTTAGACATGGAATGGAAATGGCCCTGGGCTGGAAGTCCAGAGATCCTGGTCAGACACTAGTGAGCCATGTGATCAGTGATTTTATCTTTCTGGGTTTTGCTCTTTTCATCTTTGAGAGGAATGAGGGGGTGAGGAAGGAGAAGAAATTGATTGAGTTACCTCTGCTGGGTCAGGTACTGTGCTACATGCTCCAGATCCTATCTCTTTTATGTTCACAATAATCCCCAAAGCAAGCATTTATCCACATTTTAGAGATAAGAATACCCCGACTGACTGACAGCCAATTCTAGCCCATTCTGCAGTGCCCTGAGAGCCTCCTTACAAGGGAAGCGTGGTTACATGTTTGGGCTCCCCCGTTTCCTGGGGTCTGTCACTCATCTCTGGCCCCTCCATTGGACAGATGATAAGTCTGGAGTGTAGAGAAGTTGCCAAATCACTTAGGTAGTTATTAGCAGAGAGTGCTTATAACTGCTTTTCATTTCCTTCTGTTCAGCAAAGGCAGGGAATAAAGGGATGACTGGCTGAAGACCACACATTGTTTACTAGGTGATGGTGTCAAAATGAAGACGGAGGTCTCTCTTCACTTCAGTTTGTTAAACAATTTTTAGTTTATAGAACCTGGAGGGTC
This sequence comes from Balaenoptera acutorostrata, assembly GCF_949987535.1. Lineage (NCBI taxonomy): Eukaryota > Metazoa > Chordata > Mammalia > Artiodactyla > Balaenopteridae > Balaenoptera > Balaenoptera acutorostrata. The sequence continues at coordinate 20,358,005 of NC_080075.1, read as the reverse complement.
AGGGAGGGAGAGTTTAGGTTAGGCTTCTGGTTGATTCCCTGGGAACTAGAATTTGCTCATGATGATCAAATCTTTAGTTATTTAACAAATATATCCAACAACCTACTATGTAAAAGACATTCATCTGGAGTTTCTGACCCTTATTTCACCTCTTAGAATATCCCAGACTAGTCGTTTAAAATGAACCACCCAAAATATTCCTTCCTTAAACAGAAATAACTCTTCCTTTAGGAATTCTAGTCTTTGGCAAGGTTTTCATATATTATCTGCCTGAGTGGAGAAAGTCAAAGTCCAGGTGATCTAAAAATAGTTTCTGTGTAGTTTCCAAAGCAGTACTTTCATTTTTTTCCACAGTAGAAATACTTTCCTAATTACCCTGAATACTGTTAATGCCTTTTATTGTTTCCAGCACATTGACACCTTGATTGATTGTCCTGCTAACCTGGTGAAGAAGATAGGGCATATATTATGCTATCCAGCGTGCTTATGAGAAAACCCAGACATAAAAAATGAGCAAATCATTAGTCCAAGATCACAGAACCTAATAACGAAGGGCTGACGCTAGGAGGCAGGAGTCTTTCTTTGTTTGGTCTCTCTCAATGATTAGCTTCCTGTCCAATTTAGGTTGATAATTTAAAAGCATTTCTACCTGGGGTCATACCAGAGCACAGGAAAATATGGGGTCATGGGCTGCTAGTCCCCATTTACTACGTAAGTCTGAGCATTGAGGGGTTACTAGCCTTGTTCCTGTGCCCCTACCTTATTTTAAAAAATTAATGCTAACAAAGGGCCAGTGAATGGATGATTTCAGCTGGTGACCCCAGTTTCCTAAGTTTTAGTCCCGGCCTTACCATTCCCCCACCTCTCTAAACCATGAAAACAAAGATGGCACCCAAGCCAACTGCAGTTTTTTGAATTGCTTTCAGCCAAAGATTTGAAAGCTCAAGACACCAGATCACAAATATTATACAAAGAGAATTCCAACAACACAGGGACCTGGCATGCTAATGTCACCGGAGATGCTCTGAGCTTGCAGATCAAACTATAGTTGGCTGTAATCATACTGTAAAGAAGCTCCTATAAAAATAACCTGTCTCTACAGCTAGTCAAACCAATCCCTTCACATCGTGGAGAAAAGGCTGGCCCATTCCACTCATTGTCCTCCCAATTCCTGCCTTGCTCTTTCTTCTCTTGATGCTACTTTGGCCCTCCCTCTTTCCTATTCGGATTTTGCCCAGGACTTAAGGTCTAGCTAAATCTTCCCATCCCTCTGTGAGATTACTGACTTCCCAAATGCAGCATCTCCTTCCTCTTTGGAGCATCTTATTTAGCCCTGTAGGGAGTTAGTCTCTCTGTGCAGTTGTTAGTCTTATTGGTCTCACATTGGGGTCCCTCACTGGATTAGGAGCTCCTCAAGTGTGAGAATGTGACTCTTGCTTTTTGTGCATCCCCTGCACCCCCCTACCACCACCCCCCGGTGACCAACATGATGCCTCACATGTCTGGGACATGTGCTATACAGTTGCAGGTTATTGATGCCAGATGGGATACAGAAACCCATGTTGCCCAGCTATTCACAGAATGTGTGTCTGTAACCACCCTACTTGCAATTCTGAGCATCCCCATTACCCCTGGGGGTAGGGTTGCTGGATTTAGCACATAAAATTATAGGACACCCAGTTAAATTTGAAATTTAGGTAAACAATGACTTTTTTTAGTATAAATATATCCCCTAATTTTTTAAAGTTTAAAATTTAAAAATGTTATCTGACCTGTACTTGCGTGACGCACCTTACCGGCCTTACCCTAATCCTGGCCCTGTCAGACTTGGCTTTATTTAAAGTTTTGATACTTGTTCAGCATGGATTTTTGGGCATTAATTTTGAGTTTTTAAACTATTGCATTAAACTATTGCTTATCTTGATTCCTTAGTTCTTTGATGACCCCTTACATTTTATACCTGAGGCAAATGCCTCACTCCTCTCACCCTGGTCCCAGGTCTTCTGTCATCCTCATGGTCTCCTTTGTAAATGGAGATAATGATATGTTACTGGCAGGATGCAATGAGCCCTGTCTGACACAGTATTTATTCAGTAATTATTTTGTGTATTCACACTGTCTTGACTTTTTTTACATTGGAAAGTTCAGTGATCCAGTCTGCTTCTCTCATAGTCACATTTTAAAACAAACTCACAATTGTTCATTTTTCAAAGTAAGTTTTTAATTACTCTCCTACATGGAAAGGGCTTGAGAAATCTGTGGTTCCAGAATGATTGTGGTCCAGACCCCCGTAAAAGTGTCCATAGTTTGAAGGCAGATGTCCTATTTGCAAGGAGGAAACCAAAGAGAAAAGAAACAGCTTTGTCTGCTAGGCTGGTGTCACACCTGACTATGGAGAACCAGGGTGCTGAAGTCACACTCACTATGTGACAGCTGTCCTCGGAAGATTAAGCAGCACATCGTTCTTCTCCATATACTTTTGTTTCCTTTTAGCTAATTGTATGCTGATATTTCAAAGTTGTAAATGTTGGTCACTTTATTTTAAGCTCTTTCTACCTACAAAACTTCAGAGTGTACATCTGAGAGGGTCAGCATTTGAGTTTAGGGAGTGGAAAAATGGTGATGGGGATTTGTAGGTTTTAAATGATAAATACTCACATATGCCCTGGTTTTGGCTTTTTGAAAAAGCCAAAACCTATGAAAAATCCTATAGGATTACACAACGACCATTCATTCAAGAAAAAATGATTAATTAAGCAAGTTGTAGAAAAGAGTGACAGCTTTAAATCTAGTTATATGTAAATCGGATGTGTGTGTATCAGCCTTATGCATCCAGGATTTTGCCATTGGAAGAGAACATTTAGAAATCTGTCCGATGTTAATTTCTATGGATCCTTGAAACACATTATCTCATGAGGCACAATTTATGACCTGAGATCTCATTTCATCATATACACAAATTACTGCAGAGACCTACTTGGTTTTACAGAAACTGAGTATGGAAAAAGAATTGGCCTGCCACTAGGACCATAAATAAATAGATCTGTAGGGTGTTTGACTAAAATTTAGATAATTTAATAGATTTGACAAAGATTCTGAGAACAATTCTCTCTTCAGAGGAAGATAATGCCATCCATAAAGTTATGTAGAGCTTTTTATCCATGGGAATCTTGTTGCTGTTGTGGTTTTAAAAAGATAATGGAGGTTCTGTTTGGTTTGGTTTTAATTGTGTTACTACAGCAATGAAAAAAATAGAAAAACAAAAGGGAAAACAGAAACTAGTCAAACTTCCAAACTTCCACTGAATAATTTATCAAGATTATTATTATTATCTTTTGCCTTTGCCTCTGCTTGTTACAGTCATAAGGGAAATTTTCCTCGTGACCTCAAGCTGTGGGTTCCTTATTATCATGTTTGGCATTCCACTGCATGGCAGAACAAAGATTAAAATACTATGTTTTCTAGTAAAGCATCCCTTTTGATTTTGATACAGAAGTTACAAAATAGCCTGTGATATATTGGTATAAAATTCTGAATTCTGATCATTTACCTTAAGTTTCTTTTCTAATTTAGTTTTTATCTCAGTCATCTTATATTCAGAAGTGTGCTTACATAATAGAAAAACACAAAACATTTGTATTTGAAGACAATAACAAAACATCCTTGTGTTTACTTAATCACTGAATGTCTGGAGAAGGGAAGAAAACATAGATTTGCATGGAGTTGAATATGGACATACGTGTAACCATCTTGAGAATGTATTGATTTCATCAATTTTTACTCCAGAGAAAATCAACTTTAGAGACCAAGTTGTATTAGCTGTGTATTGAAGAGAATCATTTTTAAAAAATGGCTTGAACTCTACAACTCAAGTGTGTTTCTGAATTTTTTTAACCTTTAATGTCACTAACATTGAATTTTTCTAAATCAGAAATTATTTCTCTTTTCTTAATAGACTGGAAGAAAAGAAAAAGGAGATCCTCTAAACATTGCAATTGATAAGATGACCAAGAAAACAAGGGATCTAAGGAGACAGGTACTCTTTTTGTTTTTATTTTAGGTTCATGGTACTTAGTGGTGGTTTCTGAGAATGTCCTTTTTCAGGGTGCTGTGTTAGAGCTGATGTTCAGCTCGCTACTCTTTATAGCATCTACATATACACAGAAACTTTTCATCAACAACTTAGAGTCTGCTGAACAGAGAGAGATGTGACAGGTGCAAAGGGTGTAGTGATGAAAATAATCCCTGAGGTGAGGGAAGGCGGGGGAGAGCCCTCTCACTGGCCAGACAATCTTCCCAGGTGAAGAGGTAATGCATTCTCTGCCTTCTTCATCTGGTTTTCAGTTTTTCAGACCCAGGTGTGTAAAGAACCAGCCTCTGATTTCTGCTGGGTCTTAAACTCCCAAGGCAATCAGTGAATAAACAAGAATGCCAATGGTTAATGAGAAACACAACTCTTAATCTGATGGGCTAATTAAGGTCTCTGACCCAGTGTATTTCCTCAGGGATATAAATCTAGGGGAAAATTTGCTTATCAGATGGTTGTTTGGGAAGCAGGGTACCAAAGCAAGGAAAGGCAGTTGGATGATTTAAATGGCTAACGGCATCATTTGTCTGAAGGGTCCATGTTAGGGGAGGGGTGAGAAATCTCTAGTCAGGGCCCCTTTTCATCTTGAAATTGCTATATGAACACTAGTACATGTTGTCTATAGGACAGTAAGTCTTATTTTATATGTTGCCGTGGTGAGCTCCACTGAATTCTGTCTCTTCTCTAGAAGAGACAATACCATCCATTAAGTTCCCAAAGAATTCCTTCATGATTTCTGCCTGAGAGTCATCCTGTCTCCTGCTGGTAGCTTTTGCATATATCCATCTCATTAAGTGTTGATTGTGTTGGTCATCTGGAACCAACCACAGCCCTGGGGTAACACCTGCTTTACTTTCTCCATCTGGAAAAGCTGGACCGGCAGGGATGCATCATCTAACACTCAGTCCTGCAGTTCGTCAAGTACAGACAAGATTAGCAAGGTGCCTGGGCAAGAATAGCCAAGGAGCATCTTAAGAATGGTTTGAATGAGAGGAAAACACCACTTCAAATCACTGCTGGGGAGCTTCTGAGCTCTCTTCAGGATGTCACCAGAAGGTACAGACACACTTGAGCTAATGTCCTCTAGAAGATACCACAGTTAGTTCTGGGATATGAAGACTCTAGTTTGCCCAGCTAACAAGCCCTTTTGGGGAAAGCATTTTCTTTTTATTTTACCTTGAAAAAAGGGGGAATAAAACATTGCCTTCTTAGGCATTATTAGGTAATACCCAAAGAGCTCTACGGCCAGGTCTGCTTCTCCTTGCCCTTTTAGACCATCTTTCCATACAAAGCCCCCATCTGAAATGAAATGATACTGCTAGTAGGAATTGGGATTGGGGTTGGTGGAAAACAGTGAATCAGGTGTCTGGAGTTCAGGGCTTTACTTCGAGCTCTGCCACTAAACTGGCTGTTCGACTGTGGATCCTTCATCTCTTGGTCTCCTCCTGTTTGTAAAAGTAAGAAGCCAAACTGGGTCTGTAAGCTATCTTTGAATGAGTCCATTTATTTCCTCTGCCAGAGGTCCTAATACCAGATAACTGCTGGTTTTAAAAGCAGTGGGAGGGGGCTTCCCTGGTGGCGCAGTGGTTGAGAATCTGCCTGCTAATGCAGGAAACACGGGTTCGAGCCCTGGTCTGGGAAGATCCCACATGCCGTGGAGCAACTAGGCCCGTGAGCCACAACTACTGAGCCTGCGCGTCTGGAGCCTGTGCTCCGCAACAAGAGAGGCCACAATAGTGAGAGGCCCGCGCACCGCGATGAAGAGTGGCCCCCACTTGCCACAACTGGAGAAAGCCCTAGCACAGAAACGAAGACCCAACATAGCAATCAATCAATCAATCAATAAAGAAATCTTAAAAAAAAAAAAAAAAAAAAAAAGCAGTGGGAGGGCATCAGGCATCTCCTCCAAGGTTTGCCTTTGGCTAGATTGTCAACAAGGCAAAATCCATGAAACGAGTCTTTCCTCCCCCTCTAGGTCTTAGTAGAGACCATTCTTTTACATGCTGGAGCCAATACTCCAAGTTCTCGGCATTCATGGACCTATCATAGGAATTTTTTTCTCTCATTAGGAAGGAATGGATAAAGTAGTTTTCACCTTGGTGTTACAATTATCAATAAAGTGTTGACTCTTTTAGCTGCAGACAGTGGTAACATTTGAAAGTGGATTCATCTTGGAATTTTAAATGCTTTGGTGACAAGATTCTTGGGCAGCTTCTTTTAGGGTGACAGTAAAAGGAATATGTCATCCTCTCAAATCATTCCATGTATAAGATTTTTTTTTTCTGCTCACCTTTCCCAAAGATTGAGAGGAATAAGGGTAAAAGAGAGTTGTTTTATGATATTCAGATCCAACAGTTATGGCATAATTTCACACCACATCCCTGAATTTGGTTCAAACAGCCTTCTCTTCCCTAGTATGCCTTTCTAGAACTAAGATGGTCCTCATCTGTCAGTTCCATCCCTACCTATATGTTGGAATATTTTAATCTTTTTTTTCCCATCTCTTTTGTTTCTCCATGTACACCTGTACTGGTACAAAAGCTTCTCTGAGCTAAACAGAAGCTACCTAGCATTTCTGCAGATGGAACATGCAAGGAGTCTGATTAACTTGGCTCAGGTGGATCTTCAGTTTAGATTTAGGTAGCTAGTTAATTGGATTAAAAAAGTTTTATCTGAGTTTCTGATAGCAGCTATGTGGTGGCCCAGTGAATGCTAGTGGTTCAAATAAATGAAAAAAGAAACACTATCTGTTCCTTCAATTACAGACAGGCCTTTGTTAGAAAAGATTCAAAATGAAAACCCTCAGCTATCTGGCTCCACTTCCCTGTACACCTATATTTCTTTATACAATACTTACAGAAATTAAATCACATAAGGAAAAAAGCTGAAATCAAAGAAAAATATTTCTAGTGACTTTCATAAGTTCCCACCCTTTCCATTTTCTCCCTCTTCCTCATAGCCCTAAGGTTGGGCAGTGTCCTTCAGAAGGTTACCCTGGAGTCTTGCAAAGTTGTAGTCACTAAATTAAAAAATAAAGTCAATTATGATTATTATTTTGAACTTGCCTAATGAAAGTGGACTTAAATTTGTAAACATGTGAAAAAAAAAATCAAGTAATTGAATAAAAAGGATTTCTGTTTAAGTAGAATTTTGAACCAAGTAGAAGTCCCTTTTTTTCAGGCAGTATGTCCCAAGGAACTGGGGAGTCATAAATTGTGAAAAAGTTTGCAGGAACCCAAGGGCGTTATTTCAACTGATTGGCATGGATCCATCTTGCCAATTAAACCCATGAGAGTGGGCAGTGGTAGAACAGAATCCTTTTAAGAGTATTTTGTTTGGAATTAAAAATGGATTTAGGGGAACATAACTGCCAGCTTTAAGCATTATGTTTTAATTTTAGAGCTGTGGGCACAGTATGCCCCATGTCTGAGCTACTGTCACTGCTGTGATTCTGGAATCAGCCCATTATAAGAAAAAAAGCTTTTGGCCGAGTCCCTGCCTGAGTACCTAGTAGCCCACGCGGTCTATCCATCCCTTAGAGAGGGCCCAGTTGGTGTCTGCCAGCTGCTCTTCGATGTCCTCCTTCTATGTGCCACCTGTGAACTATTCTAGGCATGGTCTCGATTTTCCTTAAGCTTACAGTGATGCTGGTTTACCCTGATTATTATTTTGGTCCCTGCATTAGTCTTTTTTTCCCCCCAAGTTGATAAGCAAATCAGGGCCCAGATGTTTTCCTATGAGAAGCTAATAAATAGTAATCATAACATGTTAGTGTGTTGCTAAACTTAGCAACTCTCTCTCATTCCCCAAACCAATCAATGGACTAATTCTTATTCCTTCACCCTTAATAACCATCGTAATAATTCCAGCAATGATATTCAGTGTGCCAACTTGACAAAAGTGTCAATTTTCCTAGCACAATCAAAACATTTTCAAAAGACAACAAAACCATGTATAGAATGCTTTTACATTGGGATGCATACTTAATAGAATGGATTATATAGCAAAGGATTACAAACAAACAAGCAAAACATGTCACTGGGTGGCACATTAAAGGTTGATTTACCAAGATTCTGCCTCCAGATAGAACTACAGAAGAAGCTTCCAGGATTAGTAAGAAATAATTACAGTTGAAGATTCCTCAGCTGTCCCCTTTGTGACCCAATTCCATACATAAGAACTGTGGCTAAAGGTGGATAGTCATCAGCGAGACCTTGTAAAATCACCATCCACAAAATGTAAACTAAAAAATAGCTGACATATATTGAGTCCTTACAATGTGCCAGGCACTGTTCTAAGTTCTCTCTACAAATGGACCCCATTTAATCCTCATGCCAGCTCTGTGAGATAGAAAAGATGGTTACCATGTCCATTTTACAGATGGGGACATGAAGCCAAGTAATGCACCCATGGCCATGCAAAGTATGGATTCATGGAGGTCCCAGCCCAGGGTGTCCAGCTGTGGGGTCTTGGCTCATAACCCTTCCCCATCCTGCCAATCCATAGAAGCAGTGGATACAGTTGGGTCACCCATATACTAATCTCCTTTGGGGGAGGCAGTTGGGGAAGAAGGAGGGTTCATGTAATATATAGAGGTACTTTGTGGTTTTCAACAGCACCTTTACCACCATGGGGTTGGGGATGGGTGACATGTACGTCCTTCAGACAGAAAAAACATCTGTGGTGCATGTCAAAAATAGGGTTCTTGTTTATGGTAGGATATCATCTCTCAGGTCTCCAGCTGTTATGGTTCACTGGAACATCTTTTTAAAAAGTGCTATTATGTTTAGGTAGCTGGCTTCTCAAAGCATGAATTATAGACTTTCCAAAACATTTACAGAAAAAAGGGAATTTTAAAGCATTCAATTCTTTTTCTCACATCTGCTGATGGGGCCAATTATTTTTAGATTCATTGTAAGAAAACATTTTGAAATCATTTATTTCCAGACTTGAAGCTGCTTTCCTCATAAGGATATGAAGCTATCTATATGGCTACAATTTAAAAATTATGAAATAAAATATTGATTTCCTCCAAATGTTAAGGTTTGTGTTCTTCACATTGAAAACCTATGTCAGAGCTAACAACCCCCGGTCAGATTACCCCTAGGTCAGATTGCCGTGCTGCTGTAGAGATGTAGAGACCAGAAAATGATCATACAGCAATTGGGGTTTAAAATACAGAACATAAGCAACTCTGGGACAGCTGAACACAAATGTCATCAGAAACACCAAAGTCAGAATCAAAAAGACCAGAAGGAGAAGAGCAGAGGTAGAAGAGAGCTCAAAAACACTCTGAAAGGTGATCTTTGGGCAAGCCCCCTGATCACAGTTGTATATTCAAGCTACCTCTACCTTAGGAAATTCCTGTTACAGCAGTCCTGAATGTCAGGCCACCACATATTTATTTAATCTCCTGGAAAACACTCATTAGGCCAAGTTCAAGGGACATGATTTTATCCTTGCAAATAGTTCTTAAAATATCACTATCAGCAAGCTCTTTCCTTACAAAGACACTATTCAGATCATGGAGTAGTTTAATTGATTCCTGTGAGCCTGCATGTGGTCGATGGTTCACGCATGAACACAAGCTTGTGGTCCTCCAAGCTTGATCTCTCTCTCACTAGCGAGTCTAGATCACAGAAGGAGTCCAGTAGCTTGATCAATATTGATTAATCAAATAACACGCTGTACTGAGCAGAGGGGTCTGTAACACATGTATGAATAGGAAACCGCTCAATTAAGTGGAAGCTTCAGCTACGGATTTGTTCTCTTCTGCTGATTTCTCCAGGCCCCAGAAGTCAAGGAAAAGTGGGAAGGGGAAGGATACATAGCCATTTCTGAGTCTCAGGAGAATGTCTGAGACATTCAAGAGAATGTCTACTTTTGGTCCTGTCTCTGACACCTCCTGTCCTAGGCAATGAGAATGCCTTGTAGAATCTTGATCCTGACGCTGGAAGATCCAATATAGGATTATAAAAAAATTCTATCATATTTTCCAGGATGAAACTCCTAAGCAGGAAAATTTGGAAGATTTTCAAAGATGATGATTCAAACAACAAGGATTTTTTTTTTTTTGAATGTCCTTTCAGCTTACCCAAACATTTCAGAACATCCATCCTAACTGCAGTCATTTAGTTCAGCTGATTCCACCTCCTATCTGTGTTTCGAGTGCATTCCTTCCTCTCCACTGCCATTGGCACTGCTTAATTGCTTTTCACGAAAAGTATGGTCACAGCCTCATAACCAGTGCCTTGATCCCAGGCTCCCTGCCTTCAGCTCACTGTAGTTCCAGCAGTCTCTTAGACCAGTATTCGCACATCTTCATGACTTTGCACTTGATGTTACTTCTGCCTGGAATGACCCCTTTCCCTCCTTTTAATTTTTTTCTTCCAGGAAAATTAACAATTTTTCCAAATGTCCTCCCTCCCTCCTTTTTTTTTTTTTTTCCTTTTAGGAAAATTCACAATTTTTCCTACAAGGCTTAGCTTAAATGTCACCTTATCATCACAACTGTATCCAATTTTTATAAACAGGGTTTATTCAGTAGGCTCCTAAAGCATTTTAAAATAGCTCTAGTATGACACTTTTTGCAGTAGATTTAAGTTGTTTATGTGTTTTTGCTTGTGCCTGTGTCCTGATATTCTTTGTTTCCTCAAGGCATATCTTAGCGCCCAAAATAAAGTAAGCTGCTACCACACAGGTGTTGAAGGGATGAAGAATCCTCTGTATGCAGCTATCCCACCCCAAAATATCCCAGTCATCAACTTCCCTCTGTTCTAAACTCTCATGTCTTTGCTTCTGTTGTTTTAAGAACAAGATTTGTTAGCTTAAAAAGTCCATGTTTACTGTGATAATAACAGCTTTTTCCATTTTAAGAGAGAGCTTCTATGTTTTAATCCAGATGTCTCATCTAGCTGGGCTGGCTTTAGAAAAGTCAGCTCAAGAACCTGCCAAAATGCAGATACAGGTATCCCCCACTTTCTGAAAGTCCATTTTATGCCATTTTGCTTTTATGAAATGCCTACATTAGTTCCTGTTTTTGCTAACTGAAAGAAATCTGGAGGATTTTTGCTTTTACAAAAAAAAAAAAAAAGGTAAAACGCAACATCTGTCCAGCATTTTGCAGCCAGCTCTTATACAGGCCATGGGCACCCCGAATAGCGAGAGTGGCGCCACCAAGCTCCTTCTTCGGGAACTACACTCAACATCTCAGCATTCAGCTGCCATAGCTTTGAACTATGGTGTTTATAAGCATCTGTGTTTTATCTTGGTTTATTTTCTGAATCCATTGGCAAGATGCATCATAAGGTAGTTGCTTCTTCGGTTTATAGCATTTCGGCTTGCAAAAGGTTACGTAGGAATACTCTACTTTCGGATAGCGGGAGAAACCTGTATATGGCTCCATCTTGAGAGATTCTGATTTCAGGTACAGATGGTGGTAACTTAAACTCTGTATCATGATAAGCTTTCTAGGTAATTGTGATGTTCTGGCAGGTTTGAATTCCACTGCCTTTGTTTCTGATGGTGGGAACTTTTAGATCTCATTACAGTCCTTTGGAAGGTTTACTTGAGGATTCCAGAAGCCCTCCAAGTTCTCGCCAATCCATTTGGCATCTTCTACACCTCACCACTTCACAGATACAATACCTGTTTCGAGGGAGGGAGAATCCAAGCTTGAGCCTCTTCTCCCCATGGGCCAAGATTAGAAATAGATGGTCTACTTGTTCACTGTGCTGTGTTGAAGGGCTTGGCAAGATCTGTGTTTTCTGGGGCAGGGCCAAGTGGAGGTGAAGGGGAATGAGGCAGTAGCCTATGGCACATAAATTTAGGGAGAACCAAAAAACTGAGTAACCAAGATAAATAATATTTTCTGCAGTATTTTAAAAAATTGAAATTAATGCAAAAAAATTCATGATGAGCATCTTATCAACATTGTAAATAAAGACAGGATCAGTAGCAAGGCAGTGCTGAGCTATATTGAAGCCTGAAGCAAAAGAAAAACCCAGGAATACTGATCCTGTTTTTATTTACAGCATTGCTGTTTTGTTTGTGATGGGTGACTCTCCTTAGTCTTGGCTCTGCTCCAGAGCTTCTATCTCTTAATGTCTTTACTGCACCTGCTATATGAGAGAGTTTACCCCCAAAGTCTCAATGTCAGGCAGTTTTCTTTTTTCTCTTACATTAGTGGCAAAAGGGCTGACTTTTAAATTTTGTGATGAGATGACACCTTGGACTCCAGATTGGAAGACCTATTTGAATTGTGGTGTCTTTTAGGTTGTCTTGCTCCAAACGCATTTCTTTCTGATGTTTATCACATTGATAAGAGCTTTTTTATGGCACTCTGAAGTGCTTCAGAGAAAATGGAGAGCATTTTAATACTGCTGATTTACTCTTTCAGGTCTACAGTAATTTCCTTACTGCCTCATTATAAGGCTTGGCTTAATTTACTCTACACATAATGTTTACTGATGCACATATGGTGCCACATTTCAGGAAACTGTACCCAGAACAGGTATTTTTGTCAGGCTGGAGCATGGAAAATTTCCTTCATATACAGAAAAAAAGGTAAGAAATTTAATCATCTCAACAAAGAATGTCCTCCAACGAGAAGGAGAAAAATCACACCCATCTTTAACTTCAGAAAGAAGGATACAGTCTCTCATTTTTTTTTTATTGGAGTATAGTTGCTTTACAATATTGTGTTAGTTTATATTGTACAGCAAAGTGAATCAGCTATATGTATAGATGTATCCCCTCATGTTTGGATTTCCTTCTCATTTAGGTCACCACAGATCATTGAGTAGAATTTCCTGTGCTATACAGTAGCTTCTCTTTGCTTATCTATTTTGTACATAGTATCAATTGTGTATATATGTCAATCCCAATCTCCCAATTCATCCCACCGCCCCCTTTCACCCTTGGTATCCATATGTTTGTTCTCTACGTCGTCCGTGTCTCTATTTCTGCTTTGTAAATAAGGTCGTCTATACCAATTTTTTCAGATTCCACATATATGCGTTAATATACGATGGATACAGTCTGTTTAAATGCCTATTTTAAAAGCTGAATAATGATTATATGATTATATGTGCATAAAGATTTGCAGTTACCCCTAAAATCAGAGGGGGGATAGGAGTAGGGGGAAAGGAGAGGTAGGAAAAGAAAGGAATAATATCTTCTGAGCTTATTTCTCAACCAGCTTTGAAAAAAGAGAGATGGATTCAGTGGTCCTGGACTCATAAACTCTTAGAAGTAGAAGGGACATCTAAGGTCTTTTCTCAGGGCAAAAGGTCTTTCTTCAGCATCCTTAACACCACCTGCAACAGCCTCTGCTTTAGATATGGGAGTTTATCCCTTTACCCAGCATCTGGTACCGTTACTGGGCAATTTTAGTAGCTAGGAAATTGAGTTAAGATCAGTGATTCTGTAATTATCAACCATTGATGTTGGTTTTGTGCTGCAAAACTGATTTTTTTTCTACTTTGTCTAAGTTTAAGGCCCAGATAAAAGCTTCAGTAAAGAACTCTATTTAAAGTTTCAAAGGCCTACAAATAGTGATTATTATTGCATATGAATTCATGGCTTCACAACCACTTGGCTTGCCTTTCCATAACTCTGAATGCTAAGAGTGGTTAGGCTTAGGAACCGAGCAGCTGCTGCTGTCTTGTCATTGAAAGCTGAAATAGCCAACTCTGTTAATCATCTGATCCATTGTTCCTATTTGTATTTGGTTATGTATGAAGGTCAAAAAAGCAAAGCTGAAACCCACTGAAACTGTTGGACATTTGCTTAACAAGTGTCCATTCTCTCCTTGACACTTTATCTACAATTTGATTCTACAATCTATTATTATCAAAAGATTTCATTTTCACAGAGTTGCATTTTGAAGCTATGACAGTGAAATTACATTTATTACTGATATAAAGCTGGTAAGTTAGTGAACCCAAGTGGGCTGATTCTGAAGCCTGTCCTTTTAATGACTGTAGTTGTTAAAGTTGATACACTTTGGTCTTAGTTTTTATTAAAATTCCATTAATGGGAAGACTATAAGGTAAATATCAATTAATAATGTCTTGAGATCCTCAATAATAATCAAAATAATAGCTTTCCTCTTTAATATCATCATTTTTTTTTCTTCCTTAAATCATCCATATCTGTGGCAAGCCCCTTGCAAGACACTGAGCCATGAATGAGATTTTGATAATTATTTTCCTAATTAATCACAGGGGAAAAAAGTAAAGGACTTTCATTTTAGCTGGAGTGGGGGATAGCTGATTAAATGCAAATCGAGAGACTAGCTGACCTGCCTGGATATTCAGTAAGAAAGAGATGAATGGATGGTGCCCCAGTGTTCTAGGGTTAGAGGGAAACCATTTGTCTTGAGGGCTTTGGTGATAAGAGGGGATTTTCCATCTGATCCAACCATAAGTGCTTGTCAGAAGTTTGGGTGAATAACCAATCTCAGTACCTCCTCTCTCATTCCACAATTTCTTGGTTTTTCATGAGTACATCAATCCTGTTAACTCTTAAGGGCAGTACTTCTATACCTTTATTTGATTCCTTCAATTTCAGTGAAGATCAAGCTGCCTTTAAGTAGCTGCAGTCGGAGTTGCAGCTGCATGAAGGGGGTGACAGAGAAGTTGAAGAGTACCTTTGGTCAAGGCGAGCTGGGAGGTCCATGCAGGTGAACATGGGCGAGGGAGGGCTCAGAGTCACAGGGGCAGGAAGAAGGCAGCACTAATGAACCATGCCGACTGAGCAGATTTCCCTCAGCCCCTCCTTTGAAATCTGAAGGCTTAGATCAATGTGACCCTGAGGCTGTAGCCATAGATGCCATAATAACCAGGTGAAAGTAGATCACTTGTGACTTTCATTGCGTCTGTAAATTACCATAACAACCAGCTTGTCTGTTGCTCTTTGGGTGCATTCTCTGTGTATTTGTCCAGTCTGTGGAAGTACTCTCAATATGTTTGCCAAATTAGGAGGAAATATCAGGATTTGGAGTCCAGTCCAGGTCAGAACACCTACTGATGTAATGAGCAGGCTGGGCAACCCAACTAGATACCCTCCTAGTCCACAGAATTTTTAGGAAAAGTCAACAACTCCTGCTTTTACAGCTAACCATTCCTCTGTTCTTTGCCTCAAAGTGTCTGCTAGAAACGGAATTTCTTAGACACCATTGAAATAACCTATGTTTTCTAGCAGAACATGAGGCAAAGAGAATAAAAGTCAACTTGGTCAAGTAAAGCAGTCAGATTGGCCCCTTGGGGACTCTTGAGGCCATTTCTAGTCTCCTTATTTCTCTTCTTAAGCAGGTAACTGCTGGGTACTGCAGATGCTCAGTTCTAAGTAAAGAGTCGGTGAATGGAGCTTGAAATAGCCAGGGATTTGCAGTACTAGTGAAGCAACAGAGTGACATGGACAGAGTGATAGGGTTGCAAGACTTAAAATCCATGGATGAAACCACATAAAACAGGTGTCTGCAAACCTGTGGCCCAAATCTGGCCTTCTGCCTGTTTAGGTAAATAAGTTGTATTGTCAGTTTTTGTTCTCTAATGGCAGAGTTGAGCAGTTGTGGCAGAGACCAAATGGCTGCAAAGACTAAATTATACATTGTCTGGCCTTTTATAGGAAAAGTAGGGCAACCCATGCTCTAGAAGTAAAAGTCTGCTTGAGATGAAACAAATATGGTGTAAGAGTCCAGATCTGAAAAACTGAAAGACCTGAAGTCTGACTGTCTCCTGCCTTTCCCTTAAACAGTGATAGCATCAGTCATGTTATAGGATTTCCACAATCTTAGAAATGTGGAGTAATCATTAGGGCTCTGTCTGAAATGAAGCCCCTCTAGGGAAAAACTCAGCAGCTGTTGGAAACGCTGTGCAATAGTTAAAGACAGGAGGTGAAGAAGTATAGTGTACGGTGGCAGAGCTCAGGAGAGAGAAGTTAACTCAGAGGTACATGATCATCTATAACTGGATTAGAGCAGGGGAGCATGGGTGAAAGGCTTTCTCTTTTAGGAAATGCGATGGGCTCTTTGATGACCACAAGTGGTCAGAAGTTTTAGAGGTTCATTTACAAGTGACATCTGTACCAACAGTAAGTGGTCATCATCCATCTTCCCTTACCCAAGAGCATCTTATCCCCCCAAGTTTCCCATCCTGCTCAAGTGAACTGAAGTGTCACTCATCTGATACCTGGAGTGGGAACTGGTAAATTTTGCATGGGATCCCCCCAGAGGCTCTTGTATTTACACTGGGGATTCTTCTGAGACCCACAGGACTAGTGTTGTAATGTGGAATGGCCAGAAATATGGAAGTATGGGGCCAGATGATTCTATCTGGTACAAATCCTGCCACACTGTGGCAGGTGTGTAGAACTGACCCCACTAGAAAGAAATATGGTTTTAGAGAGTTGTTCTCCTCTGTATCTTGCTCTTAATACACTTTTTATAGGCTTCTACTGTTAGTTTTCTATAAAACCATCCATTCAGTGATTATCTCTCTCAATTGCCAATTCAGTTGGTGCGGGGGGCATCAAATCTTTCTTTGAGCAATATTTCATAAAATTCCTAAGAGTCCTTGCTAGAGTTAACTTATCTGATACAACTCTTGACTTTCTTACATTGGATTCGAGCAGCTTATGCCCATTCAATACCAATTAATCAATGGCAGATAATAAATACTCAGAATGAAATATCCAGCTATCTAAACTTAGATCCTCCTTTGTGATAAGCAATGCCTGAGGGGATATAATGCTGGGGGTAAATGGTTGACTAGGTGTGGGAGTGAAGGATGGAAAAAAAGATCATCTTTGTCAAATTGGGATTTGTGAATTTGAACAGCCAGATTCATAAACAAATAGACCTTAAGTAAAATAGCACTATTCTTGGAACCAGAAGTCCTGACTCTGGTATTTTCTATGTGTAACTAGTGGACCCTCCCTTTCCTTGTCTATCAGGATATAACAAAGAAAATGATGCTTGCCCTGCAAACCACATCTGTCACCCTTACCATGACATTATAAATAAGGTCAAATGAAATAACGTCTAGGAAATTTCTCTGCAAGCTATAAAAGTGAACATGCACAGGATTAATATTAAGGGCAATAAGCAGCCGGAAACTGAGTAGAACTTCCAAATACACAGAATAATCGGTCTGCTTTTCAATGTGGGTTAAGGGCTCTGCACAAGGTGTTACACTAGAAATATCTTTTCCACCTTCACCTATGCTACCTAAAATTCCACCCTTTTGAAATACCAAACCTTCCAGGTTAACAAACTGCATATTTGAAAGTATGTCTGTTCTGATGGAGAGGTGGAGAAATCCTGGGAGAACCTTTCTAAGTGAGAAAAAGTCTTTAGTAATATGATGTGAAGGAAGTTAACAAATTTGGACTCTTTTAGGGTGTTCCCTAGGCCAGCCTCCAATACACTGAATAGGAGGAACTCATGCTTGCCTCTAAGCAGCATTTATGAGGCCAGTCAAGTATATGTGGTTAAGTTGATCACTGTAGCTTTATTAGTAATTGGGAATTGAGGTAATAGAGGAATTTTTAGCAGTGAGTGAGAGTAGATGATTTGTCATATTTTTCTTTGTCCCTGGTCAAACATAGTGCTTGGTACACCCGTAACTCTTCAAATGCTAGTAGAAGGAATGAATGAGTGAACACCAATTACTGAGTAGAGGCAGTGGAATAAAGAAAGAGATAAAGCATATTTTTTCCTCTCCGTGACTTTCTTACTACTCTTATAATAAGGTCCCTTCCTCCTTTGAGCTAATTGCATTATTACCTACCCCATTTCATTTTTGTGCATTTACTCTTATTTGTTTTCTTTGGTCTAACATTTAAATCTCTTTAATACTAATGTGGCATTTGTGTAGATTTTTCTTTATGGATCCTTTTTTTCCCCTTGTGAGATCAGAAAAAGATGTTGAAATGCACAACTGAAGACAGATAATTAAGGGGCCTTTATTACCTTTGCAAGAATGAACAACTAGAATCAAGAATGTATGCTGGGGAAAGGGTAGTTTCTTAAATAAATTGTTAGGAAAACTGGATATCCACATACAGAATAATAAAATGGGACTCCTGTCTTACACCATATACAAAAATCAACTCAAAATTGATTAAAGACTTGAACATAAGACCTGAAACCATAAAATTCCTAGAAGAAAACATAGGGGATAAGCTCCTTAAAAGTGGTCTTTGCAATGAGTTTTTGGATTTGACACCCAAAGCAAAGGCAACAAAAGCAAAAACAAACAAACATCAAAAACAAGTGAACTACATCAAACTAAAACCTTCTGTACAGGAAAGGAAACTATCAACAAAATGAAAAGGAAACTTATGGAATGGGAGAAAATATTTGCAAATCATATATATGATAAGGGGTTAATATCCAAAATATCCAAAGAACTCATACAACTCAACAGCAAAAAAAGAAACAATCCCATTAAAAATGGACAGAGAACCCAAATAGTCATTTCTCCAAGGAGGCATACAAATGGCCAACAGGTACATGCTCAACATAGCTAATCATCAGGGAAATGCAAATCGAAACCACAATGAGATATCACCTCATACCTGTTACGATGGCCAGAGATAACAAGTGTTGGTGAGGATGTGGAGGAAAGAGAACCCTTGTGCACTGTTGGTGGGAGTATAAGTTGGTTCAACCACTGTGGAAAACAGTATGGAGATTCCTCAAAAAGGTAAAAACAGAGCTACCATATGATCCACTCCTCCACTTCTGGATATATATCCAAAAGAAATGAGAACAGAATATCAAAGAAATATCTGAACTCCCATGTCCATGCAACGTTATTGACAATAGTCAAGATATGGAAGCAATCTAAGTGTCCATCAACAGATGAATGGATAAAGAAGGTATGAGATATATATAAAACACACACACACACACACACATGAAATGGAATATTATTCAGCCATGAGAAAGAAGGAAGTTCTGCCATTTGTGACAATATAGATGAGACTTGAGGGCATTATGCTAAGTCACATAAGCCAAACTGAGAAAGACAGATACTGCATGGTATCACTTATATGTGGAATCTTAAAGAAAAAAGTCAAACTCGTAAATATGGAAAATAGAAAAGTGGTTGCAGGGGCTGGAGGATGGGAGAATGGGGAGAGGTTGGTAAACAGGTACAAACTTTAACCTATGAGATGAATAAGGTCTGAGAGTCTCATGTAAATAATAAAGTGACTATAGTTAATAACACTGTACTGTAAAATTGAAATTTTCTAAGAGAGTAGAACTTAAAGTTCTGACCAAAAAAAAAAAATGATATGCGAGGTGATGGATATGTTAATTAACTAGATGGGAGGAATCCTTTCACAATGTATATATATATCAAATCACCACGACGTACTCTTTAAATATCTTACAATTTTATTTTAATCTCAATTTTATCTCAATAAAACTGAAATTAGAGAAAGAATGAATGTCTACCCATTAAAAAGATTTGCAGAGATGTCCTTTCATTGGTTAGATTAAAATTGGGCATACAGCCTTCAAAGTCTCATCCAAGTTTAAGCTTCTCTGATTCTCGTTGGCTGGGGAGAGCCATTTTTTCTTGAACTGTCTTTTTCAGAGAACTGTTTCATATTCATCCAATGGTTGCAGATTTTTAAACTTTGTGCAAAACACTTTTGCAGTATCTATTTGAAAGTGGCTCAATACACATCATACCTTCCTCATGTCCCACCTCATTGGCAGACCATTTTGGTCATTTTTGAGACAGTTTATTCCTCTTCTTGAGTTTGTGAGTTAAACTCTATCCTTTAATCACTCTGTCCTCTTATGAAATAAGAAAGTGAATTGTTAGAATAGTTGTGATCCATCAACTGTATTTCTTTTGGTTTGCTGAAGAAAATGTAGTTGTTTACATTGATGAATAGCCCTAATTGGGTAAAATAGACTGGTAGTGCTGAGCTAATACCTTTAAATGTCTTGTCTTAGGCAATTAATATTCCCTTGTCACACATACATTTAAACAGTTGGACGAAAGCCTTGTGTTCTTGACTCCTGTCAGACTTAATGAATGATTTTGTCAAGTCATTCCTTTCTGCCCTGTTTGATTGATAGCTAAATTTTGGTCTTCTAGCTTATGTAAAAAGTATTAACTATGCCTTTCAGCTTGTAGGCAAGGACATTTAAACCATTCTAATAGTCAATTTGCAGAGGAATTACATTGCCTGTTTACTGGGAGGGTCAAAAATTGTGCCCCTATTCATCAGAGACACAAATCACAGGGCTCATGAGCTAATGAAGGCAGTATTTATGAGTCCCTGCACTTGCTGGATGATACCAAGTTCAAAGTGTCCCTGGTCCTGGCTGCTTAGGACTCTGTCTCTCAATTTTGGATGTGCCTTTGCTCATGGACTATGTAATAGATAGATTATATTTAGGATGAATATGATTTGATCCTAAAACTCTTAAGAATGAGAAAAAAACTAGAATGCTAGATTGTCACAGTACTAACCTTCATCTGCACCTTTCAAAGATATCTCTATAATAATGCAGATCCCTTCTAACCTCTGTCACCACCTGGCTTATAGATTTTCATACATACCATAATTACCATCTGAAAGCAGGGGAAGTGGATCCCAATCATTTCTGGGAGGACTGTCACTTCTGTTGACTTGAGCCTTTGTTGAGAATCTGACAATTTACTGTTTTAAAACACTTTGACCAATAAGTTTTAATAAGATAGTTACATAAAAGCAAGTATGACACATGGACATGTTTTTGCAGTAGACATATCTTGACCCATGAGTCCTCCATTATTTTTTCTTTACATACTCATAAAGCTCCAGGAAGTCACAGAGTCTCATAGTGAGTATACAGGAGGTCCCTTTCAGCTCCTGGAATGGGGATTCATTAGGACTCAGCATCACTTCTGCCTCTGGAGGGACAACTTACTCCCTCTTGGGGTATCCATCTGTCCCTGGGTCTGCTTCCCATCCTCTCTACTGGGGTTTTCTTTCTTTCTTTCTTTTTTTTTTTTTTTTCTTTCATTATCCTGGGGGAGTCTTCTAGAATTCTTCATGCACTTCACTCATCATCCAGAAAGCTGGATCACCTATGTTCCTGGAATTTTATGCACCATCAGTATCTATATACCTTTGCTTTCAGTCAATAATGTATGCAAAGCTGGAAAAATTTAGACAAAGGAGAGGTTGCATATACTAGTAGTTCAGAGTGTGAATTCTGGGGCCAGCCTGGGTTCAAATCCTGCCACTGCCACTTATCAGCCATGTGAATGTGGACAAGTAACATTCAATTGCCTCAATTTCCTCACCTATAAAATGGAGAAAATAGTACCCAGGTCTTTTCAGAGAAATAAATGAGTTATTCCAAGCATTTAGAACAGTGTCTGACACCAAATAAGCATTAAAGTCTGCTAATATGACATAATAATTTTCCCCAATCCTTTCCTGCTCCCCTTTTTGCCACCTTTTCTCCATGGCCCACTGCTGCAATCCGCTTCTGTCTTCTGTGTGCACCCTCCATTCCACCAATCTCTCTTTTGCTTCCTTGTATTGCCTCCAGCGATTATGGGCTCCATGTTCTGCTAACATTTTTACCAGCACTAAGGAAAGCTGCTGTACATGCTGGATTGAGGCCATCTGGAGATCCATGATGACCCAGCACTGCCTGGGATCCTAAGGCAATATTTCATTCTCTCTTCCTATGAAAGCAATTGCCCTTGCCTACTGTGGAGTAAGAAGGGGACTTTGGTACGGTCCTGTGCATACTGGGACAGAAAATGGAGCCAGCAGAAGAAGCCAAGTACCTGCTAGTATTCTTCAGGATGATCCCTGACCAACCCTTCCCTGTCTTAGTCCCCATGACTTGTCTTTTCAGTACAGTTTCAAACTAAATAATTTGTTAAATCTATAAAAATAAGAAATTGCAACTGTGATGTTTTTAAGCATAGCCCAGAGCTTATAATTTTACATGTAGAGCAGACTACTGTTAATCCAGTGCTTTTGGCCAAAGAACTGAGTTAGAATGACACCAACTAGTCAACTGACTGATCAGAAATTTATTTTGATGGTGTCTCCCCCCAAAAATGGTTCAGTGACCACAAAAACTTATTCTAGTTTAATATGTATGTTATGTCATCTGTTGTCACAATAGTGCAGTATAATATCTCAATGGCATGCAGAAGTAGCATTTGTTGCTTAGTAGTCTAGGGTGGTCACCTTAGTCAAGCCTTCTCATGTGTATGGGCTCAGGTGCTCTTCACTGACCTAAGATGGTCTTGATGGGAATGACTGAGGTGACTTAGTTCTATTCCACATGTTTGTCTCCCTCCTCCTGGGACAAGCAGTCTAGCCTAGGCATGTCCTGCTCAAGAGAATGGCAGAGAACTAAACCAAGCAAGTCCACTAGACCAAGCAAAGTCACCCCTGCATGCATCATGATGGTCAACATCCATTGACCCTAAGCATGCCACATGGCCCAGCCCAGAACCAGAGAAGGCAGACAATACAGAGTTACATAGCAATGGGCTTGGGTACGAGGAGGGTGAAGAATGGGGCCATTCATATAACAAATCTACTACAGTTATCTACTCAGTGCTTTTTACTCCATCAGCAAAGTATGTATCAACTGTTATCTTGACTACATCAGCACTCCTAGAGGAGAAATCTAGAGGGCATGGACTGTTTATCTGACTAAACTAAACCATCATGTGTTTGTTATTTAGGGCCATGCACATTGGTGTTTCTAATGATGACAGTTGTGCTTTGAATTGATCCAGTAGGGCCTAAACTGGGGAGAGGGGTATATGGAGAAAAGCATGAAGCCTGATAAACTGTTCTTCTTCTTTTTTTCTTTTTTTTAAAGAAGTAATTGGTTTCATTAAGGAAAGAAGCTAGTATCCCAATTAAAATGATTTTGCTTCACAGAAGATAGTGCCATCAGGATAATGAATAGAATGACCAAAGGATTTTATGTGTTTATCATAAAGAAAACAAAATAAAGGGAAAAAAAGTGATTATTCTCTAAATGCTCTTGCACAAGCTTCATAGGTATGCCTCTGCTCCCCCCACATCTGCCCCCACCCCCATCCCAAACTGTGAGCAGTGCTGTCATTAGCAGTGGACTGTGTGCATTGGCAGCACCTTAGCTTCTTAAAGTGGTTTTGGGTGGATTACTGCACTGACTGATTACCTTAATTGACCTTCAGGCTGACTAAAATTTGCCTGACTTAATGAGGCTTAATTCTTGTCAAGCCCCTAGGCTAGATGGCTCCTGGCCCAGACACTTTGTTGTTTTGATTTTTCATTTTTAATAACAATTACACCCCAAAGCTTAAGGAAATATGGTAAAATATGTCAGTGATTGTGAAGAGCCCAGAGCAGCTGTATCCATGGAAAGATTTAAGGTTCAAAGTTTTGAGCCCATTTAAAATCACCCTCTACCCTGAATTTGACCTTGATTGGTGTTATCTTACATCATTGTAGTGAAGTGAATACTATTATTCTTAACAAGATTTTTCTAAACATCTGTCTAAATGACAAGACATGTTAAAACAATCAACCACTTGTTAAATATCATGAGCCCAGCCTAGATTTGGGTGTTAACTCTTATTTCTGAAAATCAAGATGGCACTGGATTGTCATGCTTGGAGACAATTCCACCTAAAGGTTGGCATGTAAAAACACTTAAATTGCAGGTAAGATTCAGCAAAGAAAGAAAGCTTTCCTTCTGCAGAAGAAATAGGATTTATTGGCATTAGGTGTCTGGAACACTGTCCTAAGAAAGATTATGAAATGGTATTTGAGCTCAGAATAAAAGAACACTGTGATTGATTAGTCATGTCTGGTGTAGGCATAGAAAGGAAATGTGGTAGTATACTTGTCATTCCTGTCCCAGACCATAGTTTCTGATATTGTTCCTTACAGACAACCCTTCACCTTTAATTACTTCCTATAAATGTATTTATTTTTTCCACCTTCCACCCATGCTTGAGTACCTGAATTATTGTTCTACCAGATCTATTCTTTATTGGCCATTTTTTGGTTTTGAGTCAGCATCTGAATTCCCTTCCTATGTTTGGGGAATTCCTCATTATATGAATTTTGGTATATAAGAAGTTAAAATGGCCAGAACATTTGTTTTTACAAAATGCTTTCCTCCCAACACCTTCCTCCTTCACCCTTGCAACTAGATGTTTACACATGACCCAGAGTTTGGGTCTGTATTTCACTCAGATAAAAATCAGGTTCATTTGCCTAAGACTTTTCATCAGAAGCTAATGACATAAAGACACAGTGTCCTAACAGTTTTTTTAAATAAATGTATTTATTTTTTAATTTTATTTTTGGCTATGTTGGGTCTTTGTTGCTGCGTGCGGGCTTTCTCTAGTTGTGGCAAGCGGGGTCTACTCTTCGTTGTGGTGTGCAGACTTCTCATTGTGGTGGCTTCTCTTGTTGTGGTGCATGGGCTCTAGGCACGTGGAATTCAGTAGTTGTGGCGCATGGGCTCACTAGTTGTGGCTCACAGGCTCTAGAACGCAGGCTCAGTAGTTGTGGCGCATGGATTTAGTTGCTCCATGACATGTGGGATCTTTCTGGACCAGGACTCGAACCTGTGTCCCCTGCACTGGCAGGTGGATTCTTAACCACTGCGCCACCAGGGAAACCCCGTCCTAACCTTTTTGAATTCTGTTCTTTCTTTCAACTAACAGGAGAGCTTTTCTGCTTAAACCTTCCAAAATCAGTTTCTAATGCTTGCAACTAAGAACTTAACTGATACAATAGGTCTTCTAGGGCAGTGCTTTTCAAACTTTATTGTGCATAGGAATCACCTGGGCTTTTTATTAAAATGCAAATTCTGATTGAAATGGAGGTCTGGGATGGGCCTGAGGCTTGCTTTTGTAACAAACTCCCAGGAAATGGCAATGATACTGGCCTGGGGCCCACCTTTTAACTAGGAAGAATCAAGGGAAGGAAAGGCAGACTGAAAGAAGACAGAATTGGCAGGAAAAAAAAGAGATCTGTTTCAACGTGTTCTAGTTAAGTTAGAACAAACCAACTACTATAACTAATAAACTTCAAAATGTGCAACAGCTCCTAAAAAATAGAATTGCATTCTTAATCATGTAACAATACTGGGCCAGTGACAGAACACTGGGAAGCTCTCCTCCATGCATTCAGGTGTAGGTTGATTGGGGGGAACAGGGGTTGTACACCATCTTCAATTCATGGCTTCCCAGGTCACCTTGGGGTCATGTCTGTATTCCATCTAGATAAAATTGGAAAAGTGTGCATGAGAAATGTTTCTTTCTTTCTGAAATTTTAAATTATAAAATAAAGCATAGATATAGAAATCCACACACAATAAGCATTATCATTATGCAAACACTGTTGTAACCACTATCCAGGTCAAGAAATAGACTTTGCCAGCCTCCGTAGAAACTCCTTTGTATATTTCCTGCCTCCCTCAAAAAGCAACATTATCCTGACTTTGAGAATGCTCACTTCCTTGTATTCCTTTGTGGTTTTACCACTCTGATATGCATCTTCAGATGATATAGTTTAGGTATGCCCATGTTTTCGGATTTATTTTTTAGTCTCTTAATCTGTTACAATCCCTTCCATCCCTTTCTTTTGCTTATAATCTATCTGTTGGGGAACCCAGATGGTTTGTACTGTAAGTTTTCCAGAGTTTACATTTAGCTGAATAGATATGTGTGATGCAGTCCCATATGTTATTCTGTCTTCTATATTTTGTGTAAGTCACCAAGGGGATCCAGAGCTTCTACCATGTTCAGGTTTGATCCCTTTGGCATCACCATACTTGGGATTGTGCTGTTTCATCAGAAGGCACATAATGTCTGGTTCTCTCTCTCTTTTTTTAAATTGAAGTATAGTTGATATACAATATTATATAAGTTACAGGTGTACAATATAGTGATTCACAATTCTTAAATTGTATCTTTTTTGTGATGTTTTCAACCACTATTGTTCATTGTCTGATGTTGTAATTCATTAAAGGTTGCAAAATGGTGATTTTCTATCATTTTGTCTTCATTTATTAAGTGGACTAAATTTATAGACAGACATTTTCCTCCTTACAAAGAATCTCAGTTCATGTAGGAAAGGCAAGATGTATTCTTGATTCTTCCAAGGTAAATGAATTGGTTCTTTGTCATCCTCTGAAGGTGACCAATTAATTATTATTACTTTTTAGTCATTATAAACTCATTTAAACATATTTGATGTGTTTCAAGCCACTGGAATTTTTATTCTTTGTGATGTTTAAATTGTCTAGTCTTTGGCCAAGTGGGAGCCTCCTGAGTTATTTTTACATGACCCTGGTAGTCTTTGATCTCTTTTTGCTGTCTGGTATAATAAGATATTTCAGGCTATTTGTATATTTCTAGCCTCAAAGAAATTAGAATCAACCATTTCCCTAAGAAGTCCTAGTTTGTTTTAGGGGAAAATTGTATTTCAAGATGTTCATTGCTACTGGGCTGGCCATTATTCTTAGACCTTTTCATTGGACAGAACTTGAAAATTGTACGTGTGTGTGTGTGTGTGTGTGTGTGTGTGTGTATGTTTTCACTTTAAAATCTCATGAGTTCATACTGATATTTCTAATTCAGATCTAGGATTATAGTGTTTTTCCTTAACCTCTTCTATATTACATCGTCTTTCTTCCACACCAACACTCTGGTTAGCAAGAACACAGGAGATGTGAAATAAACTTTCATAACTGTTTGCTTTATTTTACCTTGAAACACAATAGTGTTAGAATAGCAATCTTCATACTACCATTATAATTAAAATTACATAAGATAGTTAAAATCTTTTCACAAAAAGATCTTATCCCCTTTCTCTTTTCATTTTTACCTCTTCATTGCCAGAGCATACATCCATTTTATATTATACTCTTTCCCATTTGACTATCCTATATTCTTAGTTCTATAAACATGTATATATTGAATGCTCACTGCCAGTACTTATGTTATGTTTTTGTAGATATTATGTTGATGTTTTTCTAATTATTTTGCCGGGTAAAGTTCGTTCTCTAACAGATTCCCTAAGTCTCATAGGAACAATATTTTCTGAGTTCTTGCATGTTGATCAAATTTGGTCTGTGGTTTATATCCTTGAAAGTCAGTTTTGCTGGTTATAAAATTCTTAGCTAACATTTTCTTCCCTTGAGTATCTTAAATATAGTATTTCATTTTCTTCTGGCAAAATCTTTGCTGTTGAAAAGTCTGGTGATCATCTGATTTTCTTTCCTTTATAAGTCACATGCTCTATTTGCCTAAGTACATAAGGATTTGCCCCTTTTTTCTTTAGAATCCAGTTTTCTTGGTTGATAGTGTAGGTCACTCTTTTCAAGTACATGATATGCTTTTTCAGAAAATAGTTTATGTATATATAATATATATTTCTATATAGAATATATATTTCTGCATTGAATGTATATAGAATATAATTTATATATTTTTTAATAATTATATAAAATAAATATGTAAGTGATTATATTTATATAATAACACTTTAATTGAAAATTATATATATATATTTATTGAGGAAAACTTTCATGAATTAGAGTACTTAGTATTCTTTCTGTTTTCTTGCTTTGATTCTCTTCTTTAGGGACCTCTAGTAGCCATAAATTGAATTTTCTTTGCTTATCTTCAATATTTGTCACCTTTTCTCAAATTTTTTAAATCTCTTTTTAAAAAATTTATTTTGGGTAAAAATTTTTCCTTCTTTTCTCTTTTTATTTCTCTTGAGGCATTTGCTATTGTGTTTATTCATTCTTGTTTAACCTTCAAATGATTTTTCTTTTATTTAGAATTATTTTCTGAGTTTCATGACCTCATCCTATGATTTCTTCTTTTTCTAATTTATGTTCTTTCATATTTTGCATCAATTTTTAGTGTATTTTAAAATGTTTGAAATAGATTACAGTTCTAATTTGTTTTACAGGCATATTTTTCTGGCATGCTTTCCGTTTGTGTAGAGATAATATATTTTTCTTATAATAATTTTATGTGTTTTGACCTTGATAATTTCAAGTTGCTCATTTTTATGTGAACTCAATCTTCCCTAAGGTTTAGACAGAGGCTAGAAGAGCAAATAGCTCTTCTAGCTTCACAGAACTCTCACTCCTGTTACTTTTGTGTAACATTTAAAAGAACAGTGTCTTAGACACAAAATGACAAATACTGTATGATTTCACTTATATGAATGATCTAGAATAGGCAAATTCATAGAGACAGAGAGTATATTTATCAGGGGCTGGGAGGAAGGAAGCATGGGGAATTTTTGCTTAATGTTTATACAATTTCTATTTGGGGTGATGGAAATATTTTGGAACTATATGGTGGTGTTGGTTGCACAACATAATTTTAAATGTTCTTACATGTGTTCATATGACCAAGAACATAACCAATCCATATTAACTTAATTCATTTAAAATTACATTTGTAAAATCACACAAAAGCTAATGTGAAGCTAATTAATGACACTGAATTGTACACTTAAAAATGGTTAAAATGGAAAACTTTATGCTATATATATTTTACCAAAATAAACATTTTAAGATTAAAAAAAAAAAAAAAAAACAACACAGTGGCTTGACTGGTGAGATAGCCTGGCTCTGACAATTGCCCCCACTTTAACTGGACTTTCCCTTTCTTTTATCTCTATTTTCCCCAACCAGTTCAATTTTGATTTCACTCCCAGTAGTTTCTCCTTCATGAGGGTCTCTGTCCTGGAAGAGAGCCAAGCCAGGTCAGTTTCAAGTGTCCACTGCACTGTCCCCTTCAGAGATTTTCATAGTGGCTTCTACTACTTGCCACCTTATGATGGCAGGCAAGTTATTTAACTTTTCCAAGTCCTGTTTTCTTCATTCGAAAAACTGGCATAAGACTGGTCCCTATCTCATAGTATTGTTGTGAGGATTAAGTAATGTAATATGTAAAGATCTTGGTTAACCTTAGTTGTCTGGCACATCATATATACCCAGAATATATGAGCTTGCCAATAAAAACATTATTCCCAAGCAGAAATTTAACACACCTTGCTAAATGAGGAACTAATTAATGTTAATTTTCCATAGGCTTTGTTATATTTTATATGGTGAAATATCCAACTCAATCCAGAGTTAAACCAAAACTAAGCTACACATACACACATGCATACTTTATGGCAATTAGTGCAAAAAGGAACAGAGATTTGTGCAAAATTCTCCTCTGACCAATGATAAATGTGTATGTGTATCACCTTATCAAAAGATTTGCCTGAATACTCCTAAATAGGAATATTTGTTTGGAAAATATACACATTGTTTATCATCTTCTCTCGTATTTATTTGTATTTGGGGTGTTTTCTCCCTGTATACATTCTGACAGTTATGAACAAAGCAGCACTAAGGTAATTGTTCAGTACAGTTTCATTTCATTTTCACGCAGCTGCCCTGCTTTCCATTTTAACAATGTGGGAATGATGTGTAATTATGCACTGTTAGAAATGTGGGTATGTTTATTCTAACTTACCCTGAAGAATAATTGTCAGTACTTCTTTCTGGAGCACAGCAACTATATCATCATGGCACCTGGGCAGACACATTTTTGATATCATTAGATGTTTCATGTTTCCACTTCCATTAAATACAAACAATGGATCTATAAAGGGTAGGAGACTACAGAGTGGTAAGGTTTTAGGGTGGCTTCAAGACCCAGTTCACCTAAAGTTCTCCCCACCTGTTGAATGGTGCCTAGATTTCTCCTTTTTCTAAAGAGCCCAAGTTTTTGAGCTGAATCAAGATTCAAAACCTGAAGGGAGACATTTGGCCAATGAAGGATGAGAGCAGAACTTTGATAAGGAGAACCTATAATGTATTGAGCTACAGGCCATGCGTAGGTCAACTTTCAAGTTGACCTGCGATACAGTTAATTCAGAATCATTCATTGGTCATATCTCTTTGCCTTCCTTTGATGTGATAAGCACCAGCAAGATTAAAAAGAGTGTTGGAACATTATGCCTGTGGACAATGAGAACTGGGACTTTAGAAAAACTATTTCCAGGCAGTGATATAATTCATATGGCTAAACGAGTAATACACTCAAATAGACAATTCCTCTGTTCCTTAATTGTGTGTGTTTCTGTTTTTGTTTTCACTGTAGCTTCGGAAAGCAGTGATGGATCACATATCTGATTCTTTCTTGGAAACCAACGTCCCTTTGCTAGTTCTCATTGAGGCTGCAAAAAGTGGGAATGAGAAGGAAGTGAAGGAATACGCCCAGGTTTTCCGCGAGCATGCCAACAAGCTGGTGGAGGTAAGTCAAGAGAGGCCCAAGACTAGAATTTATCAGTAGGTTTAATCTCTACATATGTCTCTTGGAATTTCAACAGGCCGTCCTTCTATGGTTTTCCTGGATCTTTCTTTTATCTTCTGTTGACTCCATCCCTTGCAAAGGAAACAGGTTTTCAGTAATCTCTCCTCTATTAGACAATTCTAAACGTGTTCTGAAACATGTCTGCTAATTTTCCTGAACAATAAGCAGAGGCTGAAACAGGAGCAATAGAAAGGACCCTCCAAAGTGCTGAAGACCAGGTTTGATTAGAGGGAATAGAATTAAAATTGCCAAAAGGGGATTTAAACACTGTTCCCTTTTTGTCCCCATCTCCACTCCACCCACTTAAGCCTGGATTAGCTGGCCACATTATGAACATGTAAAAATCAATCCCCTCTCCCTATAAGAGATGTCTGAACTCCTGGTGAAGGATCTTGGGGCAGTAGTAGGAGTGTAAGTTCAGGTCCTAAGTATATTCTCTGTGTTAGAGACATCTGTGGGAGTTGCTTTATAAATACAAAATTGTGCTGTGTGATTTTGAGAAAAATGTTGTTCAAGGGAAACAAAATAAAAGTGAAATGATAACCAGACTGCCTAAATCTAGGAACTGAAAACCAACAACTTGACAAAGGTTGGATTGAGTGATGTGGGGCTACATAGAAAAGAGAGATGTTGAACAGGAAATGTGTGTGATAGAGAAAAAGAGTCAAGGAGGGTAAGGGTCCTGGCAAATTTAGGGAATGGTTATCAGAGCCAGGTTAAAACTTTTTCAGGGTCTGAGTACTTAGAAACAACAGCAAAAATGGCAACAAAAACTCTGGTATAGCCCCACTGTAACTCAAAAATAAAATAAAATTACCCAAAACTGCAGACAACTTAAATGCAGCTAAAAATTAAATAAGTTACTTTTTGTTTTCTTTGGATGGCGAAATTAAATTCTGAATAAGTTCATCAAATATGAAATGCTCTCCATTTTTCTTGCAGTGAGTGATGGGGTTGTGCTCCAATTTAATCGTGCCCTAAGCATGTGCTTGGTTCACTCTTTGGTTAATCCAGCACTGCTGTCGCTTCTGGGGCTGAACACTCAGCCTGCAGGAAGTCCTACATCAAGCCTAGAGGAGGCCCCTGCTCCTCTAGAACACAGGCTGAGCTATCACCCATGACAGCAGTCGGCAAGCTGAACATGCAAAAGCTGAAACTACTAAAATAAAACCCTTGAACTTCCTACCATAGCTCCAGTGTCTTGAGGTGACACCAGACTAGAGCTAAAGATAGGGTCATACTTATAATATCAAGACAGTCTTTCTGGCTCTGTCCCCACGGATGGGGCAAGCACCCCATTAGTCTTCACATTCCACACACAAATTCCAAGCTCCAAATTGGCCATTGAAGAATCCAGAGTCTTTCCAAGGTTGCCTTGGAAGTTCTGGCCCCTTCTGTTATTTTGAGAAAGAGCAGGTAAAAAAGAAGAAAAAGGGGTAGAAGGATACAGAGAGGAAGAGGAGGAAAGAAATAATGCTGAATGAGTGCTACAAAAGTTTAAAATATTTATATGTAATAAATAATAATATTAACCTACAGATACATCATCCCATATATATAATCACAGTATTTACATGATAACTGCAGAATTTATAGAGAATGTTAATTCATAGTGTCATAGGCATTAAGGATGAAGAAAAGGACATGACTTCAAAATTATATGATAAACATCTCCTACTTTCAGTCCTGGCAGTGTCTTTCTGTAATTCTGTGTGTAACCTCATTTGTAGATGATGTTTGAAGTTTAAACTTGATGCCCTGTGTAAATGTGAGGCCAGGACCAAGTAGCCCACTCGTCTACTCTTTCTCCCTTCTCCTGTGATAGACCCTGGACACACCCACCATTTCCCCTCATCCCATCTGTAGGTTTCACTGAAGGGGAATCCAGCCACTCTGGGTGATCCTTGATCCACAACTTGTGCCAGAAGCAGCAGCTTCATGTCATTCAGACTCCACATTTCAGACCACTGCTGATTTGCTTCTCTTAGTTGTTCCTTTCCTTCCCCCTGTGTGGTCACTGCAGTAGCATTTTAGAATTTCTTGACGCCCAGGAGGTGCCATGGCTAGGGTATGCACTGGCCTCTGTTTGATTAGAGGTGAACAGGAATTGAAAACATTTCTGTAGCTTATGTACTTCAAAGAAGTGCTTCATTGCTGATGCATACATGTAAGAAAACTTGAGTGCTGGGCTGAGAGTCACCATTTTTCCATTTTGAAAGTTTCTGTATGGACTTGGGCACTTTTCTGGGCCTTAGTTTCTGTGTCTATAATACGAAAAATTTGGTTGATATATTGATTTTCATATCCATTAACTTGATAAATTCACTTACTAATGCCAAATTTTGACTGTAGCCTTTAGGATTTTCTGTATACACAATCATATTGTCTGAAAATTAGGACAGTTGTATTTCTTTTTTTTCCAATCCTTGTATCTTGTTTATTCCTTGCATTATTGCACTAGCCAGACGTTCAGATCGATATTGTGGTAATAGATACTTCTGTTACTTTTAGATCACAGTGATAAAATTTAAATATTTTACCACTAATTATATTGATTGTTCTAGATTTCTTGCAGATACTTTCAGTAGATTAATTTAGTTGTCTTCTGTTATTCCTTCACTAAGATTTTTAAAAATCATGAATACGTATAAAATTATATCAAACAAAATTTCTGCACATTTTGAGACAGTTGTATGATTTTTGTCTCCTTTACTCTCCTTCAGAGGTATCAAAATTATGCTTTCCCTCAAAAAATGAGTAAGAAATTATTCCATCTTTCTGTTTTCTGGAAGTGAATGAATGTGTAAGACTGGCATTATATATTTTTTAAATATTTGGAGGAATTCACTGGTATAGCAGTTTGAGCCTGGGTATTTATTTGAGGGAGATTTTTAAAAGTACAGATTAATTTTTTTAAAACCTAAGACTATTTAAGTTTTCTATTTCTTTTTGGGTCAACTTTGGTAAGTTGTATTCTAGGAATTTATTTTGATTTAATTTTGTAAGTTTTCTGCATAAAATTGCCCATGTCTTCTAATTTTTTTTTTAATGTGTGAGAATTTGCACTACTCTTTCTTTCATTCCTCATATGGCTAATTGGTGTCTTCTCTTTTTTTTAATTGATTAGTTTTATAAGAGTTTGATCAATTTAATAATCTTTTCTAAAACACGGCTTTCAGCTTTGTAGATTTTGTTTTTCTTTAAATTTTATTTATGCTCCAATCTTTGTATTTCTTTTTTCTGCTTTCTTCTGGTATAACTTACTGTTCTTTTTCTAACTTTTTGAAATGGATAATCATACCATTGATTTTTAGCCCTTCTTATTTTAATAATATGTGCATTTAAGACTATAAGTTTCTTCCTAAGCTATACTTACGTCTGGTTATTTTCTACTGACCTAATTTTAAGTTCACTCATCTGTGTCCAATATGCTTAAAACTGATCTACTGAGTTCAATTTTTATTTAAGAATTTCTAGTTGATTCATTTTTTTTAAAAGTGATTCCAGTTCTGTGGTATAATTCATTGTCAGGTCATCTTCTTTACAAAATATATTAATCAGAGTTATTTTTAAAATCCAAGTCAAAGAACTCCAATATTTGGATCAATTTTGTTTCCGTTTTGTGGTTGCCCCACAGAAGGCAACTTTCCCTGCCCCCCGAAATCAGCTTGGATTTCAAGACTGATGATGCAACAGCAGCCACCAAGAGGGTATGAACAGCTCTATTACTCACATAATGGGACTTTCTAGGGAGAGCAGAGCAGGTGCCCAAGCCAGTCCACAGTGGCTTCAGCGAAGAGAAGAACAAGTGCTTTTGGTCTTTATCAGGCTGTGGGGCTGGAGCCAATATTTCCATGGAGGGGCTGGATCTTGAATGTTTCTTCAAATTTCCCTACTGGCATCAAAAAAAAAGGTGGGTTTTCCTATCAGTTTGCCCAGTTGTGGAGCAAGAGGGAAAGGGAGAAGAGTGAGACTTAAACACTGTCAGCAGTCAAATATTCAAAATGGAGTTAAGACTCCTAATTATAATTCACCTCTGATGTTTACCCGATGACTGGAATGTGCCATGTTTCATTTAGTTGAATTTGTACTTGTTTAAATAAGCGATTATGGAGCCTTATGAGGCTTTCAAAACGGAGACTTTATTATGGTGACTGTTTTTATTATTTGATTTTATCTTGATTATTATTTATTTTTAGTACACTGGGTAATTTTTGATTGAATGGTAAACATGCTTATGAAAAGATATAGAGGGTCTGTGTCTTCATCTATTCAGGCTGCTGTAACAAAGTACTGCAAACTCGATGGCCTGTAAAACCAGAAATATATTTCTCACAGTTCTGGAGGCCGGGAAGTCCAAGATCAAGGCCCCAGAATAAATGTGTTTTGGTGAAGGTCCTCTTCCTGGTTCATAGCTGGCAACTTCTCACTGTGCTCTCACATGGCGGAAGGGGAGAGGGAGCTCTGTGGGGTCCCTTTTATACACTATCTGGAGAAAAACATGGTCTGAAAGGATACATGTACCCTAATGTTCATTGCAACACTGTTTACAGTAGCCAAGACATGGAAGCAACCTAAATGTCCATCGACAGATGAATGGATAAAGAAGATGTGGTGTGTGTATATATATATATATATATATATATATATATATATATATATATATATATATATATATATATATAAAATGGAATATTACTCAGCCATTAAAAAGAGTGAAATAATGCCATTTGCAGCAACATGGATGAACCTGGAGATTGTCATACTGAGTGAAGTAAGTCAGACAGAGAAAGAGAAATATTGTATGATATTGCTTATATGCAGAATCTAAAAAGAAATGATATAAATGAACTTATTTACAAAAGAGAAACAGACTCACAGACTTAGAGAACGAACTTATGTTAGTTACCAGTGGGGAAGGGTAGGGGGAAGGGATAGTTAGGGAGTTTGGGATTGACATGTACACACTGCTGTATTTAAAATGGATAACCAACAAGGACCTACTGTATAACACAGGGAACTCTCCTCAATGTTATGTGGCAGCCTGGGTGGGAGGGGAGTTTGGGGGAGAGTGGATACGTACGTATGTATGTCAGGGTTGTTTTGCTGTGCACTTGAAGCTATCACAACATTGTTAATCGGCTATGCTCCAATATAAAATAAAAAGTTAAAAAATAAGAACAGTAATCTCATTCATAAAGATTCCACTTTCATGACCTACGAAGCTATCACAACATTGTTAATCGGCTATACTCCAATATAAAATAAAAAGTTAAAAAATAAGAACAGTAATCTCATTCATAAAGATTCCACTTTCATGACCTACGAAGCTCCCAAGACCTCACCTCCTAATACCATCCCACCAGGCATTAGGATTTCAATGTATGAATACTGGGGGGATACAAACATTCGGACCCTAGCAGTCTAGATAATGTTTTCTCTATCCAGGGAGAATTCATCCTGTCATCTGAAGGGCAGCAGAGAGGCAAACCATCTCAATTCAGTCAAGTGAATTGAATTGAGGATAGTATATAGTCTTTCTGAGGTCTAGTCTACCTTTCATTTTCCCTAGTCCTATGGAATTGTCTTCCCAGATGCCAACAGAGAATCAGATGTATTATTTAGTATCCCGCCTCATCTGTGAAGCATTTACTCCAATTTTTGTTTTCCCATCATCATGATTTGCTTTTTGTATGCCTTCAATGTGCTTCTTGACTGTTGCTATTGTAACAATAGACAAAAACTGTGGAAGAAAACTTGCAGTAAAGGGCCAGTCTTTGAATCTCCCTTCTCTATGGGACTTTAGCTCCTAGCCTTTGCTCCCTTGGCTGTCCTGGACTCCAGTTTTTGCCTCCCCGGCCCTATGAGATTGCTGAAAACTCTAAAGAATTATCTTCCTCTCAGCAGCTACCTTCTACCTGGCATCTCAGTTTCTCTTTCTATACTAAGTATTAGCAAATCCCTGGGAGGAAAAGTGAAATGCAGAAAATTGGGTCCCCCTCAACAAGCATCTCTTTTTGATCTAGTCTAAGTTTTAACTCCTTTGGCTGCTGTCCCATACTTTCAAGGAAATTATTTTTATTCTGAATTTCTAGTTGTTCTCAGCAGGAAAGTGGGTCTCTTACTGGCTTCTCCTTCATGGTTGGAAGTGGAAATCCTTGAGAGAGCTGGTTTAGATAAATCTGTGGGGTGTTTTTGGTTGTTGTTAATATTTTTAGTCAGAGATTTCTTTATTCAATGGAATACCATACCTCAAATAAATATATAATCAATACAACCAGTTCTGACTAAATTGAAATCTCTGCACCTTGCCCACTTCCTACAATTCCTTCACTTCAAGGGTCTGCTTCCACCAAACACAACCTCACAATCCTTCCAGAACACATTTGATCCCCGTTTGGGAACCTCTAATGGATCTCTAAATTGTCATTAATGTAAATCATATAGGAATTATATATCAGATAATTTTGAATGAAGAGTGCATGAATACATGAATTATCAATCTATAAATTAATGATGGCAGTTTTAGTCCTTTGACTATAGAGTTTCATTATTTTATATTCAGTGTTCCACCTATTTTTATGGGTTTTTTTCTTATATTTGTGTGCCATTTTCTACCAGTTTGGTATTTGCTATTCAGAGATTAATGCGATGAAGTAAATGGAAGGTATCAAACCTATTGTATAATGTTATAGTTTTTAGAAAATCTTCAACCAAGATAGTTTAAGTGAAAATAAAATATTTGCAAAAACATGAATAGGAAAAAAATAATTTGAAGTTTCATAATTGCCTTAACAAGTGAAATTTTAAGGTTTTTTCCCCACCGTGTTTGTAACATTTAATATAGACTAGGTAAATTTGCACCAGAGTTTGTTGATTTAGAGAATTTAAGAGGTCAACAGTGATACTTTGTGAACTATAGTATCAGCCACTATAGGAAATAGCACCAATAGAACTAAATTTTTAAAAATTTTAGTCATTTTTCCTCATCTCCAGAATCCAGCTAACTCATCTCCTCTGAGGGTGAGCACAGGGCTTCAGGGTGGGACCGACTCTGAGGGTGTGCAGAGCTGATCAGAGCACACCTGCTGTACCTCATTCCCAAGCCTTCTGGAGAAATGCAATGCAAATTATGGCAACTCAGTACCAAAGTAATGTGGTCTCAGTAGGGGTGGAGTGGATGTAAAGTGGGCGCAAAATATGCATTGCAGCAAAGTAGTAAAAGCGAATCTGGAAAATGAGATGCAAAATCAATACAGCTGTTTTCAGAATCTCCAGATTGGAACATTTCTTCCATTGCTTTGCTTTCAGTGAATCTGCCTGCTCTTCTTTCTACTCCCCCATCTCTACCATAAAAGCCCCAGTGCAAGATGCATACTCTGTCGTCTGGGGAAATGCAATGCCCTCCCAACAGGACATTCTCCTCTGCCTGGTCCTCCTTCATCCCTTCTGCACACAGCAGCCAGAGTGAACTTCTGAAAATGCAAATCAGACTGTGCAATTTCCCTACCTGAGACCATTCAGTGATCTCCTCTTGTTCTCAGGTTAAAGACCAACATTTCATGGAAGTGTGCAAGGCCTGCACGACCTGGCCCTCTCTTCAGCCTCCAGGTTCATCTTCCTGTCCTCTCCCACTTCCTACACAGCTTTGGCCACTCAGGCCACCTTCCATTTGTTGAAAGTGATATGCCCCCTCCACCCTGGGTCTGTGCTTATGTTGTTCCTTTCCTGACAGGCTCCCCATTGTACCCCTTCCTCTTATTTCTAATTGTTAAGCTTTCAGTGAAGACATTACATCCCTAAGTGGGTTCAGTTCCTTGTGTTTTCACTCTCATGGAACCCTATTTACTTCAAAAAACAACAACAACAAATATTTATTATCTCAAAGTTTTAAAAAATCTTTTTCCCAGCTTTATTGAGATATAATTTACATACAGCACTGTGTACATGTTTTTGGTTTTTTTCTTCCTGTTTTATTCAGATATAATTGACATACAGCACTGTATAAGCTTAAGGTGCACAGCATAATGATTTAATATACATACTTCCTGAAGTGATTATCACAATAAGTTAAGTGAACATCAATCATCTCATATAGATACACAATTAAAGAAACAGAAAGCCAAATTTTTTTCTTGTGATGAGAACCCTATTTACTTTTGGTTTGCACACATCCAGCTCTACATCTGTATGCTGTTTCTTCTGCTAAATTATCAATTTCTTTAGGAAAAGGACCATGTCTAATTGATTTCTAACTACCCCAGCAGATAGCTGAGTGCCTAGTATAGAGCAGGTATTCGATAAACAGATGCTGCCTAAAGAATGAATGAAGTAACATGTGCAGCCAGGGGTATTACCAACACAGCTGCAAGACCCTAAACAGGTACCTCTTGGATCAATAAACAGTCATTGTGCTTATTTAATTCTCTAATGTACTACCCAGGAGGAATTGTGAATCTGAAAAGAACTAAAGTGGAGAACTTCCATTTCTCCTGAGTAGAAAGGCCTTGCTGTGTGGAGACTGAACACTGAACTAACTCTGTCAGGATGCTCCTGAGTTAATTCCTCTAACTTCACTGTCATTTTGTCCCTGCATCTGCCTCATAAGTGTGCAGTTGCCCTTATTCTTGGTTACAGAGGATGTGAGAGAGGGAGCTGGTTCTCTCTGCCAAACTGAAGTATGTCACTGAGGCCATATCATTGACGAGCTACACAAGGGAATCTCGATTCTCTGCTTCATCCTGTTGACTTGATTACTTCTGGTAGCAGCACCGCATGCTGGGTAGGAAGCTACGTCTGTTAGAAAATGCAAGGTTTGAAAGTAAGGGACAAACCCTCATATTCAAAATCACGAATGCGATCATCAGGGAAGCACAGACTGCCTTAGTTTCAGCCTTGAGTAAATTGCTTTTCTCAATCAGTCCCTCCACTTGCACAGAAGATTCATTCAGCCACAAATGTTTACTGGGTGGTTACCATGTGCTGACAGTTGTTGGCAATATAACTGTGAACCAAACAGATACACTTCCTGCTCTCATGGGGAGTACATTCTGTTGGGAAAGACAAATAGTGAGATAAATGTATAATATGTAAGGTGGGACTCTGTGCTGTAGAGCAAATTAAAGCAGTGTAGAGGTAGAGGGAGATAGATAGAGAATGATGGAGGGCATGTGTGGTTGGAAAAGCCTCATCTCAAAAGACCACTATTAAGCAGTGACCTGAAGGAAGTGAGGAACATTCCAGATTGTGGACCAGAAAGGGAAGAGACCCCCACGGCAAC
Organism: Balaenoptera acutorostrata; assembly: GCF_949987535.1. Taxonomy (NCBI): domain Eukaryota; kingdom Metazoa; phylum Chordata; class Mammalia; order Artiodactyla; family Balaenopteridae; genus Balaenoptera; species Balaenoptera acutorostrata. The sequence continues at coordinate 20,318,242 of NC_080075.1, read as the reverse complement.
AATGTGCTTGGCATGTTTGATAAAGAACAAAGAGACCACACTGCAGACCAATGTGACTGCAGCTGAGAGTGAGAGGAAAAATTCCAGAGACGAAATTGAGGGCTGGGTGCAGAGATTTTGTATTTTACTCTGATATTTGAATGGATGGAAGGTCTTGAATAAAGGCACAATATGATCAGACTTCCATTTTGAAAGAGTCAATCTGCAGCTATATGGAAAATATACCATGGAGTGACAAAAGGAGAAGACAGGAGAATAGATAAAAGGATGTTCCAGTGGTCCAGCAAGGGATTAGTACTATTACCAGAATAGAGACAGTGGAATGGGAGGAAGTGGTTGGATTTTGGGGCCAACATATTGGATGTTAGGATAGGAGACCGAGAAAAGTCTGGGGTGGCTCCGTCTTGACCTGCTCCAGTGGTGAAATCACTTGGAACTCTAAAAAAATACAACCTTCTCCCTGAGACTGTTTCTTGATTGGCTCTAGCTGCAGCTGTTTGTTAGATGCGATCCTGTAAACCTTACACAAATGTCTTGGGTTGAAATAAATATAATAGAACTTTGTCAATTCCAGGGTCTTGATTCAAATCATGCACCAAAAAGAAAATCTAGAAAAGCTGCATCAAAAATTACTCAGCCATTAAAAAGAAGGAAATAATGTCATTTGTAGCAACATGGATGGACCTGGAGATTATCATACTAAGTGAAGTAAGTCAGACAGAGAAAGACAAATAACATATGATATCGCTTATATGCGGAATCTTTAAAAAATGATACAAATGAACTTATTTACAAAGCAGAAACAGACTCACGGACTTAGAGAATGAATTTATGGTTACCGGGGGGAAGGGTAGGGGGAGGGATAGATTGGGAGTTTGGGATTGACATGTACACACTGCTATATTTAAAATCAATAACCAAGAAGGACCTACTGTATAGCACAGGGAATTCTGCTCAATATTCTATAATAACCTAAATGGGGAAAGAATCTGAAAAAGAATAGATACACTTATATGAATAACTGAATCACTTTGCTGTACACCTGAAACTAACACAACATTGTTAATCAACTATACTCCAATATAAAATAAAAATTAAAACAAGAAACAAAAAAACCAAAACTATATGGATGGACCTGGACATTCTCATCTTTTCCTCCATGCTGCCTCCCCAATCCAGTTAACATATTTGAACTGGAAATGAATTGTTGGAATTTCTCAAGTAATTGAGTCATAAGAAATCTGTAAATCATAATATTTTATGAAGAGCTATGCTGTTCAGGTCAAGTGCATGTTAAACTTGTCAGTTTTTTTTCTATCCTTTAAGAAGTATATATTCTAATACCCCTCCTCCCCAAATTCCCTAATTCCTAAACTCTACCATATTTTGTAATTTTTCCTATAACATGCAATAAAGCTTTCAGAAAAGTTCAAGGATTTACCCTAGGCTGTTAATAACTATTTGAATATAGGGCTAGGGTTCTTTTTAAGCTCTTTATTATCTTTTTTAATGCTTTTGGCAACCTTATGAAGTAGTCACTCCTTTTGACTCCATTTTATAGATACGAAAACTGAGATTTCAAGAAGTTAAATATCACAATTTATTGCCCAATGTCACACAAATATAAAGAGGCAGAATTCACACACAAACCCAAGTGTCCCAAACTCCAGAGACCAAGCTGTCAACCACTGTGCCTCACTGCCCCAAAGCTCTTGTCCAAGGGGTACATGTAGCCTAGTGTCCGATCCTTCATCTAAGTATTTAGTACAGTGCCTGATCCCAAAGTAATTGCTGGAATATGTTAGCTGTTTCTGTGGTTCCTGTTGTACAGGGATTAAGTTCCATATCTCTCAAATCACATTTCAGAGAAGAGCTATACTTGCTGCACACATCCCGGGGAATAGCACATATTACTGCAGAAGAATTCCTGTCCCCGCTAGTGGAGTAGATCATCCAAGCTGCTTTTTGGTACTGCTATTGGGCTCACCCACTAGCTTCACGAATCTTCATCTGCACGGCCTGCATGGTCCATATCTCTTAAAATTACTAAGTGCCATGGACTTTTGAGGTTGGTTACAAATAGTGGATTCTAAGAGTACTAAATATTTCATATCAAAAATCTACTACATTGCTTGAGTTAACTGTGCACATAATGTAAATACTTACAGGTTGCATTTCAATCTGTCCAGCATAATCAAAATGCAAAGTGCAGGGCCATATTATGAAATCAAGTCTTTTTTAGATGAAAGAAGGACTATTAATTTCCATGAAAATTTGCTTTGCTGGCATCTGGATAAAAATGTATCCCACCATGACCTACCCCTAATTCACCCAATAGGTGAATTAAGTACACTTCTGAAGAAGCTTCCAGAAAAAAGAAGGCAATTAACTTTGTTGCCCATACCTGAGGAGAAGAGGAAAGGTACATAACAACACTTGGCTTGTTCTCTCTGCTAGATATTATAGTATTTTCCACACCTTATCTCTTTTAATCCTTTTAACAAGTAAGTTCTTTAATCATCAATATCATAATTTTGCAGATTAAGAAACTGAGACCCAAGGAAACTAAAATGTAACCTGACCAAAATCATAGCTGATGGGTGAGTGATGAAGCCAGATTTCAGATGCCTTAGGGTCCGTGTTCTCTCTGCTAGCCCCTGCATGCTCCCTCCCTCCCTTCCTTCCTCCTTCCCTCACCTCTCTTTTTCTTTCTTTCTCTCTCCTCTCCTCTCTTTCTGTATATATTAAGATTTATATTTACATTTATATTTATTAGTCTTATACACTTCTTACCAGTTTACCTTCACCACAATAAAATCATAAGCCAGCACTCTCTTAATGTTATTTTAGTCTACTGTCCAAAGTTGAGGAAGAGTAGTGTTGTGTATCAGAAAGATTCCAAGGCACCTGAGTTCTAAGCTGTCTTTGTGGTGCTGCCAGATCAGGCTTTAGAGGTTATATTCAGTGTTGCTTCTGCAGAGAAGCAAGACATATTTGGTCTTTTGTTGTACTAAATAATTAGTTTTACTATTTCATCATCAACATGGGGAGTGACTGATCTCTATATGTATATGTCTGTTTTCCCCCATGGTTTGCATTTTCTATAACCGTTTGAAGGTATATATACTTTAGCCCAGCAAACTCACAAACTTCGCTGCATAGTATAACCTTACATCTGTAAGGTCACATCCTTTCGATGCAAAAATGAAAAACTAAGCCCCATTAAAAATGATGGGGTTTGTTCAAGAGCAAGAATGTTTAACTGTCAAGGGAAAAAAACCCTTTGATGCTCATGTTTTCAATCTTTGTTAGCTGTAAGCGTTATTATGTCAGAAAGCTCCCTAGCCAGCCTGAAGCCATAGTTTGAGAGGGATGGTGTGTTGGCATATTACTCTTTTGAACTAAAAACAAGTTTTCAGATGACCTTGACTCCATCAGCTTTAGAAGGGGAGAGAGTTCAACTTCACAGAACCCCATGACTGGCCTGAGGCTCAGTGTATATGTACTTTGAACCCTTACCTTAAAAAACAATACTGGGTCTTTTGGACCTGATGCCTGGGATTTTGTTGACTGTATAACGATCTACCCCTATGGCTGTGTGAATGAACAAATTGTTTTAATCCTCTGACCCTCAGATTTTGCATCTGGCACACCTTTGTTTAGGTGCCGTCCATCCCTGACATTCTGTATTCTAAGGACCTTGCCTGACTTCAGATTCTAGGAAAGGAGAAGACCCAAATAATTGTCTTGTTCTAGAATGCTTTTGTAGTTGACTGGAATTTGGGAACTACAAGAAGGACAGGCCACTTCAGTGGTTTCCTGGTGCCCTTGTGCCTCACATAAACAGGGAACTGAAGCTTGGGGTATAGTTGGTGGCAAAGCTGTTCCAGACCCTAAAGTGACCAAAAATATAGATCCTGTCACTATTTATTGTACTCCCGTAGCTTTTATCTGTGACTGACCCAATGTCAGAAAGACAGGCTTAAATGGGTCTTAATCACCTTGGTGATTATATATGTGAGAACCAAAGAGAATAGAGGTCAATCCTGCCATACAGAAAAATCTACATATTAACTAAATTATTAACTGAGATCATTTATTTATATGGTTTAAGAGCTTCCATGTTCTTTTCTTTTTCAGCAAGCTCACTAGTACCTGCTGGTCAAGCCAATTGTTGTGAATGGCACCCGTGCCCTGGGTGGCAGACAGTGTGGCATTCTTTAGCACAGTCTCCAAAACATTCTCTGCCACTCACAGACACTCTATTTTGTGTGAGTGTGGGGGTCTGTAAATTAGACTTGTGTACACGTTTTTTTGATCTAAAGAATAAAGATTTTCTCAATCATATGTCAAATACAATATGAGCATCTTTAGAAAAAAAAATTTATGTTTTAATTGACCTTTAGTATAAAATCTAAGTAAAAACTGTCATAGAAATGCACCTCCAAAAATTTCCCCACTACCACTTCCAACCAGATTGTTGCCCTCAGCTGCTCCTATTTAGATGGTTGGAGCTGCCACAGAGTGTGAATTTCACACATCCAAGGTGCCTGGGAATCGAGTCAATATTTTCACATAATGCCAGTTGCCACCAAAATATAGTTACTTACTTAGACTGACAAGTTGTTATTTTTTAGGCTAAAACAATAGGAGCCCATGACTTATCTTTCCTAAATGTTTTCTTGGAAGACTGAAAACACAAACACATATTTTTCTGAATCTCTAAAATATCCCAAGTGAATGATTCCCTTACCAAGTTTATGTGAAAGGATCCAAGACGTCAGAGCCACCATCTTCCCTCACCCACACAGCTTTTAAAATTTTGTTCTTATTTTAAATTTTCTAAAAGATTGGTTTATAACTTAATTTTAAAACACAAGATGCTTTGATGGTGATGCCTGTAATGTAGGAGCAGAAATGCATTTCAGGCTGTCTGTGTGAAGAATAGGGCTGCACATTTTCTGTAAAATGTCATGACAGTTTCTACATGGATCCTGAAGACTTGGAGGTTGTTAAAGGTAGTGGGGCAGCCGAGTTTCCTATGGATCAGTAGTTTTACAAACTAAAAATAGATGGTGATTTGACCTATCCCAAGGCAACACTCAGCTAAAGAGGCTGTTTGAATCCCCATAATCAAGTATCTCAAAAAGTCAAGTCTTTTCATGTAGGGGCCTTCAAGTATTTCTGTTACACAGAGCTTTAAAAGAACACACTGGCAATTTACATTCAAATTGGTATATTTTTCGTGTGCCCATTTTATAAATGTGACACCAGACAGGCGTTTGTCCCTATCAGAGGACCTCTAACATCTTTGCCTCACACCCATTGGGGGAAAAGACTTAGGTGGACCCACCACTACCCACTGTGGAGGGTGGATCATCCAGGTGAAGTCCAGAGTTGAGGAAGCCAAACTCTCATTTAATGGGGTAGTCAGGGATTAAGGACAGTTTCTTGCAGAGGAAACTGGAAATGCAGTCAGGAAGAGGGCAGATGCTGTGATTCAGGATGCCAAGTCAAGAAGAGAAGCTTAGGGAAGCAGGAGAAGCAAGACTGGAGAGTTCTTGTTGGAGGAAATTGGGAAGAGGAAGGTCTGGCAGGCAGGGAGGCAGGGAATCTGGTTGCCTCTGCTAACTGCTCCACTGGTGTGGTTCTAATTTGTAAGTAAGTTAAACCCTTACTGTTTCTCTGCCCTTGAATTTTGCCTTGAGGACCATTTTCCCCTTTCACTGACTGCACAGGCTCTGTCTAACCCATGTTATTTCTCCTCATGGTCCTCCTATCACCAGAAACCTTTCAAATGGGTAATCAATATATTTGTAGGTTTCAGTGCCTTGCATTTCCACAAATACTGGTTATATAATTGCCCATTATTTCTGATTGGGTTTTTTGGGGAAAAAAATCTAACATTCAATGAGTTTCCTTTGTTAGATTTTTTTCCCCTGGAATTTTGAGGGTGACAGTTGCCTTTCTGAAAATGAAAACAATTCATCCTTTGTCTCATTTGCTTAAATAGAGTTTTGGAGAAAGAGCTTTTGCTCAAATACCATCAATAAATGGCTGCCTCAGAATTCTGAATAGTTTCTCACGGTCAAAAAGTACTAATGACATTTTGTGTAAGTGATTTTCTTGCCCTGTAAAGTCCAAGTATAAATCCACAAAGAGAACATTGAAGCTACTTTTGCTTCAGTCTATCTTGGAGAACTTCAGTTCAGTATGAAATGACTATTTTCATCAAAAGTTTTCCTAGAAGAAGGAAGTTGAGTGAGGTTTTAATTTTAGTTGCTTGTCAGTTCCTAGGCACAATTACTTAAGTTATTAAGATAATAATAAGTTATTTTTCCACAGTAGCTTTCAAAGGAGTCAACTCTTGGTTGTTCAAAGAAAGTTACAATTTTGCGGAAATTCAATGCACTCTCAGCTGTATGGTGGTGTACTTGAAGCTGTACTAGTGATTGCTTATCATGCTGGAGTAACATGGTGGATGATCAGGATTTCGAAAGAGCTGATCTCCTTGCATTGAATGAAATTTGGTACATGGGTAGAGATTATGAAGATCAAAGTATTTAATAAAGGAAATATAACTGTTTGACAACAAGGTTTCTCAACCTCCTCATGATTGACATTTTAGGTTCATAATTCTTTGCTCTGGGGGGCTGTCCTGTACACTGTAGAATGTTTAGCAGCATCCTTGGATTGTCCACATCAGATGCCCGTAGCAGTACCCTGCCCCCAAGTAGTGACAACCAAAAATGGTACAGAAATTGCCAAAAATCCACTGGGACACAAAATCGTCCCTACTTGAGAACACTCCTCTACAATCTTTAAATAAAATAAACATGTATATCATAAAATTTAAATTATGTGCACTCAGTGCCCCATACCTCATTGGTTAATTTGTAACACACGTTACTTGATCTGAATAAAGTGACCAGATAACGGAAGAACTAAATGACATTCTTTATTGAAATTACCTGTGAAATTGCTATTACTCAAAACTCACCAGTTTCTCTCCCGGTAAGTAATTTGGTGAAAACGCCTTGTCTCCAAATTATTCCCCTGTGATCTTTAATGTTTCCTAAATTCTCACTATTTAAAGAATGTCTTAATATTCTGAAACTACTTCCAGGAGGGGACGCTTAGCTGTTGTTCAAATATAAATATTTAATTAGGATTCTCTCACTGATTTTTTTTTTTTTTTTTTTTTTAACCAAGGCAGTACTGAAACTAAGGCTCCGAGGAAGGAGGACAGAAGCAGGTATCAGAGAAGAGGGAAGGTAGATAATAACGCGTTAGAAGAGATGTGCGCAAAGAAGAGAAAGGCAGATTCTAAAGTTCACCCTAATCACCGGTAAAGTTCTAGACCAGTTATTAAATGAGACTACAGGACAGACATCACACATGCTCAGTAAATGCTTATTAGTTGAGAGTTAAATTGGGGTTGGAATTCCTTGGATTGACCCCATCTCAATCTACCTTTGTAACCTGACTTTCTATTAATTTCTTAAGAAAAAAAAAAAAAAAACCCACAAAACTTTCCAGCCGTTAACAGCTTTCCTTAGTGCACTGATATATCTCAGACTTGCTTCCTCTGAGCCTAAACACCTGCCATTTGCTCATCTGGGAATGTCTTTCCCATTTCTCTGCCTAGTGATCTCTTACTTTATTTCTTAGTGAAAAGATAGGAAGAATGCAGGATAGTCTTCAAGCAGTTAAGGGGAAATATGTGCTGTGGATCTAGTACATAGCCACATTCAAGGTGAGGTCAATACACAAAGGCAGGAAGAATACCATCATCCGTCGGTCACTGTCACTGGCTTTGGACAGACACCACTCCCCAGGGCATGTGGTTACCTATTACAGAAAGCACAAGACCTCGCTGCTCAAAGTGTGGCCCCTGGACCAACAGCATCTTCCTTACCCGGGAGCTTGTTGGCAATGCAGAATCTCAGACTACACCCCTGACCTCAGTCTGCATTTTAAAAATATTCCCAGGTGCGTCCTATGACCTTCAAGTTTGTGCAGTTCTGACATAAGATAAATCATTTTCTAGAGTGTGTCTCCATGAGATGCTCTCAGGAAAAATAGGAGTGTAGTATTAAATACATATGTGAGAATCTACTCATAGACATTTTTTTAGAGAACTACAATGATCACAGACACTAAGAAAGACACTTTGGAAATCCCAATTATAACATCAGGCTTTGGGGGTTGGGGAGAGACTTGAATTCCAGACATTTTACAATTCAGATTTGGTTAGAAAACAACTGAAGGGGCTGCCATGATGAAAGTAATGTTTTGTGTGATTACTTTGAATCACCTTATTATTTTTTAATGCTAATATATGGATAAATTTTCAAATGTCATGGCAGTCGGCTTACTAAATACCATTAGCTTCCAAATTACCTTGTCAAAGGCAGTCCAGAAACGCATAATTACCATCAAGTCAATGCTTATTTCCCAATGCTTAGTCTAATTGTTTACTTAGTTGGCAACAATTTTTTCTGGCATTTATTCTAAATTTATTTGATAAAATGTGAACAATTCTAAGGTATAGGTACTGTATTAATTGCTAGGGCTGACATAAAGTACCACAGACTGGGTGGCTGAAACAGCAGAGATTTATATTCTCATAGTTCTGGGACCTGGAAGTTCAAGATCAAGGTGTTGGCAGGTTTGGTTTCTCCTGAGGCCTCTCTCCTTGGATTGCAGACGGCCGCCTTCTCCTTGTGTCCTCACATGGTCTTTCCTTTGTGTGTGCACATCCCTGGTGTTCCCTTGTGTGTCCAATCTTTCTTCTTGTAAGGACATCAGTCTTACAAGAGTCTGAGATACTAGGGTTAGGGCTTCAGCATATGAATTTGAAGGCAGAGGCACAGTTCAGTCCATAAAAGATACCAATTGGCTTTCTTTATGAGAAAAGGAAGGCAGAAATATTTACTTTTATATGTCTGTTTTGAAGAATTTATGTTTTAATTTTCACCCATTGTTTAAGCCAATGATTGCCTATTTCAGAAATGAATTTTACAGTGGTCTCTTTCATCAATAATAATTTTTTCTCTGATAGGGATTTTTACACATTAGAAAAATTCTCAACCTTTCCAAGTATGTTACACAGAGAGCCTGACTTCATAAGGAAGTTCCTCAAACTTTTAAGTCTGTTTCAGGCTGGTATAGTCAGTCACTATCTCGTGGTATCCTTCATTCTATCCATTTCCTTATGTACCTAAAACAGATTTGTGTGAGATTTTCACTCTGCTATAATTTATTCACCAATGCCCATATTTTTTTTCTTCCAGGATTCATCACTAACTTCTAACCCATAAAGCCATTGCATGTTTTGTTTTTTTCCCATCATACATTTCTTGCACATCCATGACAAGGCACTCAACTTGCAACCTGAAAGACCTCTTTTGAAGATGTGCTCTCAACAGCTGAAAAACCACACAAGACCCTGTTTGCTAAAAGGGCTCAGATATGGGTGAAGGGTGGTTATTATGCTGACCACTGCCTCCTGTGCTCCATTTGGGAATATCATTTCCTAGCCTGATCAGCTGCTGTTCTCTGATTCAGGCTGTTGCCACTGCTGCTTGAGGAATATATATTTTTTAAAATCTTTTCCTCTTTGGATAATAAAATATTTACTGAAAATTATATGAGTAAACACAGTAGGGGTGGGAAGTGAGGACAATAATGATATTGAATCCATCATGTAATTATGAGCTACGTTCTCCCAAGTCTAAATAATTCCTTGACTACTTTTGGGCCCTTTGCCAGCTGCATGAACTGCACCCAGGGTATCTTATTATAGCTGGTGATTTACCCTAACAACAAAGACAGTCAGGAGAATTTCATGATCAATTTATTTTTCATTTCTACCAATGAATTATACTGTTAAGATATTTGCAAAAAAGGTAGAAGTCATATGAATAAATGAAGCATCATATGCAGCTGTACTTGACAACAATGTCTACTGTTTGTATGGTATTTTAATATTTTTATGTTTTATATATTTAGATTTTTCAAAAACACTTTCTTCAATATACATTTGATTCTGGAAAAAGCCCACTGAGAAAGATAAGGCAAATTGCTTTCCCAAGAGACGACACACTGCCAGTTGGTAACAGGCATGATTCTAGAGTCCAAACTTCCATCATCCTAATTTCAATTCCAATCAGCCAATATTAATTGACTGCCTACTATGTGCCAGACACTGTTCTGAACATGTGAGATGTATCAGTAAACCAAACAGAGATCTCTACCCTTGGGGAGTTAATGGTAATTATAGAAGACAGACAATAAATGATAGACAAAATAAATACGTAACTTATTTAACAATTAGAAGGTGGCAAGTGTCATGCAAAAAGAAAATGTAGTGCAGTATGGGAGATTGGGAGTAGGGGATTGCAATTTTAGAGTTGTCAGAAGAGGATATGGTGAGAACTTGACATCTGAGCAAAATCTGGAAAAAAAGTGATTTTGGTATTTAATAATTTATCCACTGTGCCTTCCTTGCACCTGGACATTTGTTGGAGCATAAAATTACCCAGACAGCCTGCAAATATTTTCTTAAATACCTTAACAATCATGGAGTGATTAAAAAGAACCATGGGCATTGGCCTTCACTTCTAAAAACTGACAGTGTGAAACTAAAAGAAAGCCAACCCTCTAATCTTATGGAGTCCTGGTACACAGGAACTGGCAATACCTTTTATTTTCTTCAACCTCATTGAGGAATAATTGACAAATATAATTGTATATGTTTAAAGTGTACATGTGCTGATTTGATATACATATACATTGTGGAATGATTACCAATATCAAGATAATGAACACAACCATCAACTTACACACTCATATAGTTAAATCTTTTTTTGAGTGTGGTGAGAACATTTCCTATTATTAACTATAATAATATAGTTAATATTGTCACTATGCTGTACATTGGATCCTCAGAACTTATTCTTCTTATACCTGAAACTTTGTGTCCTTTGACTTACATCTCCCCATCTCCCTCTCCCTCCAGTTCCTGGCAAAAATCATTCTATTCTGTTTCTATGAAATTGGCTTTTTCTTTTTAGATTACACATGTAAATGATGCTATATAGTTTTTGTCTTTCTCTGTCTGACTTATTCCTCTTAGCATAAGGCCCTCCAGCTTTGGTTTTTTTTTGACATCTTTATTGGAGTATAATTGCTTTACAATGGTGTGTTAGTTTCTGCTTTATAACAAAGTGAATCAGCTATACATATACATATATCCCCATATCTCCGGCCTCTTGCATCTCCCTCTCACCCTCCCTATCCCACCCCTCTAGGTGGTCACAAAGCACCAAGCTGATCTCCCTGTGCTATGTGGGTGCTTCCCACTAGCTATCTATTTTATGTTTGATACTACCAAATGTAAGTATATATAAGTAAGTAAGTGTATAAGTAATGTAAGTATATATGTCCATCCCACTCTCTCACTTCGTCCCAGCTTACCCTTCCCCCTCCCTGTCACCTCAAGTCCATTCTCTACGTCTGCATCTTTATTCCTGTCCTGTAAGGACCCCCAGTTTTATCCAAGTTGTATCAAGTGGGAAAATTTCTTTCTTTTTTATGACTGAATAATGTAATATAATACAATATATATAATATAATATGAATTTTCTATATTTATATTCATATTCATTTATAAATATATACATTTTCTTTATCCATTCATTCATTAAAGACACTTAGGTTGCTTTTTTTTTTTTTTTTTTTAACATCTTTATTGAAGTTTAATTGCCTTACAATAGTGTGTTAGCTTCTGCTTTATAACAAAGTGAATCAGTTATACATATACAATATGTTCCCATTTCTTTCCCCTCTTGCATCTCCCTCCCTCCCACCCTCCCCATCCCACCCCTCTAGGTGGTCACAAAGCACCGAGCTGATCTCCCTGTGTGTGCGGCTGCTTCCCACTAGTTATCTATTTTACATTTGGTAGTGTATATATGTCCATGACACTCTCTTACCCTGTCACATCTCACCCCACCCCCTCCCCATATCCTCAAGTCCATTCTCTAGTAGGTCTGTGTCTTTCTTCCCATCTTGCCACTAGGTTCTTCATGGCCTTTTTTTTTTTTTTTTTTTTCCCTTAGATTCCGTATATATGTGTTAGCATACTGTATTTGTTTTTCTCTTTCTGACTTACTTCACTCTGTATGACAGACTCTGACTCCATCCACCTCATTACAAATACCTCCATTTCATTTCTCTTTATGGCTGAGTAATATTCCATTGTATATATGTGCCACATCTTCTTCATCCATTCATCTGTCGATGGACATTTAGGTTGCTTCCATGTCCTGGCTATTGTAAATAGAGCTGCAATGAACATTTTGGTACATGACTCTTTTTGACCTATGGTTTTCTCAGGGTATATGCCCAGTAGTGGGATTGCTGGGTCATATGGTAGTTCTATTTGTAGTTTTTTAAGGAACCTCCATACTGTTCTCCATAATGGCTGTATCAATTTACATTCCCACCAACAGTGCAAGAGTGTTCCCTTTCCTCCACACCCTCTCCAGCATTTATTGTCTCTAGATTTTTTGATGATGGCCATTCTGACCGGTGTGAGATGATATCTCATTGTAGTTTTGATTTGCATTTCTCTAATGATTAATGATGTTGAGCATTCTTTCATGTGTCTGTAGGCCATCTGTATATCTTCTTTGGAGAAATGTCTATTTAGATCTTCTGCCCATTTTTGGATTGGGTTGTTCGTTTTTTTGTTATTGAGCTGCATGAGCTGCTTGTAAATCTTGGAGATTAATCCTTTGTCAGTTGCTTCATTTGCAAATATTTTCTCCCATTCTGAGGGTTGTCTTTTGGTCTTGTTTATGGTTTCCTTTGCTGTGCAAAAGCTTTTAAGTTTCATTAGGTCCCATTTGTTTATTTGTGTTCTTACTTCCATTTCTCTGGGAGCTGGGTCAAAAAGAATCTTGCTGTGATGTATGTCATAGAGTGTTCTGCCTATGTTTTCCTCTAAGAGTTTGATAGTGTCTGCCCTTACACTTAGGTCTTTAATCCATTTTGAGTTTATTTTTGAGCATGGTGTCAGGGAGTGTTCTAATTTCATACTTTTACATGTTCCTGTCCAATTTTCCCAGCACCACTTATTGAAGAGGCTGTCTTTTCTCCACTGTATATGCTTGCCTCCTTTATCAAAGATAAGTTGACCATATGTGTGTGGGTTTATCTCTGGGCTTTCTATCCTGTTCCATTGATCTATATTTCTGTTTTTGTGCCAGTACCAAACTGTCCTGATTACTGAAGCTTTGTAATATAGTCTGAAGTCAGGGAGCCTGATTCCCCCAGCTCCATTTTTCGTTCTCAAGATGGCTTTGGCTATTCGGGGTCTTTTGTGTTTCCATACAAATTGTGAAATTTTTTGTTCTAGTTCTGTGAAAAATGCCAGTGGTAGTTTGATAGGGATTGCATTGAATCTGTAGATTGCTTTGGGAAGTAGAGTCATTTTCACAATGTTGATTCTTCCAATCCAGGAACATGGTATATCTCTCCATCTATTTGTATCATCTTTAATTTCTTTCATCAGTGTCTTATAATTTTCTGCATACAGGTCTTTTGTCTCCTTAGGTAGGTTTATTCCTAGATATTTTATTCTTTTTGTTGCAGTGGTAAATGGGAGTGTTTTCTTAATTTCACTTTCAGATTTTTCGTCATTAGTGTATAGAAATGCAAGAGATTTCTGTGCATTAATTTTGTATCCTGCTACTTTACCAAATTCATTGATTAGCTCTAGGAGTTTTCTGGTAGCATCTTTAGGATTCTCTATGTATAGTATCATGTCATCTGCAAATAGTGACAGCTTTACTTCTTCTTTTCCGATTTGGATTCCTTTTATTTCTTTGTCTTCTCTGATTGCTGTGGCTAGGACTTCCAGTACTATGTTGAATAATAGTGGTGAGAGTGGGCAACCTTGTCTTGTTCCTGATCTTAGTGGAAATGGTTTCAGTTTTTCACCATTGAGGACAATGTTGGCTGTGGGTTTGTCATATATGGCCTTTATTATGTTGAGGAAAGTTCCCTCTATGCCTACTTTCTGCAGGGCTTTTATCATAAATTGGTGTTGAATTTTGTCAAAAGCTTTCTCTGCATCTATTGAGATGATCATATGGTTTTTCTCCTTCAATTTGTTAATATGGTGTATCACATTGATTGATTTGCGTATATTGAAGAATCCTTGCATTCCTGGGATAAACCCCACTTGATCATGGTGTATGATCCTTTTAATGTGCTGTTGGATTCTGTTGGCTAGTATTTTGTTGAGGATTTTTGCATCTATGTTCATCAGTGATATTGGCCTGTAGTTTTCTTTCTTTGTGACATCTTTGTCTGGTTTTGGTATCAGGGTGATGGTGGCCTCGTAGAATGAGTTTGGGAGTGTTCCTCCCTCTGCAATATTTTGGAAGAGTTTGAGAAGGATAGGTGTTAGCTCTTCCCTAAATGTTTGATAGAATTCACCTGTGAAGCCATCTGGTCCTGGGCTTTTGTTTGTTGGAAGGTTTTTAATCACAGTTTCAATTTCAGTGCTTGTGATTGGTCTGTTCATATTTTCTATTTCTTCCTGGTTCAGTCTTGGCAGTTTGTGCATTTCTAAGAATCTGTCCATTTCTTCCAGGTTGTCCATTTTATTGGCATAGAGTTGCTTGTAGTAATCTCTCATGATCTTTTGTATTTCTGCAGTGTCAGTGGTTACTTCTCCTTTTTCATTTCTAATTCTATTGATCTGGGTCTTCTCCCTTTTTTTCTTGATGAATCTGGCTAATGGTTTATCAATTTTGTTTATCTTCTCAAAGAACCAGCTTTTAGTTTCATTGATTTTTGCTATTGTTTCCTTCATTTCTTTTTCATTTATTTCTGACCTGATCTTTATAATTTCTTTCCTTCTGCTGGCTTTGGGGTTTTTTTGTTCTTCTTTCTCTAATTGCTTTAGGTGCAAGGTTAGGTTGTTTATTCGAGATGTTTCCTGTTTCTTGAGGTAGGCTTGTATTGCTATAAACTTCCCTCTTAGCACTGCTTTTGCTGTGTCCCATAGGTTTTGGGTCGTCGTGTCTCCGTTGTCATTTGTTTCTAGGTATTTTTTGATTTCCCCTTTGATTTCTTCAGTAATCACTTCGTTATTAAGTAATGTATTGTGTAGCCTCCATGTGTTTGTATTTTTTACAGATCTTTTCCTGTAATTGATATCTAGTCTCATAGCGTTGTGGTCGGAAAAGATACTTGATACGATTTCAATTTTCTTAAATTTACCAAGGCTTGATTTGTGACCCAAGATATGATCTATCCTGGAGAATGTTCCATGAGCACTTGAGAAAAATGTGTATTCTGTTGTTTTTGGGTGGAATGTCCTATAAATATCAATTAAGTCCATATTGTTTAATGTATCATTTAAAGCTTGTGTTTCCTTATTTATTTTCATTTTGGATGATCTGTCCATTGGTGACAGTGGGGTGTTAAAGTCCCCTACTATGATTGTGTTGCTGTCAATTTCCCCTTTTATGGCTGTTAGTATTTGCCTTATGTATTGAGGTGCTCCTATGTTGGGTGCATAAATATTTACAATTGTTATACCTTCCTCTTGGATCGATCCCTTGATCATTATATAGTGTCCTTCTTTGTCTCTTGTAATAGTCTTTATTTTAAAGTCTATTTTGTCTGATATGAGAATTGCTACTCCAGCTTTCTTTTGATTTCCATTTGCATGGAATATCTTTTTCCATCCCCTCACTTTCAATCTGTATGTGTCTCTAGGTCTGAAGTGGGTCTCTTGTAGACAGCATATATATGGGTCTTGTTTTTGTATCCATTCAGCCAGCCTGTGTCTTTTGGTGGGAGCATTTAATCCATTTACATTCAAGGTAATTATCGATATGTATATTCCTATTCCCATTTTCTTAAATGTATTGGGTTTGTTATTGTAGGTGTTTTCCTTCTCTTGTGTTTCTTGCCTAGAGAAGTTCCTTTAGCATTTGTTGTAAAGCTGGTTTGGTGGTGCTGTACTCTCTCAGCTTTTGCTTGTCTGTAAAGGTTTTAATTTCTCCATCAAATCTGAATGAGATCCTTGCTGGGTAGAGTAATCTTGGTTGTAGGTTTTTCTCCTTCATCACTTTAAGTATATCCTGCCACTCCCTTCTGGCTTGCAGAGTTTCTGCTGATAGATCAGATGTTAACCTTATGGGGATTCCCTTGTGTGTTATTTGTTTTTTTTCCCTTGCTGCCTTTAATATGTTTTCCTTATATTTAATTTTTGACAGTTTGATTAATATGTGTCTTGGCGTGTTCCTCCTTGGGTTTATCCTGTATGGGACTCTCTGTGCTTCCAGGACTTGATTAACTATTTCCTTTCCCATATTAGGGAAGTTTTCAACTATAATCTCTTCAAAAATTTTCTCAGTCCCTTTCTTTTTCTCTTCTTCTTCTGGTACCCCTATAATTCGAATGTTGGAGCGTTTAATGTTGTCCCAGAGGTCCCTGAGACTGTCCTCAGTTCTTTTGATTCTTTTTTCTTTATCCTGCTCTGTAGTAGTTATTTCCACCATTTTATCTTCCAGGTCACTTATCCTTTCTTCTGCCTCAGTTATTCTACTATTGATCCCATCTAGAGTATTTTTAATTTCATTTATTGTGTTCTTCATCATTGCTTGGTTCCTCTTTAGTTCTTCTACATCCTTGTTAAATGTTTCTTGCATTTTGTCTATTCTATTTCCAAGATTTTGGATCATCCTTACTATCATTATTCTGAATTCTTTTTCAGGTAGACTACCTATTTCCTCTTCATTTGTTAAGTCCAGTGTGTTTTGAGCCTGCTCCTTCATCTGCTGTGTGTTTTTCTGTCGTCTCATTTTGCCTATCTTACTGTGTTTGGGGTCTCCTTTTCACAGGCTGCAGGTTCGTAGTTCCCGTTGTTTTTGGTATCTGTCCCCAGTGGCTAAGGTTGGTTCAGTGGGTTGTGTAGGCTTCCTGGTGGAGGGAACTAGTGCCTGAGTTCTGGTGGATGAGGCTAGATCTTGTCTTTCTGGTGGGCACGTCCACGTCTGGTGGTGTATTTTGGTGTGTCTGTGGCCTTATTATGATTTTAGGCAGCCTCTCTGCTAATGGATGGGGTTGTGTTCCTGTCTAGCTAGTTGTTTGGCATAGGGTGTCCAGCACTGTAGCTTGCTGGTCGTTGGGTGAAGCTGGGTCTTGATGTTGAGATGGAGATCTCTGGGAGATTTTTGCCGTTTGGTATTACGTGGAGCTGGGGGGTCTCTTGTGGACCAGTGTCCTGAAGTTGGCTCTCCCACCTCAGAGGCACGGCCCTGATGCCTGGCTGGAGCACCAAGAGCCTTTCGTCCACACAGCTCAGAGTAAAAGGGAGAAAAAATAGAAAGAAAGAAAGAAAGAGGCTATAATATAGTGAAGTAAAATAAAGCTATTGTAAAGCAAAGCTATACAGACAAAATCTCACCCAGAAGCATATACATATACACTCACAAAAAAAAGGAAAAGGGGAAAAATTAATATCTCCTGCTCCCAGAGTCCACCTCCTGAATTTGGGATGATTCGTTGTCTATTCAGGTATTCAGCAGATGCAAGTACATCAAGTTGTTTGTGGAGCTTTAATCCACTGCTTCTGAGGCTGCTGGGAGAGATTTCCCCTTCTCTTCCCTGTTCGCACAGCTCCTGGGTTCAGCTTTGGATTTGGACCCGCCTCTGCGTGTAGGTCGCCTGAGGGCGTCTGTTCCCCGCCCAGACAGGATGGGGTTAAAGGAGCAGCTGCTTCGGGGGCTCTGGCTCACCCAGGCCGCGGGGAGGGAGGGGTACAGAGGAGGCGGGGCGAGCCTGCGGTGGCCGAGGCCGGCGTGACGTAGCAGCAGCCTGAGGCGCGCAGTGCGTTCTCCGGGGGATGTTGTCCCCGGATCCCGGGACCCTGGCAGTGGCGGGCTGCACAGGCTACCGGGAGGGGCGGTGTGGAGAGTGACCTGTGCTCACACAGGCTTTTTGGAGGTGGCAGCAGCAGCCCCAGCGTCTCACGCCCGTCTCTGGGGTCCGTGCTGATAGCCGCGGCTCGCGCCCTTCTCTGGAGTTCGTTTAGGCGGCGCTCTGAATCCCCTCTCCTTGCCCGCCGCGAAACAAAGAGGCAAGAAAAAGTCTCTTGCCTCTTCGGCAGCTGCAGACTTTTTCCCGGACTCACTTCCGGCTACCTGTGGTGCACTAAACCCTTCAGGCTGTGTTCACGCTGCCAGCCCCAGTCCTCTCCCTGCGATCCAACTGAAGCCCGAGCCTCAGCTCCCAGCCCCGCCCACCCCGGCGGGTGAGCAGACAAGCCTCTCGGGCTGCTGAGTGCTACTCGGCGCCGAGCCTCTGTGCGGGAATCTCTCCGTTTTTTCCTCTGCGCCCCTGTTGCTGTGGGGTCCGCGCTGATAGCTGCGGCTCGCGCCAGTCTCTGAAGTTCGTTTAGGCGGTACTCTGAATCCCCTCTCCTCGCGCACCAGGAAACACAGAGGGAAGAAAAAGTCTCTTGCCTCTTCGGCAGCTGCAGACTTTTTCCCCGGACTCCCTCCCGGCTAGCTGTGGCGCACTAGTCCCCTTCAGGCTGTGTTCACGCCGCCAGCCCCAGTCCTCTCCCTGCGATCCGACCTGAAGCCCGAGCCTCGGCTCCCAGCCCCGCCCGCCCCGGCGAGGGAGCAGACAAGCCTCTCGGGCTGGTGAGTGCTGCTCGGCGCCGAGCCTCTGTGCGGAAACCTCTCCGCTTTGCCCTCCGCACCCCTGTGGCTGCGCTCTCCTCCGTGGCTCCAAAGCTTCCCCCCTCCGCCACCCGCAGTCTCCGCCCGCGAAGGGGCTTCCTAGTGCGTGGAAACCTTTCCTCCTTCACAGCTCCCTCCCACTGGTGCAGGTGCCGTCCCTATTCTTTTGTCTCTGTTATTTCTTTTTTCTTTTGCTCTACCCAAGTACGGGGGGAGTTTCTTGCCTTTTTGGAGGTCGGACGTTTTCTGCCAGCGTTCAGTGGGTGTTCTGTAGGAGCAGTTCCACGTGTAGATGTATTTCTACTGTATCTGTGGGAAGGAAGGTGATCTCCGCGTCTTACTCTTCCGCCATCTTCTCCCTCTGCCTCACTTAGGTTGTTTCTATATCTTGGTTATTGTGAATAATGATGCAATAAATATGGGTGTGCAGATATCACTTTGAGATGCTGATTTCATTTCTTTCAATTTATACCCAGAAGTGGGATTGCTGGATCATTTGGTAGTTATATTTTTAACTTTTTGAGGAACTCTCATAACTTTTCCCATAATGGCTGCACCAATTTACATTTTCACCAACAGTGCACAAGTGTTTCCTTTTCTCCACATCCTCCCCAGCACTTGTTATCTCTTGTCTTTTTGATAATAGACTAGATTTGCATTTCTTTGATTATTAGTCATGTTAAGCACCTTTTCATGTACCTATTAGCCATTGGTATGGCTTCTTTGGAAAAATGTCTATTCAGACCCTTTGCTCATTTTTTAATTAGATTTTTTTTTGCTATTGTTTTATGAGTTCTTTATATATTTCAGCTATATGATTTGTGAATATTTTCTCCCATTCTGTAGGTTGCCTATTCAATTTATCGATTGTTTCCTTTGCTGTGCAAAAGTTTTTTAGTTCAATATAGTTCCACTTGTTTATTTTAGCTTTTGTTGCCTGCACATTTGGCATCTTACCCAATGAATCATTGCCAATGGCAATGTCAAGGAGCTTTTCCCCTGTTTTCTTCTGGGTGTTTCATGGTTTCAGGTCTTACATTTAAGTCTTTAATCCACTTCAAGTTAATTTTTGTGAGCATTGTAAGATGAGTCCAGGTTCATTCTTTTGCATATGGATCTAATTTTCCCAACACCTTTCCCCATAATGTGTTCTTGGTGCCGTTGTCAAAAATTAGTTGGTGGTATATGTGTGGGCTCTCTATTCTATTCCACTGGTCTGTATGTCTCTTTTTATGCCAACACCATACTGTTTACATTACTATGGTTTTGCAGTATAGTTTGAAACCAGGAAGTGTAATGCCTCCAGCTTTGTTCTTTCTCAAGATTGCTTTAGCTATTTGGGGGGATCTTTTGTGGTTTCATAATTTCATAAATTCATAAATTTTAGGATTTTTTTTCCATTTCTGAAAAATTGCCATTAGAATTTTTATAGGGATTGCATTGAATCTGTAGAATACTTTGGGTAATATGGACATCTTTACAGTATTAATTCTTTCAGTCCTTGAAAAAAGGATAGCTTTCCATTTATTAACGTCTTCAATTTTCTTCATCAGTGTGTTATACTATAGGTCTTTCACCTCCTTGGTTAAGTTTATTCCTAAGTATTTTGTTGTTTTTGTTGCTATTGTAAATGTGATTGTTTTCTTTCTTTTTTTAATTTTTATTTTATTTTGGAGTATAGTTGATTTACAACGTTGTGTTAGATTTAGGTGTACAGCAAAGTGATTCAGTTATACATGTACATATATCTATTCTTTTTCAGATTTTTTCCGCATATAGGTTATTACAGAGTATTGAGTAGAGTTCCCTGTGCTATACAGTCGGTCCTGTTAATTATCTATTTTATATATAGTAGTGTGTATATGTTAATCCCAACCACCTAGTTTATTCCTCCCTCCCCCTTTCCCCTTTGATAACCATAAGTTTGTTTTCTAAGTCTGTTTCTATTTTGTAAATAAGTTCATTTGTATCATTTTCTTTAAATTCCACATATAAGTGATATCATATGATATTTATCTTTCTCTGTCTGACTTACTTCACTTAGTATGATCATCTCTAGGCACATCCATGTTGCTGCAAATGGCATTATTTCATATTTTTTTATGGCTGAGTAATATTCCATTGTATATATGTAACACATCTTCCTTATTCATTTCTCCGTTGGTGGACATTTAGGTTGCTTCCATATCTTGGTTAGTGTAAATAGTGCTGCAATGAACATTGGGGTGCATGTATCCTTTTGAATTATGGTTTTCTCCAGATATATGCCCAGGAGTGGGATTGCTGGATCATATGGTAACTCCATTTTTAGTTTTTTAAGGAACCTCCATACTGTTCTCCATAGCAGCTGTACCAATTTATATTACCACAAACAGAGTCGGAGGGTTCCCTTTTCTCCACACCATCTCCAGCATTTATTGTTGGTAAGCTTTTTGATGATAGCCATTCTGACCAGTGTGAGGTGATACCTCATGTAGTTTTTTTTTTTTTTTTAATTTTTATTTATTTATATTTATTTTTGGCTGTGTTGGGTCTTCGTTTCTGTGCGAGGGTCCTCTCTAGTTGCAGCAAGTGGGGGCCACTCTTCATCGTGGTGCGCGGGCCTCTCACCGTCGCAGCCTCTCCCGTTGCGAAGCACAGGCTCCAGACACGCAGGCTCAGTAATTGTGGCTCACGGGCCCAGTTGCTCCGTGGCACGTGGGATCCTCCCAGGCCAGGGCTCGAACCTGTGTCCCCCGCATTGGCAGGCAGATTCTCAACCGCTGCGCCACCAGGGAAGCCCCTTCATGTAGTTTTGATGTGTAGTTCTCTCATAATTAGCAATGTTGAGAATCTTTTCATGTGCTTTTTGTCCATATGTATCTTTGCCCATCTTTGAAGAAATGTCTATTTAGATCTTCTGCCCATTTGTGATTGGGTTGTTTGTTTTTTTGATATTGAGCGGCATGAGCTATTTTTATATTTTGGAGGTTAATCCCTTATAGGTTTCATTGTTTGGAAATATTTTCTCCCAGTCCGTAGGTTGTCTTTTCATTTTGTTTATGGTTTCTTTTGCTGTACAAAAGCTTTTAAGTTTAATTAGGTTCCATTTGTTTATTGTTGTTTTCATTACTCTAGGAGGTGGATCCAAAAAAGATATTGCTGTGATTTATGTCAGAGAGTGTTTTGCCTATGTTTTCCTCTAAGAGTTTTATAGTATCCAGTCTTACATTTAGGTCTTTAATCCATTTTGAGTTTATTTTTGTGTATGGTGTTAGGGAGTCTTCTAATTTCATTCTTTAACACGTGGCTGTCCCATTTTCCCAGCACCATTTATTGAAGAGACTGTCTTTTCTTCATTGTATATTCTTGTGTCCTTTTAGGAGATTAATTGACTATAGAGGCATGGGTTTATTTCTGTGCTTTCTATCCTACTCCATTGAGCTATGTTTCTGTTTTTGTTCCAGTACCATATTGCTTTCATTACTGTAGCTTTATAGTATAGCCTGAAGTCAGGGAGTCCAATTCCTTCAGCTCTGGCTTTCTTAATTACCCTTTCAGATATTTTGTAGTTATTGTGTGGAAATGCAACTGCTTTTTTATGTTGATTTCTTATCCTGGAAATTTACTGAATTAATTTAATAGTTCTAACAGTTATTTGGTGAAGTTGTTAGGGTTTTTCATAAATAAGATCATGTCATCTGCAAACAGAGATGATTTTACTTCTTGCTTTCAGGTTTGGATGCATTTTAATTCTTATTCTTGCCTAATTGCTATAGCTAGGACTTTCAGCACTATGTTGAATAGAAATGGTAAGAGTATAGGCATCCTTGTCTTGCTTCTGATCTTACATCATGTCTTGTCATATATGGTCTTTAGTATGTTGAAGTACATTCCTTCTACAGATAATATGTTGGTAGTTTTTTCATGAAAGGATATTGAATTTTGTCAAATGTTTTTTTCTGCATCTCCTAAGAAGGGCTCATGGGGGTAGAAAAGTCTGACAAATATCATAGGTAAGATGAGCAATGGCCTTAGTTAAGAAATGGAGACTCAACTGGGAAAGCCAAATGGATGTCAGAGGTCACACAGGAAATAAGTTGAGCCTATGGATCAAGTAAGATGAGATAGGACAAGTAGGTCTCAAAGGCCTGATATGGAAGAAGCAAGAGATAGGGAACTCAGTCAGCAGCACTGAGGAGCAAGAGATGCCCATGTAAGCTTTTTTTCTAGGGGAGAAAACAGACCAGAACTTGCAGATAGTATGTTAGGCAGAAATGGACTTAGCTAGTTCTGCCTTTTTTCCACCTGTCTTTAGCCACACTGGGGGTGGGAGAACCCAGATATCTATACTTAAGCTCAGGTCTTTAGGGAAGTCCAAAAAATATATATTTTTGAAAATGAATAAATCCTTAATCTACAAAGACAGTGACAGGTAGTTTATATTTGTATCTGTAACCCAAATATGAGTGGACTTTCTTGGTCTGGCTCTAAGACCAGTCTCTGTATGTGTGACATATCCCAAAAGAAGCCTAAGCCTGCCTCAAAAAGCCTTGAAGAATAACACATATCTGCACTGAAGTTTTGAGTGAGGGTAAATAAAGGGGAGAAGGGGTTTACACAACCAACATTTGCTTTAAAAATCTCTTTAATAAATGATTCCTTTCCTCAAATGTCCTTTTTTCTGTGCCACTGCTTCCAGCTCTCCTGATATGGCATAATGACTAATGGCAGACATGCAATTCCAATTGCCTTGTTTGAATCTTGGTTCTACCACTTCACTTGTTAGCTGTGCTGTCCTTAAGTCATTTAAACTGTGAACTCATTTGCTTATGTGTAGAATAGGAATAACAATAAGGTGGTTGTGAGGATGAGCTAACTGATATGTAACAAACCTAGAGTCGGACATGGTGCATAGCAAGTTCTAATGAAATATTGGCTATTGTTATTATACTCAGAACCTCAGCCCCTATAACCTTTCTTTCCCACTCCTCCTTCTCTCTTCTGATCTCTATGTCTTTATCTTAATCTTCTACTTGTCCATGGCTTATTCATTTCTGTATCTTTGCTTATCACTCCATCACCATATTGAAGCAGCTTGCATCTTGGAAGATGAGAGATTGGGAAAAGTAGCAAATATCTGTACTTAAGGTCTTATTTTGTCTCAATCACACATCCAACAAACTCTAAAGGCTATATGGTGGCCTATATGACCAATTTGCATTTCCTTCTTTTATGGAAACTGCTAATAACCTCAATAAGTATGTCTAAAGTTATATATATCCAGTATTTTGATGAGCCCATGAAGTCTCCCTTTGGCCACTCCATCAGTGTTGAAATTCTCAATTCTTCATTCAAAGTTCTAATTATCAGTCACTGAGTATTGTAGTCGAAACTTTTGTGCTTGTTCAAAGGCATCTTCACTTGATTTGATGTAACTTTGGCTCCCTTTTAATTTGATGCTAATGATACTAATTGCAGCTAATTATTGAGTGTTGACTACATGGTAGATCTTATGCTTGGTGATTTTTCATATATTATTGTATTTAATTTTTGTAATAAACCCTAGGAGATAGGTTGTAGCTTCCCAGGAATAAGGAAACCAAGACCTCAATGGGTCAAGTAACTCATCTAAAATTACACATCCACTTAAGTGGTGGAGTCAGATTTTAAACCCTGGCCATGCCTAAATTGGAAACAACTTCCAGCAAGTGGCTTTGCTTCTTTACAAGGTAAGGAAATAGTTACATGCTACTCCAGCATCTTGATTATCTGTCCTAAGTTCTCCCTGACAGCTATCATGCTGTGAGGTCAGTGTTCTCTGCCTGATAGCGTGGCATGTGGTGGACTTAATCTCTCTTTGACAAGAAGTTGAAACTGAAAACACATTTCCCTAGTAAGGAGACATTTAGACACTATGTTAATTTCTGTGCAGCAGCACTAAACTGCCTAAGTTCAAATTCCAAAACCATCGCTTGCTGGTTGTGTGACTTTGGGCAAGCTACTTTACCTCTTTGTCCCTCAGGTTCCTCCCCTGTAATATGAGGATAATAATAATATTGGTTTCATAGGCTTTAGTGAGGAATAAGTGGAGGTATCATGTAAATTCATAGAACCATTTTTGGTGACTAGTAAGTACCCTATAAACTTTATCATCAACATCATTGTGGTTATTTCTAATATTCTTTTTGATATTGTTGCTGTTATTCTAGTAGCTGCAGCTCAGAGTTATACCTCTCTTAGTTATATCATCAGCCAGAGAATGAGCCAGGATCAGCAAGAATAAATGCCATTGCTAATTAAGGACAAAAGAGAGACACCAGTCATGCATGCAGTCATCAGGGAGGGAGATGGTGTTATCCTTCTGGGAGGGAAATGGTGTTTAGGCATCTTTCTGCCTAAAGACCTCAGAGGACTAACAGCAAGAGGACTAGTAGCCTGTAGAAGTTTGTGTATTCTTCTTACAGGTTCATAAATATCACAAAAATTGTTTACTTCTCTAAAAAGCAGATAAATAAGCATGTCTTTATGTGGTCCATCCTTGCATATCTCTTCCACTCTTCAACCTACACCCCAAGCCTCAGCCTTCCTAGTCATCCTCCTTCAAGCCCCCTTATGGGACAGGATTGTGATGTGGTCATTGGGCATTAATGAGTCCATCTCTTACAGCTCCCAGTTAATTGATGTGCACTTCTCTGGGTAGGTTGGGAGATGGAGAAATAGATTTTAGCATCTTGTTTGTTTTAGCGCCTAGCCATCAGACCACACAGGAAGCCCCTGTCAGAATGATAGGACTATAGTATAAATGCTGAAGACTCCAGATCAGCCATGAGCTACGCAGCGAGTTCTCATAACTTGAACCTGCTCAACACACACGCTAACCCCTACCTCAGTGGAACCCTGACTACATTTTGCTTTTGTTTCTTAACATCTGTACTTCTCCTGTTTCCAAGGAATTCCCATGCGCCATCCTCTTGGGACAACAAGATGATCCGTTGGTGTTGGAATTCCAAGCTGTGAATCCACTCTCTTCTTCTTTTCTCTGTTTCCTGTCTGTTAAACGGAGATCCTAACACCGTCCCCTCCTCTGGAAGACAAGAGAAGAATTTAATGAATTTCAGTCTTTAAACCGCTCCCTTTGCCAAACAAAACACAACTATGAGTGGCTTCAGAGAAAGGCCCAGACAAGGGCTCACATCATATCTGCCATCATCCACATCTTATTTTCTCCTATTAGTCTCCAGATTTCTCAGAACAGAAAACAGAGTGACCTTAGCTCTGACAGGGTCACGAATTTCCATTTCTCTCTCCCACTACCTCCTGTAATGCCCACCTGAGACTGACAGTGACAGAGGCCCACAGTAAGGAACTTAAGCCCATGCTTTTCCTTTTACCTGTTCACCTGTTTTAATCTTCCTTTGGGCTATGCAGCTGGAGGAAAGATGAATTTGTAGCCCGGAAGTATTGTTTGATGGAACAGAGACAGCCTTCCCACGGAACCAAAGTTTCCTTAATCGTGCCTTGGGTCTGTGTGTACACAAGTGATGTTCTTTAGTGTTGATTTAGAGAAATATCACCTGCTTTTATAAGATCAGAAGACAATAATGGAGGCTGAACTAGCCTCCTTCTTCCAGTTGTGTGGGCAGGTTTTCGATGGAGAGCAAGGTGTAATTTTCAACCCATAATAGGATTAATTCAAACTGACAGAGTGAAGAAATTAATTTTTCAGGTTGCCATTCATTCCTTTTCTCTATCAGTCAATCGAAAAATATTTATTGAGCATCATCTATGAGCTCTGCATTGAAAGGGAAACATAATTGTTTACTTGGGGGAACAAAGCCAACATTCATGATCTAATAGAAAGAGCTCTTAACTTGGAACAGGAGACATGTGGACTTGTCCCAGTCTGTTTAGTATAGCTTGCGGTTAAGCAAGAGTGTCTAGCAATTGGGCTCTTAGAGCTATAAAATCAAGTACTGTCATTAGCTAGGAGTAGAAGCCTGGGAAAATTCCATACTTCTTATCAATTTTCTCATCTGTGAGAATGAAGTTAATAATAGTGCCCAACTCACAGAGTCCTTGAGACCTTAGGGTTAATACATGATGAGCATCACATTTAGGACACATTGAGAATGAGATACTATTAGTTTGATATTTCAGGCAAGATTTTGAAAGTCTCTGGGGAAGAAAAGGGGCTAGAAATGTGTTGTGTGCTTCCTTGGGTTTTAATCCAGACCACATGGGGCACATCACATATGCGTTTTTGTACCTCCTCACAGATGCTGTGAAGTTGGTATGGGAGACTTGAAAAATGTTAAAATAGCTTCATAAGGTCTCCTGTCTGGTGAAGGACAAAACTGGGCTTCAAACTCTGATCTGTCTGCACCCAAAGCCTGTGCACTTTCTGCTATCCCACACCTTCTCTGAGCCTCAGCTTTCCCTCCTTAGAAAACTTGTGGCTGGATCAGAAGGTCTCTGAGTTCACTTCTAAATTTTATGATTACTAGTCAACTGACCTTCTAGTGAAACTTGATTTTAGGTTAGGGGGGATAAGAATGGGAGCATTCACAGAAACATTTTTAGGCATATTAGTACATGAAGAAACAGTGGAATCTGGTGATGTGAAAAGTAGGAGAAAGGATAATTTAGCTAGGCTTAAATACTAGAACAATGGTGGCATAGTAGGAATCATAGGCATGGAAGAGAATGAAAAAGTTGTCCCTGCTGCTGAGGAAAGGAGGAGACAAGGCTGTTTTCCATCCTAATACCCTAGTGCAGGGTTTCTCAACCTCAGCATGACTAACATTTTAGGCCAGATAATTCTTTGTTTTGGAGCCTGTCTTGTGCATTATAAGATGTCTAGCAGCATCCCTCGCCTATACTCACTAGATACCAATAGCATACCCCCAAATGTGCCAAGCAAAAATATCTCTGCACATTGCCCAATGTTACTGGGAGGAGAAATCACCCATTACTGAGAACCACTGCCTTAACCTTATCATTTAGATCATAATCTAAGGGTAGGAAAAATTAACTTCATCATCTGTGAGTTTATTCTTGCTTCCTTAGGCTTATATTTACCTGATACAGTGGTTCTCAAACTTTACTGTGTATAAGAATCACCTGCGGGAACATGTAAAATACAGATTCTTGGTTTTTTACTGCACTGAAAACTTGGTGCACTAGGTCTGGGTTAAAACCCAAGAATCTGATTTTTAGCCTGTCCCTGTTTCTTGCCCCTTTCCCAGGTGATTCTGACACAGTCCAGAGGCCCCATTTTGATAAACACTGACCCAGTTGCTCTAGTCAAGGTCAACCTTGACCCTGTTTGTATGGTAGAAACCCTTGGGAACCAGTAATTGTAGATTTAAACCTTGACTTCTTTATTTAGTTGAAATTTTATAGTGATCTGGTTAAGCATGTAGTCTCTGAAATCACATGTCCTGGTTTCAAAGCCTGGCTTCATCAGTTACAGGATGTGTCACCTTGGATAAATCAGAATTCTCTGACTTCACTTCCCAATCGATAAAATGGGGAATATTGTTAGCACCTGCCTCGTAAGTTGGCATTATATGTGAGTGGATAGATGAAAAGACTCTTATAATTGTTCCTACACAAAGTGCTCAATAAATGTTTAGAGGTAGTGGCAAAGGTTAATAGAAAATAAAAAGTGCAGAATTTTGCCATCACAGCACTGCTAGAGCATTCTTGACCTTTTTGTAGAATACGTGGTGCACTTAGAACAGGATTTTCTAACATCAGATTTCCTAAGAGTCGCCTGGGAAATTTGAAAAATGCATGTTCCTAAGCCCTCCCTCCCACCAAGACAGTCTAATTCAGTATGTCTTAAACGCGGTATAGGAATCTGTATTTTTATAAAGTGATCCAGGTAAGTATAATGCAGCCAACATAAGGACCACGCGTAGAAACACGCTGTCTTGTAAGGAATAGCCTGTACTGTGTACAAACGTGGTCTGCTCATTACACTGACCTACTCAGAGTGATAGACTGTATTCTGGGACATGATCTTTAAACATGTTCTCCAATAAATGCCCCATATAGTCATGACTACAAAACTTTGTACACATTTTTTGGGTTTGTATTTGATACTTAGCAAGCATTCTCTTCAGCTTCTAGTTTTCTTTCATTTACTTAGAAATTTTTACCAAAATAATTGGAGTAAAAAAATATGTCGGGATTTTTTTAAAGGGAGGAAGAAGACACATTGAAAAAGATGTCATCTAGACTTAAAACCCCTTTCAGCAGGGCACTTCAACATGTTGGGCTTTGAACCTGAGAAAATTTCTAGAAATTCTAAAAGCGACACAGATTCCTAACAAGTGAGAATCCAGTCAGATGGAATTTTAAAGGCCTATCACTATATGTTTTCATTTTGTCTTTTTTTCCTATTCTTTGGTGAAAATAAAAAAAAAAATTTGAATAGAAAAGAATTTCCTCCTTAGGGTTCTTTCAGAAGAAACAAGGATTTTTCTTGTTAAAAAAAAAAAAAAGGCAAATGTATTCTGATTGCACCAAATTCCCTTAATGTGCACTCAAAACTCTCCAGCTTTTTTCTACATAAATCTGATGAGAATTATGACCATCATGAATATGTTCACAATCAAAATCAGAGACATTGCTGAAAATAGATAGATGTTAAGTGTTCTTCCAGTTAAATGGTGGATCTTATCTCTGTGCTTGGTGTCATTTTTATAGTTCATGTAGTGGAATATTTTAGGAAGGAATGGTTGGTAGTCCAGATTTTCTTCTCCAAGAATCAAGAGACCCTGGTATAGTTTTTCTCCTGTAATTCATTTTCTCAAGTGAACCAAATTCCTTCAGAGTCAATCTATTCTTCTACCCTCTGAAAAATCTCTTGGGTGATATGTGTAAACTGTATGTGTCAACTCCATGAAGCTCATTCACAAGATTATCACTTGATTTTATTTTTTCTAAGGCAAATAAATATAGCTGACCCCTTCCCTAAAGTCCTAAGGATCTTATGGAAGTCTAGAAGCAAGTTTCTCAGTGTATAATTATTGTTCTTTTATTTCTCTTACTCTAGACCTGCGTGGGAGATATCTACTCCATTCATACCAGATTATGTACAGGTTATTGCATAATTTCATATATGCACAGATGCTCTGATACCTCCTGGTATATGAGGAGGAGGTTTGTTAGTTCGCGTGGGGGGAAAGCCACTGGTAGAATAATTTCTCCTTTCCTACCCCCATTAGTCAGGCCTCTTCTTTCTTTCTCCTCCCACCCCGGGGTAACTTCAGTTTGATGACACTTTGATGACCCCCAATCTTCTAAACAAATGAGTGGGTGGGAAAAATTTTTATCTCAGTTTTAAAAATCCAAAGATGCTATCAAGTTGTGTAGAAGTTGGTGGGGGAGCGGGCAAGTTAGAGTGGGGTTGGAGACGGAATGTGACTAAGAAGGACCCTCTTAGCTTGCCCGTTCTTCCAAGTTTGCCCATTCTTCCAAAGAGACAGGGGCGGGATACAATTAACCATTTCATCTTATCTTTTCAAAAAAGGAACAAGACAGATATGAACATATAGATTATCCTGTTGAATATTTATGGTAAAGTCTCAAGTAATTAAACACAACTAACCAGAGCCCTAAGCACTGCAATGTGTTCTAGAAAGAGTCAAAATACAGCAGAATACGCTGGTCATGGCTTCTTAGTTTAAGAACAACTGTCCAGGAAAGACTGGTCTCTCTCCTTAAAAGGCCCATCACTGACACCTTCTCCATCTTTGTCCTCAGATCTTATAAAGATCCCAGGATGTATAAGTGAACCTCACTTACTAAAGAAAGACACCATTTCCTTCACCAGCCTGGATTTATTAGGCAAGGGAGAAGTGAGCATTTTAGGACAATGTTCAGCAATAAGGATAATTATACTCAGTTTCACCCTTAGTCAGTTATAATCTGAAAATTCTCAAATAGTTCAGGAAATGAAACTACTCTTGTTTCTGAGGAGCATTTAGCTAAATTGAAAGGTCAGTAGGATTTGCTTGTAATTCCTGTGTTTCACCTACCCTATATGTTTCTGAATCCCGACTACACATTAGTATCCCCTGGGGAACTTCAAAAGCTCCAAACCTGGGCCCCACCCCTAGAGATTCTAATTCATTTGCTCTGGAATAGGGCCTGATCATCAGCCAGGTGATGTCAGTGTACTGCCAGGACTGAGAACCACAGCTGAACTATTTGCAAAGATCTTTCCTGCTGGCATTTTTTTCAAACTTCCTGGCCTGTGACTGATTTTTACAGGGTCATGCTCTTAATAGGCAAGGAGCTGATAAGGTTTAATGTGTTTCAGGGGACTTTGCATTTAGCAGGTTTTCCAGAAAACTAGGAGCCCAAATAATGATGCTAAAATTGTGGATTGATGGGGCAGCAATGCTTTCATTTCCCCCATCCCCCTTCTCCTCCTCCCTCTTTCTATTTCTTCTTTTCTTCCATTAATTTAAAAAAGCAATTCTTAAGAGATTCACACTCAAGTTCCTACCATGTGTTTGATCATCTACCTGTAGATGCCTTTTTAATGCATGGTCCCACTTGTACCAAATATTGATGATTATGGTTTGCACATTTAGTCTAGAATGTTTGATTAGCCATCCACAATGAGGGTTTTCAAATCAGCAGAAGCTTGCTTAAGGACTTGGAAGACTTAGAAACAAAAATTAAATCCTTTTTGGTCTATTTTTTATTGCAACAATAGTACCTGTTCATTGCAAAACATTAGAAACCACAGATAAGTTAGAACAAACTAGAAATCACCTGTAATCCTTCCACGTGGCCATATGCTTTGAGTTATCTCTGGCTTTCCTTCTGTCTCTGTTCTCTGTTTTCAAATATCTTCCTAGGCTTAAAATGCCGTTTAATGATCTGTCTCCTGGTGCATTTTAAAATAGAGCCTCTGACTAAGGCAGGAACATTTAAGATTTTTAATTAACTTTGTACCTTTGAATTCAAAACTCATAGTTTCTTGGAACTTCAGGCATTAAAATGACTATACAGTTTATCTAGTGATAAAGATACTGAGTCTCAGAGAGATTAAGGAGCTTAACACTGGACAAGTCGATGACAGACCTAGCTATAAAATCCAGGGCCGCTCAGTTCTAGGGGTCATGTGTCCTCTGGTTTACCCCACACTATGACCTTGGTACAGCATCCAAGTCCGCTAATGGTAAATGATACTTCCAAAAGTATTTGTGGTCATGTCTGCACGTGCTAAGAGAAATGAGAGGTAACTATGTTATTGGCATTAGCTAAGAAATAAAGCACATGTGGTTGAATTTCCTGCACATTTCAGAGGAAAATAGAGTGATCGTTTAGGGTATTCATTACGTGTGTGTCTCATCTTCTCTTAATGCAGAGCTATGGTATTGGAAACCTATACAAACAGTAGTATTTAAGCCAACCTGTCACAAACCTTGATTTGAAGAGCATTGTTTCTTGAGATGTTAGTAGATATTTCCTGGAAAACTCTGGATTGAACGAATTTAAACATATAGATTCCATGGTTGTAGGAGTTCTCCAGGTTTTTAATTTTCGTATAGACATAGTAAATCTCTGAGACATAGTATGCAAATTTCCTAGTTATATCAAGATCAGTGTTTGTTTGTTTGTTTTTTTCCTTTTAGGGGGCCATTTATTAGCATCTTGATAAACTTTTTTTTTTTTGCGGCCACAGTTAAGAACATGCTGGTTTAATGTAGTTAGGCTTTATGTACTGGGAATAAACAAACATCAAGAGATATCTAAATGATAAAGATGTACTGAGGCCATTTGGTTAATCTGTTGTAATTTAGTCCATGAAACAAAAGCAAATTGTCATTTCTTCTCAAGGAATTCTTCTTATGGTAATTATCCTTGTCTGGACTTCCTCCCCTTAACCCTCCAACCCCTTCCTTTTTCTTTTGTTCATGTATTTTCTGAAAGTTCTAACTTTGAAAAAGCAGAATGTCATACATACTTTTTGCAAAACCAACAGAAGAAACACTTTTCAGATGCTTCCTTGTATCTCTAACTTTCCAGGCTGGGCAATCTTAAAAAAATTTTCAGAAGTGTCCCTAGTAATCAAAGTCTTCTGCTAAGGGCACTTGTTGTTGGCAGATCCATATTAGTCTATGGTTTATTGTGATTAAAGTTTGATATAGCGCAGGTAAATCAATAGAATCACAGAGTTGGATAGTAATTTGCTGCAGTGCAACCTGAGAGGAGCATTTCTATTTCTTTTTTATAGTTTTTTTGTCTATTTGTCTTACCCAAGTCTTCATTAATAGCCTCCTGACCATTAAGGTGTCAATGTTTAAAAGAAAACCCAAAACTATTTTCCCCCTTCCCACTTTGGAAGAAATATTTACATCCCACTTATCTTTCTCTGAAAACATGTGAGTCATTGTCCTTTGTATGGCCTTGTCACCCTCTTGTGTTATTATGTGCCACTGTGAGTAGGTGGACAGAAGGCCCATCTTATGACGCAGACCCCTGAGCTCCCATCCATACTGCATCACACTTGCTACTATGTTCTTATTGGACTGGACTTCAGTCAAGAGATGGAGTTCTGTGAATCACTGCACTGGAACTCATACTTAGCATATGGTCCAACCCTTTAGTTTGGAATTCCTGCTCTCTTGGATTGGGTAATAACTCAAATTCGATTTGAGCAAAATACATGATATAATTTTAGGAGGTGGGAACATTTTTAGGATCTTATTTGTGAATTAAGGAAAATCTAGCCAAAATCAGAAGATTTTACAATCCAAATTCAAGAATTACATATTCCTTCATGCTGCTATTAGTTTCTCAGTCCAACAATTACTCTTGAAGAAAAAAAAAAAGATTTTTAGGTATGTTTAAATCAAGATGTACCAGATTAGAGTCAAGTAAATCATAAAGAGGATGGCAAATAATGGAATTTGGACATGGACAAAATCCCAAGATCCAGAATATGAGGGCAGTTATATATCAGAGCATATTGAATACGTGGCTAATTATAACAACATTTAAACTGTATTTGGGACTTATTATTCCAGATACTATATAGGAATATAATAACCATCCCATCAGATATCACAAGTACTTGTCTTAGCTTGCCAAGACTGCCATAACAGTTATCACAGAATGGGTGGCATAAACAAAGGGGAAACTAGATGTCTAAGACCAAGGGATCACCAGAGTTGATTTCATTCTGAAGCCTCTCTCCTTGGCGTGAGGATGGCCATCTTCTCCCTTTGTCTTCACATGATCTTTCCTCTCTGTGTGTCTACGTCCTAATCTCTTCTTCTTTATAAGGAAACCAGCCAAATCAGGCCAGAGTCTATTTTACCTTAATTACTTCTTTAAAGGCCTTATCTCCAAATATAGCCACATTCTGAGGTACTGGGGGTTAGGACTTCAACATACAAAATTGGGGGGATACACTTCTCCTCATAACAAATACTATTATTTCCATTTTATAGTTGAGGCAGCTGAACTTTAGTTATATTCTCTGCCCATGGTCCTGCAGCTAGTACATAATACTATTAGGACTAAGAACTAGGTTTATTTAATTTATTAAGAACTAGGTTTATTTAATTTATTTCCACTCACAAAACTGTGATATACTGTGGACCTCAGTTCATCCATGAAGCATCTTCTGTTCACCAGGCATTGTGCTAGGTGCTATAAATAAACATTGGTGAGTAAAACAGACATGATGCCTGCTTTTGAGGCACTGGCTATAATCCAGTCAGCTATGCACTTGATGGCTTTAAACACAATGGTCCATAAAATTCCATCTGCTTCCCAAATCATTCAGGTCTCATGGGGCTTATTGCCAAAATGGGTGAGGTTTTCTGGGCAGCTCTCCTCATTCT
Organism: Balaenoptera acutorostrata; assembly: GCF_949987535.1. Taxonomy (NCBI): domain Eukaryota; kingdom Metazoa; phylum Chordata; class Mammalia; order Artiodactyla; family Balaenopteridae; genus Balaenoptera; species Balaenoptera acutorostrata. The sequence goes on along the minus strand of NC_080075.1, from coordinate 20,283,609 downwards.
AACATCTCAGGCAAAACTGACACAGAGCCCAAGTCACACATTGTACCCCTGATTTGGGTTAGTCCCCTCACAAAGGCATGGAGCTCACTTTGGAGGAGTGGTGGGTGCTCCTTGCAGAATGAGCGGGGGGAAACCAACTCAGACAAAACATTCTGGAGAGAGCCAAATGTTCAAACCATCAAGTTTGATCAGAACAGGTTTGGGTTTGCATATGATATGATGAGAATCTGTCTTTTAGATCAGGGAGATTTGTTCTGGGGATCGAGCAAGCACATCCAATCTCTTGGGAAGGTGTCAGCCAGAATGAGGTGAAAGCACCAGAGTCCTCCACCCAGGTCACGGTGGGAGAGGGTAGGATGAAGGTGTGGGGTTGGTTCTATGTCTGGTGGAGCTGGAGTTGTAACTGAAAGCCTGTCTGAAGATCAAGGAGGCAGACTGGCTACGCTCAATGGGTATTAGTTAAGGGGCTGTTGCCTAATGTTCCTATGGGCACTCGGGGCTACATTTACAGCAGTTAGCAATCCATCAGTTGGATTTCCCATTCCAAATCTGGTGAGGGTGGATCTCCTAACACACCCCCTGCCCAGCTTTTTCTGGCTCAAGTTCTTTTCCAGGTTGAGGAGCACAGGTCATTACTGGCCTTGGCTAGATACGGTCCAGGCTGATAGGGCTTGACAGTAACTTCCCACCCACACTTCAACCCCTTATGGACTTATGGAGGGGTGATGTCAGGAATGTCAGTCTGAGAACAGGACGCTGATTTGCAGTATTGGTGCCAGTCTTCACCGTGGAGGCAGCCAGTGGGTGGACGCTCATATGGTACATTCAGAACAGGCATTCTCTGCTGGCTTTAGTAATGGCTTCATGATTGGTGAGTTTCCCATGTGTGAGGTGTGCTCAGTTAATTCTGTTTAGGTCTACAGAGGCTGTTAAAAAAACCCAAACAAAACCAAAATACAAGACAGAGAGGAGAAACCATTACAGGGCTAGTAACTTGCTTAAATAAGAAACATCTGAGAACAGAGCTCTGTTGAGGGGATCACACAGTCTCACAAAACAAGAGTTGTGCGGGAGAATGTTAGGATGGATGGGGTAATGAAATAATGCAATTTCAATCAGAATGATCTGATCCTCTGACCTGAATGTAAATCAAAAGATATGTTTCTATTCTCCACCCCCATATTTTCCTGGATGGTGATTTCCGCTGAATGTCAAGCTTTTGTGTAATGAATAATACCCATTCTATGGGCACCATTACCAGCTGTCCTAGCTCCTGGAGGAACTTTCCTTGACTGGATTAATAAGAAATTATTTCAGTCATTTAGAAATTAGCTGCACAATTGTCAAAGTTCTGGCTTCTGTTAATGTGCTGCTGGAGAAAAATGAAAGGGCAAAGAGGGAGAGAGGAAAACATATCGAGCCACCTTCAAATTGTCAGGGGAGGCTGTATCAGGACAAAGGCACAGCCCCATGGTTTACTGTTATCTCATCTAATTGTTCTTTATCTTAAAAGATTACAATTGATTGGATGGAGTGTCATTATCCATGTCTGGAGAGGATCAAATAAGAACAAAATTAGGGCTGAGGGGGTTGTTATAAGAAGATAGATTTTTGTTCCTGTAAGGAAGAGTTTTCCTTTAAAGGGAACACGAGCTGTTCCGGAAGGTCCTGAGAGGTACAACAGTGCAAAGTTCACCTCGCTGAGCCCTGGGGTCATGTGTCAGGGTATGACTTAGTGTCTCCCAAACCACTTTACACCTTCTATGTGTGCAGAACAGGGAAATCACAGCCCAACCCTAAGTGTTGTTTTGCAGATTAAAAGAGACAGTATGTGCCTGGCACTTGGTAATAATCAGCTACTTAATATCATATATTCATGAGTACCTTGTCATTGGAGATGTTCAAATGTTTGAGATCTTTTCAGCCCTATTCAACTCAGGGATGCGATCCTTTGATTCTGCCCGGGAGATGAGAAGCAGATGAGAGGAACCCACTGAGGCTGACTGAGGGCAAGCACCCTGGACGCTGGTCCCTGCTTATTAGTTCTGCAGGGCAGCGTGCAGCATCCTTGGTTTCCCCTGTCTCCATCTGCAACCTCTCAGACAGTGTGCTGAGCTGACATATGGCTCGGGGCCAGCCCTGGGCATTTGATCATCGTCAGTCTCCCAGCAGAGTCTCTGCCCAGAGCACAGATTGGTCAGCGGGCGGGCGGGAAGTCCATGCTTCCCTCTCTGATGATGGGCTGGCCCTGGGAAAGCCTGGAGCCAAAGGTCAGAAGGAACAGAGGGAAGCTGTGAAATCTAATCAGAGGATGTTCCTGCTGGAAGGGGGCCTGGGTCCACTGGAGCTCAGCCCCCTCTTTCCACAAATGAGGAGCTGGAGGCTTAGAAAGGGGAGCATCGGCAGAGGCCACGTCACTTGTGAGCAGCAGAACTTGGTCAAAAGACACATCTGTTTCTTCCAGATCAGTGATTGCTCGGTTTCGGCTCACTGGCTGTCAGACCTGGAAAATGGATGGCAAAATGTTTAGGTGGAGCCATGAGGTGGCAGGGGTTTATGAGGCAGTCTTCTTACTCCTGTACATGAAATCAGAAAACTGTAATGGTGTAATCAATATGCTTACATCAAAAAAGGAAGACTCCTCACTCTAGTCTGGAGTGGGGCCACTGGGGTAGATGCAGCAATGAAGACATAAAGAGGAACTATCCCAGTTAGTTAGTAATTACAAGGTTGAATGGGCTATGCATAAGGGCCATCTCTCTATATGGATGGTTGGGAAGAGCTTTGTGGAACCAATGTAAGGGGCATGGGAAGCAGATTTAGCAAGAATTATTTTGTTGGAGAGATTAGGACAGAGAGATGTGAAACCAACATCCCGGTCTCCAGGGGATTAGGTCTCCACAAACTGCAGATTAGTGGAATGGTGTGTTTCATCTCTTCAACCCACTTTACCTTTTATATCTGTAGCTGTTCTTCCATATCTTCCATATGTGGGGACAGATCCTTTCTTCATTAAAGTGAAGAAAACAATATGATAGACTAATTCACACTAAGGTGATGGTGGCTAATGTGTGCTATCCAAGTGATCTTTGAATTGTAAATGGGGATTGAAGGAGACAGCCAGTACTTTCCATTGAGCACAGGATTTCGAATAGCAGAATGTTAGACAAGCAGAGGAGGAATTGTGTAGCTGGATGCATACTATGTGCCAAGTCTAGTTCTAAGGACACTGATGTGTTTAGTCATTAAAACAAACCTGTCTTTACCTGAGGCACAGAGTCATGTGTGGAAGGTCACCTGGCTAGGAAGAGAACTCTGGAACTGACCTTGAAAAAGCTGGCTCAGTAATTTCTTACAGCTCCTTTTACTATGCAACACATTATGTGAGCAGTTACTTTCTTCCCTTATTTATAACATAATTTTCCTGAGGGCTATGAAGATTTTGATTTGGAAAGCTGGTTCCCTATCTCCAAGGATAGATGTGGGCACTGACTGAGTTTCTAGTCTCTAGGCCATAAGCTGGACATCTGAGCCAATGGAGACATTTTGCCCTGCTCTGTGTTTAGACTGATGTTCCTATGTGTAATAATAAATTATTTGGTGGGTTTTTTTGTCTGTTTTTTGTTGTTGTTGTTGTTGTTGTTGTTGTTGTTGTTGTTTTGTGGGGGGAGCATCTCCTTTCAATGTGGCCACTTTAGCATCCCCTGGACTTTGGATTGCCGAGGATGGCTGTGGATTCTGTGTGCTCTGCAGCAACCCTGATGCCATCCTGGGAACCACCAGCAATTTTCAGACTTGTGTAGCCTCAGTCATGCATGCAGAGGTGGGGCCCTTGGACGGAGCAGGCAGGGATATCTAGAACCCAGAGCAAGGACACTTTGTATGATGTTCAACTAGAAGGTAGATCGTGTAATTTATCAAAGCTGTTTACGTTACCACTGTAAAATTATCTCTTGGTTTCTCAATGTCTTACAAGCAATTAAATGCAATTAAGTGTTTAAGACTCAGGGTTTAGAGTAGGTTAGATCTGCTTTTGGAAACCCAGCCAATTAATTTTAGTTGCATGGCCTCAGACAAGGTACTTAAACACTTTGAGCCTAAGTTTCCTTAACTATAAAATGGAAATAAACAATAGATATCACATGCCTGAGAGAATCTGATGAGGAAATGTCTGTGAACATTTTTTAGTACAATACAGACACATAATAAGTACACAATACATTGCATTTATTATTAATATTAGTATTAGTATTACTGATAATGGAAAAAATACCAACTCCTTACTTGGCTCTCTAAGATCCATTATTTGCCCCAGAAATCCCTTTCCAGACTCATCCTTGTATCTCTTCCAAGTAGAATCGGAGTAAACACTGGATGGACGAATTCACATTCCTCTTCATCTTCTTTTCTCTTGAGAATAAACCTTCATGTGATGATGTTCTACGTTTTAATTTTTCAGGAGTGTTTAACACTTATTCCCCCTCCTTGTCTCCCTTGGTTAGTTTTCTGCTCCCTAAGATCTTGTTTCATTGTTTTTATTTAAAATCAGGGACCCTCCCACCTCCTTTGCCTTCCTGCTAAGGAAAGAGATTTAAAGAGGTGATCTACTTTTGAAAATGTGAAAAGGGACTTCCTTAAAATTTCAGCTCAGAGAAGATGCTCTCCTCTACTGCCTCCCTCACTCTTGTACTTCCTTCTAAGTCAGCGTTGGGCTGCATGTGAAGAGGGTAAGAAGGAATCTTTCTATCTCTATGAAAGTGCCAAGGACTCAGGAACAGAAGCTGCAGAAATGAGTTGTACATTTTGTCTAACTTCATTCTAAGTCTTTGAAGAAATAAATAAGCCTTCGTTTTTTTTCTTAGAAATATTTAGGGTAATTCTATTTTGGCCAGTTGATAACTTACTTCTGGTAGAACTGAGGGACTGTTTGAAAAAGTTGGATGCTTCAGTTATTCATAGAGTGATGTAGTTAACATGACTCAGGGTCTATTAATCAGATGTGGACTACTGGAGCCTAATTTATTCACAGTTAGAGGAGTTAGGGAAAGTTTAAGAAGTAGATTGTATCAAATTATAGAGTTGATTTTCTGGACTCTTGAGACTAACAGAAAATATACTTGTGTAAAAAAAGAAATTAAGATTCTCCAAAATATTAGATTATTGATATAACTATAAAATACATATTTATATTTAGGTTTGGTTGGTTGGAATTGCCTAGGTTGAGGGCTCAATTCTTTATTCATTTTGCAAGAGTCTTTCTCTTTAACCTTGAAGAAGCCTTTCCTCTGCTATTTGTGAAAAATCATTTCTGTAGCCAACTGCTTTCTGAAAATCACTGACCCTTCTCCTGGTTTTAAAGGACCTTGAAGTTCATGTCTTTTAACCACACACTGGAAGGTCTGATCTTCCCGCTGACTACTTAGATAATAGCTAGTTCAGTAGTTGTCTATCTTGAGTTTATATTAGACTTCTGGAAACCTAAAAAAAAATTGCAAATGACCAGGCTTGCTCCCCTACCCCCTTCATCCCCTACCTCCCAAAAATTTTGATGGAATTGGTCCAATTGGTGGGGTCTTGCATTGGTATTAAAAGAGTTCCCCAGGTGCTTCTAATGTGCTACCAGGCTGAGAACCACTGAAGAACCTGCCATGCTATGTGCTAATGAGAGAGGGCTAATAGGCCAAAAAGACCACAGACCTTTCTGACATTTGATTAAGTTGAAAGTCATGGATGAGGAATTCAAATGAGGGTGTTAAAGAATTCACATACATTTTTTTTTTTTTTTTTTTATTTCAGTAAGGAAGGGACAGTCACTGCTAATCCTAAGGGGATTTCAGAGAATGTAGGTTCAGGCAGGAGCCAGGGAATAAATGCCTTGCAAAAATTGGAGGAGTTTAGGAAGTTTTGTGAAAGTGGCAGCTTCCTCTCATTTCCTTGCTAAGTGCTAGAGCTCCTAACCTGGAATGTACCCCATCTGTGCCAGGACACACCACACAGACCTATACTTGATCTTGCTTCTTTTTCCTCTTGCTTTTCTGTGCTGTTAACAATCCCCTTCTTTTTTACACTAACAGAGTCTGCTTTGGGTATGTTATGCTGACTTCCCTTTGACACCTTGTTCTGATTCCCATAAAAGACACCTCTCAATTCCCACATACAGGTACTTAAGTCTCTGTAGGCCTGGCTGAACATGCGGGGGTCAGAGCCGTGTGAGAGCCGGTTGAGCAGGCAAGAGACTTGGGGCATCCTTATAGGGCCACAGTGTGCTGGAAGAGTGGGTGAGCCTGTAGGCTGCTCCAAGAATCACAGGGATTTTCTCTACCCAGACTTTACTTGGAAAATGTCCAAACTTCCCAGACAACTATGATGATGTCAAAGCTTTGAATGCAAATTACTTCTCCTCCACAACTTAACCTGGTTAAGGCTCTGTGGATAAGTCAGGTATGGCTCCATTAAGGAGGCTGGTTTGAGCTCAGTTAATTTCTTTATATTTTGTCCATAGAAGAAAAAAAATTATTTGTGAATGGGTCCCCCTGGCAAACAGCTATCAATCCATAGCCTGCCTTTCTTTGGAAATGCAGAAACCAACATAATGTTGTCCCTAATCTTGATTGACCCCATTTAGTGAGCAGACATATCCATGGTCTTTGGAGAATTATAACACATATTAAGTATGCCTATATCTTGTTCATTTCTTATGTGCACACTCACAGGCAGTACTTTTTAGATCTTAACACGAGGCTTCCAGAAGAAAAAGAAACTGTTAGCACTCATAAAAGAGTAAAGGATTCAAAAGGAATGCAAGGTTGGCTTTAGGTAAAAGCCAGAGAATGAGAAAGCAGTTAGTAAGCCTATCCTTCTATGTATTATATACAGGGTATATAACTATATTCCTCTCTCTCTCTCCACACCTCTTTCCCTCCCTCCCTCTCTCTCTCTCTCCTCTGACCCCGAAAACCCTTTCTCCATCTATCCTCACTCCACCATCATAAGTTTTATTCATTTTAAGAGTTTGGCAAATAACCTACCACATCGTTTATTCTACACACACACACACACACACACACACAATTTAGTTCAACTATAAGTGTTTCTTATTGGTTTGCAACTTGCTTTTCTTACTTAACAGATCTAGAACATTCCTATTCTAGGTAAATGGAAGACATCTCTCTAACTCAGTAGTCCTCAAACTTTAGCAAGCATCAGAATCATCTGGAGGACTTATTAAAATACAGACGGTTTGGGCCTCATCCCCCGGAATTTCTGATTCAGTAGATCTGGGGTGGGGCCCCAGAATTTGCATTTCTAACAAGTTCTTGGGACACACTTTAAGAAAGACTTTTCTAACTCATTCTGTTTGGTAGCTACATAATCTTTAATGATGGAGCTATAACGTGAGTTTTTCAGCCATTCCCCTGTGGGCACACATGCAATAATTTTTACCTCTCCATTCAGTGGTGCGATAAATGTTCTTATAAGACTATCTTCATGTACTGACACTTTCATTTATTTATTTTTTAAAATATATTTTTCTTAACCATATTTGCTTATTTATTTATTTATTTATATTTTATGGCTGTGTTGGGTCTTCGTTTCTGTGCGAGGGCTTTCTCTAGTTGCGACAAGCGGGGGCCACTCTTCATCGCGGTGCGCGGGCCTCTCAGTATCGTGGCCTCTCTTGTTGCGGAGCACAGGCTACAGACGCGCAGGCTCAGTAATTGTGGCTCATGGGCCTAGTTGCTCCGCAGCATGTGGGATCTTCCCAGACCAGGGCTCGAACCCGTGTCCCCTGCATTGGCAGGCAGATTCTCAACCACTGCGCCACCAGGGAAGCCCTGATGCTTTTATTTTGATAGGATACAGAACCTTTTGAAAATGTCTTCTGAACTAGATTATGAGTCACAGAAAAAGATCAGTCTCACTGCTTTGTAGTTACACTTCAGCTAGATCCTATTCCTCAGACTTGGATCCAAATGATGCTGACTTTTTCCAGAAGTCGATCAAATGGTGGATATTTTCCACCTTTGTGGATAATCAAAGGAATGTGCCCTGTGCTCTTACAGCTGTTCCGGAAGAGGGACTTGAGCTGAGAGTATTGTCAGCATGGTTGGTTAAGTTTTGGGCATTGCCTTCCTGGAGATCTACTTTGTAAGAACACTATCCACTGTTCCATAAAAAGGTATGGTGATGTTTTTATTGTTTTTTAAAAATCAGTCAACTAATTTTATATTTGCAACTCACATAGGTGCATTACGAAAGCAAGCCTGGGAGATGGGAATCTTCACGAATTCATTTTGTCTTGCTATTGAGGAAAATGAGTCTCAGGCTGGCAGAAATACTTTTCTAAGTCTGTACCTGCTAGTATATGGCCAAGCTGAGATTTGAACTCAGAACTTTCTGGCTTCAAATTTATTTTTATCTTGAAACATTATGTGGCTTCATTTGAGGGGGGGTTAAGAGTTTCAAATGGAGTGTTTATCCAGGCTACAATGATTGATTTTGAAATTGTGCAGGTATCGATACATTTTTTTAAGCCTGTGTTTCTAGACTTATGTCTGTTATGGGCAACATCAATTTGTCATTCAATTTGGGGGATCATCCTGACTGGATTAGTCATTCGATTTTCCAACTGATGCCAGTTTCATCTAGGTACAATGTCTGTCTCTCTCATTTTTATTTTCTTTCCCTCTTTTCTTTTTATGAATGAAGAGCTACTGGGTCATCAGCCTAAAAAATCACTATTAATCTTTTTTTTTTTTAATAAATCTTTATTGGAGTATAATTGCTTCACAATACTGTGTTAGTTCCTGTTGTACAACAAAGCGAATCAGCCATATGCATACACATGTCCCCATATCTCTTCCCTCTTGAGCTTCCCTCCCACCCTCCCTTTCCCACCCCTCTAGGTCATCACAAAGCAGCAAGCTGATCTCCCTGTGCTATGCAGTTGCTTCCGACTAACTATTTTACATTTGGTAGTGTATATATGTCGATGCTACTCTTACTTTGCCCCAGCTTCTCCCTCCCTCCCCATGTCCTCAAGTCCATTCTCTATGTCTACGTCTTTATTCCTGCCCTGCCACTAGGTTCATCAGTACCATTTTTTTTTCTTTTTAGATTCCATACATATGTGTTAGCATATGGTATTTGCTTTTCTCTTTCTGACTTACTTCACTCTGTATGACAGACTCTAGGTCCATCCATCTCACTTCAAATAACTCAATTTTGTTTCTTTTTATGGCTGAGTAATATTCCATTGTGTATACGTGTCACATCTTCTTTATCCATTCATCTGTCGATGGACATTTAGGTTGCTTCCAAGTCCTGGCTATTGTAAATAGTGCTGCAGTGAACATTGGGGTACATGTCTTTTTTGAATTATGGTTTTCTCAGGGTATATGCCCAGTAGTGGGATTTCTGGGTTATATGGTAGTTCTATTTTTAGTTTTTTAAGGAACCTCCATACTGTTCTCCATAGTGGTTGTATCAATTTACATTCCCACCAACAGTGCAGGAGGGCTCCTTTTTCACCACACCCTTTCCAGCATTTACTGTTTCTAGATTTTTTGATGATGACCATTCTGACCATTGTGAAGTGATACCTCACTGCAGTTTTGATTGGCATTTCTCTAATGATTAGTGATGCTGAGCATCTTTTCCTGTGCCTCTTGGTCATCGGTTTGTCTTCTTTGGTGAAATGTCTATTTAGGTCTTCCACCCATTTTTTAAATTGAATTGGTTTTTTTTTTTGATACTGCGCTCCATGAGCTGTTTGTATAGTTTGGAGATTAATCCTTTGTCTGTTGTTTCATTTGTAAATATTTTCTCCCATTCTGAGGGTTGTCTTTTCATCTTGTTTATGGCTTCCTTTGCTGTGCAAGAGCCTTGAGGTTTAATTAGATCCCATTTGTTTATTTTTGATTTTATTTCCATTACTCTAGGAGGTGGGTCAAAAAAGATCTTGCTGGGGTTTATGTCAAAGAGTGTTTTTCCTATGTTTTCCTCTAAGAGTTTTATAGTGTTTCATCTTACATTTAGGTCTTTAATCCATTTGGAATTTATTTTTGTGTATGGTGTTACGTAGTGTTCTAATTTCATTCTTTTACAGGTAGCTGTCTAGTTTTCCCAGCAGCACTTATTGAAGAGGCTGTCTTTTCTCCATTGTATATTCTTGTCTCCTTTATCAAAGATAAGGTGACCATACGTGCATGGGTTTATCTGTGGGCTTTGTATCCTGTACCATTGATCTATATTTCTGTTTTTGTGCCAGTACCATACTGTCTTGATTATTGTAGCTTTGTAGTATAGTTTGAAGTCAGGGAGCCTGATTCCTCCAGCTCCATTTTCCTTTCTCAAGATTGCTTTGGCTATTTGGGGTCTTTTGTGCTTCCATACAAATTGTAAAATCTTTTGTTCTAATTCTGTGAAGAATGCCATTGGTAGTTTGATGGGGATTGTGTTGAATCTGTAGATTGCTCTGGGTAGTATAGGCATTTTCACAATATTGATTCTTCCAATCCAAGAACATGGTATATTTCTCCATCTGTTTATGTCATCTTTGATTTCTTTCTTCAGTGTTTTATAGTTTTCTGAGTACAAGTCTTTCGCCTCCTTAGGTAGATTTATTCCTAGGTATTTTATTCTTTTTGTTGCGATGGTAAATGGGATTGTTTCCTAAATTTGTTTTCCTGGTTTTTCGTTGTTAGTGTATAGGAATGCCAGAGATTTCTGTGCATTAATTTTGTACCCTGCAACTGTACCAAATTCATTGATTAGTTCTAGTAGTTTTCTGGTGGCATCTTTAGGATTCTCTACGTATAGTATCATGTGATCTGCAAACAGTTACAGTTTTAGTTCTTCTTTTCCAATTTGGATTCCTTTTATTTCTTTTTCTTCTCTGATTGCTGTGGTTAGGACGTCCAAAACTATGTTGAATAAGAGTGGCGAGAGTGGACATCCTTGTTCCTGATCTTAGTGGAAATGCTTTCAGTTTTTCACCATTGAGTATGATGTTTGCTGTGGGTTTGTCATATATAGCCTTTATTATGTTGAGCTAGGTTCCCTCTATGCCTGCTTTCTGGAGAGTTTTTATCATAAATGGGTATTGAATTTTGTCAAAAGCTTTTTCTGCATCTATTGAGATGATCATAAGGATTTTATTCCTTAATTTGTTGATATGGTGTATCACATTGATTGATTTGTGTATATTGAAGAATCCTTGCATTCCTGGGATAAATCCCACTTGGTCATGGTGTATGATCCTTTTAATATGTTGTTGGATTCTGTTTGCTAGTATTTTGTTGAGGATTTTTGCATCTATGTTCATCAGTGATATTGGTCTATAATTTTCTTTTTCTGTGATATCATTTTCTAGTTTTGGTATCAGGGTGATGGTGGCTTCGTAGAATGAATTTGGGAGTTCATTTGGCTTCATAGAATGAATTTGCCACTCCCTTCTGGCCTGCAGAGTTTCTGCCAAAATCAGCTGATAACCTTATGGGGATTCCTTTGTATGTTATATTTTGTTTTTCCTTTGCTGCTTTTAATATTTTTTCTTTGAATTTAATTTTTGTTAGTTTGATTAATATGTGTCTTGGTGTGTTTTTCCTAGGATTTATCCTGTATGGGACTCTCTGTGTTTCTGGACTTGGGTGACTATTTCCTTTCCCATGTTAGGGAAGTTTTCCACTAGAATCTCTTCAAATATTTTCTCAAACCCTTTCTTTTTCTCTTCTTCTTCTGGGATCCCTATAATTCGAATGCTGGTGTGTTTAGTGTTGTCCCAGAGGTCTCTGGGATGTCTTCAATTCTGTTCATTCTTTTTTCTTTATTCTGCTCCTCGGCAGTTATTTCCACCATTTTGTCTTCCAGCTCACTTATTCGTTCTTCTGCCTCAGTTATTCTGTTATTGATTACTTCTAGTGTATTTTTCATTTCAGTTATTGTATTGTTCATCTCTGTTTGTTTGTTCTTTAGTTCTTCTAGATCTTTGTTAAACATTTCTTGTATTTTCTCAATCCATGCCTCCATTCTATTTCTGAGATTCTGGATCATCTTTACTATCATTACTCTGAATTCTTTTTTAGGAGGATTGCCTATTTCCTCTTCATTTATTTGGTCTTGTAAGTTTTTACCTTGCTCCTTCATTGGTGACATTTTTTTGCCATCTCATTTTTTTTTTCCTTTTTTTAATGAGTGGGATTGTGTTTCTGTGTTACTGGTTGTTTGGCCTGAGGCTTCCAACACTGCAGTTTGTAGGGTGTTGGGTAGAGCTGGGTCTTGGTGCTGAAATGAGGACCTCGGGGAGACCTCACTCCGAATAATATTCCCTGGGGTCTGCGGTTCTCTGTTAGTCCAGTGGTTCGGACTTGGAACTCCCACTGCAGGAACTGCGGCCCGACCCCTGGCTTGTGAACCAAGATCCTGCAAGCCACCTTCTAGAAGTCTCCTCATTGTCAGCTTCATGGTCAGAGGACGGGCTATTGCAACATTCAGGTGAGAGGCGATGGTGGCCCTGACTCGAGCAGCCAGCCAACAGGTTGTTGCCAGGGTTAAATGGCGCTCAGCACAAGGAGGCACTCAAAAAAGTAAAAATAATTATTGCTGTCACTCTGCATCATGGTAAAGCCAGTCAAGGGAAAGTCCAGAAAGCATCACTATTAATCTTGAGAGTGGTTTTCCTGGTTGAAAAAAACACGAGTGGCAGGCATCCAGGAACTAAAGTACATACATTCTTTAGATTTTATCCTCAACAGTGTCTCTTCTGTATTCAGTTTACTTTCTTGTCATAGAGTCACAATTTCACCCTTTTATTAAAATTTCCATCCTACCCTCTTCACCCTAGTTATTCTTTGATCTTTTATAGCTTATTTTCTGGGGAAGTGTTTGACTTCTGCCCTGAAATCACCATTCTATTTTTCCTTCCCACCTAGCTGGCACACTAATTATTCCAAATTCTATGGCTCCTGTTCCAGATCCTCTCAGGCTTCCTCATCTTTTATATGGTTCTCCGCGAGTTGGTGCTGTGAAGTGATGCTTACCTGATGGTTTATGCCTCCATCTCTGACCTCTTTTCCAACACCTTTTCATACCACTGCTTACTAAGCGCCCTCTGACAAATCTGCTGTTCAGTTCATCATCCCTCTAATGGTCCCTTCAGCTGTTGCTTTATCTTATGTTCCTTTTAAGTTCATATTTTCTTCGCTTCTTTATTCAGTAACATAAACATGTGAGCAGGGGAAAATAAAAATAAAACAACCCACTTAATAGTCACCAGAACCAGCTCTGAATTCTTTCATTTGTTATTCCAAGAGCTTTGTGCATCTGAGGTGTTGGTAATTTTTCAAGTAATTTAAAGACCTAGACTAGTTGAAGTGAGAGTGAAATATCTCTTCGATGGATTATGGAGCCCAAGGAGGGAGCCATTAGGCTTGTGTTCAATCTCATTTCTCTTTTTTCTCATCCTCATAGAGGTATTAGGACTGATCTCCTTAGAACTTTTAGGGGTTTTTCATGTTCAGACGGCTCTCATGAGCAACAGTCCCCACAGATGGATAATCTGGACTTGGGTAACAAGAGGAGTGAATTCTGATTCCACTCTATGAAGTTTGTGGTGGAGGTTTTCAATGTTATTGAATTTAATTACATTAATAGTCCCATGAAGTAAGGACTCAATATTCCTATTTTACAGTCAATGAACCAAGCTCTGAAAGAAGAAAGTAAATAAACATTTATCAAGTATATATTTATATATATATATATATATATATATATATATATATATGCAGTATATATTTTCTAGGCTTTTTTTGTTTTGTTTTGGCCATGCCGCATGGCATGTGGGATCTCATTTCCCTGATCTCATGCCCCCTGCATTGGAAGCATGGAGTCTTAACCACTGGAAAGTCCCCATATATTTTCTAGGCATTTTGCCTAAAGGATAGATGATTTACCCCAAGACACATTGCTCATAAGTGGAGGAGCTGGAACCCACTGTTTTCCCCACTGTCTCAAGGTACCAATGACCATTGAGCTATAATTTTAGGGACTCGTAGCTCATGTACCAGGTTTTTAGAGATCAAGTCCTATTCTCCCATTTCCTCTTCAGCCTCCTCATTCCTCTCTCCTCCCCCTTCCTCCCCCTTTCATGGTTCTGGAAACCTTCTTCATATTTTTTCATCTTTCTAGGCCAAGAGGCTTACTCTTGTTCTGTTCTTGACCTAGCATCGGTGCCTTTGCTCTCCCTGCCAAGTCTTCAGGTATCACTGTAGCCCTCCCAGAATTCTCCTTGATCTCACCCCAGCAGCTCCAGCCTGAAGTACAATGAAAGAAGGTTATGTCTGTCCTCTATGAACCATAAGAAGGAACTTTCTTCAACGTACTGGGCCCCAAGAATGGGTTTTGACAATGATACTAAGCTAAAGCACTTACAGGTGCTTGAACTTTTCATCACAGCAACAGGTTGTCCATGAAGGATCAGATGTTGGATTAAAAGTGATTCAAGAAATGGAACGGATAAATTCTACTTGTGGTCAGGTGTTTCAAGTAATTCTCTTTTTCTAGTAGTTCCTCTTTCCCTAATAATTGAATCTCCTCTATTAATCTCTCTGGGCTTATTTTCTCACTATCAAATGAGGACAGGCACATCTGGACTTAAAAATATGTGGGATAAGTAGTGTCTGTAATGTTTGCTGACATTTCAGTATTTGCAAAGAATTTATGCTTTATATTTTTTTTCCCTCTTTCTCTAACGCCCCCCTCTTATGCCCACCCTGGCATGCACACCAGGGTATCACCTTACCCCTATGGAGTATCACTCACATATCACCTTAGTCTGTTACCTTATTTATGTAGGAAACACTTACCTAGTGTTTCCTATATTCCAGATGCTGTTTTAAGAACTTTACTAATATTAATTTATTTAAACACATGAAGAAGGTACTAGTATAAGTTCCATATCACAGATGAAGAAACTGAAGCACAGAGAAGTTAATCAACTTGGCCATTGTTCAATTAGCTGGTAAGTAGCAGAGCTGGGCTTGGCAATCAGGCATTCTGGTTCCAGAGTTTTTGCTCTGTTTTGATTTTTTCCCCCAGATCCATAGCATAGACCTTCCTAAGTACTCATTTTGCTTCATTTAATAATTTATCTAAGGTCTGTGCCTCCCTCCACCCTGATCCCCTGGGATGAGAGCTACTTAAAAACATGGTTTTGAGTTGCTTACATGTTTCTTAGGGAATCTTGTGTGACTTGCTTACTGTTGAACCCTGGTGCCTACAATCAGGCTCTCAATAAATATTGGTTGGATGGGTGAATCTTCTCAGCCACAGTGCCAATCACAGTGACTCACATATGATAGGCTGTATGGATGTTATATAAATATATGCATTTTGTGGTGGAGGGATATGATCTTAACACATACACTCTTGAATAATTCCCAAATATGAATTATAATCATATCTATTGCATTGCCCAATTTAATGATGGTGTAGTCAGTGTTTATTGGTGTAATTCCCTCCTAGGGTATTGTCAGTTATAGAATCATTACAAATGGGGGACTGGAAGACAAAGACATAAAAGTCTACAGACTAAAGAAATTTGACACCTATTGCCAGGAGCAGATATCTCCTTGGGTACCTTGGAAGGTTTGAAGAAGGCTGACAGGATCTTCTGCTCCCTTCAAATACTGCTCCCAAGCTTTCAGATTAGCTGATGTACTTGGATGTCCAAGCAGACCTACAGCCCTAAATAGAGGCTAGTTCTGAGAAGAAAATGTCATCCTCCCCTTCTTTTGTTTCTCCCCCCAAGCCTCCCTCCCCTTTTCCTAACTTCTTCTTTTCTTTTAAATAGGGAATTTAGAAAATATATTAAACCAAAGGATTTCATTTTTATAATTTAATTTTTGTTTTATGATGCAGTTAGAAGGAGCCCTTCATTTGTTTAATAAGCCCAAACCTTCACTAATGTGTTCCTGAATGTTATATTCTTTTCCAATGTGGTGTGATGGTTTTTATTTTCTTTATCTAAAAATGAAGCAAGTACCTTCCTTCTAATATGAAATATTAATAATGTGTCTCATGTGGTTATTTAGTGCTGTGTTTTCATCATCAGCATGCAGGACCCCAAGTCACCTGCAGCTCTTCTGCCACATTTGTATGTTTTTTTTTTTTTTTCCTTTGTTATTCCTGCCTGCTGTTTTCCTCCAAAAATAGAATAAGAAAGCAACTTCTTATGTGTTCTTCCTATGTACTTTATATTGTAATTGCCACATTTCTGTTGTAATATTGATTTGGAAAACTCATAGGCGTTCCAGTGTATAAAGTAATAGAAATCTGAGTCCTGCTAGAGGGAGTTATTTAGTTTTCATTGAGGCGATTTACAGAGAGCTTTCTATCCAAATAAAATGCTCAGAGAAAAAGGGGAGATGTACTGAAAAGAAATTATGCCTGTCTCCCAAGAAACACCAAGAATACAGAAATCTGTCATTCTTTTTTTTCATTTTTTTCCTTCCTTAATTTTATGAATGAATAATGTTAATGACATAAGTAAATGTGTACTATGCGTTGCTGGAAAGTTATGGATAATATATAACCAGCCAAGTCCATTTTTTAACATGTCAAATAATTTAAAATGTACTTAGGATAGCCTCAAAAAAATGGCAGGAACAATATTTTTGCAAAAGAAAGAAACCTTTATCAAACCAAGCATTCCTTTTTTATTTGTTTTGTCCATATAGTTTTTTCAGAAACTCTTACATTGACTTGCAATGTTCAGATTCAGATGGAGAAAGAACATTTGATTGATACATGAAAAGTACTCACAGTTCCCATAGCATTTGTCTGTGAGCTCAGCCAGGATGTTATTTCTACTTGATGTTATCTTGCTTAGGTCCCAGCAGGATTTCCATCAAAGAGCTCAGTGAAAGTAAGATTATAAATTTGGGGTTCTCCAGGAAGGACATATTTTAGATAAGAAGGAGAAGGTTGCAGTTGGTATGATGGATATATTGCATTTCTCTCCTCCAGATAAATCAGCAAATATCCTTTAAGTAGATGATACTCATGGGGCTGCAACACTACAAGTAATTGTATATCCAAGCCGATGTGATGGGAAATTCTAGGTCTCATAAATCATTTTAGCCAAGGAGCTTCAACCTGTGACCAGGCACACCATGACACTCATTACCTCATCATCAATGTCTTCAAATACCCTAACACAAAGAAACATCTTACAGGGAGAGAGAAAAAAAATCTCAAAGAGGTTATAAGTCTAATGGTAAGAAAGCAGTCCAACTGTGATTCAAACTCAAACTTACTTAGTTCACATTCCATACCATTTCCCCTCTAAAACTCTCAACATCCATACACAAAGACATAAAAAAAGAAGAAAGAAAGAAAGAAAGAAAGAAATGAAGAAAGAGAAAGAAAGAAAAAGAAAGAAAGGAAGAAAAAAAAAGAAAGAAAGAGGAGAAAGAAAGAAGAAAGAAAAGAATGAACAGAAGGAAGGAGGAAAGAGAAAAGAGTACATGCTATTACTGGTGAAAACCAAGTAAGTAAAGTTATAGCACCAATGTATTATAGTTTTCTGTAAGATGCCACCAGTGGTCAAAGTGGGGGGTGTGGTTTGTTTTGTTTTTTAAACTACCTTCTCTTTAATAATCTAGGGCACTCCTTCTGAGGTCCATTGTTTCTAAGAAATCAGAGTTTCCTGACATCTAGAAGTTGAAACTACAATGCAACACTGACTCACCTTTTCTTTTTTAAAAACAAACACACTAGATACTAGAATATGTTCATCCAGATAAGTTTTAGATTCCCCATGGAAAGATTTACACTTTTCTTAGTCAATATTCCATGGTTACCAGTGTCTATGGAGCTCCTTTATGAGGAAATGCCAGAAGAGCTTGTGGTCTATTCTTTTGAATATTCCCAGCATATATAATTTTATACTTTGAAGACAGGTTTGGTTTTTGGAAAATCCAAGAGTCTGGGGCAAAATCTTGTGAATAAGGTAAAATAAACCAAATAGAACATAGTATCCACGTAGCACAAAGTGTGGATCCCCCATTGAAAACAAACAAAAGCAGCAAGAAACCCATGTTAAGTGCAGTATTATTGACTTGTTAACATGAAGAGAGCCTTATGTAACTGAAAGGCCTGAACACTGAGGCTATAGAGGTGGAATTTACTCCTACATGTGCTATTTTTAAGACTAGAACCCGCCTCTGTGGGCTCAGAGTTCAATATCAAGCTGAGATCATAAGTATCAAGTGCTTAGCACAGGGCCTGAGAGGTAATACATGATCAGTTAAAATTTAGCAGCTTTAATCACGAGGGGGAATGATGATGACTCTGGTGATGAATTTGCTCTTAGACAAATACCTTCCTTTTTTGGAGTCTTTTTTGTCATCCACAAAACACAGGGATAGAACAAAATGAAAGCTAACTTTTCCACATCTTTTTTTTTTTTTAATATACTTTTTTATTTTATATTGGGGTACAGCTGATTTAAAATGTTGTATTAGTTTCAGGTATACAGCAAAGGGATCCAGTTATACATATATATATATCCATTCTTTTTCAGATTATTTTCCCATATAGGTTATTACAGAATATTGAGTAACATTCTCTGTGCTGTACAGTAGGTCCTTGTTGATTATTTTATATATAATAGTGTGTATATGTTAATCCCAAACTCTTAATTTATCCCTCCCCTCTCCCCCCACATTTCCCCTTTGGTAACCATAAGTTTGTTTTCGAAGTCTGTGAATCTGTTTCTCTTTTGTAAATAAGTTCATTTGCATAATTTTTTTTTAAGATTCCACATATAAGTGATATCATATGATATTTGTCTTTGATTTACTTCACTTAGTATGATAATCTCTAGGTCCATCCATGTTGCTGCAAATGGCATTATTTCATTCTTTTTTATGGCTGAGTAATATTCCACTGTATATATGTACCACATCTTCTTTATCCATTCCTCTCAAGTTGCAGGATATACAAAATTAATACACAGAAATCTGTTGCATTCATATACACTAACAACAAATGATCAGAAAGAGAAATTATGGAAAAAATCCCATTTACCGTTGAATCAAAAAAAATAAAATACCTAAGAATAAACTTACCTAAGGAGGCAAAAGACCTATACTCTACCTCTTTAATTCAGTGACTTGTCGACTTGCACTCTGGGGCATGCGTCGGGAGATAGGGCTAAGGTGTGGAGAGTGCAGGGGAGACCAGGCAGGTGTGTTGTTTTCGAGGTGGGGTGATGTCCGAAAGGAGTCTTATTCTGGCAGTTTCGATTCTCCCCCTCAATATGTCTCAGAGCCAGAACTTTCTCTTTTCTTTACTTTAGATTCTTGGGTTTTGATAATTTTACTAACATCTCCAGGCTGCACTGACATATATTTTGTCTTAGAAACATCATAGAAAAAAATATCCAAGGAGTTCATTATGTGCCTGAACGGCCAGAACCACCCTGTGATTAATAATAGTTTAACAAATACATTTGCGTGTCTCCCAGCTTAACTGGTGGAAAGTCGTGTTTCTGGCAGGTCAGTGGATGCTGAATATCAGTTGCTTGAAAGGTAGACAGACTTTTCCAGCTGGTAAAAAG
The DNA here is from genome assembly GCF_949987535.1 of Balaenoptera acutorostrata. Lineage (NCBI taxonomy): Eukaryota > Metazoa > Chordata > Mammalia > Artiodactyla > Balaenopteridae > Balaenoptera > Balaenoptera acutorostrata. Next base: position 20,263,988 of record NC_080075.1, on the reverse strand, counting down.
TCAGTTCAGATATTTCAGAGTTCATTGCATTTGGTCGGTGATATCTGTCACTAATCCACCAGTTCAAAAAATATATATACATATATCATCTGGAAAGCACAGCTTCTGGAGAGTCAACACTAGTAGCTTCCTTGGTGAACATTGAAAGACTGACAATCCCCAAACTAATAGGAATTTGGCTTCTTGGTGTCTCCGAGATGTGGCTGTCAGGGGCAGTGCCTGGGTTTCATTATGGAGTTCAGCATATCTGCAGTGGGGCTCAGGGCATGGCACAGGCAAGCTTGTGCATCATTGGGTGAAGCCTAGGCACAAGGGCAGGCGTGCCTAGAGACACGGTGCTTTCTCTAACTTCTCTACATATCATAGTGTCTTATTTTTGGCCTCAAAATATCTTTTCATCATATTCTTGGCAATATACCTTTAGAAAGAAGCAATGCAACCCTTAGACATGGACAATAGTGGTCCCTCCCATGAGCTCTCTGCTTTAGAGGACTCTGCTGTGGTCCTCCTCCAGCATCCCTCCACCCACAGGGAGAGGAGTCAGTGAGGCCCAAGGGCACATGTCTGGCCAAAGCCCACACCTTCTGCCATTTAGACCACCCAGAAATCCCTGCCAAAGAGCCCTGACACAGTTCGAGGACCTGCTTGGACCTCTTTCCTAGTCCGTCCCCTTGAGGGCAGATTGAGTTGCTGGTGTGCACTCCTCCAGGCTAAGGGGTGGCCAGGCTAAGCTTTTGGGAAGATGTTTGCAGTGCTTCCTCATAGGGCAAGATAGAGCTGAGGATAGAGAAGGGAGCAAAGAGTCAAACCAAGGTTTAAGGGTCACGAGTTAGATGTCCCCTTCCTTCACATTCTGGCAAAGAACTCCAGGGAGTCAGAGAATTCCAAATTTGTATTCTAAATTTGGAGTTTTGCTCCAGAACCCCAAATGTTATGATTAAGCCTGGGGAAAGCAACAGTGCCCCCTGATCCTAGCTCCCATCCTGCCAAGTCTCACTCCAGATCACAGCTAACTGGGCTGCCCGTGCCAATGAGGACAGGTAGAAGGGCAGTTATCACTGCTGGTTCATTCATGTACCAAACATTCATTGAATACCTACTCTGGACCAGGTTTTCTAGCGGACACTGGGGATACATGACCAAGACAGACCTGGCCTCTACATCATGGCATTTGGGGGGTAGAGAAAATGTACAAGGTAAACTAGTAAACAGACAAATTAATAACTACTTTCCAATTGTGATAAAATTATGTAACAAGTGGATTGAGTGCAGACACAGGGAAAACATGGGAAAGGAATTAATTTGAAATGAGCTGTTCAAGTTGAGTTTCTCTGAGCAAGTGACATTTCAGCAGAGCCCTCAAGGGAGAGAAGGAGCCAGCCATGCAAGAGTGGAGTCATGTCTGGGGAGGAAGGTTCCAGCCCAGGAGACAACACGAGGAAAGCCTGTGAGGCAAGAAAGAATTTGGGATTATGTGCTGAGTAAGATCAGAAACTTGCAAGGAGCCCAGGATGAGGGGTTTGTATCTTACCTTTATTGCAATGGGAAGCCATGGAGGTCTTAAGCATAATATGATTTATATTTTTTAAAGATCATTCTGACTCCTATGTGGAAAATGTCTGGAAGAATGCAAGCAGGAGGACTAATTAGGGAGGGCTTTGTAAGAATCCAGGCAAGAGATGATGGTGATGAGTCTTGTCCATGAGAAAGGCAGGATGCTTCCACACAAAGGTATCTTATTTCACCCAAGATAGAGCTCACTAATCTTTTTTAAAAATTTATTTTATTGAAGTGTAGTTGACTTATAATGTGCTAATTTCTACTGTATAGCAAAGTGATTCCATTATACATATGCATACATTCTTTTTCATAGTCTTTTCCATTACGGTTTATCACTGGATATTGAGTATAGTTCCCTGTGGTATGCAGTAGGACCTTGTTGTTTATCCATTCTCTATATACTAGTTTGTATCTGCTAATCCCAAACTCCCACTCCATCCCTCCCCCACTCCCCTCCTCCTTGGCAATCCACAAGTCTGTTCTCTATGTTTGTGAGTCTGTTTCCATTTCATGGATAACTTCATTTGTGTCATATTTTAGATTCCACATATATAATACTCCATTGTGTGTGTGTGTGTGTGTATATATATATATATATATATATATATATATATATATATACACACACACACCACATCTTCTTTATCCATTCATCTTCGATGGGCATTTAGGTTGTTTCAATGTCTTAGCTATTGTGAATAGCACTGCTATGAATATAGTGGTGTATGTATCTTTTTGAATTATAGTTTTGTCTGGATATATGCCCAGGAGTGGGATTACAGGATCATATGGTAGCTCAATTTTTAGTTTTTTAAGGAACTTCTTTACTGTTATTCATAGTACCTGCACCAATTTACATTCCCACCAACAGTGTAGAAGGGTTCCCTTTTCTTTACACCCTCTCCAGCATTTGTTATTTGTGGACTTTTTAATGATGGCCATTCTGACTGGTGGCACTCACTAAATCTTAAAGGCTGAAACTCTTATTCTGTTTGGGAGGAAGAAAGGCATGAATTTAATGCTCCCTTTATTCATTCAGCCAACACATGCTTATTAAGCACACACACTGTTTCAAGCCCACTTGAGGCCTGAGGATCTGGAGGCACAGTCCTTAGTTTTAGAATTCCTGGAAAGATCCACATTGTTTAGAGGCAGGAGGGCAGGGTTCGGCGGGAGTGGGGAAGGAACAAGATGAGGTAGTTATCACTAAAGACAGTGGAATCAAAACAAAGATTTACCTAGTTTTCCAGTTTAGCTCATGGATATGGCCCTGTGATAGGATCTAATCATAGCCAGTTATTACATTGCTGGACTATGAGTGATTTTAAAATGTTGATTCTACATTTACTTTGATCTCCTGTAATGAATGGTTAAAAAGAGAGGATGGATTAGAACTGAGTATTTTGGGGGGAAAAGGGGCTTCCTCCTCCTAAAGTATATTTTTAAATTTATTAAAAAACGGCTAAAAGAAATTTAGGATTGAAAAGCTAGAGGACCAACAGATAAGGTTGGGATTTGGGGGGAGAAAAATGAAAGGAAAGAGTGGCCATGAGCGGGATTATTTGAGGATCCTGGCAGCTGCAGTGCCACCAAAAAGCCCACACACTTCATGGACTGCCAGGGCATGAAGGAATGGTGATCTCTCACAGTCACACTACCCAAGTGGAGAGTGATTTGAAGGGCAATCAGGGAGAAGGATGCCATGTCATGCCCTCATGAATCCTGCACTCCATTTCACCTGAAGCAACTCTAAGTGGGAAGACGAGACCTCTGCACCCACATACCAGGGCCAAGTAAGCAGCTTCCACTCCCATTGTCTAAACACCTAAATTTCTTGAAAGAAAGTATCATTTTCCACAATTTTAGTTTAGGTTTTGATTCAAAAAAACTAAAGCTTGTGTCCATTAGATACCCAATGTTCATGTACTTTCTTAGGGATGTATTCCAACACCTCTTGGAGGAGGAAGGAGCTCTGTCATGGGGTGGAATGCTAGAAAGGAGCTGGGCCCCAAGGGGACATGGTTTTCTTGAACTGACTAGGTAAAGGGGGATGGAGCCTCGCAGGGCTAGTCAAGCATAAGCCAAATGAAACAAATGACTGTGGGCTAAGTGGGCAGGAGGTTTGCTGACACATTCTTCTGCTCCATCATCTTTTGTGATTACTGGCTTGTTTTTTCAATGTACAGACCTCCAGTTATTGCCATTACCTGTTCTATTAGGCTAGGAGAGAATGAGATCTGACTCACTCCATCTTATCTTCTTGTTCAGTATGTCAGTAAAAATGTATTAAGCACCTACTGGATGACCATTCCTCTGCTGGACCCCCTTAAAGGTACCACACAGCCACCAAGTTGGTATATACAACTGCTTAGAGTTTATGTAGATAGAATTTAAGCACTTAGTACTCTTTGAGAACAATAAAGATAGGGAGAAACTGAGCCCTTATCTGAGTGTTGGAGAGGGCTATGCTGCTCAGCGTGGGGGGATTCTGTGTGAACTGGCAATCATGACCCAAGGCTCCTCAGGCCTCAGGCTCTTCAGCTATTGAGCTGGATGCCAGGTCATTCCAAGTGGTGGGAAGGGAGGAGCAAAAGACTGGAGGTCAGGATATGGTGTCCTCAGCAGCTAGCACATTGCCAAGTGAGTTACAAAGTAGAATATATAGTATGAGCTAGTATTTGTAAGAAACAAGTATGTATGGAACGGCTTTCTCCAAAATGTTGATTGTCTTTGGGTGTTTAGATAACAGGTGATTTCTAGTTTTTTTTTTTTTTTCTCTTCTTACCTTTACATGTATATTTCTAATTTTCCTAAAAGGAAGATTTATGACTTTTGTAATATGTTTTACAAAATATAGGTACGTAATGAATTCTTGTTGAGATGAACATCTGGAGATTGAAGAGGTTATAGATGCTGCACTCACTGGAACCCACCTCACCTGTGGAAGTGTACTTTATGATGAATATAGAATTATGAGGATATTCTATTTTGATGTGTGCTGGGGGGAGTAATTTCTCTACATTAAGGAGGTGAAATCAATTATAAGAAATCAAGGCAGGACTATCAGTGACATAGAAGTTTGGGTATAAAAATATGTTAGAAGGTTCTTTGTGGAAGCCAACTCCAGGCCCAGGCGTGTCCAAGGCTGCTCAGACTTCAGTTTAAACTTGGAATGAACCTCCATCTCCATTTTTGGAGCACAGCAACAGAATATGTTCAGAATTATGACCATGGATAATTGAAAATCCTAAGTGATCAAAACTGTTTCTAAATAACAGGTCAGATGCTGCAGGGAAGGACCTTTGATTTTTCTAATCTTGAGGTCCCTGACTTGAGGCTCACAGATGTGGGTTTATGTTTTTATTTGTTTTTGTGTAGTTTCCAGCCATTGTAGAATTTTTTTTAAAAATTGAGCTAACATTAAAAATTGAGTTTATGTTTAAGCATTTGAATCCCTGTTTTCTCTTTAAGAACCCAGGTATTCTGTACCACCTGGCTCACATTCCTGCAGGGCCACGATCAGCTCCAGTGCAAGCACAGTTGCCCCTTTGGATGATTAGTTCTCTATACTCCCGACAATTCCCTTTTGCTTCCCAATCTGAGGCCAAAGGCAGTTGCCAGTTACCTTTTTTTTTTTTAATGGCAGAGTCCTATTTATCTATGTTTCTATCAAAGGTAACAAATAAAAAGGTATACCAGGGGCCGTATATATTAAGAAGAAAATTAGAACAAGCATATTTCTTTATGGCAGCAAATAATATTCAAATAGCATGCAGATACCCATGTGACATGGCTGGCTTCTATTGACATTGAGTTTTTGACTCTTGCCTTAAGTTTTAAGATCTTCCTCATGAGGCTAGAGTGCCAACAAAGAAGACTTTATGGAGAGAATGTGGGTGGGTGTTCCATATTCAAAGCATTCTTCTCCATTTGAAGACCACCTCCACCTCCACCATGTCCTATCCCACCTGCAAAACAACAAAACAACAGAGTTGGGAAGTTCCTGGCTTGGAATGCTAAGAGACAGAATTTGGGATTGCCTACTGATTGTCACTTATACTGTGCCTACATTTTCCAACACAAATTGAACTATTTCCTTCCAATGTTCTTTATAAAAGAGTAAAATGCAAAATCCTTATATTACCTAAACAATGACTTAGTGGAAAACCAAAGGGCCTTTCCCGGTGCTCTTTATTCAGATTTCCTAAAGAGCTATGAATTCTCTTTTATTAGGGTAAATATCAACAGAAGACAGGCTGGTTAGATAGCTACTTGGAAGTATGAGCAGGAAATTAAATTTGCAAAACAGGAGTAAAACCATGGTAGAATTTTTGTGTTCAGGGACAAAAGCAAGGAAATTGAATATTAAGATTTTGGTAGCGTTCTTCCCTGGTAATATAGAATTGAAGAGCACACAGTTTGTCATTTATCAGAAGGTCAAACCTAAGATGACTTAGCAAAACGTTCATTCTAAAGGCCAAAAAAATCATGTGACAGGCCCAAATCTCAAATATATAGAAGCCTGGGCAAATGAGATATCACCAAGTTTGATATCTCAGCATGTTTATTTATTTATTTGTTTGCAACTTTAGAAATGATGCCCACAGTTTTTTACTGTGTGAAGTCACTCTGGAATATCATCACCCTTTTCTAGGCAAATATGATAAATGTTTCCTCAAATAAATTAATGATTTTATTCATGAGTTCTGTTGTGTTAATAATAAATACATGTGCCAATGAATGGAATAGACAACAGTATAACAGATAAGTTTTATCTGTGCATTTTGACCTAACAAGAATTGGTACATATAAGAATTTGGCAATTTTCTTTTCTTTGAGGGTAATATCTGTTGATAAATGTGCTTGCAGCTACAGATGTAATAAAGAAGTTGAGAGATGTTGCAGAAAGAGGAGAGTTTTAAATTTATTAAAAAGGGAATAATAGCCATGCATTTATGTATTTACTCATTTTAGGTAAGAAAAAGACTGGAATCTTAATTACAATTTTGAGGTGAAGTTGGAATGTAAAGACCTCTTGTGGGGGAGTCAGGAAGTCCTCTGTCCTACCACCAAACACCTATGAAACCTTGTAAAGTGAAGGTGGGAGGCTAGGTGTCTTGGAGGTCATTTCAGACTCTGCCATTCTCTGATGCGATGACTTTGTTCAGATATGCATTTGCAGAGCTGCCTTAAGCTTAACATAATAATCTTATTTACTAATCAAACCTCCTGGGAGAGGTCTCAAACTGCCAGGCTGGGGATTGCATGAAGCCTGTCGAGGAAATATGCACTGTTTATGAGGTATTATCCCATATGCTATTCGGGAGAAAAAAATGGAGTTTGTTGGAGATAAACACTCAGGAGATCCTAAAAGAAAATTAAAAAAAGAAATTGTATTTTGCAACTGTCTTTAAAAAATCAGCTCTGGCAACTTTGGGCCTCATTCTTATAGACTAGAATGATAATGTTAGGGCAGAGATGGGGCCACCCCAGGGAGCATGAGACAGGTGCTCTTCTTAAGTCACTAGCCTGCCTGATACTGAGTCACCAGTCCTGATACCAAGTCACCAGCCCTCCTGATACTAAGGCTGTGTTGGATGTCACCTTTCTGTTCATTGATTCACATTACCTGCCTTGTGATAACTGAGCTAAATGCCATTCATGAGCACAGCACCTGCATCCTTTAAAATAGCTGAACCCATGACCACAGACAATGTCTGATTCACTCACAAGGATGCAGAAGCAAATGTGTTAAGAGAGCTGGGAAGTCAGGCTGAAACTCTTTCACTCGGGAACAGAACACTATCTCTCATCTTCACGTCAGTTTGAATATGTCTTGTCAGAAACATATTCATGCGCTCCGTACAACCCAGATATTGGGTGAGCATTACAGAATTACCAATTTCTTCTCTTTCTCAAATTACTTCTCTAGGAAAAAAGATGAAATAATGATTCAGTACACTAGCTATAGGAAACTGGGCTTTGACTCAGAGTGTGATAGTCAATTCCAAGAAAACAAGAAGTCAAAGAAATAATTTGGCATCAAGAAGTAAAAAGACTATTTTCCCTGAGTAATTGTTTTACAACTAAATTATTTACATGTAATGAGGGCATTAAGAATTATTAAATATGTATTTTCTGCCTTGGCTCCTTTCTTTGTATTTCTCCCATTTATAAGAAGTGAAACCCAGTTAGATGCCCACCAGGCAGGTAGACACACAAATGGGTTTATTGACAAAGCTGCAACACTGCTCCCCTGCTCCCTTCCCTCTTATTTTATGGCCTCAGACAAAAGGGACAGAGCCTCTTCAGGAGTTAAGTGAGGGCACCATGGAATGAAAAAAAATATGTTCTCCAAAAATGAAATTCAGCTTATTATATGTTATTCACCTGCTTAGCTTCAGAGGGTGGACTTGTGATTTGTGCTTGTTCAAGAAGAAAATTGCTTGATAGCAGTGGCTGTGCTATCAGGATTCATAAGAGGAAGATGATTATCTGTTAATTTTGGAGTAAGGAGGCCTTTTACCACCAGGCAAAAAAGAAGCAAAAGCCATGCATTTCTCACAGACAAAAAAAGTTATTTGTTTTGATGGAATAATTACTATTTAGACCAGATCAGTTTGGACTTGTAAAATGACTAGTCTAGAGTTTGTAGATATCATTATCAGTCTGGATAATTCAGTAAAGAATATGTAGATGTCATGGTACTGATAAGAAATAGAATATATTTGTATCTATGTAGCATACATACCTGTGCATACATACACACATGCACACATATACTATTTAGGAAGAAAGCAGGCTTTGAAAAGTCAATATATTTTTTAAGACTTTTTTAAAAAGCAGTTTTAGATTCACAGCAAAACTGAGAGGAAAGTACAGAGATTTTCTATATTCTCTCCTCTCCCCACTCATGCATAGCCTCCCCTATTATCAACGTCTCCCACCAGAATGGTATATTTATCACAATTAAGAATCTGCCTTGACCCAGCATTATTACCCAGAGTCCACAGTTTACATTAAGTTTCAACTCCTGGTGTTATACATTCTATGGATTTGTAAAAATGTATAATGCCATGATTCCACCATTATAATATCATACAGAGTATTTTCACTGCCCTAAAAATTCTCTGTACTCCACTCTGTTCCCCCATCCTCTGGCAACTGACCTTTTTTACTGTCTCCATAGTTTTGTTTTTTCCAGAATGTCATATAGTTGGAATCATACAATATGTAGCATTTTTGGATTCAAAGCTAAACATGCTCTTACCATATGATGCAGCAATTGCGTTCCGTAGTACCCAAAGGGTTTGAAAACTTATGTCCACCCAAAAACCTGCACATGATGTTTAGAGAAGCTTTATTCATAATTGCCAAAATGTTGAAGCCATCAAGATCTCCTTCAGTAGGTGAATGGATAAATAAATTGTGGTACATCCAGACAATCGATTATTTAGTGCTAAAAAAATGAGCTATCAAGTGATGAAAAGACATGAAGGAAACTTACATGCCTGATACTTGTTTTTGATTCTGATTATTTTAAGTGGTTTTAATAATGGTTAATAAGAATTGATTTCTGTCTTTAGTCTGTCCCTGGTAAATAGAAGTTAGTTTTAATTTGGAAAAAAAATCATTATTTATTACTTATGACCATTAGTAGGATAGATTTTATTGTATCTGCTCTTAAAGTGCTTTAGAGCAGTGGTTATCAAACAGAAGCAATTTTAACCCCTCAGGGGACATTTGACAATATATGGGGACGTATTTAGTTATGACTAGGGATGGAAAGGAGATGCTTCTGGTGTTTACTGGTAGAGACCAACGATGCTGATAAATATTCTACAGTGTGCAGGACAGCCTCTTGAAACAAAGAATTATCTGGCTTAAAATGGCAATAATTCCGAGGTTGACAAACCCTGCAGGGAATGTTGAAGGAATGGGGTATTTGGTATGATGAAGAGAAGACAAAGGAGAGACCTGATAGCTTATTTCAAATTTCTGGAGGGGCTTTAAGGAGTAAGGAGGGTAAGAATGGCTTTGCCTATTCTTTGCCAGGCACTTGAAGCATCAGGTGGAAACTGTAGAGGCAGATATAGAGAAAAGCTTTCTAACAGATATCTAAAAGGCTAGAATGTGCTGCCTTGAGAACTGGTGAGTTTCCCATCCATAGGTGACTAAAACATAAACTGAACTGTCACTAGAAAGTGATGTCCAGTATCTAATTATTATGCAAAATTGGTTTATTGAAAACAATTTTATTCCAGATAATGTGCTGGAGGTTCAGGGTCCAGTATTGCAGAGGCTATTTAAATAAAATAACCTAAGCTACTACTTGCAAATGCAAAACTTGAAGTATTCCATTTTTACTAATTTTGGAGAAAGCTTGGCTCCATATATAGCTTTATAAATAAATATAGGTAGCATTTAAGAAAGATATATAGACTTATTTTAACAAACTCTTTACTTCTGTAAGGTTTTAAAAATAGAGGTAACAATTTCATATGTCTTGCCTTATATAATTTCCCAGATAGCAACCTCCAAATTTAACTGATCATATAACCAATCAATATAAAATTTTTAATCTTTACCCATTATTTGCATATATATGTAATTTAAAATGTATTTTCTCAAAAATGGAAATTTTCAAAGATGAGGAAAAGAAAATTTTTATATGGAATTGACCAAATGTCTCTAAATTAATGCTTCTCACCTATGAAAAGTAATGGGCCATTGTTTAACTTTTAAAATTAAAAAAATATATAATTTCTAATTATTATAATATCTGAATTAATAACTAGTAAAATAAATTTTTTAAAGTCCCACAAATAAAATACAAGCCCCAATTTTTTTATTTTTATTTTTAAAATTTTATTTATCTACTTATTTTTTTGGCAACACCGCACAGCTTGCAGGATCTTAATCAGGGGACCCCAGCCCTCGGCAGTGAAAGCATGGAATCCTAACCACTGGACCACCAGGGAATTCCCCAAGCCCCAATTTTTAAAATTAGATTTCACAGATATGTAATTACTCTCTCAAATTCCTATAAGAGTTTCCAAATTCTTACTCTGAATTTCTATGTTTATCTCATCGTGAATTTGTACTTGCAGACTATCTCTCATCTGCAAGCCACTCTGAGTGCATTTTTGAAAAGAACCATGAGAAGTTAATGTTGTTGCCCATGAAAAAACCGAGGCCAAAACTAAGAGAACTATTGATGAAAAGTCCCACAATCTTAGAGTGGTAACTTGAATTTTCAATCCAGCGTTTATATGTGATATCTTTAATAATTCAGAGCCCTTCCCATCTAAAAATAGGATGCTTGATTGGGAATTAGAAGTCTGAGCTTCCATTGCTAGTTTTTACCCAAATTATCACATGACAGAAAGCAATTCACTTTTCCCTTCTGTATCTTGTTTTCTCGTCTGCCAAATGGGCATAAAAGCATCCTACATCTTTCCCTTATGGTATCTCTAATACCTAGAGATACCATAGCCTGAGAGGGTGAAAGTAACTCTGGTGGCTAAGTAAGAGCAAGGGTGTAGTTTAGATGTGGGAATAATCTCTATTCTTCTGTGCTTCCTTCTAGTCAAATCATGTTTAAATATCTGGTGGAGGAGAAGCTATGGAACAAATCTGTCTCTTCTCATTTCTTTGGGATGTAATGTACTTTTACTTAACGTTCTGTTCCCAAGAAGCTTGTTTATAAAATAGAGGTGATAATAATAGTACCTGCTTCATAGGATTGTTGTTAAGGAATAAATTAGATAGTTCAGTTAGGCACTTAGAAGTGCACGGCACACAATTTATTGAGAAGGGCTCAATAAATGACAAGTATTATTATTCCTAATACTGTCCATTTTTACAGAAGTGCCTGATTATTCAGGATACTATAGCACTTCATACTAAGTGATGCCATCACTTGGTAAAGATAGACTGGATGGGAACTAGAGGGATGTTAAGCTTGACCTTCTTTTTTGGTGCCACCAACAAAAGGCTCATAGAATTTTCACTCTCGTTCTACTTCCTGGTATAGAGGACCTCATCTTTCAGAAGAACACAGAGCAATAGCCTATAATTAACTACTGCATACTTGTTGAGCTTTTGCTTCACAGCTTCCATGGGTCAAGGACTATATTTAAGGACCTGGGTTAAAAAGCCTCCTGTTAAGTCCGTAGTTGTGTGAGAGGAAAAATTTAAGAAAAATGGTACCATCAAAAAACTTCATGTTGGGGCTTCCCTGGTGGCACAGTTGTTGAGAATCTGCCTGCCAATGCAGGGGACATGGGTTCAAGCACTGGTCCGGGAAGATCCCACATGCCGCAGAGCAACTAGGCCCGTGAGCCACAATTACTGCGCCTGCGCGTCTGGAGCCTGTGCTCCGCAACAAGAGAGGCCACGATAGTGAGAGACCCGTGCACTGTGATGAAGAGTGACCCCCGCTTGCCGCAACTAGAGAAAGCCCTCGCACAGAAACGAAGACCCAACACAGCCATAAATAAATAAATAAATAAATAAACCCAAAGTTTAAAAAACAAAAAACAAAAAAAAACACAACTTCATGCCTTCCACCAACTCTGGAGGCAAACAGGTGTTTACTTGTTGGAAAAAACAACTGTAAATTCTAAAGTATGCGTCTGACGGAGAACCAAGTTTGGATAGCAGTATTGGGAATATTATCCTCCCCAAATAGATCTTCTTTGTTATGAAACATGGGCATTTAATAACAACATACACAAAATGTTAAGACTTAGAATTACATTTGCCAAAATCTTTTCTTAATTTAATTCACTAAAATAATATTCTTTAGAAATAAAGGTAATAGTCTTCTATCATTCTGATGGATCAGGTCCTGCTGTTTCTCACACAGGTCTGTGGGATTTCTGTCCTGACCCAGAATTATTTTTGGGACCACCTTGAAATCTAAGTGTCTGTGTGTGAGCTTCATGTAATCCCTCCAGTGAGGAAGTTCTAAGTCTCAAAGGGGGTCTTTTTGCCATGCATGGTATTTATAAGAAAACAGTTCCTGGTATTGGTAGGTGGTGGCTGGAAAAGGAATATTTAGAGCAGGTGTCAGCTAACTTTCTGTAAAGGGTCATATGTTAAATATTTTAGGCTGTGTGGGCCAGACAGTCTCTGTCACAACCACTCAACTTTGCCATTGTCATGCAAAAGCAACTGTAGAAGAAACATAAAAGAATGAGAATGGCTGTATTCCAAGAGAAGCTAATTTCCAAAAGAGTTAGTGGAGCTGGCTTTGACCCACCAGCCATAGTTTGCTGACCCCTCATTTAAAGGAATGGTTGCTGGTTCAGAGGCCACCAGCTGGCAGCCACCATCCAAATTCAGCTAAAAGATTTTTTTGACTCCATAGCATTTGTCTGCATGATATTTTTCCCATTAGCTGCCAATATTTAAGCATCAGGAGATTTTTACATACAGATTTGGAATCTGACCTCTGAAAAACAAAGTGTTTTTTTGGTAACACTCATCTCTCTTCCTCTCTGGCCCCAGTAAATGCTCCCCCTTCAGAACAGGCCTTTGTTTGCTGGTTTACTCACTTTTCCCTGGTGCTTTCCAGAAATTCAGGCTCACTTCCCTCATTTACATAACCTGTCTTGCTCTTGTGCTGCTCCTGGAAGAACTTGATTCCGTGAACACTTTAGAGTAGGTCCTATCTCTCTTTCTCCTTTTTTCTGGGTTCCTGAAAGCTATCTCATTTTGGTTCACTGAGGCTGAGGGCTGGGGGTACATTAGAGACTGATATATGGCTGTACAACACGATCAGTGTCTCTGAGAGAGCAGAGGAGCAGAGCTTAGGAAGCAGTGAAACTTCAGCTTATTTCCTATGTCCATCCTAAAAGAGTATCTCAGGTCTCAAGTCTCTCCTTTCCCCTCTTTCTTACCCCCATGCAATGGCCCAGAAAGAGGGATGTGTCCCTATTCATGCCCTGCAGTGTTTTACATATGGTTGCTGTGTGAGTGTTCAGTCTCCTGTCCATCTAAAGAATCCCATTTATTGTACTATAATTTTTCCATACAAGTAGCTTATTTACTTATTGCGTCAACAATGCTCAGATCTGCACTGGAGGTAGGATTGTTAATTACATCATTTAATTAATTTCGTTTTTTTCATTTCTCACTTACTATGTACCAGGCACTCTGCCTGGATTGAAATTGTAGTCAGAGTGTCTGTCATGGAGGGGGAAGCAGGTAATCATGAAACTTCCAAATGGAGAATCTTATTTTACAGAGGTCTTTGAATGTATGAGTAAGCACATACATGAATTAATGAGAACTGTGGAAAACACAATTATTTATCAAAAAAAAATTTAAAGGTGGATTTATTTAGTCCAGGAAACAAAGTTTTGGGATAAATGGGAAATTCTGTGGTTTGACAGATGAAATCAGCACGGCAGTGCTTTGTTTAACATTTGCAAAACTAGTCTGTGCTTGAGAATACATAGTGAGACTTCAATATCTTTTAAAGACTTACACAGGATTACAGAATAGCTGGGTGCCAAGCAGATAAAAATAGACTGAAAGAATAACTTACAGGGATGTATAAGGCAAGAAATGAACTTCATCACCGGTCAATGCAAAGTAGCTACCTGAAGGAAAAATAATACAAACTATTATGAGATAATGTTCACTGAGCTGTCAGTAATGAAGTATAAAAAGAGTCATTGAGGAATGTTCATTAAATGACATTAGACCATTATGTTGTTGCAAATAAAATACCACTAGAGTATTGGGGAGCACCAAGAAATATATAGAAAACCAAATATTTGTTAAAATTTTTTCTAATTTTTAATCAGGCTCACTTAAGTTGGAATTCTGAATGAGCTTGTGGTTAATACATTTCAGTCAAGATTTGTGATACTGCTTTGTAATTAGCACCTATGATAATCCAGACATTTAGCAGATGCTCAATAAAAGCAGTTGAATAAGTTCCTGACACATGGTTCCTGACATACGGTAGGTGTGCATTAGAGAGCCTTTGAATAAGTGAATATGGGCAGGATGAAACTGAAAATCATTAGGGAAGAGTAAGAACAAAAATAGAGACAATACTAGTTCCTTAAAAATAATAATAAAAAATGACTTAAGGTAGTTAGGCTAAAAGGAATATGATTAAAATATGTGAAACCCTGGTGCATGTGGATCAGAAAACACCCTTTGTCCAGTCCATTGCAATGAAAGGAAAGGGGGAGAGGAATGGAAATCTGGGAAACTGCTGAAGGAAAGATATTTTGATACCATATACTAAACACGAAACTCATTGTTCTGTGATAATCTACATACTTGCAAAGACAGGAAGTTTTAAACAAAACAAACAGAAGACCAGATACGTGAATGATGCCTGAAAATGCTTTACTCTTTTTTTGCTTAGTATTTTATAATCGTGTATGTTTGTATTTTCCCAAGGTCTTAAAATACAAAAGGAATGTGTATGTAGATTCGATTCTTATTTTCATCCACTGACAACATAGTTTCTGTGAAATCCCCTAGGTATCTTTTATCAGCATCTATGTTTTTGGAAAGTAGATAACATCATTCTTCTTTTCAACCCAACTACAATCATCACTCCTTACCAGGAAGGAAAAAATAATACCTTTACTCTTGCATTGACCTTTCCAAGAACTATCCTTCCGATAATACCATGCAGGGTTTCTCTGAACCTCTCTGTTCCATTTGCATTCCTAACAATTTGAGATTCTATTTAATGGCTGGATTTTATTCACCCTGGAGCCTGGAACCAAGACCTCCAGCTTGACAGCCGCGTTAAACATCTTGCGAATGGGAATAATGAATGAAAAGGTCAGACAGTCCATTTAAGTAATAACATTTTTCAGATTTCAAGGTGCCATATTATTGTGACAGAATCCATATGTGTTTCAGGAGAGCAAGAATGAAAGCAAGGTTTTAACCTTTAGTTTTAATAAATATTTTCCAATAAAAAATTGAAACATTTTGGTACTTTAAATGTTGTTTTTAGTTCATTTCAATGAACGACAACCAAAAAAAAAAAAAAAAAAAAAATCAGCCAGGGCATTTTCTAGTTTCACAGAATTGGATAAAAGCAGTTTAAACATACATCAGCCAACATATGTTCAATCACTACCTATTATTTAGAGCATTGGGTTTGAGTTTTCTTTTAATGGTGTTTTATCTGAGTTTCATGACTGTAATTTGCAAAGCCAGTTAAGCTTT
Organism: Balaenoptera acutorostrata; assembly: GCF_949987535.1. NCBI lineage: Eukaryota > Metazoa > Chordata > Mammalia > Artiodactyla > Balaenopteridae > Balaenoptera > Balaenoptera acutorostrata. The sequence continues at coordinate 20,248,214 of NC_080075.1, read as the reverse complement.
GGGAGTTTAAAATTTGATTTTAATATTTTTTTGTGTTTGTGTGGTATTATTCATGTTGAATTCAGTTCTATTCTTTTTCCAGCTCCTAATTGCACCCTCCAACTTTGTAAAGATGCATTTGTTCCTAAGTGCAATCAACAGGCATATTAGAAATCAGCTGTACATAGTTAAGCTCTTCTAAATGGAAAGTCTATCACATTTGTGTTAGAAACAGAATGTTCATACTGGAATTCAATTGTAGCTGATAGACACATATTGATTGCTTAGGACATGCTAAGTGCTGCACTAGACATTGTGGAGAAGACAGCGATAAATAAAATACCATCCACCCCTAGGAGTTCAGGGTCCAGAAGGCAGTATCATGTAATGACTAATGTTTAAACTCTGCAATTAGGACTTATGTTCAAATCTTGTTTTGTTTTACTACCTACAAGCCCTGTGATTTCTCTACAATATAGTGTTCTTCTTTAGTAAATGGGAACAATAATAGCCAAGGAAACACATTTATTATATAGTATATTTCTGATTATAAAAGTAATACATGTTCATTATTAAAAATTCAATTATGACAGAAATAAATAAAATAAAATAAGAGAAGATTCACTGCTATCTTATCTCCAATCCTGAAATAACCACTATGAAGAGTTTGGTGTATATATTCCAAGAAAGTTTTCCAATGTATATACTTACATAGTATTAATTTTTGTGTAAATTTTATTTTTCTTATCCATACTATTTAGGAATTTGCTTGGTTTTTTAAATAAACTTTTAATTTGGGGGATGATTTTAGATTTATGTAAAAGTTTCAAAAATAGATTCCTATTTACCCATTGTCCAGTTTCCTCTGCTATTAACACCAAATATAATCTGCACATTTACCCAAAGAAGTTAACATTAGTACATTACTCTTAAATAAATGCCTGTCTTTATTGGGATTTCCCCAGTTCTTCCACCAATGTCTTTCTTCTGATCCAGGATCCGATGTGGGATCTCACATTGCATTCAGTGCTGGTTTTGCGTTGTCTAACAAAGTGTTCTGGACATCTTTTCATATCTGTACATACAGTTCTGCCATATTGTTTTCAAGAAGTGCATATTTTTAATCAATTTAGTCCACATAGTATAATTTATATAACCCTCCATTGAGTGTTGATATTTTTTCATATGAATCTTAAATGGAACTAACGTGTCAGGGCTTTCCATGTATTCCGTGATTTAATCTTCACCACAACCTGTAACTTTAGGATGCCAAACCAAGGCTTTTTCATCTATCCTACAGTGGTTCCCTGTATAATAAATGCCACTTTGTTATTGTTTATGTATTTTTCTTGTGACAATTGATCTCTTCAGATTTTAGTTGTGCTAATTTTCATTCCATAGAAATTTTTACTTTCTGAATGATCACATTTGTAGATCTTTTCATTTGTGATGACTTTCATTGCTTTAAAGAGGAGAAAATTATTGGAATAACCCAGTTTTAATGGCTAATACAAGTATTCACAATCCATGCCTTATTTGTGGTTTTCCAGTTGTTGAGTAAAACTAGCAGAGATCCTGAACTGGCCAGTGAATTAGTTCTGAGACAGTAGTCAAAAAATGAGCCATCAGTGATGGCTTTACTCCTTATGGATTTACCAGCACAGGATTATAAATAAAATTATTATATTATTTATATTATATAAATATTATATTTATATTTTTATATTATAAATAAAATAGGCTCTGTTCCCCAAAGCCTATTTTATACCATATATCCATAAATTAACAAAAAGTGATAATGGGTTCTTTTGTTTATTTGTCTTATATGTTTTTGTTTTTGTTTTTGTTTTTTTTGTTTGTTTTTTTTTTTCCATCTGACCTGGTAATAAGGTCTATGTGTGGTTAACACCTGTATGCAGGTAGGGAAGATTCCCTGTGTCCCTCAGTTTACTATAATCTGCGCAGTCTTTCAGGAGTCAGTTTATGACAGGTACTGTCAATATGATGAGATAGATGAAAACCAAAGAGAAAAGAAAATGTACCTGCATTAGCTGTGACTATGTGTCTAATGTCCACTGTGAAGTCAAGAGTAGGCAAGGGGTTAAAATCAGCCCTGTTTCCCACTTGGACAAACACAACTGGGCAGGATCCTGAGGGAGCCACCTCTGAGTTCAGTTTAATGTCATTCAGCTTCCATTCTTATGCAGTTTCTTCCCTGCTCAATATCAGTTTATAAAAGCATGTTACATGTCCACTGACCCCAGATAACTAAATAAATCTCAGTTTGTAGTCATAGAATGAAGTCCCAGTTTGTATCTGTACAAATGCCTACAGAAGATGGATACAAAGAATTAGAAATAAATCAACTGTTAAATGCAGGTCTCTTAGTGGAATAAAACTAGGAAGGCGCAGTTCAGTTCACATACCCTTCGCCCCCTCTACCAACCATTGTGGTACATTATTTATTCTCTTTACCGGATGCATGTTTTGGTTTTGGTTTTCTTTGGGGGATGTTTATGCAGAGTTGGTTATAGGGTTTGGTGTCTCGGACCCCAGAAAACAGCATGTACCTTTGTGATATGTATCTGATAGTTTTATGCTAGTCAGAGCTCCCATTTGGATGAGGTGGCAACATCCAGCAAGTTATAAGTCCCTGAAATGGATATTTCTGCAATTCTTTTCCATACATTTCCCACAGAAATCTTTTAAATCATGTTCACAATGAGACTTAAAATTACTGCTTTCTCAAAAAAAAAAAAAGGAATATAATCCAAGGGGTTTATAAGCAAAATTACTGCTTTCTCAAAAAAAAAAAGGGGGGGGGAATATAATCCAAGGGGTTTATAAGCTGCATTTGATAGAAATCTTTGGAGAGAAAATAAAAATCAGTTCATTTTAACGATTGGCAATCAAAAAAGATAAATCATCATTAAATGCTAAGGAGATCTGGTGTATTGAGTTTTGGGGGGAAAAAACCCACATAAACCACCTTATAGATGAAGAGCTGACCAATGTATTCTAGTTCTCTCTTTTTCAGTCCATTATCCTGAACATATTAGCCCCAGGTTGCTGGAACTCAAAATAATGGCATGGTGATTGTGAAGGGACCATGTTATATAAGGATGTTCTGATATTTAAATGAATACTTCACTTCTTGTTTCTGAAAGTGAATGTTGGTAGGTTGGTTTTGAGTGTGTTTTGAATATTTTAATAGAACTGGATTCTATGGAGGAGGAAATAAAAGTATCTCTCTGGCAGGTGCCACAGTTCCACTCCTTGGTTGTAAACCTTCCTAGCAGCATCAGTTCAAAATGTATTCCCATTGAAATAAATTTTATTTTAATCTTCTAACATGCTGATTGTGAAAAGACAGTGTAGGAATTCAACCTAAGGTCTCAGCCTGGCAGGGAGAGAGATGTAGCCTGTGTTTCATGTTAAAAAATAAAAAAGATGATCTGTTTTGGAAGACAAATTAGTACTAATTGAGTATAGAGTATAAGTGGAGACCAAATGTGAGGTTACCCAGGTCCTGATGTCTTTTGAGAAGTGACTCATAACTCATTTCAAGTGACAAGGAACAGGTCCGGGTAGCCTGGAGAGGGAATGTGAGTGAGGACTGGGTTAAAGTTAACCTTTTTGATATCTATGAAAAATTGCAGCACAAAATAATCATGTGAAGAACAGGGCATAAAATGCTCTCTTAAGTAAACCAACGGTTTTCAGGCCCTTGTGCAGTCACCGTTTCTGGAGATATAAATTAGAATGTCAATTATAAATCGTTATTATCTTTCCATCAAATCAGACCAGGAAGGAATTGTGTAAGTTATTTGAAAGTAATTAAATTCCTAATCTAAAACTTTACATATGGGGTTGGCAAAGGTTTTCTAGAAAACTTCAGAGAGGAAATATTTTAGGTTTGTCAGGCCATACAGTCTCTGCCATTTTAGTGCAAAAACTGCCACAGACAATATGTAAAGAGTGTGACTGTCTTCAATATAATTTTATCTGTGGATATTGACATTTGTATTTCATATAATTTTCATTTGTCACAAAATGTTCTTATTTTTATTTTTTTTCAATTGTTTAAAAATGTGAAACAGCTCTTAGTTTGCTGGACCACAGAAACAGACTGCAGTTAGGATTTGTCTAGCAGGCTGAGTTTGCTGACTGTTGTTTTAGATAATTCAGGGTATTCGTGAGCTCAAGCTGTTTTCTGTATTGGTGTAAAGATTCACCTATAGGTCCTTTCTTTTAATGTATGATTTCTAAGGAAAAAGTGTGTGATTTTCTTTTAAGGGGCAGCATGTTATCTTCCAAAAGATAATTGGCCATCAACAATTCTTTCTTTCCTTGACACCAACCTGATTTTTCAGGGGAGTAAGTGCTATTTCTTTGTGCTATCTTTTCTGAAATTCCAATACTAGAAATAGGTTTATGTGGTTTCATGTTAAAATGCAAATACCATCTTTTCCAATGAACTATACCACTGAAGGTAGAGTAGAAAAAATGTATACCCTGAGAGTATAGGGGCATAGCCTTAAGCTGGCAGCTGAGAGATAAATTGTCTCTGAAATCCAGCATTTCATCTTAAAATATTATGTTATTTTTGTGTTCTATTTCACCATATGTCTATGTTCATTTTAATGTACACAAACTGTTAAATTATTGACCAGTTTACTTCTTCTCTTTACAACCTTTGACTAAGTGTGCAGTGCTCCTGTGACCCTCATTCCATGAGCATACCCCAGAGGGCTGGACACACCTCAGGTTGGGAAATGCAGCACTGAGTCAAACTGGTTGTCCATCATTCCGCATGTGACGGACCTCTGAGCACACTCCTAATGGTGAAAGAAGTGCATGTGAGAATCCTGCTGGTATTGTATAGTGACCAGAATGGTCCCCATTCCCTGATTTATGTGGCTTCTACCTGCAGATCTAACTCCAGCCCAAGGTGGTAGGAGGGCACGATCACTGTCTTTGAAGACAGACAAACAGGGCTTTAAATTCTGACTGTTCCATGTATCATCAAGCTAGTTACTGAATTAAGTTTCCTTGTTTTAAACATGAGGGCAGATTACTTGTGGTTCTTTGGTTACAAGCAGAGACATTGAGTAATATGATCCAAAATGGATATATCAGAAAACATATGGAAGGCATACAGAAACAAAGGAAACATTAAAATACCTGGTTGAGGGAAGACAGAAACCAGGGAAACACACAGGCCATCAGCTTTCCAGGGCCACCAATCTCAATTTGCCTGGAAGAGTGCTGATTTATACCAGCTGTACTGGCATAGTTATTCAAAGCTCCTTTTTTCACTCTAGAATGTGTCTTTGTTTACAAATTACATTGCCACCTTAAAGGACTCAACAGTTTACTATCACTTCTGACTGACAGGTGGTCCTGTGCTTCCTCACGTTTTGAAATCTGGTTTTGTTCACTATGTCCAAGGCTGAGCCTTGTACTCCGGTATCAATTCTAGATTGTTCCAGAACCACCTCGTGCGTTCTTGTTGAACCATCCACCGGGAGTGAGAAGGAGAGGTGGAGAAGTGGGCAAACCTGATGATATCAGGTCTCAGGTCTTTATGCTCTGTCCCTGGAGATGGCTTCCTTAAACACGATTCTCTTTAAAACCTTTGTGACTCCTCAGTTACTTAGAGGGAAAATAAAACTTAGCTCAACATACAAAGTCCGGGATGCTCTAGCTCCTGTCTTTTTATCTTTCATTATCTTTCCTCACATCCCCATACACACCCTAGCCTGTAGATTCAACGTAATATCCAGCTACTTGCAGTCCCTCTGCTGTGTCATGCTCTCACCCTTTTGTGTCTGGGTGCATCTGTTTCCTCTGCCTGAAGTACTTTGCTGCACCAGAATTGCACTGATTTGTCTTTCCAGAATCACAGCAGAGGTTGGCTTCATTTTGCTCCCATAATTCCTTAGGTGCACTTTAATCCTAAAATGTAGGGCCCTGCGTTTCATTTGGTAGTTTTCTTTCCTTTCTCCCTCTCTAGGTTATTGGCTTCTTGGAGACAGAGGCCATAATTTTTACCTCTTCAAACAGTGGAATAGTCCATAAGTTGGATGAAAGTTGGATGAATGAAAGAATAAGTAGTCTCCATGAGAAAGGAACGTTATTTCTGGGAGGAAAAACATGACATGCAGATGATGGTGTACAGATTTTAGGAAGACACAGAAATCTATGTAGAAGGCATTCTAACTTTATTTAAACCTATATGGGGCTAAATCAGCATAAGTCTTTGTGTTCCAACAGCTGTTCATTCCAGCATGGTAAGAAGGAAGCAGGATTCTCTAGGGCTACCAAAGAAGGTTCTTACCTTGTTGTAAGGATGTGACCTTATTGGAAATAGGGTTGTTGTAGATGTAATTAGTTACATGAGGTCATGCTGGAGTAAGGTGGGCCCCTAATCCAATATGACTGTTGTCCCTGTAAGAAGATGGCCATGTGAAGACAGAGATGCAGAGGGAGAAGGCCACGTGAAGATGAAGGCAGAGATTAGGGTAATGCAGCAGCAAGCCAAGGAACACCAAAGATTGTGGGAAAACCACTAAAAACACAGAAGTATGATTACCCCAAAGGAGAGCATGACCCTGCCAACACCTTGATATCAGACTTCTAGCCTCCAGAATTGTGAGACAATAAATTTCAGTTGTTTTAAGCCATCCAGTTTGTGATGCACTGTTACAGCCACACTGAGAAACTAATACAGGGACATAAGCCTCTGTGCCATGGGCTGGCTCTGTGCAGTACTAAATGTGAAGAGCCCAGTGTGATGTGTTAAACACGTATACCAGGAAGACATAAGGCACTTAATAAATATCAGTCCCCCTCACCATCTGTTTTAATCTGAGTACCTGTAATTCATAAATGAAATGACTACAGTACCATATAGTAACACAAGGAGCATGAATTGGAATCACACGTGAGTTTAAATCACAGTTCCACCACTAGCTAGTTTTTCTCTCTGAGCTTTAGTCTTCACACATGTAGAATGTGGATGATAAAACAATCTTTCTGTTCAGAGTAAAGATGAGAAACCATGGCTGCACATCACTTGTTACATGGTAGGCACCCAATACTTAGTGACTCATAATTTTGTTTGTCTTGTGTGATTCTTCCTATTATATTCGTTTTTCATGACTTGCATTACTGCTAGAGAGTTTTTTTATATTTGCTCAAACAGTTGAATTCATACTAATTGCATATAAATGATAAAGGGAAATCTGACTTCCTTTAAAAATCTCTTTATATCCTAGACATTTTGAGACTTGAAAAATTAGTGCTTTCCAGTTCTATTTTTGAATTGTTACTAATTTTAGAGGACTATTAATCCCCCATGTTTATGACTCACCAATTCATCATCAACATGATGCCTTTTAAAGCAATATGTGACTCAGGAGAAGCATGAACTGAGCTCCTTAGAGCATTTGGAGGTGGCAATAGTTGTGTTGGGGATGGAGGAGGGCTGCTTAGGTTTAATTTTCCTTTGAAAAGTGGAAGCTGAAAAGTTTTGCTGAAGATAAAGATATTTGAGCACATGTTTGGAGTTTGATTCATTAATTTTCAGTGGATTTTAAACTTAGTTTTTCAAGCTCTCTTTGTTTTAGTCTCACACAATCTGCCAGCATTGATGCCAAACAACACTGCCACTGCCTTAACTGTTTTTGATTTAGCTTTTCTCTCTACCTTCCAAAATTATCTAGACAGTCAATGCTGTATATGTATCAATAAGAGACAGTGGAAATCATGAGAACTTTACCAAAGTACAGATGAATCCAGGGCAAAAGCCTCTGAACCAGTGACAGGAGTTATAAAAAGGATTATTTTTAAAATATAATTTAAAAAATTCCTGATTGTGGCCATGTAGAGTAAAAGCAGCCCTATTTACCTCAGTCTTAAGTGAATATATCCACTTAAGTATGTAAAGATGATCCCAAGTCATCGAGAAAATGATACATTATATTGACCCTGTATACGAAGGAAGGAAAATGTGTAAAGCAGTTTAGGGGTTATTTTAATAATGTGCTATTTTCCTTTTTAAATGTGAACATCAAAAGCAGTTGATTTTAATTATCAGAAACAGTTATTGAAATGAAATCCATATTCCCCATACCCCACTCTTGTATAAATAATGCACCTAGGAATTAAGGAAAATCCACATGAAAGTCATTTCTTACCTTCTTTCCATCACCTTAGTCCCTTCTAAGGCAGACATGGGCTAACTCTTGATCCATGGCCTTGAATAGCATCTTGTAGCACTTGGCCAGCCTAAAGAATGGGGGCTAAGTGGCAAGCTCCGGAGGCAGTTTCTCTCATTAAGCACTTAAAGAATGGGGTTAGATGGCAGAAGGTCACAGGGAATGGCTCACCACTGAACTACTGTGGATAGAGAGGGCAGTGTGAAGACAATCTATGGGGAGGATGTGGCTACGTATATGCACCCACTTGGGTATTGTTTTGTGCACATATGTACATATGCAGGGCTGGGGACTAGGGAGCGTGACTTTTTCATTCAACACATGCTTATTGAACCGCTAAACTGTGTGAGCACAAGGGAGTTCAAGACAGTAAGGAAATTCTCCTTTGACACTGATTTTCTGAAATACCAGAGGCCATATTTCTGAGTGACTAATGCAAGGGAGAGAAATCTACCTGTGCCTGTGCTAGAAAAACAAGAAGTTAGTTCCTTTCTTAGCTCCAGAAATCTCAAAGAGAATCTTTCACATGATCACAATCAAATTCCCCCTTTCTTAATCTCTATACCAAACACTGTGGTTATGGAAATGGCAATAGATCACACAAAATTCCCCATGGCAGGAGATGAGCATTCTTTTTACTTCAAGTAGCTGAAACTGCTAATTGTAGCTAGAATTCTGAGATGCTACCCAAGACTCCGTCTTCTGGTATATATACCCTGAATAATGCTCTCCCATTGAGTGTGGACAGGACTTATGAATATCGGGGTATAGTCACTTCCTTGATTATGTTATGTTTTATTATATTAAACTCCATCTTAGCAGACTGAGAGAGAGAAAATGAGATACTCTTGCTGGTCTTGAAGGAGCAAACTGCCACATGTGGAGAAGTCCATAGGACAGGGAACAGTGAGAAGACTCTAATAGCAAAGAATAGCTCCTGATTGACAGCTAGCAGGAAAATGGGAACCTTGGTCTTACAAGTGCAAGGAACAGAATTCTGCCAACAACCAGTGAACTTGGAAGAGGTCTCAGATGGAATCAGACCCCAATAGACACTTTAATTCCAGTCTGGTGAAACCCTGAGCAGAGAGACCACCTCCTCTGTGCTGAAATCCTAACCCACAGAAACTGTGAGATAATAAATGTGTGTTGTTTTAAGCCACTATGTCTGTGGTTATTGTTATGCATCAGTAGAAAAGTAACACAATTTTGATTTCCAGATACGGGGTACCCAGTTTCTGAGTAAATTGATAAGCAAGAAAAATACTCTTCATGCAACCACATCACCAAGTTATCTTTGTTCAAGTAATTCACAAAATATGCCTCCTCTTCCCATTAGCATAGACATTCACAAAACCATCACAGCCTTTATAATTTGGACACTGCTATGCTTTAAGATCAGTCTACCTGAGTTTTGCTGACTTAGCAGAGCAATCATTTTGTATAATGACTTGTGACTGACTAAGTACCCATTGTTCCACACTTTTGTTATATGTCCTTATAAATGATCTTCTTAGGGGAAATTACAATCTCATATTTGTTCCCCCACTAAAAATATATCTTGATCTTGAAGCTTCCTTTTTTCATGCTGCTCCCACCTTTCTCCCAAATGTGTATTCTCAAGGGCCCTTTCAGCATATCGCTAATTGGGAATGAATATATGAAGATGCTTTTTTTACATGCGTGGGGAGAAGAGAAGACCATCTAGTCAAAATGTCATATTGATTTCCCATCTGGAAAGAAGTGGCTCTTACTCAGACAAATGGACATGAACAACCCATGCCTCATCTCTCTCTTAATTGGGAAAATGTTTTCACTGATGTCTCGATACATTTGAATTAATGTTTTCCACAGCATTCCAAATATGTCTGATATGTTTGTGGGTGTGAATTTTAGTATGTGACACTTTTCTTGCTAAATAGCAAGGGTTTTGTGTGTGTCTATGTGTGTGTGTGTGTGTGTGTGTGTGTGTGTGTGTGTGTGTGTGATTTGGTTTCTGACTCATAGTTACAGCTCTGTGTGGTATGTAAATTCAGAACTTAAAAGAACAGCGTCCCCGTCTTTCAGGCTAGTCAATTTGCATTCAGACAAAAGCCAAATGCTCTTAAAATAAAGGTGTCCATCAAGCATTAAGTTATGTGATTTCTCAATTGCCCGTTCTTTAGATTGAGACACATCTATGTGGGGACATTTTTCAAGAGTGCTGGGAGGGACCGTCTCCATAATATTCACCAACCCTGTCAGTATCCCTAATTATGTAATGATTCCTCTGGCCCCTGTAAAAATGAAACTAAGCCTGGGAAAGGTGTAACCCAGTGTAAACTCAGTTTGAGAAACTGTAAACCAAGTCGTCATATTTTATACCTCTCAGGGCATAGTTCTCACATTGTTCTATGTGAATAGTCCCCCCTGGTGCTATGCAACATCCACGCTGCAATGAACTTAATGGATGGATTTTCAAGATCTTGCAATTGGGGCTTCCCTGGTGGCACAGAGGTTAAGGATCCGCCTGCCAATGCAGGGGACACAGGTCCGATCCCTGGTCTGGGAAGATCCCACATGCCATGGAGCAACGAAGCCCATGTGCCACAACTACTGAGCCTGTGCTCTAGAGCCTGTGAGACACAACTACTGAGCCCACGTGCCACAACTACTGAAGCCTGCGCGCCTAGAGCCAGTGCTCTGCAACAAGAGAAGCCGCCGCAATGAGAAGCCCGCACACCGCAACGAAGACCCAACACAGCCAAAAATAAACAAATAAATAAGTTAATTTTAAAAAAAAAAGATCTTACAATTGTTTTTTTAAGTAGCTTGTGCATTACTCAAAAAAGAAAAATTGTGTGATTCAGTGGAGCTCTGTCAATTTTATGTTTTCTTGGGAATGAGTTTATTAGCTCCTCTCTTGAAAAAATGTTTGATCAGAAAGAGGGCAAAGATCTAAATGACAGAGAATATCTGGGAGTGGACTCCAGGAGAAGGTACAGGAAAGAGAGAAAAGTTTACTTTCTTCACTTTTTGTTGAGAACTCTCCCTCCTACTACTTCATTCAACATCTCTCCACCATAGTCCATCCATCCTTCCTTCCATACTTCCATTATCCATTCACCATCATCCATCCATCCACCAATTCACCCACCCACTCATCCATTCACCCCTTCATCTATCTATCCATCGTTCCAACAAATGCTGGTTAAGTGCCTGTCGTTTGTGTTAAACATTATGGGTGATCCAATAGCCAATGTGAATTTCTTTACATAACACCTCAAAGGTGCAGAAGGAAGGAGAACAATTAAAACTTGACCATTATCTGTCCTTAAGAAATTGGAGAGTTATGTGCAGCTGAATACACTCAAACCTTTGAAAATAGCTTTTGCAATTGTGTCCCCTGTTCTTTCCTCATAGCATACCCAAAGGGTCCAAGACTCAGCCGTGATGGGTACAAGTACACAGGCTATACTTTCAAGGTATGCAGTGTGGCCCTCAGACTTCAGAAACTTTGTCTCACAGTATAGATTTTTGTTTGTTTTTTATCTTCATAAGGCATTTTCCATTAAAACTTAAAGCTTATTCTCTAATCCTGGAGGCTCATTTTCTAAGAAGTTTAGGTATTTTTTCTTAGTTATTTATTTATAGTTAAAAGGAGTGAATGTCTATATTCTTAGTCAGATTCACTTTGATTCCTTCTTTACAAGATGAATTCAAATGTAATGAATCTCTTAAGCCAGACAGAGATTCTTGTTAAATATCACATCCTCTATCTCAGTTTAGTCTTCTACTTAATGGAAAACTGAATAGGTCCAAAGATTGCAATTTCTGCTTTATTTGGAGTAACGCCGATACAAGGATCAATTACATCTTGATTATTATATCCCTTACACACTTGATTGCTTAGGCCAGCATCAGTCCCATTATTTGAAGCAATCAGAATGCTTTCACCATCTCAGAAAGAGAATAACTTGGTTCTGCACAATCAAAAATAGGTCATTGTAACTCTTCCTTTTTGAAAGATAGAGCTATAGTCTTTTGACCAGATAACTGCAATGAGAAAAGCTGACATTGTATTATTAATCAGTCCCCTAGACATTTGGTATAGAATTAAGTGTGGCACGTTGAGAGACATGGTTAGAGAGCTGCTTTAGTTCTGTACTAGCTCAAGAACATAAACAATATGAACTGGGGCTAGAAGCTCCCTAAAGTATTGATGGATGAGAAATTCATTAAACAAGGTAAAATGGAGAGAAAACTGCAATATCACTCATTTAAAATGCTCTCATAAAGTTGTATGTTGGTGTCTCCAAGAAGCAGCCCTAAGTCAAGGAGTTGCATGTAAGGGATATATTATGAAAGGGTTTTCAAAAGGAACCCCCAAGGGAGTAGGAGAAACAAAAGAGGAAACTGGAGTAGATCAAGCAAAGGTGCAATTTTACCCAAACACAGCCTGACCCTGAAAGCATAAGTTATACCAGACCATCCTCAGAGGGTTGCAGATTCCAAGCATGCAGAAGATGGGTAATGAACACATCAAGCTTGGAGAGGAATCTGCAGCAATTTGGATGGAGTACCACCAGTGTCCCCTGCACTCAAATGCTCATGTCAAGACTGGAGAGCTTTGTTAGAGGTTGGTTTCTGTGAAATTGTCCAAGTTTTTCATAACTCATTCTTTATGGGACCCTTAAGAATAGTACTACAAAGGAAAACATGACTGTGGAGTCAGAGACCCTAGGCTTGAATCCTAACCCTGTTATTTACTAGTAAGGAGGAAATGCCTGGCCTAGAATAAATTGCTCTATCCCAAAATACACACATGTACAAATGAGCAGTGCCCCTTCATAGGTACATCTGCTTCTTGTAAAGTTTGAAATTTGGAACTTTTCCATCTTAAGTCATTTAAACCTTAGTTTTGACTTCTCTTCTCCAGGGTTTGTTGTTTTTTTTTTTTTTTAATTTTCAAACTTACATCTTATTACAAAATAATGGGATTTAACCCAATTTAAAGGGATTCCTGACATCAGAGAAATGGTTATGGCATGCTTATTTGTGGAAACAGAAATTCTTTCATCCTCCCAGCGTCCCCTCTACAGCTGGTTCTGCCCCTTCAGCCAGCCCACAATGCTGGTCCCTTTTCATACCCCCTTGGAAGAAAACTCTCCAAGGAAGACTAAAGTCAAAGACAAGTTACAAGAAGATGCTGCATTTACTTTCATCTTTTTCTAATCAATCTCCTGATCTACAATTATTATTTTGTTTACTTTCCTCCTCCCTGAAGCTGATTTTAGTTTTCCCACTGCATTCCCAGATCCCAGGGTATTTGGCAGTTGAGTCCAAGAGGCTCTGCCAATAACCTGTCATTTGGGTCAGGATCCAGGTTACCTCTTGGACCTCTCTGCTGAAGCCCTCCATATGTACCCTGGTGATTTTGGAAGGAAGGTAAATGGCCATCTGGGAACCAGGCAACCAGACGGAAGGGTCTGGCTCTTCTAGATCTTGGATGGGTGAGACTCTTATACCTGAGTTGGGCATTAGCTCAGCAGGTCAAGAGATTCTGTCAACTGCAAAATGTTAGGCTTAACAATCTTTCAATCATAGGATATTATAGCTGGAAGGGGCTTTAGAGATCATCTTTTCCAATGTATTCATTTCAGAGAAAAATGGACTGAAGTGCACATAGCTTAAATGTTTTTCTCATGATCACACAGTACACAGAGCTAGGACCACCCTTCTATGATGCCAGTAGTTACCAAAATTTTATTTATTTATTAGCATTATAATCTTTGTCTTGAACAAAATTGTGCTGTTAAGTATTCTGGCTGGAGCTAATCTGTATAAAGTGGGGGATGGGGAAATGGGAAACTTGTCTGCATCCCTTTCTCCTTTTTGCAGCTCTGTGCCCAACCCCCCACACTAACATACATACAACAAACAAAACCTTTGGTGGCCTGTAAAGACCTTAGATCTCTTTATAATATTGTTTAGAAACTCCTGCATTCAACATATGTTTCCAGCTTGGAATGGCCCCTTCAAAAAAGGAAACCCTGACGCCACAGGTCAGTGCCAGGATTGGGTTGAGAGCCTGGAGAGAGGATAAGGGAAGCAGGAGAAAGAACCAAGTAGTGGCTGATTTGAGCCCAGTTCTTCCAGGCCAAGAAGATGGAGTCCAGGAAATAGTCTGCAAGGTCAATCGGGAGTGGCTGAAGTCAGGATGCTGAAACAAGGGTCAGGAGCTGGGTGGGAGCTAGATGGAAGAAAAAGTAGGGGAATTGTATTAGTTTTCTGTTGCAGATTTTTAATAATTTGAACAAAAGTATTACAGTTGCTCAAATTACTACAAACTTAGTGGCTTAAAACAATACAAGTTTATTATATCAACATTTCTGTAGGTCAAAAGTCTGAGCATCTCTGCTCAGGGCTTCCCAAGGCTTAAATCATAGCATTGGCCTGGCTGAGTTTCTTTCTGGAGCTCAGGGTCCTCTTCCAAGCCCATGTGCTTGTTGGCAGAATTCAGTACCTTCTGGTTGTAGAACTGATATTTTTTGCTTTCTTGCTGGCTACCAGCCAGGGGCCACTCTCAGTAACTAGAGATCCCCTGATGTCCCCTGCAGGGGACATGGCCCTCTCTACAACAGGGTAGTTTTCTTAAACTTCCTTAAGATCATCAAGAGAGTATGTCTTTGACATTTTACCTTCATTGAAAGGACTCGACTGATTAGGTCAGGCTTACCCAAAAATATCTCTTTTTGATTAACTCAAAGTCAGCTTATTAGTAACCTAAAATTGAGAGTGACAATCCCATCATATTCACAAATCTCTCCCATACTCAAGGGGAGGGGATTATACAGGGTGTGTATATCAGAGAGTAGGAATCCTGGGGCCATTTTAGAATTCTGCCTACAACAAGAACAAAGCAAGGGAAAATAAGGACGTAACTTCCGGCTTTGAATCCAGGCCCTACCACACACAACCTGTGAGACCTTGATTAGGAAACTGTCTCTAAAGCTCCCTTATTTCTTACCAGTTAGATGGGACTAGTAATTATACTTATGTCTGGAGTTATGGTACAGATTCAATAGAATTATGTGCTCAAACTCATGGATAAGTGCCTGGTCTAGGACCATTGCTTAATGAATACCAGCTTTTCAAGCAGGTGGCCCATGGCTGGCCTTCTATAAACCATCAGTACTCTGGTGGATGTATTGGCTTAAGCGTCCAGGATCAGGGCAGAAATCGGAGGTCATAAAGCAGCTCAGAACCTTGTTGAGAGAATATGACTTCCAGAGCTGGCATTCCTAATGCCTCACGAAATCCTCAAAAGGAAGCATCAAGTCCTTGTCTGATGGCTTGTCCTGGGTGGATGCTGTATGGAGCTTAGGGGCAAAGAAAAAGCTGAAGACTCAGCCCCAAGCCAAAGAGGGAACATCAGAGTTGGCTCGAGTTTCCTGATGACACGAGGTTTGAGTTGAAACCTGAAGGCAGGTAGGATTTGGATTTTCAGAGAGGCAGGAGTAAGGTGTTCTTGATAATTAATGAAAAGCCCCAGTGTAGCACTTGGCCTGTCTCATGCATTGAAGAATGGCTTGTTCTTCTCTTCTCACACTTTGGGAGCAAGTAACTAACATATATTGTGTCAAGCTCTTATCTCATTTTAAAAATTAATTAAAACCTAATTGTCTCATTTAATATCCCTTAAGCCTGTCCATAGTCTCTAAAGTGTATGCACCAGAGTTAACAAAGTGTAAATGGAGACCCAGCATATCAACAACTGTCACCTTTCTCCAAACTGAAAGGATGTGTCTTTCTTACATTGATTCAAGGCTGTGTGTTAATTCAGTGGGGAGGATGAAGGATAATCCTAATGGGTGTGATGCCTGAAGCTGCTTAGCAGTGGGCCTATGTGCACTTCAAATGTAGAGGAAGGCATTCAAGTGTTTGTAAAGTCCAGTAAGCCGTGTACATTTCCATCTTTGGCATAAAATGCAACTGCACAACTTTGCAGGTATCTTGCTAACTCACTTCCCACCCCACAAATGTACCTGGATGTGAGAATTTCCAGGTGCTTGCTTTCTTTAGCTATTTGTGCTATTAAAGTTAATTAAAAAGTTAACTGTAAGTGCGATGCCTTTTTTGAGAATGCTGCAGCTGTTTGAGCAAGTTATAAAAGATCTGTAAAACATTCTCAAGGGATATATGGAGAATTTTCATCAGCTAGGTAATTTATAGTTCTGTTTGGTTCCTACTAGATGTCACGTATTCACAAAAAAAGTGACAATAGCGTCAGCTTCAGCCTTATAATTAGTGCACAACTGAAAACATCTTGGAAACAAAGAGCCATCAGAAGATTTTCAGTGAGACTTTGTAGGTACATGAACCATTTCCTGAGGATGAGTTAGCATGGAAGCATCAGTAGTCACTAATAGGTTTTGTCTCCTCTGAGGGTCCAGTGGGGTCAATCAGACAACTGTGAGCAACCATTACTAGTGAGAGGAGGCAGGAGAGGCTTCCAGAAGGAGACAGCACTTGAACTGAGTCTTTAAAGGATAGGTAGAAGCCAGATAAAATGGAAGATGATCCTGGGACAACTCATTCCACACAGGAAGACCAATGTGAACACAAGCACTCAGGCAAGAGATACAGTGTAAGGGGGAACTTCCAGCAGTTCAGGGTTGTTGGAGGCTGACCAGTGAGGACGTGAGAAAGGGGTGGAGGGAGGTGAGGCCAAAGAAGGAGAAAAGGGTGAGATAGATCATTACTGACCTGCTGGGTGACTTTAAGGAGTCCAGACCTTAGCTGTGTGGATGGGGAATGACTGAAGGGTTTTGGGCAGGGCCGTGTTAAGAGTAGAACTGCTTTTTTTTTTTTTTAATTTTTATGGGAGTCTAGTTGATTTACAGTGTTGTACTCGTTTCAGGTGTACAGCAAAGTGAATCAGTTATACATATGCATTTATCCACTCTTTTTTTAGATTATTTTCCCATATAGGCAATTACAGAGAATTGAGTAGATTTCCCTGTGCTATACAGGAGGTCCTTATTACTTATCTATTTTATACATAGTAGTGTGTATATGTCAATCCCAATCTCCCAGTTTATCCCTCCCCCCCATACCCCTAGTAACCATAAGTTTGTTTTCTACATCTGTGACTCTGCTTCTGTTACTTAAAGAAGTTCATTTGTACCCTTTCTTTAGATTCCACATATAAGTGATATCATATGATATTTGTCTTTCTCTGTCTGACTTCACTCAGTATGACAATCTCTAGGTCCATCCATGTTGCTGCAAATGGCATTATTTTGTTCTTTTATAATGGCTGAGTAGTATTCCACTGTATATATGCACCACATCTTCTTTATCCATTCCTCTGTTGATGGACATTTAGGTTGCTTCCATGTCCTGGCTATTGTAAATAGTGCTGCAATGAACATAGGGTTGCATGTATCTTTTCGAATTATGGTTTTCTCTGGGTATATGCTTAGGAGTGGGATTGCTGGGTCATACGGTAGCTCTATTTTTAGTTTTTTAAGGAACCTATGGAGGTTCCTTAAAGACAGTAACAGTATGGACTGTTCTCCATAGTGGCTGCACCAATTTACATTCCCACCAACAGTGTAAGAGTGTTCCCTTTTCTTCACACCCTCTCCAGCATTTGGGTCCTGATTAGTATGTACCTTACATACTTAATGTGTGGGAAGGGATTTAAAGGGCAAGCCTGGAAGCAGGAGACCAGTTAGGAGGCAGTGGAAGTAATTTAGGCCAGAGATGAGGAAGTCCTAAGGAGGTTTAATGTGGGAGGGATGGACAAGAGTTAAAACATAGCTTTTTCACTTGTTTCCCTCTCGGGGAAAGGACTATAGCGTACCAGTTACAAAAATGGGTGCAGAAGCCTGTTTGCCCCAGTTCAAGTCTTAACTCCATTACTACCTATGTGATCTGTGCAAACTTCTCAGCCTCTTAGTACTTTAGTTTCCTGCTCTGTAAAATAAGGGTGAGATTATAATAAGATCACATCTGTTAATACACGTAAAAGCACTTAGACTAGTAAGAAGATCATAAATGCTCAATATATGTTAATGATTGTTAGGAGAGAGTTTAGCCTAGGAACTTACAATTCCCAGTTAGACTCCATGAGCAGGAATCCTGGGCCAGATACTTGTTAGGTTACCATGGCAAGTTAACCACTCGGCACCTCAGTTTCTCCATCTGTAAATGTTGATAACAATAATATCTACCTCCTAGGGTTGCTGTAAGGATTAAACAGGGAAATATGTATAAAGTACTTAGGAAGTACCTGATATGTAATAAATGCCCATGACTTTTTTCAGTAAATATATGTTTTTATTCATTTCATTTTTTTTTTTTAATTAGAGTATAGTTGCTTTACACTGCTGTGTCAGCATAAATCAGCCATATGTATACATATATCCTCTCTTTTTTTGGGATTTCCTTCCCATTTAGGTTACCATAGAGCACCTACTAGAGTTCTCTGTGCTATATAATAGGTTCTCATTAGTTATCTATTTTATACATAGTAGTGTATATATGTCAACCCCAATCTCCCAATTCATCCCACCACCACCCCCTTTCCCCCTTGGAATCCATACGTTTGTTCTCTCCATCTGTGTCTCTATTTCTACTTTGCAAATAAGATCATCTATATTATTTTTCTAGATTCCACATATATGTGTTAATATACAATATTTGTTTTTCTCTTTCTGACTTGCTTCATTCTGTATGACAGTTTCTAGGTCCATCAATGTCTCTGCAAAGGACACAATTTATGCCTTTTTATGTCTGAGTAATATTCCATAATATATATGTACCACATCTTCTTTATCCATTCCTTTGTTGATGGACATTTAGGTTGCTTCCATGTCCTGGCTATTGTAAACAGTGACACAATGAATATTGGGTGCATGTATCTTTTTGAACTATGGTTTTCTCTGGGTATATGCCCAGGAGTGGGATTGCTGGGTCATATGGTAGTTCTATTTTTAGTTTTTTAAGGAACCTCCATACTATTCTCCATAGTGGCTATATCAATTTACATTCCCACCAACAGTTTAAGAGGGTCCCCTTTTCTCCACACCCTTTCCAGCATCTATCCTTTGTAGATTGTTTGATGATGGCTGTTCTGACCAATGTGAGGTGATAACTCATTGTAGTTTTGATTTGCATTTTTCTAATAATTAGTGATATTAAGCATCTTTTCATGTGTTTGTTGGCCATCTGTATGTCTTCTTTGGAGAAATGTCTATTTAGGTCTTCTGCCCATTCTTTGATTGGGTTGTTTGTTTTTTTGATATTGTATGGAAACACTAAAGACTCTGAAGAGCCAAAGCAATCTTGAAAAAGAAAAATGGAGCTGGAGGAATCAGGCTCCCTGACTTCAGACTATACTACAAAGCTACAGTCATCAAGACAGTATGGTACTGGCACAAAAACAGGAATATAGTTCAGTGGAACAGGATAGAAAGCCCAGAGATAAACCCACACACTTATGGTCACCTAATCTATGGCAAAAGAGGCAAGAATATATAATGGAGAAAAGACAGCCTCTTCAATAAGTAGTGCTGGGATAACTGGACAGCTACATGTAAAAGAATGAAATTAGAACACTCCCTAACACCATACACAGAAATAAACTCAAAATGGATTAAAGACCTAAATGTAAGGCCAGACAGTATAAAACTCTTAGAGGAACACATAGGCAGAACACTCTTTGACATAAGTCATAGCAAGATCTTTTTTGACCCTCCTCCTAGAGTAATCAAAATAAAAACAAAAATAAACAGATGGGACCTAATGAAACTTAAAGCTTTTGCACAGCAAAGGAAACCATTAACAAGACAAAAAGACCACCCTCAGAATGGGAAAAAAATATTTGCAAATGAGGCAACTGACAAAGGATTTATCTCCAAAATATACAAACAGCTCATGCAGCCCAATGACTTTTTTAAATCATCATCATCATCATCTAGGCAACTCTTTCCTTTCATCCTTTTAATTTTTTTGGTGGTATTAGATTGAGAATCGATGTTTACTAACTCTGTGTAAACTGAAATATTCCCCACATACTTTTTCTTGTGTGTATTTAAAAGTTCTCATAATATAAAACTGCTTTGCCTGCTAAATTAACCTTAATGTTTCAAGAAAAAAAAAAAAACCTATAACAAGTTTAGTAATCTTATAATTTTGTATTTTTGTAGCACCTCTGACCCATAAGAGAGGGAGGTGAAGGTAAAAGTGCTAATGTTTTCTTAATTTTGGCCAAAGTTTTATTGAAAAATATCACTTGGCTCTGGTATTCACACAATTTATTTTGTAGGAAATGTCATTGCTGTCCTCCAGTAGGCTTGCTTACTGCCAGGAAGTGAGGAACAGCCTGGAATTTGTCATTTGGGCTGGGTCTTCAAATTTTAATGGAAAGCACTCAATTTATTTCAACTCACATCCCTTACTCAGGCAATGTTAAGCATCTACTGGGTTGCCAGCTCTGGGCTAAGTGCTATGAAGATAGAAAGGAATTTGACTCGAAGAGCTTGCTATCTAGGTAGGAAGACCCAACTGACAGTGATGGGATGATGAATGAGCACCATTTCTTGTGAGCAACAGTAAAGGTGCTACCATTGCTCAGAGCTTGGGGGACAGCACTTTCCTGCACCCTAGAGAGAGCCAGACCTGGGTCAGTCTTGGCAACAAAGGCTTCTGTGACTTTAGAAAAGACATTTCCCATCTGGTGGCCTCAGTTTTGTTTTCAGTAAAATGGGAGTGGCACTAAAAGATATCTACGTCTACTCCCAATTTTTACACTTGCTGATTAAACGTGAGCTGGGGATTTTCTAGAAGCTTTCTAAAGGAGTGAGACTTAGGGGTATGTGGATTTTTTTTTGAAAGATTCATATCTTTACCTTACAAAATATAAACTTTCCCTGTTCTGTATTTTATCTCTGGATCAACTCTGATCAGACCACAATTGCTATGTTCTCTATGGAATAGATTAACTTGAATTGAGCAATAGGAGTTATGTTAAGAAACTCAAGATTACATTTATGGTGGGAAGTGGGGGAGAAAACCATTGACCTCTTCACACTGAGTTCCTTCCATGAAACAACGTTCCCCCTTAGGCATGATATGTGTCTTTCTTGCTGTCAATGACAAACATGTAGATGGCATGCTTCCCCTTGACTTTGCACTCCAGGAAGCTCAGGGTCAGACTGGTGACTCAGCATGCTCGTGGATTACACATCCACATTTTAATGTTCCTGTTTACTTTCATTTCTCTGATCTTTATTTTTGCCTTTGTTGTTTCTCCATGTTATTTTGCATATGCCTCTGATCCACTTTTAATTATCTGTGGATCAGACTAAGCAGCAGTGTGTGGTAAACAGAAGGTTTAGGTGCCAACCACAGAGTCTGTGCTCAGTGACTGTTCACTCTTCTATGATAAAAATAGACCCCTACATGGGGACCTCCCTGGTGGTCCAGTCGTTAAGACTTTACCTTCCAATGCAGGAGGTATGGGTTTGATCCCTGGTCTGGGAGCTACAATCCCACATGCCTCACAACCAAAAAACCAAAAACAGAAAACAGAAGCAGGATTGTAACAAATTTAATAAAGACTTAAAAAATGGTCTACATCAAAAAAAAAAAAAAAAAAACCTTAAAAAAATAAAATAAAATAACACCCCACATGAGTATAACACATTTCAATTTACAAAGCTCCTAGAATTGTCATTACTACCTTGTGAAGTGCGTGGGGGAGGTCTTTATTTTCCTCATTCTTCAGATGCAAAAACTGAGGTTTGGGGGAGGTCAGGTGATTTGCTGCATGTTGCTTTGAGTTACCAGAGTGTAGGGTCTGGGTTTAGTAACAGGCTTTAGTTGGGGCATTTGTCAGCCAAAGTCCAGCAAGAGAAGGCTTGCTCGCCCTATTCCCTCATTAGCCCTCAGAGAGGTGTGCTGAGGCTAGAGCAATGCTGACACCATGCAGGAGGACCTTAGGGGTGGGATATTGTCCTGCTGATGCTCTCTTCTTATGGGATAAGTGTGGAGTAATGTTCTGTAGGGAAATCGACATATGGGACTCAGGAAAAAAGGCAGACTGAACATAGATGTCTTCTGTTTAAGGGAGTGCTGGGAGATGCCAGCTGCTTGGTACCTGAAAACCTTGGGGCCCCCAGGTTTTGGAAGCCACATTCAGCATAGCTTGGGCGAGCCCAGGCCCCTGGGAAGACGTGGGCCCTCCTCCTAGGACAATGGGTGCCATTAGGTCCACCTAGCTTATTGATGGGCAATGTACAAGACATACTAGGCCAATTATTGGATAGGCCTTCTTGTCTCCACATATGGGTAATAGGGTAATAGCTCCTGGACTGGAAGCCAGGCCTTCGACTTCAGATACACTCTTCTCTCCACTATCACAGTACTTTGGTTATAAGGCTGGGGCTATGCAGACCTGAAGAGCAGTATCTCCCACGGAGATTCTCAGGACAGAAATAATGATTTCCTCGGTTCTGCTCATTGCACTGAATCTTTTATTAGCTTTGTTGACCCACCTGTATTTCTTCCCCCTCCATCCCTGATGACTCTATTGTGAGTCTCTACAGGGCAATATCTATGTCCTATTAATTTTAGTACCTTGCAAGATTTAGTTTATGACACACGATAGACACTCAATAAAAAAATATTTAGCTTATGAATTCAATAACTCCCTGTTAACTTTGTAATGAATTCCTTGGTATGCTTAAAGGATTTTTTTGTGTGTGTCCAGTTACTCATTGACTTTTCTTACCAAAAAACCCACAAAACTAGATATATCTTGTTGATTATTGAGACCTATTTAGATGTCCTTCCAATTATCTCTCTATTCCCTCCTACTTCACACCTCATCATCTTTCATTTGAAATATTATACTATTATCTGAAGTTTCCTTATTTATTTATCTCTCTCCTATTCCAAATGTTTCTATCTTCCACCTTGTTTCCCACTCCTACTGACCTACCTGTCAAACCCTAAACACATCTGATGGAGTGTCCCCAGTCCTCTTTCAAGGCTCAACTCAACAATCAAGGTGCCTTCACCTTGTATACCATGCCTGCCAATGGTTTTCTAGGTTATCTCCTAGGAGGAGACATGAGCTTTAGTTTTTGCTTCTGTATGTCTGCTGTAAAATTGGTCATATCCCCTGCAATTTATTGATGATCATTCGTTATAATGGCATTTGGGTCATCAAAAATAAATTGACTTTTAGGCAAGAAATCTGAGAAAGAATAACTTTTAGGGTTCAGTGCAAGAATATAGGGTTATTATGGTGTAAGAGTTACAAAATAAAACAGTAGCATCTGTAATCCTGGAGCTAATCCTGAACTTCTGCTAAATGTTCATGTGTGTCTCCACCACCCTGTTTCCATTATGCTCTCTGTGTCCAAAGCAGAGGCTTCTGCTCTGCATGTTCTTTATCAAATCCACTCACAGAAATGAATCTGCTCATGGTTATTTATATCTTTGTTAGCAAAAACCACTATGTTGTCTTTCCCGAGACACTTGCATTTTAGTCTCATCCTCATCAAAGAAGGAAAGGCTTTGGAGGCTACTCATAAAATAATTGCAAAAATCAGTGAGTAAGTACAGAAGTTCATATGAAAAGCCACAGTTTTTGTTTTGGGTATCCAGTCATTCACTGGAAAGTAAACTAATAAGCACCTGCAATATTCATTCTTCCTCTTTTATGCCTGCTGAACTGTACATGAATCCTCAAGAGCATCGGGTTGGGCCAATCTAAAAGCAGAAATATAATGTAAAATCACAGTTTAGATCCTTCTTCCAGGATAAATTTTACCTTCTCTACTAACATCGGTTCTATGGTTTGAAGGCTTTTGTTTAAAATGATTGTGAAGCCACATCTAGGCAACATGGGCAAGATGCTGGGGATGTTCGTTTGTCTGCCATGGTCATAGGTAAGTGCAAAGCATACCTCCTGTATCTGGTACAGCTTCTTTCCAGTACAGGGGGCACCATTTCAAACAGATGGTACTCTTACCTCTTTCTTAACACATCTATGGGCCAAGACTCTCTATTTTATACCATGAGCTTGTGGCCTTGTATATTGACAAAATATATATTATTGTCAAAATTCTTAAACCTCTTCTGCCCATTTTTTGTTTGGGTTGTTTGGTTTTTTGATATTGAGTTGTATGAGATGTTTGTATGTTTTGGATATTAACCCCTTGTCAGTTGCATCACTTGCAAATATTTTCTCACATTCCGTAGGTCGTCTTTTCTTTTTGTTGATGATTTCCTTTGCTTTGCAAAAGCTTTTAAGTTTAATTAGGCCCCATTTTTATTTTTGATTTTATTTATTTTTCCTTGGGAGACTGATCTAAGAAAATATTGCTATGATTTATGTCTGAGAATGTTTTGCCTATGTTATCTTCTGGCAGAAGTCCTCAATAGACATTTCTCCAAAGAAGGCATATGGATGGCCAACAGGCACATGAAAACTTGCTCAACATCACTAACTATTAGAGAAATGTAAATCAAAACTACAATAAGGTATCACCTCACATCAGTCAGAATGGCTATCATCAAAAAGTCTACAAATAATAAATGCTAGAGAGAGTGTGAGAAAGGGGAACCCTCTTACACTATTGGAGGGGATATAAATTGGTGCAGCCACTATTAAAAACAGTATGGAGATTCCTTAAAAAATTAAAAATAGAGCTACCATATGATCCAGCAATCTCATTCCTGGGCATATATCCCGAAAAGGTGAAAACTCTAATTTGAAAAGATACATGCACCCCAATGTTCATAGCAGCACTTTTTACAATAGCCAGGACATGGAAACAAACCAAGTGTCCACTGACAGATGAATGGATAAAGAAGATGTGGTACATATATACAATAGAACATTACTCAGCCATAAAAATAGTGAAGTATTGCCATTTGCAGCAACATGGATGGACCTAGAGGATATCATACTAAGCGAAGTAAGTCAGATAGAGAAAGACAAATATCATATATCACTTTTTTAAATCTAAAAACTAATACAAATGAATCTATATACAGAACAGAAACAGAATCACAAACATAGAAAATAAACTTACAGCTACCGGAGGGGAAAGGGTGGGGGTAGAGGATAAATTAGGAGTATGGGATTACAGATACAAACCACCATACATAAAATAGATAAGCAACAAAGATTTACTGTATAGTGCAGGGAACTATATTCAATATCTTGTAATAACCTCTAATGAAAAAAAAAAAAAAATATATATATATATATATATCACTGAACCACTTTGTTGTACACCTGAAACTATCATAATATTGTAAATCAACTATATGTTAATTTAAAAAAATTTAAACCTCAAGATGGGAACATACTGGACAAAATCTGAGTAAGGATTAAAAGGAGAGTTGGTCAGTTGTTTTCTGTGGTTTGCTCAACCTAGTAGGGGATAGAGTACTAGATCCCTAATACAAATTACAGAATTGTTACCAAGGTCAAATTTAATGGTGATAGTGTATTTCAGCTTCTCCTATACCAACTGTACATACATATCTTTTAGAAATATAGCATATACTACAGTCTAGAATTATTTTACCAAAATGGCTGTGTTGAAGAGTAGGCAGGAAATCATAATGGTAGCTTTTGTTCTGGATTTAATTCTCATCTGTTAGGTAATGTTAGAATTAAAAATAAATAAAGGGACTTGGAAAAATCTGACCATAACCTCTTGGTGTTCTTAATAGTGAAGAAAAGGAAAATAGGACATAGAACCATATGTACAGGAAGGAGAGTTCTCAAAAGCAAGTTTAAAAGTAAAAGTTCAAAGAAAAAAAATGGGCATAATTCCATGACTGAGGCTGTGTAGGTTTGAAATATAAAGTTTTGGACTACATTGCTGCAAAGAGTTTGCATGAGTGAAAACAGGGTAGGCATTCTCTGATGAGCTTCTAGGGCATGTATAGAAGATAAGAAATGTTATTTTTCCACTAAGACTCAGGGTAAATTTTAAAGTTGCCTTTAATTCTGAATGCCATTTCGGAGTGACCTGGTTTATCATATACACATTTTCTGCTTTGGCACATATACATAACTATAAATATTTATCTTGGTCCTTTTCCCCTTTGTTTTTTGTTTTTTTTTTTCTCTTCTAAAAATCACTGTATTTGTTCATCTATGCTGGAGTTTCTTAACTTTTTAAAAAAATTATTATTCATTATTGTCCCCCTGAGGAACCTTTTTAAGACATTTTTTCTTAATTACCTCCTACATATGATGTTAATACCACAGATATTCTGTATATCTGTTTATGCACTGTGGAAGGCCGTGTACCTTTCTAATATCTGATATTTGATACTTTTTTGCTCCCATCCCACCAGGAGGCAATTTTTGTCCCCTTTAGAAATGCATGACTTATGCTGCAACTCTTTTCCTCTGAGGACAATATATAGATTTGAGCTATTTGGGGGTCATTTTTCTCTTTCCCTTACATTTTCTTTCTTAACTCCCTTGTTTACATAAAAGAATATGCCCACAAGTGCTGCTTTGTTGATTAGTTGAAGATGCATCCCTTGCATTGCAGTAGCCTCTGGTACTTCATATGATCCCTTCTGAATAACTATGGACACCCCCTTAGCTCCTCTTTCAGGAACATAAATGTAAAGTAGATTGAAAAAAATACCATCTGGCCTCTTCTCTTCCTTCAGTTTTATTCCCAACACTTAATTCTAAGAGATATAGCCCAGGTTTCTTTCTTTATTTTTCAGAAGATTGCAGTTGTTTAGCTGTGCTTTAGCAACTGTTGGTGAGCTCATTCTTGCAGATTCTCTGTACCACCTCAGGTATACATTCCAGGAAGACAAGAATTCCTATTAGATACTATATCAGTTTTGCATATGATTTCTTCCATTTTCCTCAAGAGGGATTCCTTGGCCACTGCACAGATTTGTATTTCTTTTATTGAATCTGTGGTTGTGTATCTGTCAGGATAAGTTAGGTTGTGTTGCATTAACAAAACACCCTCCAAAATCTCAGTGCCATTATGTCCAAAATTGCTTCTCATACCCGAAAGGGAAAGAAAGCCTCAGAGGATCTCACTTTTAGCACAGAAGTAACACTTATAACTTCCTTTCTCAACTCATTAGTCAGAACTAATCACATGACCCCCCAACCACAAGAAAGGAGTCACTGCAATCCTACTATGCTCTGAAAGAAGAGAAAAGTCAGATCTTGGTGAGCAGAACTAATGAGTACCTAATATACAAATCAATTTTCACTGCAAAGTAAAGGAGCTGTTACAGTGGAGGATTACTGGACTGAATGTCAATATCATGACATAGTATGAGTGTGTTTTGTGTTTGGTAATTGCAATCATTGTTGCTTTTGCTGTGGTCATCCATTTACAATGCTTGGTGTCAGTTTATCTCTTGTAAAAATAAAATACAGTGTGTGTGTGTGAAAATGAACAAACAAACAAACAAATGAAAAAAACTAATGAGTACCCTAAGGTGGTGCTAGGACTTCTCTATTTCCTGGATTTTTTCCTCCATACATAGATGTGTGCTTCTTCTTCAGTATTTATAATTTATTTATTATTATTCCTTAATACAAAGCTACCTTCCCCCTCTCTTCCCCTGAATCACATTCTTTTTCTCATCAACTACTGGCCACTTGATTTTAATTTCTCTCTACTTCTTCATAATCCTTATTTTTGTTTTGTTTGTTGGTTTGTTGTGAATTTATACTAGATTTCCCAGCCAAATTGTGAATTTCTGGCCCATTTCAGTACTCACTCTGTTAGGTGAGTGGTTTATGGAGAGAAGGGCCTCAAGTCCTTTGATTTTTTCCTTTTGCAGGGAGATTTGTAGCACACATTCTTAGGGCAACTAAAAGTCTTGAAGTATATGAAAGGAATCTCATGGTACCTATAATTTCTAGGTGAACTGACATTCTTTTTGCTATTTCCACTTGGAAACTGCTCTTTTTCAGGCCCATTCTTATGAGTTTCAAATAGGATTTTCCCCCCCAGAATTCTACCAACTGCTCCTCTCATCACCAAAAGGATGCCCAGCTCTGTTCCTCTCTACTAGTAATTTCTCTTCCTGTGTCTCAGGGCTTCCAATATGAAAAAAAAAAAAAAAAAAAAAAAGAGATAAGATGATAAATTAATGGCTAATGGGAAAGAACAAAAGGAAGATTTTGACAGTTTCCTCTTTTATACCTTTGGATGGGTCAGAAAAGCATAATAGTACTTCTGACTCAGAAGCTAAAGCTGAGATTCAAAAAGGAGTACCAAGCCTTAGATAACTTTTTGATACCTCAATAATATTATTGCCTTTGTATTTCTCTAGAAACTGATTATTTCAATTGCCAAGGGCTGACGTTGGAATCTTTTTCTCTTGAGCTGCATTAGGGTGAGAAAGCATTTATCCCTCTCTAATTCTGAAAAGAAACTTTTGTTATGTGTTCTTTAAATTTGAAATGTGTTTTCCATTATTCATCCCATGAGCTCAGATTTGTAAAGAGACATAGAAACTGAAGACCTAATTTACTCCTTGTTCTGCTTTGTGGAAAACAAAGCAAAAGAGGATAATAGCCAAGGTCTGATGGCTTCAGCCAAAATCAACTGAGGCTTCCGATTCCATATGAATGGCAAAAGCCTCGACATAACTGAAATGCACCTCAATTTATTTCTTCTTTATAGTCGGGCACAAACACATTCCTAAATCCAGATAAAAGGAATCAAGTTTGACTTTTTTTTTTTGCTAAAATCTGGATGTTTTCTCTTTACTCACCTTACTTTGCACTTTTCTCTGTTTTCTTTCTCCTCCTCCTTCCTACGGTGCTCCTTTCAGATCAGGTGTTTGGATGATGTCCTTCTCATTAGAAACAGCCAATGGGATTCATTACCCAGAACACTGTACACGAGGCAGAGTGAGAGCCACCTTAGTGGAACCTGTCTGGGGCAGGAGGGGGGTTTGCCTTTCTGCCCCTAACAAAGACGTACTCCGGAAAGCACTGTTTCCACACTGAGCTGATTAGCTTTTATGCACCCCCTTTTGATCACTTGAGGCCATGAATATCTGAGCAACATTAAACTATTCTCACAGAGCAGGAGCAGAGAGGGTTGGACAGAAAGGAGGCTGGACGCCTGTTTGAAAGATGCATTTTAGGTAAAGGAAGCAAGGGCTACCTGACTTAGACACAGACTTGGTTCCCTTTGCCATTTTGTCTCAGCTGTGCCCCTGTGGTGAGGGCAAGGTGGCTCTCTGCTGTGAACCTTCTGCTTGCCCCACCCATTAAAGCTAGCCCTCTGGTCCTAACAGCACCTCAAGGATGTCCATGATTAACTCTGCCCGACCGGAGTAGGTCATTTGTCACATACAACTGAGCAAGTGACGGGCACTGAGTGAATATCAGCTTTCCTTTCTCAGGGACCTGTGAACTTTTTCCCTGTTAACTAAAAGCTGAAAACTACTCGTCTTTAATGAAGAGTTAGTTTATAGGACTAACCATGTTTAGTTCCGATCATGCATGTTTAGTTTCCTCTGCCGTCTTTGAAAGTTACCTGCCAAGGACAGAATTTGGTCTCAAGTGAGCAAGAAATACAGACAAATTAGGTGCCAGATTCCACTTGCCTAAAAATGGTAAATTAATAGTCCTTACCTAATGGTATTCTTTTCACTTGAGTTAAGGCATAACTGAAATTTTCTCTTCCATGGAAAAACAGGAGAGGTTTTTATTTCTTTGCTTCATTCCTCTCTTGAGGGGTATGCTAAGTTTTGTTTTCAGTAGAAAACTCCGGTTCCAATTGCTCTCTTTCTCTCAAGCCAGCCCCTCCTTAGAAAACAATGCTCCTTTTAGTCTGAAATTAAAAAGGGAAACAACTTGGTACTTTTCAGAAATGTAAAGGGAGATGGATGGGAATATTTGTTTTTGACCTTCAGCAAAAGAATTCTGTTAGTTAGGCACGATAAATTTGTTTTCTGCGAATGGGAGAGCATAAATGTTCTCCATCAGGATGGAGAAAGCATTTGCACCCAAAACATGAAACACAGAAAATAAATCGATCAAATTAATTTCTACCTGTCAGCCCTGGAGGCTCATTTCCCATCGGCCGCATCAGGAGGCAAAGGAGCAGTTCACTTGTAATGATTGGGGGAAGGTGGGGACCACCAAAGATTCGCGTACCAGTGCTGGTGCACGCACCTTTCTTTCACCTTTCCTGTGAAGAGTTTGCTTTGTCTGTAATCACAATCATCTACTGCTGCCGTGGAGAGAATGGGTAAGGTGCCCCGGGGCCCAGGGTCTCACTGACCTGCTGCTCCAGTCCTTAAAATTTCTGACAGCAGTTATTCCTTTGAGTTAAATAACGACAAGATTACTCACAGGCACCTGTTCATCCTCTAACTGGTCAGTCATAGGGCAAAGAAAAGCCTCCTAGGAAATGGGTGATGTCAAGTAAGTTTTGTTGAGAAAATGTCTCTAGCTGAGAGTAGCATAGGGGAATACTGCCACAAAAGGCCACTTGGTGCAAGCCTTGGGTCCCATGACCCCAAAGTATTAATAAGGATGGGAGGTTTATGCTTTGCATTAACACTGAATCACTTTCTGGATGATATTTGTCTTACTCTTTGTTGCCTAAAATTGGTTCTGGATAGCTACTTTACTTATCCAGGTAACTGAATTATTTTATGATCAGGGTGTACTGCGAAATTTGGCTTGTCTATATGGATCGTACTAACAAGATACTTGCCAGAATTCACTTCCCTAAAGTGTGCTACTTCTGGGGAGTACAAGTAAAATACTTTCAGGTGACAGGATAATAAAAGAGTCAATTTGTTCTAAGGCAAGACATTAGAGAATGGTTTAGACTGTGGAGCTAAAAATGCTTTACTTAAGGAAATTCATATTAAAAACATTGGCTCTGGCTTGTGGTTTGATAGTTTAAAACTTCAGTGTTTTGTTTTGGTGATTCCTAAAGAATGTCTTGTATATTTAGTTTAATATACAAGATGAAATATCATTTAAAGACATTGTGAGCTGGTGATCTCTGGGTAGGTGTGGAATGTCATCATGGAATATGGAATAATTGGATCAATCTGGTCTTTTGGTTTTGGAACATCATTTTCCCAGTCTGTCACATTCTTCCCCTCTTCTGACACCCACAGAAGCACAGATTTTGGTTATGATACTGGGAAGTCTCCAATGGTCCAAGAACATTCCATGCCCTTCTTGTCTTTCTGGATAGAGGATAATACCCCTGCCCAAACACACACACCATGACTATCAGATATGTTGAAATATATAGAAGCTATTCTTGATCAATTTCTGCCTAAACCTTGAACTCAGTTGACTCTACTTCCTGGTTGTATTTACTTCTCAGTCTTTAGATGGTCTGCAGTGTCAGGCTTTTTGTTTTCACTGTTGAAGATAATATCAATAATCATTATCTGGAGCAGAATGTTTTTATCTACATTAAACATTAAAACATACTTAGTGGGGTTTTTTCCATTAGATTCTTAAATATCCTTGCCTTGACTCTGTACATGAGTAAATGCTATTTTATTTCAAGAAAAGTTTGGTTTCTGAAGTTGAATCAGCAAGCATCTTTTTGTTAAAAAAACAAACAAAAAACTTATGCAATCCAGTATTTGCTTTTTTGGCCTTGGTTCAGATTTAGTTCTCAAGAAACCAAAACTGAATTTAGTATCCATTTATAGGTGATAGGCTTATCTGTGAACTTACTCATCCTGGTTTTTGTTCATTTCTGCCCCTGGATAATTGAGAGGGTACGATAATTTACTTACTAGCATACATAGGGATGGGTTTTCTCTTGAACACATCAGCATCATTTGTTATCACTTAGAGGAGAGAAGGGAACTCACAATTAGTACATTCTAATGGGACAGTGGAGAATATGAAAGAAATATCTGGAGTTTGATTTGAGGAGGGAATATACAAAATACACATAGCAGTATCGTGTGTGTGTGCGTGTGTGTGTTTTACAACATTTATAAAATCAGAGAGTATCTAAGATGGAAAAGAAGATGTGCTGAGAAGGCAAAGGAAAGGAAGATGCGGAAGGAAACAAATTAGCGTTGTGAAGACCTAGAAACCTTTTCTGAGTGCTATCCTACACTTTGTGCTAATGAAACAATAAAACACAGAAACCACTGCCAAATCCAGACTGCAAAAATGGTAAGATCATTAGATTAGTAGTTAGGGTACCTACTTTTGAATCCTGGCTTGGCCACTAATTTACAGAGAATCTTTGAGAAAATCCCACTCTCTCTAGGTCTGTTTCTTCATCTTAACGTGGGAGATACGGGCTAGCCACTCTGTAAATCTCCTTCTAGCTTTAACATCATTTTAAAAATGCTTCCATATTGCATGAGTGTTGGCAACAGCATTGTCACTCCCCAGCATGTGGCCTAACCACAGCTCTGAACTATAGATAATAATAGGTCGGAACTGATCCCTTGACCTGGTGTGTTCTGACCTCCCCTGGACTCTGCGTCCCAGAAAATTTTACACTTATTCAAAGGGTGAATTATCTGTTTGGTAATATTTCCTTTAAATTGTGGGAAGCAACTACATGCTGGTATCTTTCCTGTCCTGCCAAAATAGCCCATAGCACAGAAGTCTGGGAATATCTCTTACGGATTAATTAAAGTAACAGTCCCAAGAGTCCCAGCTGCTCAGACCCATAATGAACAGTGTCTTCACTTGGGGAAGTTGACACCCATGGACCACCATAAGGAATAACATGTACTGGACAGTCCGGGAGAGTGGTCCTGTTATGTCATTCACGGACCACATTCTTTCTAGGATGCAGTCTTATTATTGATCCACTATTGCTTAGAAGCCCTTTCCTTTCACCCACATAGGGAGACCCTCCCCTGTTTCCTTATCCCACCTCCACCAGGAATGCTAATAAAATAGAAATTTCTGCATCATTTTCCAGATTGAGGTGTAGGACCAAGAGGTGCAATTTCCTAAGCAGCTGACTGAAAGCTGGTTTAGCAAACTCTTAATACCCTCACCTACTCTGGAGGTCTAAAGGATGGACACATAGATATCAGAGGGAAGATATTTCTGGAGAGGGGTGCTTTTGGTATGTTATACCAGCCCTTATCTTTAACAAAGGGAAACAGGCTCTGACAGAAGCACAAGGAGAGCTGGAAAAGTCCTCCACATGCTGGTGAAGAACACAGAGGAATGAGGGTCTCATCAGGTTGGGAGAATCTAAAGAGTGAGAATCAGGCTGCAGTTGCTTCCACAATGAAGCAGAGGAAAGTTGGCTGTGCTGGAGTTGGCCTACACTCCCAGAGTTGATCCATGAAAAGGATTGGCATTTCCTGTGGGTGGAGAGATTTGGTGTGGAGTGAGCCAAGGTCCTATTTAAGATGGCTGTTTGGAGAGTGAATTAACCTCTGTGGAAAAACTGGAGGTATTGATTCCTAGGGACTGATGTAGGAGTAAAGGACCAGTGGGGAGAAGATGCATTGATTCTCAGCAAGGAAAACCATTGATGGCAGAGCTGCTGTGAACACCTGCCACCCCCAGACAGCATGAGTTTTGGTGCAGCATCACTGTGCAGGGAGCAAGGACATTCCTGTTTCTCCTTTCTCTTCTCCCATCACCTGCCCCGCCCCCAGACTCCCAGAGGCCTTGAAAATCCCTATTAGCAAGTTAGGGAAGCAGGAGTTAAAGCTGCCAATTGAAGGAACAGAAGAGAAGCTAAGCGAGTGCCTTCTCACTTACTATAATCCCATCAAGGGAAGGAGATGAGCCTTAAATTTAAAGCAAGATTTAAGCTTTAACTTTTAGGTAGAACTATATGTGGTAGGCAGAATAATGTCCCCCCAAAGATGTCCACATTCTAATCCTTGCACTTTTTAAAAAGGTATAATACGTAACAAAGGGGAACTAAGGTTGTAGATAGAATGAAGTCTGCTAATCAGTTGACTTTAGGATAAGGAGATTATCCTGGATATTCCAGTTGGGGCCAGTGTAACCACAAAGGTCCTTATAAATGAACAAGGGAGAAAGGACAGGTGGAGTCAGAATGATGTGATGTGAGAAAGGCTTGACTGGACATTGTTGGTTTTGAAGATGGAGAGGAACCATGAGCCAGAAATAAGAGCAACCTCTATACGATAGAGAAGGCAAGGAAACAGATTCTCCCCGGAAGGCACCAGAAAGGAACCCAGCCCTGCTGACTCCTTAATTTTAGCCCAGTGAGATCCATCTGAAACTTCCAACCTTCAGAAATGTCAGACAACAATGTTTTGTTGTTTAAAGCCACTAATTTTGTGGTAATTTCTTACAGCAGCAATAAGAAAATAACACACTGAAAAACCAAGTTGAGACAGTCTTACTTCAGAATGACCAGAAAAAGCATGGAGAAAGAAGAACTAGCCCCAGGGAATAAATTAAATGAAGAAAGGGAAACCAAAAAGTCAATTTGCTTTAAGAATATATGCCCAATGACGTAACAATTACATGACTGAATTGTGTGATCTGTCGGTCTTCCTTAATGGAAGTTCCCTACAAGGCAGATCTGGAACCTGGGCCCTGTATTTCTGTTGAACGAGTCATGCTTTTTCTGATTCTGAACAGAGGTCATATCTGAAGGCCAAATCCAGAGATTTGGGGCTCCACTTAGTGGCAGAAATAGTTGGCTCCTCAGGATGATTGGTTGTTTTATGAGCCTCAGCTGTTTTTCAAACATTTTTTGAAACAGGGTTGAAAAGGCAGGTCTCTGTGAAGGCTGTAGTCTTTTGTAGCATGGAGATTGGGCTGTGATGGGATGTAGTAAGGCTTGGAGTGTGGTCGCATGTAGTGAGAGTTGGGGTGTGATCAGATGTAGTGGGAATTGGGGTATGATCGGATGTAGAGAACATCTAAAGCTGGAGAACCAGGTTGGGGCCAGCTTGGGGGACTCTGGATGCCATAAGAAATGGGTTGCATTTTATGCCAGTAATCAGTAAGAGGTGATAAAGATTTGAACTTGGGCAGTGGCAAAGGGATTAGGAAGGAAGCAAATTGGAGACCAATTGCAGTTAAAGGTGACAGAATTTGTGTATAAACTGAATAAGAATCTTAGTTTCCTTTCCTGGGTAAATAAGAGATTGGATGTGTCATTAGCTGATAGTGATACTAAGCAGGAAAAATATGTGAGGGGAACCTTTTTTTTGGTGGAATCACCTTTGAGGTGACTGTGGGCCACCTTTTTGGAGCAATTCAACCAACTCAGAAAGTTACATCAAGAATGTAACAAAGAGATTGGGATAGTGGATGATTTGGGTATTTTCAACTCAAAGATGAAAATAGTTAAGATCACAGCAGTGAATGAGATCGTCTACGAAGGGAGTGTTGAGAATCTTTGCAATAACATACCTACGCAGGAGCAGGAAGAACTTTCCAGTGAAGAAAGCATTTAGAGCAACCTTGAACATCTCAAGCAGGCTGAATGGGAGAGCAGAAATGAAAGCTGAGGTGTAAACGTGACAAAGGCTGAGTAAATATTAGGTTGGTTGCAGTGAGCAGAGAAAAACAACTTTTAAGAGAGTCAAAAAAGACGTATAAATCAGAGCTGTAAATTGAGAGGAGAAACTCAGTGTGAGTGACTGGAGCGTGGGAAAGAGAAGCAAAAGGAGGAAAATGTTAGTGATTTGATGATAATGGCAAGCCTGCGTGAAGAGCAAGTTACCAGGTAGGAGATGGAGAGAGGAAGATAGGGGATGTCAATTTCTACTGCTGAACTTAAACTTCAGTGACAGTATTCATGACACAGCAGGGCTTTTTATATTGCGGTTCTGATTATGTGAAGGGGCTGGACTCCAAGGTGAATTCCCCTCCCCTGTTGTGAGGGTGTGAGTGGCACAAGGCCCGGTAGCCAGACGCTTGCAGGCAGGAAGGCTCTTTACCTATTGGGTTGTCAGCATCATATTTCCTACTGAGGTCAGTACAGGGGAGGGAGGGGCTGGTCCCTGCCTTTGAGAATCAGATGATATAATTGGGGAGGCAAGCTCTTCACAGAGAGCAGTTTTAGTATAATCAAACTTGAGACTAATTCTTTTCTTTAAATGCATAGATCTTTTTTTTAATGTATTTATTTTATTATTTATTTTAATTTTGGCTGCATTGGGTCTTCATTGCTGCCCTCGGGCTTTTCTCTAGTTGCGGAGAGCGGGGGCTACTCTTCGTTGCAGTGCACGGGCTTATCATTGCGGCGGCTTCTCTTGTTGTGGGGCATAGGCTCTAGGCATGCAGGCTTTGGTAGTTGTGGCTCACGGGCTCTAGAGCGCAGGCTCAGTAGTTGCGGTACATGGGCTTAGTTGCTCCACGGCACATGGGATCTTCCCAGACCAGTGCTCGAACCTGTGTCCCCTGCATTGGCAGGCGGATTCTTAACCACTGCGTCACCAGGGAAGCCTGAGACTAATTTTTAAAACTAATATATTAAGATTTCAGAAGACAGGGAAGATCCTATTAGCCTATGTGGTGCTGGTCAGAGAAGGCTTCCTGGATCATTGAACTTGACCTTCGGCAAGGTACAGAGAGAGATGAAGTAGGGTGAGCAAAAGCGTAGAATAGGGCCTTTTGACCTTGACCCTCAGGTCAGGAGTTGCCGATCCCTGTCTGTGTTGTCTTAGCAAAAGGGTACCTGTTCATGGGGATTGCAGGCCTTCAGGAAGAGATGGACCTGCAGGGAAACAGAAAACAGATTATTTCTGGCTCTCTATCTGACAAACTGGGTGATTATGGGAGATGAACTTAACCTCTCTGAGTCTCGTGTCCTCATCTGTAAAATACTGGTCACAAAATTGTATCTTACACACTGACCTCCATGCACCTTGTTCTCCCTTATCTTGTATAAATAGGTGCACATTTTCCTTTCCATAAGTATCCAATTCTATAGGCAGACCCCCGCTTTGTCTCATTCTCCTCCAGTTCATCTTCCAAACAGGTGCCCAAATGCTCTTCCTAAAACATCTGTCCAGTCATCACTCATCTGCCTAAAGCTCTCTCCATTGCCTAGAGGGGAAAGTCAAAGTTATTCCATCTCTGGCTCTGACTTCCATATCTAGCTGTATTACCTGCTGACCCTCTCCTTACACAGTCTTAATGAACCACTTGCCAATCACCAAATACCCCAGGCTCCTTGGACCAGGCTCACATTGTTCCTTCTTCCTGGAATGCCCTCCCTCTGCCCTTGCCTTTCCTTCTCTCCCACCTTAGGGTCTGCCTTATGTAAGACTTTGGACTTATATTGTTTGTTTGTTTGTTTTCCTATTTTTGATCAATCTGAAATATTTTCCAATTTCTATTTTTATAATTTTATTGGAGTATAGTTGATTTACAATGTTGTGTAAGTTTCAGGTGTACAGCAAAGTGATTCAGTTATACATATACATATATTCATTCTTTTTCAGATTATTTATCCATACAAGGGTAAACTCTACAGAATATTGAGTAGAGTTCCCTGTGGACTTGTACTGTTGAAGCATTTCCTGAATAACCTCTAGCTCTACAAGCCCTTCCACCCAAAAATAATCTCCCCCGACTTTGTGCTTCCACAACAGCTGGCAGAGGCTCTTACTGCAGCACGATTTATATTTCACTGTCTTTGCTCCATTATTGGCTGGCTCATCCAATGATATTGAGGGTTGCTTGAAGGCAGAGATGATGTCTCTTTCTTTTCTTTTGCTTGACTTCGCAAAGCCTGCTGTGGTGATTAATTGAATGTGTTGAACAAGTGAATGAAGCCAAAGCCAGGCAGTGTCCTCTCACTAACTCTCCTCTTCTGGACCCAGGTTGGTCTGGGGCAGAAATGCACAGCTGGATTTCTTAGAGTGACTTTTGCCATCTTCGTTCTCTTCACCTAGAGAAGCAAGAGATAGGAACCAATCCAGAGACTTGCTTCTCAGCTTCCTGAGTTATACTTTGGAACCCCCATTCAGGAACCCTCTCCTGCCTGTCCTGGTTAGATGGGCTCATTGTGCCCACAGGACAACCCTTGCCTGGGAGGAGGAGTCTGGTTAGGCAGGTCCCTGAAGGCTTTGTTGGGGGACTAGATTGATGAATGCCTTTTCCACTCTGAATGTGCTGTATTCAGGCCAACACCTTCATCCTGTGTTGGTGACCCCCTTTCTCATGTCTGTGAAGTAAAAGGGAAATAACTTGATACCATTGTCAAGTTCAGGGACTCTGACTCTAACTGCTCTTGTGTCTGGATGAACCTCAGGAGCAGGACTGGCCTCAGGCAAAACAGTAAAGTCAACCAAGGCTGAGTTTCCAATCTCCTTTCTCCAATCTGCTGTCTACCCTCAGTATCAAATTGTGTTTTCTCTCCTATTGTAGCCTGTTGCTTGTAAAGTGCATCTTCTGCCAGAGATTGTATGCTGGAGGAGCATTCAGCACTTTTATCATGTCAGCTTTTCTTACATCCCTCTTAAAGTGACTTTAACTTAAATTTGGAAGGCTGCCTCATTGACTCTCAATTATCTGTAATTACAATAATGGCCTTTTCCACTGGTAGGGTTACAGAGGATGCAATTGTGGTATATATTTTATATATACAGAGTTTGTGTGTGTCTGTGTGTAGGGCCTGGAAACAGACTCCAGGTTCAAATACCGGCTCTGCCATCGTTGGCTGTATGACTTAGGCAAGCTGCTTATTCTCTCTCTTAGCTTCTTAACTTTATTTTTCATCATCTGTAAAATGGAAACAAATGGTTACCCATCTTTAAGGTTTGTGGTGATCAATAAATAAGCATCATGTCGGGTTTTGTTGAATATGCCCTGTAGTTAGTCTGCAGGAGTTCAAACTTGACTTTCCTGCTTTCTGTTGTGTGACCATGAGGTAACTACTGAACCTCTTTGGGCCTCATTTACTCACCGATAGAATGGGAACGATAATAGTACCTACCTCAAAGGGTTTTGCGAGGATATAATGAGAAAATGCATGTAAATCTTCTTAAGAAACTGCACAATTAATACTCACACATTTAACTCTTCTTGTATTATTCTAAGCATTGTGAGAGTTGAATGAAATTAGAAACGTTGAAAGTGTCTTAGGCACTATTCAGGTACCTAGGATTCCCTTGAATGTAGACTTCTCTAAGAATCCTGGATATAAAGAACTACATGAGTTTTATCCTCCTCCTGTCACCCTTATAACTTTGCAGGGGTAGGGTAACAGAAGATGGTCATTGTGTGTGCACATGTCTGCATTTAGGGGAAAGAATCTGCAAAAAATATGACCCACTTGATTTCAGCACCCTGAGTGGCCAGGAAAATGTGCTTTTGGTGTCAAATCACAGGGTCTTACTTGTACCCAGAATATTAATGAATAATGATAGTAATTTGGCCTCTCTAATTAAAAAGTGTTAAAAAAAAAAAAAAAACCTCTCAAACTGTTTACTTCTATAGATTTGCAAAAAGTGATGATATGGGGAGATTATAAATATATTTATATTGTCTTTAAAGAAGGCAAAACATGTGTACTAGCCTGTAGACAATGGTTTGAGGAGCAAAACTTTACCTGGTCATCTCTCACTCTGGAACCATGGGTGGCACCCCACCCTTCAGGCCTTGTTCTGGATCTAATGTGTCCTGGTACATACAAGGTACAACTCCCACACAAAGTATATTCACCCAAAGAGTGCTGTTTTCTTCCAAGTAGACCCTTTGGGAGTTTTGCCCATATTCTAGACATACTGCCTCCAACATGTTTTTGCACTGATTCTTTGTGAATTCCATTAAAAGTCTTGGACGCATTCTTTGGAACATTCTCAAATTTAGTAGCTCTTTAGTCCCTGAGGATAGACTGGATTTTTGGAAAAGTTACATCTGGTGAAACGATGAATGATGTAACAGAATTTAGGTAAATATAAATACATGAAAGGATGAGGAATCAAAAGGTCCTTGACTTTGAAGAACATCACTGGAGAAGTGCTTGGGATATGATGGGAGTACAGAGGGCCTCACTGAACAGAGGCAAAGACTTTCAGGACTGGGGTACTTGGCACCATTCATATCCTGGCCTACAACCTGACAAACACCAGAATATTACCATATTAGAGGGGTTAGCAAGCTTTTATTAAGAGCAGTAATATTTTAGGCTCTGTGGAAAAGATAATTTCTCACATTAACTGTTCTTAACTCGAAGACCATATAAAAACAAGCCACTGGCTACATTTGGCCCATGGGCATGGATTGTCAATCATATTTCATCATTAAATATTGCCAATGAAAAAATGTACACCTATATATCTGTATGTATAATATATTCTACTGTGAGATATAGGTATTTAGCTCTTCAAAAGTTAGAAATTTCCCTAGGCTTCAGGGAATTTTAAAACAATAATTATAACTATCGCTTACTTAACTAAGAGCATTTTCATAGATGAAAAGACCCAAATATCTTCATAGCTCTCTCCTTTTCTCTATGTGTACACTCACAATATTATTGGTGTTTCCATAATGAGTATGTTTGCTAAACCTGGATCCCATGGGGAAAAATAATGTGGAGCCTATTTGAGGCAAAAGGCCACAGTTAAGTAAACAGCTAGCCTGGAAAGCACACAGCTAAACAGAAACAAGATGCATAGAATTTCCTCATGACTTGCTTTTCTCTGGGACTATTCGTCAGAAGGCCGTCTTTACTACATAGCAGATTAAAGGTCAGGCTGACTGGCCATTCACCTAGACAACTGATTCAGCTAGGGAAAAAGGTGACTCACTGAGGATGACAGCAAAAACAGTTCTCTTGTAGAAAGTTGCTAAGCTGAGGCACACGTGAAGGGCATTGTGGAGCTCAGTCTGTTCCTTCGAGTATTGGTTATGAGCATGACCTTGGCTGGGAACTGACATGCGCTTTTGCAAGCACAACTGCTCCTTCCATCTAGATGTGGCTATGGTCTCCTGAGGGTGTGCAGATGAAACCAGGATGCATCTGGGGTCCAAGCCTGGCCATCGTGCTGGACTGTGATGGCAGCATCTGTTGCCCAACAAGGTGGAGGTGGCTTCTTGAAGGTCACCTTGGAAGACACGGGACTCCATGTGGCAGGGCCCTTTCAGAGATGGTCCCCAGATCACATGAAATAACTCTACTGCTTACCCTCTGGCACGGCTCTGCCCTGTTCTCTGGGCATCATAGAAATGTGTTCGATTTCAAAGCTGAGCAAAATACTGGTATGTTTGCAAGTATTGGTGGGGCTTGTGGCCCATAGAAGGAAGGGGATGCAGGGCACTCCACAAGGGACTGTCCACCTTGGGGAGACTTGTAAAAGCTTTGGTTGTCAATGAAATCAAGAGGCTTTGGTTGTGTGTGTGTCACACAGGACAGAGGTAAGAAAATGCTCTCATAGCTGCAGTTATGATGCTTTCACTTTTGAAGGAGAGTGTATCCACTGGGTTGATGATGTTGGATAGCCAGGAAAAAATTTTCACAGGTGTTATTATACAAAGGAGAACTGGAAGCAGGTATCAGGAACCAGAGTATGAAGGCAGGTAAAGAAAGTAGAACAAGGATGAGCATAAACACATGGAAGGGGGAGAGGGGTTTGGAGATTATCAGAGCGTGCTGCTACACATGGATGGCTTTGTTTACATTGTTGAATGAGCACGAGGTAGAGCTGACATTGAGAGCTCTCTGTCTTCTCCTCTGTGATGACTGAGGGACCTGGATTACCACCCGGTTTGGGCAAGAAATGGGTGGGGAAAGCCTTGGAAAAGGGGAGCTCTGGTCTGCACCCAAACAAGCTGGGACTTGGACACTAGGGGGAGAATTGAAGCTTCACGAGAGAATGTAGGGAAGAATGCAAGAACAGATCTGAACTGAAGAAAGGAAGAGCTGGTAAGTAATGGAGGATGGGTAAAATGGGGAAAGCAGATTTGAGGGACTGAGCCTAGAAAGATTCCGGAAGGCAATGAAAATGGGAGGAAGAAGAATTTTTGTAGATGCTTGAGGGCTGGGAAGGAGCTGATAAGGGTATGGGGCTGGTTTGAAGGTCATTTCTTCAGTCTTTTTCCTTGTGTAGCCTAGGGTCAGAGTCAGGTCATCTCCCCCACCCCCATACACATTACTCTAGTCTACCTGGGAGCCCTCTGAAGTTGTGAAACCGGTTTCTGGGGTTTCTCCTCCAGACAACGCCCATTGCATTGACCAAGCACAGGTTTCTGCCAAGGAGCCCCTGGGAGGACCAGTACCTTCCGTTAGATATACCCTAGGCTTTTGACTGGGCTACCTGTGCAGACTGGTGAAGCCCAGGGTGAAGACTTGCAAGGGGTTAAGTGGAGAAGGAGTAGTGAAAGA
Organism: Balaenoptera acutorostrata; assembly: GCF_949987535.1. Taxonomy (NCBI): domain Eukaryota; kingdom Metazoa; phylum Chordata; class Mammalia; order Artiodactyla; family Balaenopteridae; genus Balaenoptera; species Balaenoptera acutorostrata. The sequence continues at coordinate 20,205,685 of NC_080075.1, read as the reverse complement.
TGAAGTGGATGTTCAAAGAGAATATAAGTGTAGATGAGAGACTGCAAAATTGATCATCTCGGTTAGTTCAAAGAAGCCCAGAGAGTGGAGAGTGATCCTCTAGCTTCAGGAAGGGGTGATTGATGGGGCTATACTGGGAGGTAAGCCACATGGCATTACTGACTCATATTTGCTTCTTTTGACTCTATTCATCAGCAAACTTAGCATGGGTAGTGGAGAACATCCTAGAAGTCATTCTGGGTGTCTGTTCCTCTCTCTTTCCAACTTCCTGTTCTCCTTTTACTTTTATTTTATTATTATTTTTTGTCTCAGAACTTAACACTGTTAAATAGACCTGGGAGGGGCACGTGGTTTTATAGGCTACGAATATGTGCCCCTTCCTGACCTACTTAATTTTGTTGATGGCACTTGTGCCATAAATACCACAGTATGATAGCTTTCCCATTTCCTGCTATGAAGTTGCTTTGGCATATTTGACAGGTCTAATAAAACTGACTTTTTTTTCTGCCCAGGTTTTCACCTAAACTAGGACTTTGCAATCTTTTTTTCGTAAAGGGCTAGATAGTAAATATTCTTGGCATGTGGGTCCTGTGGTCTCTATCATAAATACTCAACTCTCCCCTCATAGTGCAAAAGCAGTCATAGACAATATATAAGTGAATAGGCAAAGATGTGTTACAATAAGACTTTATTTACAAAAACAGGTGGTCAGAGGAAGAAAAGACAGAAGAAATTTTAGATGAAGATGACAGAGCTTACAGAAAACTCCCTATCCTTAAATATTTCCCTAACAACTTACCTGGGGAGCTTGAAGTTTCTACACTGTACATTTTTCCTTCAAGTTCTTCAGGACTTGGGAATATCTCAATTGGGTTAAGGTGTTATGTTAGGAGGGATATATTAGAGAATATTTTCCTAGGAAGAGAAAAATACTACTTTAGTGAATACTGTGATCAATTAGCATCCTTTGCTGGGTTAACAGTGATAAGAGGGTATAGGACTCAATAGAGGTAAGTGCAGGTGGAGGCAGGAGATAAGAAAACATTCAGGATAGGGAGGCTGCCCTGTGTGTGAAATCTTGTACAGGGAACCAGAGGGGCCACGAGGATGAATAAAACACAGCCATTATTCTCAAGGAGGTTGAAATTTAATTGAAGATGTACAATATCTATGTGTATCTGCATATTTAATTCTGTACGTATCCATCCATCCATCTGCACATACCACAAGCAATGAATTAAACAACAGTTTGCAGTAAGTAGCCACCAGTAGGGCAGGGAGTAAGCCTGAAAAGGTTTGGAAGGGAGATCTATTTTTATTGGTCATTATGAATGGGACGTCTTCATGGACTTGTGGACCTTGAACTAAACCTTGGCTGATTGCTAAGCATTTAATTGATGGAGGCACCTCCCCCCAAAAAAAACAAACCCTGGAGTATAAAGTGGAGGAAGTAGGGATTTCTATTTCCCTCATCAAGTTGGAATTCTGTGCAAAGAGGGCTGAAGTCACAGGTTCAGTATTGGTTAGGATGCTTAGAGTCCTTCCTCCTCACTGTGGTTATGGCCTTGACTCCACCCCTCCACCTGTCATCTTGAAATGTCTAAGACCAGGCTACAGAGAGTGGCTGTACTCATTTATTATCTGGATCTTCTTCAAACCTTCCCTGGCTCCTGCTAAAAGTCAAGCACTGGGTGTTTCAGTGCATCCCTTCTTCACTGCTAGAGCCAGAACCTGAAGCTCTGGCTCCATTCATAGGCACCGGGGGATTCATCTCACATATATGAAGGTCAACATGTTTTATATGGAAATAAGTTAAGATTTTATTTACTTACATGAGACTCTGAGAGACCAAATAGTAGTGGAGAGTAATAACTTAATTCCTCAGTGAATGGTTGGAGAAAACAAAATCCCAGAGGGTCTATAGTAATGAAAAGGGTATTACATTCATTGCATGATTTTAGATAACACATGCTAAGTCCCTCCTATCCTTTTCACACAACCACATTATTGATGAACAGGCATCAAGAAGGCATTAGGTGATGCTTTATTGCATTATTTTAAGCCACTGAGGTTTTTATATATGAAGGGTATAGATTTATGCTGAGTGATTCAGTTACAAAGCAGGCACATTAATTTGTTCATGAATGTGAACTGGCGATTACCTTCATTAGAGTCACCAGGGCAGACTGATCACTTTAATTTGGGCAGAGGCATGCAAACAGTTATTGGCTAGTGGTGTGTGTGTACCTGAGAGCACAGGCTGTTCAGCATCCCTGAGGAGCCCTAAGAATGCAGATTTGTGTCCTCACAGGTGTATAAGTACCAGCAAGTGTACGAAGACTGGTGGAACTAGGAAGAAACTGTTCCCCAGCACCATGTGGCAAGATGTTGTATAGGTTTCATTTGGTCTTAGCTTCTGAAAGCTGATTTGATGATAAACTGTGGAAAGGATGGCATGGAGAACATATACTTGCTTGCAACTCCAGATTGTAGAACTTGGGACCCTCCTAGTTTGTATGACTAGTTTATGACAAGTTGAATGGTGTTCTACTTTATACTGCATAAAGGCAATTTGTGGGATTTAGTAAATTCAAAAAATTAGAATTGAGTACCAGTGATCCCAGCTATGTACTAGGTGTAGTGAAAGCCTCTGTCTTGCAAGAATTCACAGTCTAGCTGGGAAAATGAAGTGACTTTTTCAGCAATCCTGATTTATACTTGTGGTTTGTAGAATGAAGGCTGGAAAGGCATTCAGATGAGGAGGTGGCCGAGAAGGCAAGGAGAAACAGTGTCCAGGAGTGTAGAGCTAATGCTGGTGACACTGGAGAGTTAATAAATCATGACTTGCTGGGGACCTTTCAGCAAGCACATGGCCATATGTAAACAAGCACCGTAACATTTTCCCTAACCCAGAAAGTCCACTTCTGACAGAAGTGAAAACTGGATGCCTAAAGATGTATGTTACTCTGTTTTTAGTAACAGCAAACATTGGAGAGTCCTTTAAATGTATGGCAACATGGAATTGACTTGCCAAATAATAAAGCAAAAACATTTGGTAATTTTATTCTATTATAAAAAATTGACTACAAGTATATAGACACTGGAAATTTTGCAATATAAGAGATTAAGCAGTAACAAAAGGGTACATACTGAGATTGTAACTTTATAAAAATTGTAACTGAAGGAGGCAATAATCACACATAAAGTTGACCTCCCTTTATTCTTTGTCACTGCCTCCATTTTATTTCCTTTGTAGTAATCTTCATGATGTGGAATATAAAAATGCATTTACTTGTCTAATTTAAATATAAGCTTCTCTAAGGAATATAAATCATGCTTAACTTGATCTCCTCTGTATCTTCACTATATGGTACATCTAAGGTACTCAATATTTGAATGGCTGAATGCATCAGTGATTGCTATTATTAAAGTATTTATTTTATAGTGACCTTTAAGTAAAATGCACAGTATGAAAATAATATCTCTCAAATCCTTGCTGGGTACTGGGTTAAGAACTGTAGCGATTTTCATTTCAACCTTATCACCAGTATGTTTGTTTGTTTTTACAGGCATTTTTTTTTTTTTTTACAGTAGGTCCTTGTTGGTTATCTATTTTAAATATAGCAGTGTGTACATGTTAATCCCAAACTCCCAATCTATCCCTCCACACTATTCCCCCCGGTAACCATAAACTCATTCTCTAAGTCCGTGAGTCTGTTTCTCATACTAAGTGAAGTAAGTCAGACAGAGAAAGACAAATATATGATACTGCTTATATGCAGAATCTTAAAAAATGATACAAATTAACTTATTTACAAAACAGAAGCATTTTTAATTGAAATATAGTTACTGTACATTATTATGTATGTTACAGGTGTACAATATAGTGATTCACAATTTTCAAAAGTTATACTTCATTTATAGTTATTATAAAATACTGGCTATATTTCCCGTGTTATACAATATATCCTTGTAGCTTATTTTATACCTAATAATCTGTACCTCTTACTCCCCTACCCCTATCTTGCTCCTCTTCCTCTTCCCTCTCCCCACTGGTAACCACTAGTTTGTTCTCTATATCTGTGAGTACCAGTTTGTGTTATCATTGAAAAAATTGAGGCTCACAGAGGCAAAGCACCTTTCTTAGCTGGCAAGATGTAAACTCCAGGCTGCTTGCCTCCAGAGCCCAGCCTCTTGACCATCATATGATTTTTAAACATTAAAACATATAGAATAATCAAGAATGTCAGATGCTTCAGTGAGGTCCTTTAAAACAAAAGCAAGAAAAAGTGTTTCTCATTTTTTCCTCTCCTTCTGCATCTTCATGCTGCCCCAGCTGCCAACCTCTCCTAAGCCATCCTTCCCTGATCAAATTATTCCTGTTGTCTAAGCCTCTTCAGTCCTTCAGAACCTCAGTTACTGGTAATCAGGTTGATAAACTCATCTCGGTCTGAGGCAGCTACATTTTCTTTTTTTTTTTTTACAAACATTAGCTCATTTTATTATCACCATAAGCAGCTACATTTTAAAAGGATTTCATAATATCTCAGAGTGAAAGAGAGACACTTTGCAAACATTTTTGGGGGCAGCCAGACCTTTCGGGCTCTGCTCCAATCAAGCTGTGAAGGTGGTCACTAAATCTACTCCTATGTCCATCTCTGTGAAAGTTCATTGTCTTCTTAAGGTTGAATCCCTTTGGCATAACGTCGGCTGCTTCTGTCTTGCCTCTCAAAGAATTCAGGGAAGTGTACTGCTTTGTCTCTTACTGAATTAAAAAATTCTCCATCTGTAATATAGGAGGTATGTTTTGTAGAAACCTCGAAATTCTGTATCAGACAGGCATGTATATATTAACACCATTTTGTGTCCTAATTGTATCAGTTCAGGTAACTGAATAAATCTTCAGATTGAGACCATAGCTCTCTTCATTGCTATGATCATCATAGAGAATAACATTTGCCTGGAATTCATGGCATCGTCTCTTGTCCTTATGGTTTCATATGACCTTGTGACTGTGGTGATTGAAAATTCCATAAATTCCCTTTTAATAGTAAATAAGTTCATTTTATCCTCAAATTTATGATGATAATGAAATATTAACATGAGAAGCAAGTGCTCTATAAATCTCTGAATTGCTATTCTGCTTTATTTCAATAGTGTGCTCTTCTTAAAACACCCATATGATACCTGAAGCTGTAAAAATTAGTGAAATGATAAAGTGTTTGGGGGTTGAATGCACTGAATATGTGCTGGTGTCTGGAACTGAACAGAACTGCAAATATTTAAAACTGTAATTTGATTTCCAGGACCAGAAAAGAAGAAAACGTTCTTGTCTTTCTGGTGCACCTCATATCACTTTAGAATTAAATGCCTAAATACTATATTAGCTGAGCTTTTTAATGTCTAATTAAGGAGCAACCTTCCAGGTATTTTTGTCTTTTCTTGTAAGTGTTCAAACAATACTATGGCATTACTGAGACAGAGCTACTTTCTGTATGTGATGTCCACACAAAACCAAATTTTTCTTAAAGACAGATATCATAAAATATCAATTATATGTGGAATCTAAAAATGATACAAATGAACTTACTTACAAAACAGAAACAGACTCACAGTCATAGAAAACAAACTTACAGTTACCAAGGGGAAAGCTGGAGGTGGGGAGATAAATTAGGAGTTTGAGATTAACATATATACACTACTATATATAAAATAGATAACCAACAAGGACCTACTGTGTAGCAAAGGGAACTCTTCTCAATACTCCGTAATGACCTATATGGGAAAAGAATTTTAAAAGAGTGGGTATATGTATATGTATGGCTGATTCACTTTGCTGTACACTTTGCTGGGTTGTTTTTTTTTTGTTTTTTTTTTTTGATATTGAGCTGCATGAGCTGCTTATATATTTTTTGAAATTAATCCTTTGTCAGTTGTTTTGTTTGCAAATATTTTCTCCCATTCTGAGGGTTGTCTTTTTGTCTTTTTTATGGTTTCTTTTGCTGTGCAAAAGCTTTTAAGTTTCATTAGGTCCCATTTGTTTATTTTTCTTTTTATTTCCATTTCTCTAGGAAGTGGGTCAAAAAGGATCTTGCTGTGATTTATGTCATAGAGTGTTCTGCCTATGTTTTCCTCTAAGAGTTTTATAATGTCTGGCCTTACATTTAGGTCTTTAATCTATTTTGAGTTTATTTTTGTATATGGTGTTAGGAAGTGTTCTAATTTCATTCTTTTACATGTAGCTGTCCAGTTTTCCCAGCACCACCTATTGAAGAGGCTGTCTTTTCTCCCTTGTATACTCTTGCTTCCTTTATCAAAGATAAGGTGACCATATGTGCGTGGGTTTATCTCTGGGTTTTCTATCCTGTTCCATTGATCTATGTTTCTGTTTCTGTGCCAGTACCATACTGTCTTGATTACTGTAGCTTTGTAGTATATTCTGAAGTTCGGGAGCCTGATTCCTCCAGCTCCATGTTTCTTTTTCAAGATTGTTTTGACTATTCGGGGTCTTCTGTGTTTCCATACAAATTGTGAAATTTTTTGTTCTAGTTCTGTGAAAAATGCCATTGATAGTTTGATAGGGATTGCATTGAATCTGTAGATTGCTTTGGGTCATATAGTCATTTTCACAATGTTGATTTTTCCAATCCAAGAAAACAGTATATCTTTCCATCCATTTGTATCATCTTTAATTTCTTTCATCAATGTCTTATAGTTTTCTGCATACAGGTCTTTTGTCTCCTTAGTTAGGTTTATTCCTAGGTATTTTATTCTTGTCTAACACATTTTAAATCAACTATACTCCAATAAAATTGTTTTAAAAATAAAAAAAAATAGAAAGCAAAATAAAATAGATCAACAGCAAGAAAAAAAAACAGACAAATTTGATAGCTACAATGTTCTGTTCATCAGGAACTTCTAGCTGTGCGGTGTTTTTTGCTACATGTGTTTGATTGAAAACATCTTGCATTTTAAGTAATCACAATGTATTTTTGTGAGGGCTCCACACATTCTTGATTTTGTCAATTTTATCTCTGCCATCAGTGTCCCTGGAATATCTCTACCTGTTTTTGGTCAGCTAAGGTGATGATTAAAGTGTTCAGGAATGGATGCCAATCATACAGATTTGGTTTAAGGAGCAAGTTACTTTCTTAGGAGAATCAGCATCAGCTCTCCCTGCTAGTTTATTGTCTTTCTAAAACTGCTAATGATATGATTGTTTGCTTTATCTATTTACCCAGTGTGCCTCCAGAAGAGTGAAAAATATCATAGTCTTTGATCATCCAGAAAATTGTTCTAATCAGGCAATCAGAAAAGCATTACAAGATGGATATCTTACCTCTCCATGATGTGTTCACTGATTCCCAGCCAGGAGTACTGATCATTTCTTTTTTGAACCCTTAAAGCTCTTGTAGTCAGCAGCATACAACTTAACTAAGGCTGCTAAGCTTCCTTCTTTCCCCCAAGATAACCGGTTTGTAAGACACTTAAGTCAAGGATAGAAGACTTTGCCCAGTCTTTTTAGCTTTTACTTCCCCAAATCCATTATGCTCTCAGAAGTCATGGAGGAGAGCTTCCTTTCCTGAGAGAGTCTTGGGAAATTTAGTGCAATTAGCTCACCAAGGAGCTATGCCACCTTTACTCATGTCCTAGTCACTTTCAGTAATCGTAAATCAATCTAAATAGCCCAACATTTAATAGTTAATGATAGACTTTATTGTTTTTTGAGCCCCCAGGAAGGCAATTGACTCTTGTTGCCTGAGCTAAGTTGTAAACAATTCAAGAATGGAGAAAGCAGAGGCCAGCACCAGCCCATAAATGTTACCTATTTAGTTGATTCAAGCAGGTTTCAAAATTCTAGTAAATATAATCATATCACTCAATTTTGGTTTGCAGTCTCATAACACTGATCTATTAATGGTATATTTTTCATTTTTTTACTCCAATTAATTTTTTTCTAATGTCTCATGATTCTATTCTACTATTCTCTTCCCCTCCTCCCCCCCTTAGGAAGACTATCATGCCAAAATTTTTTTTTAAAGGAGAAAATATTGTGATTTGAAATATAGGACATTTTATTTCACCAAAGAGTTTCTGATATCATAACATAAGAGCTGTAGTTAAAGAACAGGTAGTTGAAATCAATCATTAAGTACCTACTGTGTGCAGTAGCCTTGTACTGGTGTTGAAATATTCACTGGCATTTCAAGCTGCATTATTGATTGGGAGCTGCCTCAAGACTGAAACTTAGTGTTTGCTGCCAGAGTTCTCAAAATCACAATATATAAAACCATGTTCAGAGTCACCACGATGTCAATGAGTCCAGTGAGAAGCACAAAGGCAAGCCAAAGGAAAATAAGGAAGATAGGAACTTGGATTGTGTCCATGACCAATTTAAAATACAGAATCCTGCCTTTGGAGATAGTGAAATCCTTAGCATCATGTTGGAAATATTTTCAGAATGTTGTAGAATATAACACAAGGTAAATGAAATTCTGATTTTAAGTGGACTTAAACAGCAGGAGTACATTTCAGAGTGGAGGCTGCCAGGCTTTAGGATTTATAAATCCATAAATTAAAGAGAATAAATAATTGAAGAACTATTGGGAGTTGTCACTTCTTTATTTTTGCTAAGTGTTTCTAGCACTATTCCCCTACTATGATTCTGTTGGGCAATGAGATTCCCATACTAGATCTGAGCCATAATAGAGTTTATTAAACAAAGGATGAAGAAACATTTCAAAAGATACATAAAAGTTTTTGTTTGTTTGTTTTTTATCACAATGTGGAAGTTACTGGTTGGCATCTCCCTCACACAAGAGCCCAGTTCTTCTCAGCCCCAGCATTCCCAGGATCAGCTTCTGCCTGGGGACCTGCCACCAGCATGTGCAGGAGACTGTGGTCTGGAGAGCCACCTCTGTGTCTTATACAAGCCATTACAGTATTCCCTTCTGTTCTTAGGCTGGCACTCTTCTGCTGTCTGCAAGCCTTACCTCCAAACCATACTCAGGCTTCTCCCTGACTTATGCTAGGCTCCCGTGAGACTTGTACAAGTGCAAGAAAGTATTTTATCAGAGCTGGTGATATAATAGATTGTAGTTACTGCATTAAAAAAAATATTTTATTATGGAAAATTTCAAGCATATCTTAAAGTAAAGCCTGTATAATGAACCACCGTATAGTACCACACAGCTTCGACCATTATGAACTAATAGCCAGTTTTTCTATACCTCCACCCATTTCCCCTACCCTAAATAACTGTGAAGCAAATCCCAAACATATAGTTTCATCCATAAGCATCTCGATATATATATATATGTGTGTGTGTGTGTGTGTGTATATATGGCTATGGACACTTAACTGAAGTATTACTAGGGTATTTTAAAACATTACATAAAAACATATATTAAAGCTGTGGACACTTTAAATAAAATAACCTAATTATTACTAGGGTATTTTAAACATTAACCCTTTAATATCATCAAATATTTAGTGAATTTTAAATTTCTTTCATTGTTTTACAATGTACATATGTATAAAAATTCATTTAAATATTTATGGATATATATATAATGGTTTATTTGTCTACTTAGGATCTATAAAGGTCTGACTTTTTTCTACTAGTTATCACCATCAGGATTTTCATGATGGCATCCATGTGGTTTTATTTTACATGTTTGTCTCTTGGATTTCTGTAAATTGAGAATCGATCCTAAGGCTGATCATTTTCATGTTTTGTTTTTTTGTTGTTGTTGTTCCTTTTGGCAAGAACGTTTCATAGGTAGTGTTCTGTCATTCTATCAAAAGATACATAATACATGGTTGTCTTTCTCTTTCTTATTTATAAATATTTTTATGTCAACAGCCATTTAATACTTGGTCTAGAGCCTTTATCTCATTGAGAGTGCTGGTATTTTCTTACTTTTCATCTTACAAAGATGCAAGCAAATATGACCCAAGATCTGATTCCTGGAGCATTTTAAAGTTTTCATGTTGTTGAACTTATATAGAGTCATATGCCAAACTCTTTAGCAATTGTTCACTGCAATGGAAAAGTGTGACCTCAAGTCTCTGTCACATACCAAGCAAGGATGATAAAAAGCAAACAAAACCATCATCTGAAATCATCATTTCATAAAATGAAATGTTTTCAACAGCAGAAATGAGAAGAATTTAAGATTAAAAGTCAGAATTTTAAATTAAATACATATATCTTTCTCAAAAATTCATCACATCATCCTGATTTCACATGCCACCATGGACAGGGGCCACTGCATTCTGGACTCAAATAATGGACTAGAATGTAAGAACTATTGTTTAGCTCCATGACGTTAGCAAACATCTGCTAGAACGTAATGTGAAAATTTGTCCAGCCAAATTACAGGACTAACAACTTTATCTTTAAGAGTATCTTTAACTTATTATGTATTCCAAATCACTATATGCCATTTTAAAAAGCTATTAAAAGGTTACTCTTTAATTCAATACACACGTATTGAGCACCGATTCTATGTCACATACTTATTCTGGCGTTTGGAATATAAAATACGGTAGAAATACAAATATAACAAAGATTAATAAAAAAAAAAAAGCAGAGTGGAGACAATATTGAAATTGAGAACCTGCGTTCTTGCTCTCCCTCCAAGGAGCCTCCTCATACCCCTGGGCGTTTAGTATCCTATGAATGGGTATAATAAGGCATGTTTGTCTTTCTCTTTGAAAACTAAATTACATCGTGAAAATTATCTGAAGAATCAAAGGTAAACTATAAAATGTAAGAAACTACATGATAACATTTGGAACTCAATCTGTGGTTTCTCATAATATATATTCTCACTGTAATAGACTTTATATGTTCATCCTTAAAAACTTCAAAATGGGATTCTTTGCACTAATGATTTATTGAAGTCATCTTTGAAAGTATCCCTAGTATCACCATCTATGCATCTCCTTTCGCTGATAAGGAAACAATCCTCCAAATGTGACATGACTTACAGAATGGGTTAGTGGTTGAGCCTCCTGATCTCCAGCTCTGTGCCGCTCTCCCTGTTCCACACTAAGGTTTCTTTCACATTAGGAACTGTACACATACGCAGTACATTTGAATCTCCCAGGGCGTTAAGGCATAGTAGGGAGGCAGTCTTGTTTTGGAGAGCAGAAGTGAACAAAAAAGTGATACAAAAAGGCAGGTGGCCACAGGGCTCCTAGGGATTCTCTCTGCTAATCATGTACTCTACTTGTCCTACTGCTCCTAGCCCTGACAGCCCTTCTCTTCTCCTTTGCCCTTTCTAATCCCCATCCTCTTGTCCTCTTGACACCAGCTTGATGGGACTGATCAGTGTTTAGATTATAACTTTGTGTGCTGTTGACCTTAGCCAATCAGGCTGGCCTTGTATTACCAATTCTCACTTCTTGAAGAGAAGGAATAACATTGAAATGCTTGACTTGGGAACTTGAATTCAGTTCAGCTGTTTTGGCTGGTATAGTATGTTTTAAAAATCAAACTTGAATGCCTTTATAGTGGACTTGCATCTCCTCATTGGCTGCACACTCCCCCACTGCCTACTGGATTACACCAGGCTTTTCTACACACTTTTCAGAACTGCCTGGCCCCTGAAAGCATTTGAGTTGACTACTGGTGGACTGACATCTTTCTGACAGACTGTGACAGGCAGATCTTGGGTTATTTGGGGTAACAGACTCTAATTTTCAGTTTACTATGGGTCTCTTTAAAATCAAAAGCATTGCCTGTGGCATCTCTCTCACTGGTCAGAATTTAGTACTGATGTGGCCAAAATCACAGTGCCTTGCATTCAATAATGAGTCTTAGGGAGTTCAAGTGAGAGTGTAGATGGAGGGGAAAAGAGTTCAGAAGAACCCAGTTAAAATGCATTATTTTGTGTGCTCAAGAATCTTGAAGCAATGATTTGTTATTAACACCTTGCTTTTCTGATAGAAATGCCTACTGACAGAAGACTTAGTAATATTTGGTTTAATACAGAAGGGTCCCTTTATCTCATTTATGAAAGGATTCTCCTGGATGTGGCGCTCTCCAGGGAAGGTACAAGGTCATGCAACAGTGTATTTTCCCTTGGTCCCAACATCATTTTCATTCAAATCCTCTTCAATACAGGTTGCCAATTTGGCCTGTTCCATCTCCAACAATGAAGAAGGGGTGAAATTAGTTCGGATGGCAGCCACCCAGATTGACAGCCTGTGTCCCCAGGTAAGCCTCATTTACTTTGTTTCCAAAGCCTGATATTTCAGATCTTCTATGCTCCAGCCCTCATGTCACTCATTTCCTTGCCTTGCCCTCTTTCCTCTCACTGGAAAGTGCTACCCATCATTCATGGGTCATTTCAGGTTCTGCCTTTCTCAAAAAGAACTTCAAGCTATTCCAGTCTCTTCAGAATTACTGTGGCAATTATTCTCTTTTCCACTCCTATTGACTTTCTTCTATTTGTCTCGGACTGTTATTTCAATGCTCCGTATCTATTTACCTTTAGTGTCTCAACCACTAAATTATATGCTTGCGCATGTAGAACAAGAGTTCTATTTCTGCCACATCTGTGCTAAATAGGCTTTGCCCAGTAAACACTTTTTGAACCTATATCTTAAAAAAAGAAGAAAAGCAATCAAAAACTAGTAGTAGTTGATAACCTACTTTAACTTTCATGTTTTGATTGTCCTTCCAAACACTGGGAACCCACTTATCTGTGGAAGCTGCAAGGTCCAGGGTTTCAACATGGTCTTTGACCTGCTTGTTCCTCTTTTGAAGAGTGTGGTCAATATGTCCCTGGATTGTTTCTAACAAATAGGTCATCAATGCCGCTCTCACACTGGCTGCCCGGCCACAGAGCAAAGTTGCTCAGGATAATATGGATGTCTTCAAAGACCAGTGGGAAAAGCAGGTCCGAGTGCTGACAGAGGCTGTGGATGACATCACCTCAGTGGATGACTTCCTTTCTGTCTCAGGTAATCACAAACGGGCCCCTGACAAGGCAGCCGAAGGAAGAGAACAAGATGAGATGAGGAATATCTTGCAAATGTCATGGGTCTGTGTTTCAAGTGCTCTCCTTGGCCCTTTGAGCTTTCAGTCATCTCTGCAACTGTGATTGTAACACCTTCTTGAATCTGCTGTGCACATTATTTCAAGACACTGAGCCAAAGCATTTGGGGGGAAAACACAAATTTCTGATCAATATATTAGAAACCCGAACAGATTATTTAAGTAGAGTTAGGCTCCTTTTTACTTCCTGCAGTTTTTAAAATAGGATGGCCTTTGATGCATCTGAATCATCCATCTAAAAAAAGGGTATGGGATATGAGACTGGTTATGTTTAAAAATCAAAAAACCAATAAGTTATTCCAATTTGTCTGCATTAAGGTTTTTTTCCCCAATAAGTGAAGTTACCCAGGTTTGTGATAAGCTGGGAAGAAATGTTAGCCACAGAATGAACCCATTAGAAGGCACTTGGGAGCTATTGAGGCTTTGAGCACTTGACCATGAGGCTGTGAAAAGAAGTGAGAGAAAGTAACTAGTCATCACTGGAAATTGTAACTTTCTTCTTTGTAAATGAAGCCAGACTGAAGGATGTTGGCGCATTTGGATAACCATGTAGTCAATTTGACCTTTAATGGGGCTCATCGATGCTGTTTCAAATTTGGCTACCAGCCAACTAATGGACCTTTTTCCAAACACATTTGACTAAACACATTTGGCCCAATTCACCTAGAAAGTCTCTATGGGAGGCATGGGGGAGGAGGTCACCAGAAACCTCAACCTCCTTGCGAGGCATTAAAATAACCAAGTGACTCTTGAAAATTCAAATTGACCATTGACTCTACCCACAGGCGTATGAAACGCACACCTGCCAGCTCAGGTGTGCCCTAGCCTTGACCAGGACTTACTGAGGTCTGAGAGGGAGGGGTTGCAGCACAGCTGGTGGGATCCAGACAGACAGGGCCTCTGACTGCAACAGTGTGGAAGGGATTTCTGCAGGAGGCTTAGTGTATTTAGAAACTTCTCTCTAGTTGCAGTCTTTCCTTTTACCAAGAAACTGGCAATGAATTCCTACTGGGGGCTTGTGTTTAAAGCTTGTCTGAGAACAGCATAGTTGAATCTGTAGATCTGATGGATGATGTAAAAGCCAACTTTGAAATCATGGAGGGCAGGGCAAGGGAGATGGGAAAAATGAGTGAACACATGCTCAGTATCTATAATTTGTCTGACTTTCTGTTACTTGCTTTAATTCACACAAAAATCTTATAAGATAGGTATCACTATTCTGAGTCTTCCTTTGAGAAAAGTAAGTCACTGAGAGGTAGGTAATTTGGCAGAGGTGTAATTAAAATCCAGATTATCCTCTTTCCAGAATCTATATAGTTCTCAATAAGTCTAGATAGAAGGGAATTTGCCTTTGATGTTTCCAGCTTTCATTGCAGCTCCTTCCCTACCCCCTCACACTTCGCTATCCCCTCTGGTACCACCATTCCACTCTCTCTTCCCTCTTGGAAACCTGTCTCATTCTTCATTCCCAAGGTGCTTTGTTTTTGATGACTTGTCAAAGCAACTATTCATTTAAACATACCCATATCCAAGGGTTGGATGGTAAAGAACTCAATATGTTGCCATTCCTGGGATTTTTGCTTCACTGATACATGAGCCCTAACAACATAAAAGATATGCAAGAAATGCATCTTTCATAAGGTGCTTAGAAATTGTTTGGATAGACATATTGGGGATTTGAGTGGTGGGGAACAGAAGGATGGACACCAGGACTGAGCATCTTTCTTTTATCTAGTCAGTCTTTGCCAGGATGACTATAGGGGTCCCCAAAAGGGGCAGGGGGACTCTCCAACCAGCCTCAGATCTCACACAGCAATCCTAACAGCCCCTGGAAATCTTACTCTACTCCCCTTCTATCTACAAATGAATAGAAAATATCCATATACTACCTTTTTCAAAGAGGAATCATTTCAGAACTTAAAGCTTTCCCAACTTATCCTTTTCTTTAAATGCATGTATGAAAATTTCTGAGGGTAGAGAAAAGCAAGGTGAGGAGGTCTTATCTCAGACTGTTTCAGTAGTGCAAAGCTTTTCTTAATTTACTTCCACCGGGTCTGCCTCTCTGCCACCTTTCTCCCTGCCATTCCTTTGTGCATCTCATTATTACCAGCAACAAGAAAAGACTTTGGCTTCCGCTGATAACACTGTGCAGTCCAACCCCAGTGGTACAAGCATGGCGGCATGCTATGACAGGAAAATGAACAGGTGCTGTTAGGGAGCCAGCCTTGAAAGGACCTGCTAGAACATGCCTTTGGACTTGACAATCGGAGGCGGCAGGCACCTTTCCACAGATGGGCTTGACAAATAATGACACAGCCCACTCTGTCCTGCTGGTAGACTGTAGATACAGCCGGATAGTTGGGGAAACTACTTCTCATCTCCTCTCCGAGCTGGAGCCAAAACATTTGCATCAGTAAATTGCAAGGTTGGCCCAGGAGATATTTTGAAATGGCATTAATGACATTTTATGTATCAGTTTCTTCTTAAGGGAATATCTATTCTGGCAGGAAGCTCTATTTTGAAAACAACAACAGAAAAGATTTTTTTTAAGGGATAGTTTTGTTTTTCTTTCTTTCTTTCTTTCTTTTTTTTCATGCTACCTGAACTTGTGTGTCTGAGTGCTTAATTTGTCCATATGAAATGCAACAAGTTTGGGGAGCTATTAACATTACAGGAGCAAAACCAATTTTCAGATGTGGTCTGGGCTTATAAAAAAAATGAAATGGCTGTATTAGAACACTTAAACTTTTCCCACTGGGCAAAAACTAAAATTTTTAAAACTAAAATTTTTAATAGTGTCTTAAAATGAGCATCTTGGCATTAATCACGTGAGAGTTGAATTCTTGGGTTTGGCTCACAAAATAGCAGGGATCTAAGATCTGAAAAAGCTGTTAACTCAATCCCATAATGTCTAAAAGTTTCGTTTTGTTTTGTTTGCCTTTTTCTCTTTTATTTGTTTGGTTTTTTTGACTCCAGGGTCTTGAGTTTGTTTCATTAAAAAATCCACAGACTGAACTTTGCTTTTGAATTTAGAAACTATAGCTTTAAAGCTTATAATAATCAGGTAGTTTGGTCATCTGTGATTTTTTAACAAGATTACATCTTTCCTGAAATTGTAAGGTTGCAAAAATTCAAGGAAGTTTACCACAAAATACGTTGTAGTCAAATGTTTTATGATGTTTAAAAACCATGCTTTACATCCAGGCATCTGAAGTACCTAAGGGGTTTATCCCAGCAATGGAATCATCTCTGGAATACAGGTGCTTTTTATTATTACTTTCTCTTATATGTTATTTTCTAGTTGGAACATCACTCCTCTATCTCTTTACTTAATGAATTCTTTCTCCTGAAAATACCTTAGGATAAAAATATATAATTGATTGTCCCTCTTCAATGGGCATGTTTATTCAGGATTTCTTTTTTGATTGCCTGTGGTAAGGTGCTGTCAGGCATGAAAATATGAGTTAAGTGTGGATTCTGCCTTTGAATAATTCACTGCCCTTTTTGATAGATACTAAACCAGAGTAATTCCAAACTTGTGAACCCCAGACCTGAGGGTGTAGGGACTAAGAGTGGAGAAGTTATTACAAGGGGTCCAGGGAAACCATATATAGACCAAGTGTCATCTTTTGATCAAATAATATGTCTACAAGAACAATATAGCTCTTTTCAAGTGCATTATTGGTACTTAGATTAATAAAGTACAAATTTATTTTAAAACATTCTTTATCATAGTGGCTTTTACATATATATCATCCACTGGTATCACCACTATCATGAAGGAATTGTAATTCATTTTTTTATAAAAGGGGTGCTTCTAATTGGGTAAAGTTGGGAAATGCAGAGTAAACTATCTCAACATTTCATAAAAAGAGTTGATGAAGAAAACTGAGTCAGTTAGTAAACTGCAAATTAGTAAAATTAATATTTTATTCACACATGATTAATGTGACTAACCATTGAACAAATTAATTGGCAATTCAATTAAGAGCAATGCTTTTGATATCATGGCCTCCTTCAATTAATGTATACAGTTGACCCTTGAAAAACTTGAGGGTTTGGGGCACTGACCCTCCCTCCACACAGCTGAAAATCTGGGCATAACTTTACAGTGAGCCCTATAGATGGGAAGTTCCACATCTGTGGATCCAACCAACCTCGGCTCTGTAGTACTGTAGTATTTACTACTGAAATAAATCCATGTATAAGTGGACCTGCACTGTTCAAACCTCTGTTGTTCAAGGGTCAACTGTAGTTATACCTATGAAAGCATATTCTTTTTCTTGCCTCCTAATTAAATTAGTTGCATATTTTAGTTTGGAAATTAGATTTTAAAAACTATCATTTCATTTTAGGATATTAGGTCATATATGGACTTCTTACATTTTAAATTTTGTTAATTCCAGAGACATTAGTATCTAATGTAATTGACAGATTCCTCTGTTTTGCATTCAATTCCATCTTTAAACTATGCACAGAAAAATGGTAGCTATGCTTATTCTTACATTATGTTATTCAAAGAAAGTGCCTGTTTTTGACATGAACACCCTCGCAGTTGCCCATTTTCGGGGACCACGACATATTTTAATTGTCTGGAGGAATCCAGCAGGGCAGTAAGAGAGACCTATTTGAATCAAACTTCTGTATTTAAAATCCTGTGCCAAGTTTCATTTGAGTAAACCTTTTTTTTTAAGGTGTCCTTTTCGGTGAGTTTGCATGATCCAATCCAAGATATCATAAAGAGGTGATTTCAGAAGTTCCTTAATCAAAATGAAAGCCTTTAAGTCTCTATTTTCACAACTGTCTTTCTCATTTTCTCAGGAAGATATCAGCATTCAGGAAATAACTTCTTGTGAGTTTAAGATATCTAAATATTAAAATTTAAACATTTCATTTTTTTTCTGTTCCAATTTCTATGTGAAACTAGAGAATGTAGAAATCAGAAATTTATAAATAGTTAAGTGAGGAAATCATACTGTATGAGGTCAAACAGATGTTCCTTTATAAAACATGTTATACTTTGCAATTTTCTATCCAATGTCCTATAAAAACAAATATTTTCTCTGAGTGATTTGTTTAATGAAAGAAGGAGAGATCCATGGGAGAGACTGGGATTTGCTGAGTACCCTCCCATCTCTGCTTCTTTAGGAATTTATAAATCAGAACTAGCTCTAGAAACTTCTTAAAGAGGTAATCATTCAATTTAGTCCTTTATTAACTATTCATTGAATAGTTATACTTTCTTAAGGGTTACCAGATTACTTAAGACTACTTCCAATCTTGTTCTATTATTCTGTTGTGTGTGTATATGTATATTTTCAGCTTAAGTTCTTTTTTTTTCCTCAGAGTACTAAACTTTTTGAACATTTCCTTAGAATTCTGTTTCTAAAGAATGTTCAAGGGACATAATAACAGATCTCACATTGGACATGGAAAATACAAAATTGCACACTTGCAAAACTGTAAGGGACCAGATTGTGTGTTTCCTCTAGGCTGGTAGAGAGAAAAGCCTGTCATCCTGCCTGCTTGGATTCTGCTTTGGACAATGATGGAGAGTGATCCCTGACCTTGACTCCAATCTGAGGGAACCAGCCGCAGACTGGATTGCATTTCAATTGTGGGGAACTCTGTGATCCTCTTCACCTGACCAGTTTCCATTGCATATACCTTATGCATGACACAACATTGGAAGACTGATAGGGAGATATTTGTTCATTTTAAAGTCTCCCTTAAATGTTCCCTCAATAAGAACATGATCCAACCCAAAGTGCAACTCTGGACATGTCTAGAAACGTTGCTGCTTGGTGACTTCTTGTTCGCTGCCACTACAACTCTTAAAAGACCTTTTCACCCAATAAATCTTAAACACTGAAACAAAGAAAGAGATATTTTTAAAGTTGGTGGTTCTCAAAGTGTGGTCCCCAAACCAGCAGCATTACCATCACCTGGGAACTTGGTAGAAATGCAATTTCTTGGGCCCAACCCCAGACCTAGTGAATCAGAAACCCTAAGAGAGTCACCCAACAGTCTCTATGATGCTACAAATCCTCCAGTTGATGTTCAAGTTTGAGAACCACTATTGTAATTATAAACTATGTTATTTAAATATAATTTCAATGTTATTAGGCATGTATTGAGATGTACAAGGTGATGGCTTGTGAGCTAATGAATCTATCTTCAATAGGTTTTTAAGTGTGTCAGTGGTATAAAATCACATAAATGTGTATGTGTCCTCTCCACAGAAAATCATATCTTGGAGGATGTGAATAAGTGTGTGATAGCCCTTCAAGAGGGGGATGTGGACACTCTGGACCGGACTGCAGGGGCTATCAGGGGCCGGGCAGCTCGAGTCATACACATCATCAATGCTGAGATGGAGAACTATGAAGCTGGAGTTTATACTGAGAAGGTGCTGGAAGCTACAAAATTGCTCTCTGAGACAGGTAACCATGGATATTAGGTTTGACCAAAATGTCAGCACCATGATTAATTTCCATACCTGAATCAATCTGTTTCATTGTTTCCCATAGGTCTTTCTGCTTCTAAATTACACATGATCATAAAAAGGGTGCTCTTTATTTCTTGAGTTTGAATTGGAATACTTTAGCAGAATAATAATTTATTGTTTTACGGTGTATACTACTCTACAGTTTTTATATATAAGCATTTGATTCTCACAAGGACCTTATGAAGTAGGCAGATTTTTATTATCTCCTATTATGAATGTGAAAATGGAGTTTTGAATCAGTTAAGAGACTGGAAAAAGGTCATGAGTCTAGAAAATAGTGAATATGTGACTGGAACTTGGAATCTTGAACTTGAAAAACATTTCCCTGTCTATTTCTTGAAAAGATAAGAAAGGACCATGGACAACCAGGGAGAAGCCTAAAGGCTTTAGGTAGTACATGGACATGAAGTAATCAAAGGAGGTAGTGGTTGCTGAAAAAGGGTTAGACTTTAATATATGCCCTGCTCCTCTAGCAAAGGTTTGCATGCCCTCTTCCAGGGGCATGCGGCTGCCCACTGGGGAATCACGGTCGTGGTGAGACACAGTTACTTATGGGAGCCTGTCATAGCTCTCTGGTACACTGAGATGGAAAAAAGACTTATTTCTACTGAGTTAGCACAACAACCCATAACTTTGGACAGTTGTGTCAAAGAGTAGCCTATTTTTAGTAGTTTTTTCTCTTGACTGGTGTCTCTTGGCTTCAGACCCTTTCTGAAGTCCCTCATGCCTTGTGTATTTGTATATATGGGGGAATGAGAGTAGAGAGAAAGTCCAGGGATGGAGAGAAGACAAATAGAATTAACTCTATATTAGATGGAGTTATGAATGGATAATGAATCAGGTCCTCTGTATGCACAGAAGAAACTTACCTCAGCATCAGTGGGAGTTTTCATGGGTCTATATATGGAATTTGGAACCCACTAGGCTTTTAAAAATAGACATATCTCTGAAAGGTCAGATACAGCAGTGTTCCAAGTTCTACATAATAAGACATGTTAGTAGAAACATGTTTCCTTCTACAGGGAAAAGGTTATTTACAAAGACTTCTGTAGCTATTTGTTAGTCTAGAATAGCAAGGAAAAACAACAGATAAACAGACATTGGTTGCTCTCTGAAATATAAGCAGAAAAGGACTAGTGTAATATCACATAATAAAGAGCACATCTAGGGATTGTTTCTCTTGAGAATCTTCACAGACTTAGAATTAGAAATAATAGCAATAATAATACGATATATCCATAATTCAAAAAGAGTCATGTACCACAATGTTCATTGCAGCTCTATTTATAATAGCCAGGACATGGAAGCAATCTAAGCATCCACCAACAGCTGAATGGATAAAGAAGATGTGGCACATGTATGCAATGGAATATTACTCAACCATAAAAAGGAAACAAAATTGAGTTATTTGTACTGAGGTGTATAGGCCTAGAGTCTCTCATACAGAGTGAAATAAATCAGAAATAGAAAAAAAAATACTGTATGCTAACACATATATATGGAATCTAAAAAAAAAAAAAAAAAATGTTTTGGTGAACGGAGAGGCAGGACAGGAATAAAGACACAAATGAAGAGAATAGACTTGAGGACACAGGGAGGGGGAAGGGTAAGCTGGGACAAAGTGAGAGAGTGGCATGGACATACACTACCAAATGTAAAATAGATAGCTAGTGGGAAGCAGCTGCATAGCACAGGGAGATCAGCTCAGTGCTTTGTGATCACCTAGAGGGGTGGGATAGGGAGGGTGGGAGGGAGACACAAGAGGGAGGAGATATGGGGATATATGTATGCGTATAGCTGATTTACTTTGTTATAAAGCAGAAACTAACGCACCACTGTAAAGCAATTATACTCCAATAAAGATGTTAAAAAATATGATATATCCTCATTTTAATTAGCTGAAATTCAGCACTATTTTTTTTTTTTTTTCAAATAGCCTTGCCCTTTGCATTCAATAGAGCAACACAATGCAAGCCATACAGTATTTCTTTTCTCATTTGGAATAATTAGAAACAGTTATTTTACTCTCCAATTTAAGGACATTTTTTTCACCCTTAAGGAAACCCTGTCACATTTTTGTAGCTCTCAGTTACTGGCCCATTACCTCAATTTTGTTACAAAGTCTCAGCTTCCTGTGGTATATCTGGCACATAGCAGCATTTCCTTGGATCTGACACTGAGTGAAGAGTGTCAGAGAAGGGTGGAGGACATGGAGACAGAAGTTTCAACTCATGACTGGTTGGAATGATTACTGCCACAGATGACATGCAGAGCATATTGCCAACATATAGGTGACTTTGTGCACACAAAGACTTCAGCATTGTTCAAGAGACATTTTAGATTTCTTTCTTATTGAGCCTTGGGGTGCTTTAATAAATAGAAGGAGTGGTGCCCATTGGGTCAAAATCGACATAAAGGCAAGGGCAGTGTGCCTAGTTGATGGAAATATTTTAACATAATTTTCACCCAAAGTCTTGAAATGTAAATGATATTCTAGTTGAAGTTTTTTTAACTGAAAAAAAAAATCAATGAAGCAGAGCAATCCATCCTGGATTGTTGTTGCTAATGAAGATTTTGTTCTTATTTGTCAATTTTCAGATCTTTAAAAATTCTCATCTCAACCCCTCCTTGCAGTGATTGAATACTTGGGGTACTTAACTAAAGGTACCTTCCTGATTCTGATGTCCACATCCAATTCATAATTGAACAGAAAAGATAAGCAAGACATTTAGATTCTTTCTATTTTTCAGCATCTATTGAAGATCACTAGGAAAGAAGCCAGGTAGAAGAGAGTGAAATAAACAGTTTATAAATAACTAGTAGAAAATGAAATACATGTCAAGGAAAAGTAGATATTAGTGGGCTAAGAACTAAAATATACAAGGTATATAAATTATTTTGCTTCTGTCCCCAATGATTCTTCTCTTTCCTAAACAGGAACAATATAGTTTCTTTATGGGTAAGTAGAGAGGTTGTCAAAGAAATGAAAGCAAAAACTTTAGCTGTGAGTAGAACAATTGACATACACACGGATTCCTCATGGAGGGAGAATGCCTCTGCTCTGAAGCCAGCAGGGCTTAAAAGAAGGGATGGTGCTCTGTCACAATCCCACTGGTCATCTGAACATGTGGAACATGAGGTTTAAAATGTGTGATCTATACGGTGACTTAATACCTAGCATTTCTCAATAAGAATTCATAGCACAGGCAGACCAGCTCAGTGCTTTGTGACCACCTAGAGGTGTGGGATAGGGAGGGTGGGAGGGAGGGAGACACAAGAGGGAAGAGATATGGAAACATATGTATATGTATAACTGATTCACTTTGTTATAAAGCAGAAACTAACACACCATTGTAAAGCAATTATACTCCAATAAAGATGTTAAAAAAAAAAAAAGAAATTTCTCTATAAGAAACAAACTAAAAAAAAAAAAGCTTTAGCTGTTAAAATTCACTGGTTGCTAATTAGAATTGTTGGGTGATGTACTACACACATGGAGTTTGAGGAAGAACATAAGATCAGTTCTGTGATTATGGTTATGCAGAGTTTTGTAGGTTATATAGATTGTATAAAATGGATTAGTCCCCTTGTCACTCACTGTCTGGCTATGCTAAGGAGGGCTATGTCCTTCAAATAAAAACTCATATACAGATCACTAATACCCAAATTTCTACCTTTGGGCTAACATTTTGCTCTTGATTTTTAAAAAAAATCTTAGTGCAACGTTGAATTGGTCACTTTTTTATGCAAGTTTATCAAACTTTGTCCTGAGAGTACATTTTATTTTGAGGAGAGAACATGGAGCAGTAGGCAAGGAGTGGAAGGTGACAAGAAGAAGGAAAAAAAAAAGGAAGAGTCCAGGACATGGAAGACAAAGCATCATGTTTTCTTTTGCCTTGCCACCAACCTACCAGGTTCTGCCCAGCTTTATATCTGAGTTGTTAAAGACCCTAAGGCAGAAGTTCTCAACCTCTGTATTATTGACATGTGAGTCTTGGTAATTCTTTCTTGGGGTGGAGGCAGCTGTCCTGTGCATTAAGGGTGTTCAACAGCATCCCTGAACTTACCCCACTAGATGCTTATAGGACCTCTTCCCTTTCCCACTTCAAGTTGTGACAATCAAAATTGTCTCTAGACATTGCTAGATGTTCTTGGGTGGACAGAATAACCCCCATGGAAAATAGCTGCCACAAGAGAAATAATATTCCAAAATAAGAGCAACTTTAAACAAGACTAAATGGAGCCTCTGCATGATGGCCATAGAGTTCGGTGAAGGGAGTGGAGTGAGAGTATTACCAAGCATGAAAAAAAAGGGGCAGAATGCTCAAAAAGTCTTGACTAGACCAGACTTTGCTGCTAATGGGGTTTTCAAATACAGGCCAACCTCTGTTTAAACATGCAAATGATGCAGGGGTGGGTCTCCATAGAGAGAACTCCCACTTTACCTTCACTGAGAGGCTAGAAATTGAGAGAGATCCAAAGAGTGATGAAACAGTCTGTAGTTAATTTTCCATAAATTACTTTACTTAGTAAAGAGTAAGTAAATTTTTTTGAAGAGTGCTTCTTGTCTTGATATGAATGCTGAGTTAATTTGAAAACACAATTTTGTGGATTATTAGTATGTTAAAATTCTAGGACAACATTACATAAAAATTTACCTATTTATTTTTTTATAAAACTAATCTAGGCAGATGAAAGCACAATAAACTTGATGTACATCAGACTCATTAAATACTTACATATTTGATAAGCTCGTCAATAAAACCTGAATTATAGCAAATTGCCAATAGCTTGGTAGCGAGTGCACCCAACGAGACCCATTTTCAGAGATCTCATTTGCAAAGTCAGATTGCTGTGGAAAGTTGAGGGCCCTGAAAGTACATTCAATGATATTATGTTTAAAGTAGCTCATTCTTCACAGAACAGATTACATTGAAATGCCATTTTTGTATATTTGATGGCTGATGCAAATTTGTGGCAATGTCAACATCATCAGGTTGAGAGATCTTTGAGATGCCGGCAGTTCTTTCTTCAGAGGGAACCCAAAAAGAATAGAAAAAAATAAAGTCTTTTTAATGAGGATTCCGTTATTAAGCACTTTGTAAATGAAAATGAAAATTCCATTATTTTGGAGAACACGTGGGCCAAACAGATGGTATAAATTTTTTCAAGACTTTTTTTTTAAAGAACAGTTAAATGTTCACAGCAAAATTGAGGGGAGGCTACTAAGATTTCCCATGATTCTAAACAATTCCCTTGATTCTGAACATGCATGGTGTCCCCCATTATCTACGTCCCCTACCAAAGTGGTACATTTGTTACCATTAATGAACCTACACAGACACATCATAATCACACAAAGTTCATAGTTTACATTTTGGTTCACTCTTGGTGTTGTATACTCTATTATATTTGGACTAATGTATAATGACATGTATCCATCATTATGGTTTCATACAGTGTATTTTTCACTGTCCTAAAAATTCACTGTACTCCATCCATTCATCCCTCTTCCCCTCCCAATCCCCTGATAACCACTGATCTTTTCACTGTCTCCATGGTTTTGCCATTTCTAGAATGTCATATAGTTGGAATCAAATAGTATGCAGCCTTTTCAGATTGACTTCTTTCACTTAGTAGAGACAGTATAATTTGTAATTTTATGCTTCTGTTATGTAAAATTTTCATAAAAGAGGTTTTTTTTACAGCATTCCTATGTATTTTGCCCAGTAAGAGGAACAAATAGAAAGCACCCAAACTAGAAATGATAATGAGGGGTACCATTGTGTCAGTACAATGTATAGATGAAATCCAGGTAAGGAATCAGAAGAACTCAATTCCTTGACTTCTAAATGTGACCTTACACAAATTAGTTAATGCCCCTGAGCCTCAAGCTTCTCATGTATTGCCTGATGTTTCATCATCCAAGTATGGTCAATATTATTGATTTTGGGATAAATGCTTCACATTTCTTGGCTTCCTCATGACTGCACTCAACATGGACAATCACTGCCCATGAATCCTCTGTATAAACCCTCTTCTCCATCCGGACATGTGTATTTATTATTTTCCAGTTAAAACACATCCATGCTGTTCCCACTCTCCTTCCTGTCATCTTCCCCATTTTCTCCTCCTCCTCTACATCTGTGTATTGAACTTATCCTTTAAGATCTGACTCAAGTCTCAGCTAGAGACAACAGGGATCTATTTATATGAGTCTGTTGACATTTAGTACATCCTCTTCAGTGTCAATGGTCCACAGATAGATTGTCACTTCCTAGAGGCAGGTGTTCCTGTACGTGCCTAGGGCCTAGACAAGTATTATCACATCATTAGCCTTTAATATGTATGCATTGATTAAATGAATACAAAAAATTAATATATGACCTTCTTTTTCAGTAGAGAATATGTCCACTAGCAGCAGCCTTAGGCTTACAGCTCAAGATTCCAGGATAAGTAGAGATGCTTGTTTTCCTCCTACTTTCTACACGTCAAAGAAGAGCAGTCTTCTTGGCCACTTGGGGGTATGCTTATTTCACTTGGACTGATTTCTGTTGCTAGCGGGATCAAGTTTTACCATTGGACATGTCTGGGTGACCTGCCTATCCTCGTGACCAGAGGCAAGGGGTATGGACAGAAGTAAGATCAATATCAGAAGAAGGCAGTAAGGACAGATTAGTGGGAAGACAGAAATATTAGATATTAGAGATAGGAAGGACTATTACAGTCTGTCACTTCTCCGTGACTGACCTTGAAATTAAATTATGAAAGTAATGAATTTCCACAGAAGATGTAATGACTGAGATTCAGTTCAGCCTAGACTTCCTAATATATTTAAATACATTTTAATATAACCCTTACTATTGGTGTAAAGCATTTTATTTCTCCCTGAAAGGTCAAAATGATTACAATATGGAGGAGATGTCTTACTAAGTGGTGGTTGTGCTAGTCTTGGAGGTGGGAAGTCAGAAGTGTAGGAGGAACGAGAAGGAAATTTCATTCACTCAATAGCCCTTAAACAGGCAACATGTAGTTTGTCTCAAAGCTTCTTCCATATGTCTGAAACCTACATACTTGAAGTATTGTACAGATCTGGCTGATGGTTTTTAATATCGGTATTTATTTGTTTTATCCTGAATGCAAATGCAAGGTTTCTTGCTCAGAGAGCAAACTTCTTTCTTAGTAACAATAACGTTGCCAGTTCCCTATACCTCATTCTACCTCTCAAGGCACTATGATAAGGTCAGATAAAGTCTGCCCACACGAAGGAGGTCCATACTACCTCCACGAAATTATGAAATTATGAATCTGAGAGTTTATATAGGAATTGGTGCTCAGCTGTCTCCCTCCCCTCCTGAGAGGGAGAGAAAAACCTTCACTCTTTAATGTTAATAAACTCTCTCCAGGAAAGGTCCCCAGGTTGTTACAACCCTTTCGAATATAAATGAATGGCTCCTGGTTTTATTCCCTTTTGAAATGTAAACACATATCTCTGGGGAGATAAACCCGTAAATCTCTTTCCAGATCATTTCACCATCTTAAGACTGCTATTGAGTCATACCTTGGACCAGGTTACCATTTTTTGCTCAGAAAGTCCTGGCCATGCAGAAATATGAAAATATCTTCTCTATACTGGCTTGTTTGTAAGTAATATGTTCTGCTAGAATTCACACATGACCAGCTCTCTCAGCGTGAGGGGCTGAAGAACCATCTGAGAAGAATACAACTTGAGAAAATAAGAGAAACACTTTAAAAAAAAAAATTATTTACTTTATTTATTTTCATCATTTTATTTTATTTTTTTTTTTTATGTTTTGGCTGCCTCGGGTCTTAGCTGTGGCATGCGGGATCTTCGTTGAGGCACGCAGGATCTCTCACTGAGATGCTCAAGCTCAGTAGTTGTGACGTGTGGGCTTAGTTGCCCCGCGGCATGTGGGATCTTAGTTCCCCGACCAGGGATCGAACCCATGTCCCCTGCATTGGAAGGCGGAGTCTTTACCACTGGACCACCAGAGAAGTCCCAAGAGAAAAAATTTTAGCCTGATAATAAACTTCTAACATGGAAGTGGAGGTGGGATAGGATGGATATAGGAAGGCTCACAATTACACATTTATGGAGCAACATAGTGGAAGAAACAGCACTTTTCTAGTGCCCAATTTTCAAAGTAAAACTAAAAGGAAGACATGAATTCCCAGTTCTGTGTGAGTCACATCATAGACTCAGAATCCTGGGGACTGCAAACATGATATTCTTTGTCACTTCAAGGATATGAGGGATCAGCGTCCATGGTAGTGGCCACGGAATGGCAGAAGGGCCAGTGTTGAGGTCCACAGGAATTGGTGGCCAGAATGTATTAACTGGGCACAAGTGAGGCAGCAGTAAGTTCCTTTTACCCAGAATCCCTACCACGCCAGCAATAGGTGTTGGAATCAAAGAAAGGAAGAATATGTCAACAATCACCTGAATGGGAACATCATAGAATATTCCAGAAATAGTTTGATTAGGAAAAATAAGAAACTATGCTTGTAGTTGGGATAACATATGGACATAAGAACCAGAAAGATTCTGGATATTCCTATCAAACTGACCACAAAATTACCTCCCCACTTGGTTTGCCTTTCTATATTTTACCTGTTCTCTAACACTAGCTGATTTCTTCCTAGAGAAGAAGCGAAGTCTTCTGTAACCACACCAGCCAATCCCACTCCTCTGTGCCCCATTACTCACTGCCACTCATTAAGCTCCTACTTGGTGTTGCGAACTCTGTGTTTGCCCATTTTTCTGTCTTAAGTTACCTCTCTGTTCTCTGTCCCCCTTCTATTTTCTATCCAGGAGTGTGTGTGTGTGTGTGTGTGTGTGTGTGTGTGTGTGTGTGTGTGTGTTGCTTCCTAATTTAATTTTAACCCCTTGAGATCTGAGACTACCTCTTCATTTCCTCCAGCCTTGATGAAAGTTGAAGCTCAAAAATGTTTATTAATATAAATAAAAAACATAACTGACATAGAATAATACCTTATTTTAGGGGTTTTTCCCTTTCTAAAAATTACACGCTTAATGATCAAGATCAGAATCTTTTAAACTAAGAGCAATAGATTCCTAGCAATTATTTTATTACATCTTAAAATTTAAAATCTCACTGATGCCAAAATTAACTATTTATCAAGCTAGGTTTCTACAAACACTGTAAGCTAAATAAGACATCATGTTCAATTCTTTACTCATTCCTTAAGTTTCAGAATGAAATGTGCCATCCTTTCCTCTTAACTTATAAACGATTTGTGATTATTTTTGAAATGCTGATTTTAAAATGTAAGAACTTTCCAAGCAAGCATTTTCTTTCCCTGGAGAAAGGAATTTGTGTCTAGACAAAAGCAGATGCATGCTGCCTGATTCTCTTAGGGTAGTTATCGTGGACAGAATTTAGAAGATTTTTTTTCCTTCTTCTAAGCAGTCCTTTTTCATCTTTCATCAAACAATTCAACTCATGGGTTATGTATGGCCTTCTGGAGCTTGAGTTTGATTTTGATGTTTGAAATGTACATTATAATTTTCCAAACATGAGTTTATGAAAATGGCAGCCTTTAGGAACTCCCACAGAGGGAACAGATGACTGACTCTGACGAAAGAAACTCCAAGAATATACACAGCATGGAAGAATTAGGACTAGCCAGGAGGATGCTGATGGTTGTCTGGAGAGGTAAAAACAGCTGACAAATAGTCACCAGGGAATAGGGAGCAGATTAAGCTGGGCTCCTTTTGTCCTGGCTCCTAGCTTCCAGAGCTCAATATCTTCTAACTTGATTAAGAGTTATCAACAGAAAGCACAGTGAAAGCTAGTATACCACTGGCCTAGACAGAGAATGATTTCAATTTAGAGAGTTTAAATATTATTTCCATACTCCCTCCTCCACATTTAAAAAACATTTGGGAATACTTTACTCAAGATTCACATCCAATCAATCAGCTAATATAAAATAGTAGTATGCATTTGAGGTAGAAGGAAAACACTTTCACAAGAATATTAGGTTAAGCTGAGAGGTTTTTTAGAAATAGTGTGTAATTTGAGGTAGGGAAGCTGGGTTCGATTTTTTTTTTCCAGTTATGAGCTTTTTGGTAGTCTCTAACTTTCAAAGATTTCCTTTCTTCATGGATCTGGTGAGGTCATACTGTAATACAGTGTTTAACACTGGCTTTCTTGGCAATGAAGATAAAATGAAAATTCTAACAGTGAGTTTATAAAATCTTGTCCTGAGGGCAGATTTCATAGGAAATTCATTATTAAAAATGCAAAACCATCAGAAGGATGATGTAGTCCTGCCAAGGAGAGAGAAGGGCATAAAAGCAGGGAAATTCAGTTTTCAGATAAATTGTACCAACTTCCCAATTTTCAGAGATTTCAACACTAATTTGTATGCTATTTTCAGTTTAATTCACTCCCACAAGGCCCACTTTTTGGTGATGAATCATGCACGTAGTTGTACTTCCAAGCTCCATCCAAAAGAGACAGGATGATTTTGCCTGCTGTAAACAAAGATAAAGGGGGTGTGGATGGGTAGATACAAAGGGTCATGGTGTGTAGACGACAATTACAAGAAACATTTACTGTGAATCTTGTGTGCTTGGCACAATGAGAAGCATCTTACATACATCCCACTTTTTAGTCCCTTGAAGGCAAGACCATATTTATTTTATTTGCCACTTTATCCCCAGTGACTAAGTACAACCTATGTTTATATTTAAAATTGTATATAAAATTTGTAGAATGTATTATTTTTAAACCTTATGTAAAACCAGAAGGCCAGCTGTTTTACACTTGTGTAAACTGAGGCTCAAACTGGTTAACTTGTAAATAAATATAATCAAATATCAAGATTCAATTAAGCTTCTGCCTGAGTGCAATAAATATACCAGAAACCTAGACCAGCATAGCTGCTACAAATGAATGAATAGAAATTTTAATATGAACTTCTGACTATTTTTACTGTTATTTCTACTTCTGACATAGCATATTCTATTAGTTAGCTATTGCTGTGTAACAAATTACACCAAAGCTTAATGGATTAACATTACAAACATTTACTATCTCATAGTTTCTGTGGGTCAGGAGACCGGCACAGCTTAGTTGGGTGGCGTTGCCTCAGGATCTCTCGCAAGGATGCAATCAAGGTATGGGCCAGGGCTGCAGTCATCTTAAGGGTCAATTGGTGAAAGACCTACTTCCAAGCTGACTCACGTTGTTGCTGAAAGGCCTCAGTTGCTCATTTCTTATTGGACGTAAGGCCTCAATTCTTTATTGGCTGTTCACCAGAGGCTTCTCTCCATTACTTGCCATGGAGGCTTTTCCATAGACCAACTGGCTTCCATCAGGGTGAGCAAGTGAGAGAGCAAGAAAAGGCAAGCAAGATGGGAAGCCAGTACCTTTCTGTAACCTAATTACCAACATAACACCTTATCCCCCTTTCTATATTCTATTGGTTAGAAGCAAGTCATTAGTTCCAGCCCACATTCAAGATGACAGGATCATACAATGGCATGAATACCAGGAAAGAATGGCCCATCTCAGAAGCTGACTACCACACATACATATTTGAAAATGCATAAAGATGGGACAAACAATAAGGGTGATGACTAGCATAATTAAGATAGAATATTAAGACATATGAACAGATCCCACAACATGGATTTAATAGGGACATGTTTAACTTCTGCCATAATGTACATACTTCCTCGTGCAGTGCCTTTCATTGTGTCTAGACAGAGCTATGCAGTATCTGGCCAGGACAGGAGAGGATAATAACAGAGCTAGATAGTGAGGAAAAAAAAGCCAAGATTGGCACAAGGTGATTGGAGAGGAGAGTTGGAACAGAGAGGGACAGATTTGAGAAATTGTACAGAGAAACAAGACAAAGCTAGTACATAATTCAAAGGTAACAGTGTACATGTGAAATGGAAGAAATAATCTAATGACATTACTAGGGAACATTTCATTTGACTTAGTATCAGAGATTCAAACTTTAATCTCAGAAGAAGCTGAGTGGTGATGAAAATCATAACCAGTATTAGAGTGAGTGTGCAAAATCAAGAAGTAAAGGTCTGGATAATGCAGGAAATGCTAGTCAAGTGTTTCAACAAGATTATGGCCACTCTTGTACTTGTAGGAAAGCCTCTACATCTACAGGGAGTGCATGGGTTTATAAATTACATACAGTAATGAAATAGCCTTTGTTCATGAGGTAGACTTATAGATCCACTTGATTATCCAATAGGTAGAAACATAAGCAGCCCTAAAAAGAATTCTGAGCTCAAGATTTTGAAAGGTCCCTGTTTGGGATGAGAGGACCCTAGAACATCCTCTAATGGCTTAATTATAGGTCATGAAGTTCTTTACTAAAGTTACTGAATCAATATGAAACAATGACCAGTGGCTATGGTTTGTCCTCCATCATTTTTAAGTGTTACCAAAGCAATAAATGTGTTACAGCTTCAGTTTGTGTTAGTTCCTACTTCTACACTAGTAAGACTTGGAGCTTCAGACTCAAACAGGCTCCTTTCTAATTGATGATGCTTCATGGATGTGCTGAACTATCAAGGTACACACAGAGTCTTGTAAATGCCAGTCAGACTTTCTTCTGGCCAAATTCAGGCCTGAATGATGGTTTACATAATTCTCTCCTTTATATTTTCTCCTCCTCTTAACCTGACATCTAATTGGGGGCTGTTTGAATAAAATTCCTTAGAAATGTCTGATAGAAACCATTTATAGGAAAGAATCCATTACCTACAGAAACGTCATCAAGTAGTATTTTCCTGATGTAGGGGGATACTAGAGCTGCCCCCACAGAGTCTCCCCAAATTAATACTTTCTGGCTCCAGTTACTCTGATTAACACCTAATTCTCTGCCTAACTTCAACTGTTAAAATGGAAGCATCATAACTATTTGTAGTGGAGAGGGTGTGGTTATACTGATTCTTGTACTGGAATTGGCCACAATTCTATCCCGGTCCTAATATTTTATTCTCTTTATAGATTATTTTCAAATGTTCTCATTCTTACTTTTCTGTTTTATATTAACACTTATTAGACTGGTTCTTTCTCTAGAACAGAGACCTTGTCTATTTTTTCTTTTTTTATCCTCAGTAATAAAATTTGTGTAAGGAACACACTCAAGAAAGCATGTTGGTTGACTGCACTGCCACAATTGGATGACCCCTATGCATGCAGATATGCTAGTCTGGCTTTGGTCAACTAGTCAAGGATACCATAATGAATCTTTCTCCATGCTCAGTGGTGAAGCTTCTACTCAAATGGTCCTGAAAGGATTCTGAGCTCAGATTTTTGAAAGGTCTCTCGAGACCAAACCTAGAATGCCCACTAATAACTTGGTTAATGACTCATGAAACTCTTTAATAAAATTACTGAACTAATATGAAATGATGGGCAGAAAGACAGCAACTTAGTATGTGGAATGTGAAACTTCTCATTTTCTCCCTGAAATACTCGGTGACAAATTATTTCCTTCTTACATCCCATTCTTTCACTTCCCATCCTTCTCCCAGCTGGATATAGCTGTGCCAGAAGCATAAGGGCTTAAGATACAATGAATGAAGAAGAGATGGTCTCTGCCTAAAAGTGACTCCTGTGGGAAACAGCTGACATACAGAAATGGCAAACAATCCTCATACAGTGTACTAAGTACTATAATAGTGCAGGCATAATTAAGATGCTATAAAATTGTAGAGAATGGCCAACTTTGGAGTGTCTTGGGATTAAGGAAGGCTTCACAATGGCAGTCAATTCTAAACTGGTTGTTGAAGATTGAGGAGATATTCACCAGGGGCAAAGAAAGAAGTACATTTTAGTAGGAGAGAATAAATTGATCATGGACATGGTATGACATGGTGTGTCTCTGTCATATTTGAAGACATAGAAGTAATTCAGTCTAATTGGAACATTTGAATATATGTAGGAATAAGTGGGGAGACAGAGACAGATGGGAATTATAGTCAGGTGTCAGATGTTTGTGTTTATATCTTGATAAAGAGATTTTATAGTCCTCTCTATATTAAAAGAAGTCATTGGAACATTTACAGCAGGGCATGGACCTTTTAGGTAGTTACTCAGAGGCAATGGAGTTGGTTGGCTAGTCATTTCTACTGCCTCTATTTAACCTTGGATTCGGTTCTTATGGTTGTCGGCAGTCCTATTTGCATCTTTAGCACAATGTTTTGTTCATTTTACTGACTCACCCTGTTCTCTAAAATTTCACCTCTGAAGTCTCTCAGGAGGTTTCAGTGCAGATCTTCCTCACCTCTGTTTTAGGATCTTGATCAACACTAGAACAGGTGACCTTGAT
Organism: Balaenoptera acutorostrata; assembly: GCF_949987535.1. Taxonomy (NCBI): domain Eukaryota; kingdom Metazoa; phylum Chordata; class Mammalia; order Artiodactyla; family Balaenopteridae; genus Balaenoptera; species Balaenoptera acutorostrata. The sequence continues at coordinate 20,171,753 of NC_080075.1, read as the reverse complement.
TTTTATATGCATACTTAACTCTGATTTCATTACTCCTGGAATATCATCATTCTGTGGCCTAGTGTGCACGCTGCATACAAAAGTACAGTGAGAATTTAAAAGTTTATTTCCAACTTTGATCACCCCTTCAGGACATAAGCTATTAAGAGCAATCCAGGATTTCTGATAAATAACAGTATAGTGGTGTCTACATTTTTGGATGTAATTCGGAAAGCAGAAAGAAGTTTCTATTTACATAATCCTATATCAGAAATTCTGTTAATATACAATGTGTGAATCACAAAGGCAATGCTGTGTTTTGTCCTAATTAGTGGGAAGTAGAATCAGCATCATATTTGAAGTACTTTGAGACTGTTTCTATCTCAGTATTACTTTGGAGGTATTTCATTTTTCAAACCCCATTAAAGTGTTGGAAGAATTCATAATTAAACTAACATCTTAGGTTCTGTCAGGATGGATCATTGTTCTATAAACTTTTGTTTTTCTATCTTATTACTTTAAAAACCAGAGAGGATAAAACTAAAACAGGAAAGAGAGCACCAATGTGGAGAACAAAGGTATGTTGGTTAAAGAGTTTTAGCAGTTGACCAAGCCCTAAATAAATAAGTATTGAATGCACTTAGGAACAGAGCATGGAAGAAAATTTTCTTAAGGGTCAGACCCAGAAAAACACTGACTTGTGGTAAGAGAAATGGATGTCTTCTCAGTTACAATAAATAAATATCAAATGGAATGTGTTCAAGTTCTAGGTTTTATCAGCTTGAGGAGTAAAATAAGGTCATTGGAATATTAATGCTAAACTGCCCTTTGAGCCCCTGTTTGAAAAGTAAGGATTCCATACCACTTCCTCTACCATTTTTCCTCCTTGGAAAATTGATGCTATTTTCTGTTCCAATCTCTTCTTTCTGCCTCTTCTGACAATGCCACATCCACAACACTGTTTTTCCTTCAAAAACCGTACCTCCTAAATCTCCCAAGAGAGATTCTGTACTCCATGCTGGAGCAAACAGAATGCCCTCTGCCAAACTTGGGGTTTCATAGCAGTATTGGGTATGTTTTGGGCCCCAGAGCATCCCTTATGAGAATGGTCCCTTTAGAGTTTAGCTTTCTTCTTTATCCCTTGAGAGAATCAGGGCTAGAGGCAGGTGGAGAAAGAGAGCATGTCAATTCCTGCATTTTCCTCTTTCCCACCTCTTCCTCAGGGTGACCTTGAACAAATAAAACAAAGCAACACAACCCCACTTTCCCTTTTGGACTTCATCAAAGGTTTTCACCCGGAGGGTCTAGAGGATAGGGACTACTCGACTCAGCTTTCCAGCTGGTGGATCTTAGTGGAATATTAAGCATTTGATCACAGTCAGCATTTCTGAGGGTCTTCCTCACTTAATACTATGGATCAAATTGGATTCTATTATGTTTGGGCCATGAGCTAGAATTTTATTTTTTCAGAGCCTTATTCTATAAGGAGAAATAAAGCCTTCAGGGTAATATGTTGATCTCTTTTTAAATTTGGACTTTGAAAAGATTCAAAAATACAAAAGGAACAGAGACTCATATAACTGACACTCAGCTTGTACCCCAAGGTATAACAAATATTATTTGGCAATATCTGATTCACATTATTATTTATTTCAAAAATAAGATACACCTGAGGCCTCCTTAAGACCTCTACTTAATTCCATGCCTCTCCGTCTGCTCTCAAAGGTAACCACTATAACTTAAGGTTACATACATCTTTTCAGAACATGTGTAATAAAAATGAGTATATGTTTAAATTATGCACAGTATTCTTGTGCATTTTAAAATTTCTCACAAATGACATATCTTTTTAGCTTTCTGTTCCCAGTAAACACTTAGACGTCAGGACTTACTCGATTTAATATACTGGCTATTTCCTGATTTACATCCTTAAGTTCATTTTGTCCCCTCCATATGTATAGTCTGTGAACCTGGGGTGCACAGATCACAGTGGTTCCCCCCTGAGTTAGAAGACTCAGAATAGGTCTGGGTTAGAGTCAGTTGAAAGAGCTCCCTTACAGCAGCTATTATCCTCTGGTTTAATGTAACTCTTGTTATTATTAACTCTTGAAATATTCAACCTAACAAAAAACAACTGTAACTCTAGATACACAAAGACATTCCTGTGTCCCCAGTGTACTCATTCTCCTAATCAGTATCTCCTCAGAAGTCAGCATTTGGCTATGCCCTAGCTAATTTCGCAACTCACTGACTGGCTCTGGAAAGCATCATTTTACTAGATTTTGACAAAGCACTTTCCAAAATGATATCTTCCCATTTTTCATTCCATCTATAGTAGAAGGGTTCCCTTTTTTCCACATGCTCAATAAGACGGATATTTTAAGTTTTAATTTGTTTGCTCATCCCCCAACAGGTATGAACTATCCCATTATTTACATTGTAATTTTTCCACTCATTAGTGAAGTCAAGCATCTTATTTATTTATCAATAATATGGGATTTCCTTTCTGTAAATTGCCTTTTCTAAACTTTTGTCTATTTTTCTATGTTTTCCTTATTGATTTGTAAGAGTATTTATCTTACATACATGGAGGAGTACCAGTCATTTATCCGTTATAAAAAAGGGACAAAAATTTGTGCAGCTAAGTGCTACAGATACTATCATATACATGTGTAAAATTGTTGATGGTCATTATGGAAGCTTAGATATCAAATGGAATTAATATTATTTAGAATTTTGAGTTTAGGAAAGGAAAGGAATTTGTAATTTCACTTAAGAAAGATACTCACGTGAAAATGGCACATACAAAATGTTTTCATGCTTAAGGAGATCAGTTTCAATTATCTAGATTATTTAGAAATGTAAAACACTTTATTCCCACCACAAGTGTATAGCTGAAATGATCTTAGTTTAATGTGGTGGGTTTTAGAAATATATTTTCATTTGATTCATATTTGCAGCAATATTCTCAATATCTTCCAAATTCCTTTCATATAAAAGCAGTTTAAAGGCCCAAATGAAAAATTCAAGTAGTATAGAGAACCACTCATAGCAATTTACTCACAGAAGGAAATTCACCCCTTGCCATGCTTTGGTTTTGATAATTTCTATTGAAAGAGTGGTTACTCTGTTTTCCTCTCACCCTCCTTTTTTTTTTAAATAACATTTGACTTTTCCTAGTAGAAATACATTTTTTAAGGAATGTTTTATCTTGAATACTCTGACCCTAGAGAGGCAAGTAATTTAGCAGAGTTTCTCCCACTAGGGATTAGAATGGATGTTAAAGTATCCACAGACTTTGAAAATGAGTATAACGATGAATCAGGCCTGAAAATTCAGAAATGGAAATAGATGAATGACGTTTCTATTTTATTGTCCTTGTAAATAAAAAGAATTGTGCTTTTGTCTTTCCTTTGCCATATGAATTGATTGTTACAAGATAACAGCTGAAAAAATTGAATTATAATTTTCGAGCATCAGTGAATCAGCAGCATTTTTAAAATAGTCACTAAGTTTACTTTCCACAAACTTCCAGTGTGTATGTAGGTGTCCTTATTTAAGGAAAGAGGTGCCCATATTTTAAAATGTTCATATGTATCTTCTTGCACATCAACAAAGTTCTGGGAAAATGGAACAAAATCAAATTATCTTTGAGTTCATTGGTCTCTTTTCATAGCCTTTCTGATGGAATATTCTGGGTGTTCCATCTCCCCTCTTACACAGTCTTTTCACAAGCCTCCCTCCACAGCCATCTCCCCACCTCCAGTGTCTCAAGACCTGCATTCCAGACAGAAGTGGAATGGATTGGATCATTTCATTTACATTTTACTATGAAACCATATAGATTAAAGTCTGCTATTCAACCAGCTATGCCTTTAGCATCTAATGTTAGGTCCATATTTATTGAGGCTTTCTAAAGGCCAGATGTCATCCAGTGCATTTGTATGCGTTATCGCATTGAACCCCAAGGTAGGATCTTACTATCATATTTTATATACAAAGAAACAGATTTAGAAGGGTTAAGAAAATGTGGCCAAGGTTTCACAGCTAGGAACTAGCAGAATTGGAACTCAGCTCAGGATAACATGAAACCTGGACTCACATACACTATTCCACATTACCTTAGGCAGGTTTCAAAGACTTGCTCTGTTGCATACCATCACCATTCAAGGAGTAATGGTTTGCTTTCTTTGCTGAAGGTAAGTGGCACAAAGATCACTAAATTGGATCCACTCCAAAATGGACAGGCAGGCACCCAGCTTCATTGAAATGTTGGGATACCCAGAGCCTGCCATCTTCCCTAAGGGCTGAAACAAGGGAGCATGAAAGAAAGATTGTCTAATCCACTGCTTTTCACTTTGTTTACCACAGTGATGCCACGCTTTGCTGAACAAGTGGAGGTTGCCATTGAAGCCCTGAGTGCCAACGTCCCTCAACCATTTGAAGAGAACGAGTTCATCGACGCTTCTCGCCTGGTATACGATGGCGTTCGGGACATCAGAAAGGCTGTGCTGATGATCAGGGTATGTGAGGTCTCTGTAGCTCAGAGCTGAATGGAACTTCTAGTAGGGGTCCCAAAGAATTTACTCTTTGTTTTTTTAATTATTTAGTTTAACTTGGTAAGCTGTTTAGCTCCTCATTTAGTCAGACAATGGGGACTTTTTACTTATAAAGGGATGAGTGATCCCAACAAGCCTAGATCAGCACTGAATATCCTGAAGGGTGATGTCCTGCCTACTTCTTACACACATTGTTGCCTAAATTTGATACCAACTTAGGGGTGCCCCTTCCATTCCCCATTGCTAACACTATTCCCCATTAGAATCAGAAAGCCATGCAATGGAAAGAAATGAAGATCACCCAGCTTAGTAGTATTAGTGATAATGATAATAATAATGATATTGATAATGACAGTAAAGTGATACAGAGCTACCTTCTTCTTGTAACAAATAATTAAGACATTATAAATAAGGCTAAATAATCTTTCAGCAAACCTCCCCTATCACCTACCCTACTATCTTCCCATCCTCAGTCTTTTGATGTCAGGTAGGTGTGAGCCTTCCAAACCATTGTCTAAGTAATTATATATAGACACACACTAGAAAACATAATACAGCAGATTTTAAAACTCATATAAGTGTTATTTGCAACTTGCTTTGTTCATCCAATTCTATCTCTATGAAGACACATAGCTTACCTCATCCCATTTAACTGCTGCACAATATTCCATCATGAGTAGAGACTATTTTTTCTCCTTGCCTTATCAACAATTTGGCACAGTAGGTTTCAAACACTTTTCTTAGCCACAGAACTCTTTCTTAGTAAACTTAAATACGTATTCAAAAGCATAATTGATGACACAGATATATTTGTGGGTATTAGGACTGAGGCAGAGAAGATGCGTCTGTGGTGCTAATCTTAAAAGCCTGCTGTCCAATGGAAATATAATGTGAGGCACATTTGTAATTTTTAATTTCTTAGTAGGTGTGTCAATAAAGCAAAAATAAACAGATGAACTAATTTTAATAACATATTTTATTTACTCAAATGTATCCAAAACTAACGTTTCAATATGTGGCACTGGCCACATTTTAAGTGTTCAATAGCTCCATGTAGATTCTGGCCACCATTTTGGATGAGGCAGCCCTAGACTGTATCTCCATCCTCAGCCTCCACAGCTGTCTCTGAGGCTGCTCAGTGAAACCATGAGTTAACTGCTGAGTGCATCTTGAAACACTTTCTCTCAGGGTGATCACTGAGCATCTAAACCGACATCCCCTTAAACACTGCAAAACAGTAACAATCAATTTATTTTCTGTGTGTGGTCCCTCAATACTTCAAGAAGTATCTGTGATTTATTGTTCTCTCTCTATAATACATACTTACACATTACATAAGTTGTATCAGACAATACTAGTTATACATAACAACGTGGAGTTCAACTTTGGACTTTGGAGACTGTCAAATATATTTCCTGTTCTTCTAACTTCCTTCATTTTAAATCTGTCAAACTCTTACCATCTTTCAAGACCTGGCTCAAATCTTCTTTCCCTAAATTTTCTCCCTCAAAAATACTGACCCTATTCTTTATCTACCTATAACTCTTTCTGCTTGTGATCATAGTCGTTACACTATTTCTTTTAATGTCTATTACCTTCTTTAGGCTGAAAGTTTGGAAAGCAAAGACTATATTTTTTATTTTCCCTTCACTGTGGTGCATTGTCTGGCACAGTGCTTAATACTGTGTGTGTTGGGGGAAAGAAAAAGAGATAACTATGCAGATGGGAAAGTGACAGAGAGCAAAGGTATGAGAACTGGAGGAGAAGTAAAGGAAGGATAGTCAGCCTTTTAAGCCTGTAACAAATTATATCATTTTTTCCCATTATATACTAACTTGTGAAATAAAGTAATAGACCATGAGAGTTATGTTTTCAAAGCATTTGGCACTAAATTCCACTATAATTCTCAAGACATATTCCCTCTGTTGCCATTTTTCTGCTTTGTTAGCCATCACATTTGTGACAACCATTCATCTGAGAGACTGAGGAAGTTTATAGCCATCATTCATTTATTCATTCATGAGCTGTAAAAAACCATAATTTTAAATAAAAATGCCATATCTTTGTTACATGAAGTGTCATTCCTCCATCTTGATATTTTAAGTGATTTGATCAGATGGATTTCACACCACTTAAAACTTAGGAAGGGAGAAATGTACAGTATGTACAAATTGTTATTTTAAAAATCATTCTCCATTCAGCACCGGAATGGCTTCATTTTGTACTTGAATTCTTGGTTTGCTTTCTGTGTATGATGGTTAAGTCTGCTTAAAAATAAAATCATTACTCTAAGTCAGGAAGAAAGACAGTAAGACAAGTAGAGTTCTTTCTCAGCAAACCTGGCCATGCCTCCTTCCTCTCAAAGTATTGATTATGCTTTGGAAAAATAAGAATTTTTTTCCCAAAAATAAACGCAGAAAGGATCTTGAAAGGTCAAATTCTCCATCACCTTGCCTCTCAGCAATCAATACATATTTAATGGTGACGTTAGTATGTAGGCACTCCAGGCCAGCTCCAGGCAACCCTCTGAAGCATACAAAGCTTGTCCTTCCTGTATTCCAACCTCACCTTTCAGGTTCCTACTTCTCTTTGGGAGCAGGTCAACTCTGCCTCTGTTCCATAAAACAGTTTTTTGTTTGCTTCTTGCCAAGGCTTGTCTTTGGTGATCTATCAGCTACATAGGAGTTTTCTGATTACCCTAATATGGTAGTTTAAAAAATGAATAGACAAATCTGGCACACCAACATATATTTGATTCTCATTATTTGCAGTAGTTACATTCAGTGAACCCTGAATTAAAGAATACTGAAACACTGCTTCTAGGCGGAATTCAGGGTTAGGTTCCTGTGAGCCTCTGGTCACAATTTCATCAACTGATCAATATATTAGATTGTTTTTTGTTTTTGTTTAAAGACACTTTATTTAATATATATTGTTGATACTTGAACATTGAACTCATGGCCAACCACACTATAACTCACACCTGAAGGGAGCTTATCTAACCAATGCATTTTCTCTGGAAGGTGCATCACAACCTTCTTGCACTTAGGAATGCTAAACAACACCTCAGCACATACACTTGAAAGCCATTTTAAGCAGAGAAATAACAAAAAGCACAAAAATGCAAAAATGTGGCACTAAATGGACTGCAAAAAGGATACTTGTTTTCAGTACAAGAGCTGAAATAAGAAAGCGGAACATTGTGCTGTTTGACCTCAGCTGGAAATTTGCACGTTGGGTGACTCAAAGTTTTTGCCACATTGCACACACACGCTTGTGAATAACTACAAAAGTATTGATTTAGGGATTATGAGAAACTTTGGTGAGTAAGCAAATTCACAAATAAAGAATCTGCAAATAAGGAGGAGCAAGTGTATATTTAAGACACAAGGAGTTAAACATTTAATATTGGAAATTAAAGTAGCATAGAAGGTGGTAATATCTTGGTGTCAGAATATCTGTATTCAGCAGTAGTTGCTTCTCATGGAATGACCACGACAAAAAATGATATCTGTACATTGAACTTTTGTAATTGGAACCCATTAATTTTGTTGCATATGAAACTTTTGAAAGCAGGGATGAGAAACAATAGGGCTTAGGACAGGGTTCAGATAAGATTCTATAGCTTAACTTCACACCCCCCAAAATGGGCATGAAGATGCCCTGGAGCATTGCAAGATATTTTTAAATGTCAAGGGAAACACATAAACATCTCTCAGATACTGTGTGACATAGTAGCTGAAGGTGGTTCAGAGTTTAAACATTAGGTTGGTACATTCTTTTTGATCATATATTGATCATATCATGTATTTGTGATACAGGGTTTCTGGTGGTTGCTGTGATAAAAAGCAAGCTCAATGGATGTTCAACTGTATTCCAAGGTTTGAAAAGTAATGCAGTGTGCAACAGGCACTAAATTGTTAGGGCCAATCAACTTAATCCATTTTTATGATCTAACTGCTTAAGAAGCAGAACCATTAGTTTTCTTTTGTTTTTTAGCCTAGAGACACCATGAAAAAATTACTGAGACAATGCTTGAAGCAATAAAGTTTGGGAACCTATGGCTTAACTATTTGGGGGTGGTTGGCATACTAATTTCCTTCTCTATGCCTCAGTTTCCTTATCTGTAAATTGGGACAAATATTACTGCAGCTCTAAAGCACTAGTATAGACCTGGCCTTAGTAGGTTCCCAAGAAATATTTCCCTTCCTCAACCTTCTGGATGAAATTTATCTTCATACAATCAATTAATGAGATAGAATTTGTTAAATTAGTCAGCAATATTATCAAAATTGAAAAGATTGGCATCAGAATATTTGTCATAGCCAGAAAATAAAGCATTGAAGAGACTTTAGAAACAACTTATGTGACAAAACTGATTTACCTATTACAGATTGCTGTTACCAACATGGTCCCATAACATCCCTAGTTTTGTTTTCTTAACTCAATTAAAAATAATTTAGTATGATTTTTTAAATGTTTTTGTAATTGGATCTTAGTCATTCATTCATTTAATGACTTAATTCATTTGTTGAATTCTTACTAGATGTCCTACTGTTGGAACTGCCCTGAATACAGAGGTGAACAAAATAACAAAGGTTCCAATCCTCAAAGAATTTATATTCCTTTGGTGGGAGACAGAGAACAAACAAGTAGATATAACATACTAGTTAATGTGAAAAACAAGGCAGTATAAAGGGGATAGAGCACAGGATGGATGTGGGTTTTATGAAGGGTGACCACTGGGTGACATTTGGGAAGATACTTGGAGAAGGAGGAGGAAACAAGCCATAAGAGTATTAGGGGAAGTGTGTTCCAGGCAGAGAGAATGGCACATGTGGCCTAAGAACCTCAATGAATGAGAGATGGGAGCCATTGAAGTTTTCTGAGCAGGACAATAACATGATCTGAGTTAGATCTTAAGTGGAACATCCTGGTTATACTGGTGAGAATAGAAAGTGTGGGGTAAGGGCAGATAAAAGGAGCTAAGTTAGGTAGTCTCCTGAGTAATACAGAATAGAGATTCCAGTGACCAATCAGTCCTGATGAGGGAGATTTTGTTCTATATTGGCTTTAGGAAATCTTTAATTCTACTTTCTAATTTCCAATCCATTCCAGTGATTAGAGATCTGTTGGGAAATCCTTCTTCATGCATCCCCCAAACTCTCCTGTTGCAGTTGCCAAATTGTGTCATCTTTCTGCTCCCAATGAAACTCATTTACATTTGAGCTGTTCATTTAAATTGTCCTTACTACATTATTCACATGTCCTGGTGAAATGACTGTAAATTCTTCAGCTTTTTCTCATTTTGCTTCTTTACAGAAGCTGTTGTAGAGAAGATTGAGCATTTGATTGGGAAACTGAGTCAGGTAGATTGATCTTGTATTGCAGCTGACATGTGGTGTGACCCTGGAAAAGTCACATGATATACTTGGGCTTCTGTAGTATGCACAAATTAATCTGATAGACTCTTAAAAGGGAGCTATTTTACAGGTCAAATACTTTATTAGTAGAACCATGGAACCAAGGGTAGGTCAAAGTGGTTCTTTATTTTTATAAAAAGGCCTTCTTTGAGAGCACATAAGGACAGAACTGAGAGGTTTGACCTTCACTCTCCAGCCTCCAGTCCAGTGAATTGCATATTTTTTCTATTCCTTTTACCCTATGACACTATCTAATGATACAATTCTAATTATCTCTAGCGCATTTGCAGGCCATCAATATTTTTCCATGTCTCCTTTAATTTGTGTAGGTCCTTGACCAGTCAAATTAACACTCAAAATGAATAAGTTAAAAAAAACAAAATAACAGCATGGATAGGAGACACATTTACATGAAATTAGGAAACTTCACATGCACAGAACTATGTATATGGGTGGCTTGGATGGGTTTGCTGTATGGTTTAGGCACAGGAAAATACTTTAATCTCGTCCATTTGTCTGGTGGTATTTGTAATGGTTAAAAGCTCTGGAACCCTCGAGCTTTTTTAGGTGTGGTGCCTTGGAAAATTTACCTAACAACTCTGAACCTGTTTGTACATCTATAAAATGGGGATTAAATTTATTTCATTAGGTCATTGTAAGGATTAAATCCTTTAGCTGAATGCCTTACCCATAGTGGTTAGTAAAAAATGATTGCTATGATGATGATTGTAGCTGTTGTTACTAGGTGTATATTTTATTATTAAGCATAATAATGATCACTATCACTTATTACTTTAGTTTACTTTTATTGTTTACCAAGCATTTTCATATATATTTGATCCTAGAATCCTGTGAGGCAGGCAGGGCAAGTAGCAGTTATTATCTCCATTTTATGAGTGAGGAGGTAGAAAAGCACTAAGTGGCTTGTGAAAGACACATAGCCTATCAGTGGCAGAGTTAGGCCCCAAATGTTCAGGTCCCCTGGGTCCACATCCAGGTTTTTTTTTTTTTTTTTCATTTTTATTTTATTGTTTTTAAAATTTTTATGGGAGTATAGTTGATTTACAATGTTGTGTTAGTTTCAGGTGTACAGCAAAGTGAATCAGTTATACATTAAAAAAAATGAAATAATGACATTTTTTTTCATTTTTAAATTGTATTTTGGTTCCTGATCTGTAGCCGCTTGAATATAAGTTCATTGTTAGGAGCCTTATGCTGCCAGGTTACATTTGCCATTGACTCATCTACTGAATGTGCAAATCACTGCACTGTTTGGACACAGTACCATAGGTACTGTCATTTTCTCCTTTTTTCTGTTGAGTGAGGTTTTCCATTTTATTTTTCTCTGTCCTTTTCAAAAACTAATGATGAAAAGTGTCTACAATCTTGTCATCTCATCTGTCAGCAGAATTTACCAACTTGCTGTAACTGTTCCTCGACACACTCCAGAAGAGTGAGAAATGAACAGAGATTCTTGTCTCTGTCCACAATGAAAACACCACCAGTTATGGGAACCAGGGTTTGCCCACCCCACCCATGCCTGAGTTAATAAAGTGTGGGAACAAAACCTCTTTCTTTTAATATTCCTATGAAAGAATATTGAGCATCTGTAGATGACTGAGTAAATATTAATAAGGTTGATGTGAGAGAGAAGGAAAACAAGAGGGATATGCTAAAGCTTGGAAAATTACTAAGCATAATGTGATATTGGCACCAAGGACCCCATTTTATGCCTGTCTGACCAATCTCAAGACTTCATCAATAACCACACCTGATTAATTACACTGAGGTAGCCAAAGAAACCAGCAGAATTAATTAAAATACACCCTTTTAGATGGGGAATGGGCAACTGCATCATCAGTGCTGCCTGTGATCTGTTCCTTCCTTTTGAAAGACAGAGCCCTGGGAGGTGGTGCTCCTATGTGCCAAGAGGCAGGTTGTGGGTGACCATCAGCTTTCTGGCTAAAGGCAGTTGAGCAGAGAATGTCACACTAATGCACTGTTTTCCCTTCCTGCACCATCCTTGCCACCTCCTGTGTTTATCCTCTTAGAATTAACAAGGAATGGTAGTTTCGAGTACATGAGTCAAACTTCCTGCCCTAGAAGACTCTGAACAAGGTGTATCCTCTCATGTCTCAGCTTCCTTATGTGTAAAATGGAGAAAATGGTGTCTACATCATAGGACTGTCAAGAAAACTGTGTGAGTTAGTGTATCTAAAGCACTTAGAAAAGTGATAGGCATATGGAAGGCACTTAAAGCACGTTATCCATTATTATTGTATAGGCACAGAGGCCACAGCTCCCAGTTAGCCACGCGATCACAAGGGTAAACAACCAATCTGCTTACAATCATTCTGTACCCAGACAACCATTCTGTTTTTCACTTTCAATAGAGTATTCAATAAATGACATGAGGTAGTCAACACTTTATTATAAAAGAGGCTTTGTGTTAGACGATTTTGCACAACTGTAGGCTAATGTAAGTATTCTGAGCACGTTTAATGTAAGTTAGACTAAGCTATGAGGTTCTGTAGGTTAATGTATTGAATGCATTTTTGACATGATATTTTCAACTTACAGTGGGTTTATTGGGACTTAACCCCATTGTAAGTCGAGGGAGATCTGTATGCTGATTTTTCTCTTTTCCTCTGTATTTTTAGACCCCAGAAGAACTAGAGGATGATTCAGACTTTGAGCAGGAAGATTATGATGTACGTAGCCGGACAAGTGTTCAGACGGAGGATGACCAGCTCATTGCAGGACAGAGTGCACGGGTGAGTGGACATCCAGGACTTTGGTTTGGTGCATAGGGGCTGTGTTCACCAAATTGGTCTGAGGAAATTTCTGATTTCCAGGGACCTGGAATCCAAGAGATTCATGGCTCAGAAATCTATGCCTCATCTGGGGTTGTTTCTAGCAATTCACATTTTACACATTGGAAGTAACCACCACTGATTCTGATTCCTTCTAACTCCATTCTCTCTCCATAACTCAAAACATAGCAGCCACATTACAGCAAAACTTATGTGTATGGTGGATTTGTTGGGAGTTGGGGATCATGATTAGATGATTCAGTGACCAGGGGATACAGGAATGCTCAGATCTTACTTTGGCACAGACACCATGGTTCTGCTTGAAGTCTCCAACCTTGTTAACCACACAAAAGAAACCACAAATAGAGAATTAGAGTACTACTTTGTTATTTGTGGGCCTATTGTTGCTCCATACTCTGGCCTAGGGTCTCTGATAAACAATACCACATATTTTGAAATTCGTTCAAGGCCATCAGAGTAGAGAGAGAACTTTTTTCCCCCGATACCTATCTGTGGCCAGGGCAGTAGCCCCAGATCTGTCTACCATGTGATTGAAAAAGAAATTACAGAGACATACGAGAAATATACCAGCTTAAGGTGTGGAGCAAGAAGCAACAGAAAGATGACCACTCTGGCTGACATTTGAACACCCTCGAACACTCTGTGACATTGTCCACCAACACAAGTCTTCCAAAGAAGATTCTGGAATCTGACCAATCTTATTAGCTGGAGCTCCCTGAGGGTAAGATGCTGTTAATCAAGGCAGGTGGCAGGAGATAAAATTCCTAGGGATTGCAAGAGGGAGAGATTCTCCTCCCTTTAAAGGCTCAGTTTCCATAGGGGAAAAATAATTAAAGTAGAGTATAACTGAGAATTAGATACTCTAATTTTCTTTGTTAAGTTTCACTTAAGAAAAGAAAATGAATAAGAAGCATGAGAAAGAGATGGTAATTTAGCATAGGGTTAAGAAACCTTAGAAAGTTCACACTGGATTAGGAATTGTGAAAGAGTAGGAAATAGCCAATCAAAGGTTAAAATAAAGAGAACTCAGATGAAGCTTTATGTTGAGTCAAGAAAGTCTTTGTACTTAAAATCTTATTTCTCCTGATAGTCTCATCCAACAACTAAATGATACAGAAGATGTATATGGACATTGATAGAGGTAATGTGAGAGTAAAAGGCAGAGCATTGAAGATGCATTGGCTTTGATTTCAGACAGACTTGGTTTTGAATTGTGAAGAGTAGAGAGGGGACTATGTTACATGCTGCTTAATTTCTCAGAGCTTCAGTCCTATCACCTGTAAAATGTAAATAATAGACTTGTTTGATAAGATTCTTCTGAGGTTCTAATTACTTAATATATTAAAATAATGAACAAAATACTTGACATATATTAAATGCTCAATAAAGAATGACTTTTCATCCTTTGGCAGAAAAATCTCTTCTAATCACAGGCTGGTGACAGTAGAAAAGTGCACAAAAGAGTATGAAGCTCCCTACTTTAAAAAATACCTTGTAGACTCTATTTACTCCCCCTAAAATGTTGAAAATAGGGAAGTTGATTAAGCTGAGAGTCCTCTGAGCCTATGCTGGCATAACGCTAAACTAATGCATCAATCAAGTCAATTCATCTTCAAAATTAACTAAAACCAGCGTTTTTATGTCAATGACAAAGGGCAAGTTTGAGTAGTTCATCCAAACATTAATCAATTCAAAGTCAATTTAATTGACTGACTGCAACTTAGTATTGATACAGCCCAAGTATCCATTGACTTGTTTTCTCAAAGACTAAGGCATATTATACAACCCTTATCTTATAATCTTTTAATTACCATCTTGTCAAAATGGCATGAGTAGCCTCATTTTTTACAAGTAAGAATACAGTCCCATTGTACTTCCATTACATTAGACATCAAGTCGGTTATGATGGGTGGAAACAAAAGTCAGATGGCACCTCTCTACATCATTTATTATTTCTTCACCCAGTGGGTGAAAAGACAATAATAGTCTTTTTCAAAAGATTTTTCAGCATGAATGATGAACATGGGCCAGGATAATAAGAACAAAGTACCCCTGTAATCCAGCACTTGCTGATTTGTCTTTGCGATCTATCATGAGGTCTGTATGAGTAACTTGCAGCAGACAGCATTAGTTATTGAGTCAGCCTATTTCAGCCTATAATTATATGATGACAAATCAGAGACATAGAATTATGGCTGTAAATTGGAAATAAGAGGGTGCACTGAATTGCTGAGATGACAGATGGTCGAACTTTTGACCAGAGAAGTGTGTTAACTTGGTCAAAATTGTGAAGGAGGAAAAAGTTGTCTCTGACAGAGGCAGTTGCTCTTTCCAGCAGCCTGCTCGCCCCTGTTACTTTGTGTTCTCATTCAGAGAAATTCTTCTCTGAAAATGGTAAATTAATCTAAGAGGAGGTTATGGTGGGAGAAAAGAATTTAGTACCCACTCCAACATTGCTCTCAAATTCTGAAATTAGGTTGAATGTTTGTTTCCTTTATGTGTTCCTGTCTGCTGCTTGTCTACAATACTTCATGAGAGAGAGAGAGAGAGAGA
Source organism: Balaenoptera acutorostrata (assembly GCF_949987535.1). Classification (NCBI taxonomy): domain Eukaryota; kingdom Metazoa; phylum Chordata; class Mammalia; order Artiodactyla; family Balaenopteridae; genus Balaenoptera; species Balaenoptera acutorostrata. Next base: position 20,156,405 of record NC_080075.1, on the reverse strand, counting down.
GAAAATGAATGAGAACAATCATACCCTGATCTGATGAAATATAGAAATGATCAGGCCCTTTGTTCCTAAACATGACATCTTATAAACTCTTTCCTCACAAGCTGACATAGTTAAAATTGATCAGCAACAACTCTTGGGCATTTAACCTTCATGATAAAATATATTGTTTGGAGTCACACAAACCTGATTTTAAATATGAACTTGGCCAAGCTGTGTGGCTTTGGGGTAACTTTCTTAACCTGACCCTGCCTCATCTCCTTGTGTGTGTGTGTGTGTGTGTGTGTGTGTGTGTGTGTGTGTGTGTATAGCATCCTACTTCATAATGTTATTAGGAGAAATGCATGATGAAATGTATCACGAGTTATTATATAATGTTAAGTTGATGAAGAAGAAGATGATGATGCTTGTAGCACAAGGTAGTCATTCATTAGAAGGCTGACCAATAACTTAACCTGAAAGAGCTAGATAATTCAGACCATCGTGAAAGTTTTTACTTGAATTAATGAGACAAGAACCTCAATTTTCCAGTTCACTTCACAGCCTGCGACAGGTAAAAGTCACCCACTCCTTAATTACTTATGCTTATTATCCTGCTTTAAAACCAAGTGAGTAGAAATGGGCACATTAAGTTTTAACCTTTTAAATCATTATTTATAAACATTTATGTACTTAAAGCCTTAAAATGTTAGACTCTTGCTCTGTGTTTAAGAAACTAACATATCAGTTTGGAGGTCCATAGACTTTAAAAGTCATATTTCATCCTGGGATTGGAAAAATAATCCTTTTGAGATTGGAAAAAAAGCTCCTTGAGATTTAGATTGAAGAAAAAGATTCTGGGCTGAGTGGTTGTTGGCTTGTGTCAGTGATTTGCACTTTCATTTAATAAATAAAGTTTAAAACAATCACAAAAAAATGGTTGGATGTTCAAAGGAAAGGCTAGGAGCATGGAACAGGGTGGTTAAAAAACTTTGTGAATTCAAGTCTCTGATGCCACTGACTTGGGGCCTCAGATCAACAATCTGGACAGCTGTGCTTAGCTACACAGAAAGCAGCCAAAAATCTCAGACCGCCCCAGGTGATCACATGACACAAACAGAAAAGCTGATTTGTTGTCTTGCCCTTTGGCCATGAAAATCATTTTTCTCATGTTTCCTTAGTTTGAGGGAATGAACGATTGCATGTGATATATTTTGTATTCAACTTGATTTGAATGTAGCCAGCCTCTAATTTTTGTTTTCCTAGCTAGAACGGCTTTAATGTGTTAACATTTCAAACTGCTGAGTTACATTGATAAGACCTAATTAAAACTCATGTGTTGAATTTTAATTTGATTAACTTGCAAATTTCACAGTTTGTTATCTACTGTTTATAGATAACCTTTTTTTAAATTCCAGTTTCAGAAAAGGTCAATTATGAATTTTTAAAAGCTAAGAGCATTTTAATAATATTTAGGAAACAACTTTACTTCATCGATAGCTACATAAGCAGAAGCAAATATAATGACTCTTACATCCAAATCACACACCATTAAGTGCATTATGCGGGCAGAGCACCCCTAGAGTCAAAATAACATCTTCTTATACAAATCTGCTTTAAGGAGCCAGTTTTTCTTCAGAATCGTGCCCTTAGAAAACGTATGTCAGTTCTGTTAACTTCTCTCAAACTATGTTGATGCAGTGAGTGGAAAAATGTGTAAGCAGTCAATCAAGAGATATGTATTTAGCTTCTACACTGTGAAGGATGCTGGGGTCTCTACCCTCAGGAAGCTCAAAGAGAAGTCAGAGGTAGGGCATTACTCGAAATGAGTGAGTTAGAGCAAGGGAGTTAACATTCAAATGCTCAACTGCACAATTGAAACTCAAGTGATACAGTTGATAGACACATGCACACCCTTTAATGCACAAATTGACCCTTTTGGGACAATGACAGGTTTATTGCTAGAATCTGGAGATTGAATGTAGAGTATGGAGGTCTGCCAGGTAGTTTTATAGATTCTTTTACAGAGAAACACCTAATGGATGCTTTAAATGATGCTGGTTAGGGCTTGTGAGGTTTAAGTAAAACATGATTATCAATTTTGTATGAGGAAGACAAATGAATCTAAGACAGCATTAGAACATCAGACAGGGATGCTTCAGGAAACTTCTGCAAATCCAAACCTATCTCAAAGGTATTGGAATAGCTAGCTGCCTTACAATTAGTACGATATTGCTTTTGTGAGTTTATAACAAGCTCTTTTGTATATTAGCTATCTTTTTAAATTCAATTTTAAAAGTACTGTAAAGGGACTTCCCTGGTGGCGCAGTGGTTAAGAATCCGCCTGCCAACGCAGGGCACATGGGTTCGAGCCCTGGTCCAGGAAGATCCCACATGCCACAGAGCAACTAAGCCGGTGCGCTGCAACTACTGAGCCTGCGCTCTGGAGTCCGCGAGCAACAACTACTGAAGCTTGCGTGCTTAGGGCCCGTGCTCTGCAACAAGAGAAGGCACAGCAATGAGAAGCCCGTGCACCACAATGAAGAGTAGCCCCTGCTTGCCACAGCTAGAGGAAGCCCGCGCACAGCAACGAAGACCCAACACAGCCAAAAAATAAATAAATAAATAAATATATTAAAAAATAAAAATAAAAATAAAAATAAATAAATAAAAGTACTGTAAAATATTTTTCAAATATTAGTATTTTAATACTTTAACTATTTTATTTGCACCAGTCTGGCTTTTAAAATATGGATTGTAATTTTTGTATACACACTCATACACATATTTATCTACATAAGTATATAGATACATCATACACACACACTCACATGCTATTTGTATAAAGTCACACACATGCATGCATGGGATTTCATAGACATGGCTGTTTATTAGTAAGATGTAGCATCTGGGAAGCTGCTGGTTCAAGGACACCTTTATGCAATCAGACAAAGTCACCCCTGTACCCTGGGCAGATGAAGGATTGTCTAGGATGCTCAGCCTGGTGGACAGAGCCTAGAGTTTTAGTGACCTTTGCCCCACTGGGCTGGGACCACTGGGCAGTGTCTAACCCGAATGGTCCTGCATGGTGATCCCATTGTGCACAATGGTTAAGTATGGTGTTAGCTGACCTGGGTTTGAATCCTATTCTTATAGCTCATTAGTTGTGTAATATTCAGAATTTAATTAACTTCCCTGGATCTTGGTATCATCATTAATAAAATAAGGGTAATAATAGTATTAATCTTGTAGAATAATTAAGTAGATTAAATTTTTGACATTCATAAGCCTTTTTGTACAGTACCCAGTATACATGCCTATGTTCAAGGAATCATGTCAATCTTATATTTATAGAGAGTCACATAGTCTCTGAGCCTATCCCTTCTCTTTGATGGCAACTAAGTAATAAGCTAGAGGAGCATCTAGAAGAAAACTCATACAGAAATGATGATAATATAATGTTAACAATAATCCCACACATGCTTACTTTCATTTTACATTTATTATTTCATTTTCTGTCCACCATAAGATTTTGAGGTAATTGTTTACTATTCTTATATTATAGAACGTTAAGGATGTGATCCAGTAGCAATGAGGCCTTAACCCAAGTCAGTTACAGAGCCAGGTTGAGCCCAGTTTTTCTGAGCTTATATCCACTGATATTTCTATTAGATACCAGCTACCTACCTCTCCTTTGAACAATTCACTCACATTGGGAGGAACTTTACAATATAGAAAGAAGGTTTTTTTGTGCTATTTACTTGTCCTTTGCAACAGCTGTCGGTACCCCAAATCATGCTCTTCTGGAGAATATGTGCATCCCAGAATGAGAGGGATACCAGTGCTGACACACTGATCCACGTGCTACTTTCAGTGAAGCAGGTTGTAAATGGTTCTTTGAGGATGCAGTGAGGTGATGTCAAACATTTCATTCAGTGCCTGCTACATAAATAGTGTCTAACAAATACAGTTGATTCTCTTTATTCATGGCGTTTATGTTCTATAAAGTCACCATGAATGCTTAATTAGCAACTATGGAATCATTGCTCCTAGGGAAAATACAGGGTTAGCTTCCTGAGAGCTGCTAGTCTTAATATTTCCTTCAACCCATCAATATGTAATCTTGTTTAATGAGTGTTTCTGTTTAGATACCTTATTAGATAGTTTTGGTTCATGAACATTGAGCTCACAGCTGGGAGCACTAAAACTCATGCCTGAACGAAGTTCATCTAATACATGTATTTTCTCCATTAGGCACATCGCAGCCTTTTTGTGCTTAGAGACATAAGACAGCACTAGGATTGGGGGCCAAGTTAAACAGCAAAACCACCAATAAAAAGTACAAATATGTGAAAAATGTGGTACTAAATAGATTGTAGAAAGGACGCTTGTTTATGGTATGAGTGTTGAAACAAGAAAGCAGAGAAACCCTTGTTCAGCCTCATCTGGGAACATGGTTGTCGCATGACTCAAAATTTTGGTAGCTCTGTGTATGTCTGTGAATGTCTGAAAGCACCACAAATATTGATTTGGGGATTTCAAATAGATTTTAGAGAGTAGGCAAATTTGCAAATAAAAAACCCGTGAATAGTGAGAATCAACTGTAGTTTTTCCTTTTCTACATTCCCTTACCTAGCAACTATTGAAAATCAACCTTTGCTTCTTAATCCTAAATTTGATCCCATCACAGCTTCTCTGTACATACTCATAGGCTCTCCAGGGAGCCATGTTCGACCCAGGATTTCCATAGAGGAGGACTGGGAATAGGTATGCCATCCCTGATGTGCCCTGCATAAGGGATTTTTGTTTGGCATCTAACCATGAATGGCTTCATTAACACTCACAGGACATCTCCCCACCCCACTTGGGATGCTCAGATATTCTTTAAAATTCTTTTCCTTCCCAGCAACAGAGGCCTGTTTTCTTTTTTCTGAACAGATTTCAGTGTTGAAAGAGGTGCATTCTTTCATCTGGTAAAAGTTTCCCAAGACCAAATATAAAAATCGTCAGGAATAGATTCTTTTGAACAAACATATGTCATCACAGCGACAAAGAAGTTCCGTTACTGTCAATGTGCACGTACCTTTGGAGCTCTTATTTTTTATTATTATTTTTTTTTTGTATGTGGGAACAGGGACAGGGAATGTGGGGACCTTACCAGTCTGTGCTTTTGCATTCTTGGGGCTGGAGAAAAAGTACTTTCCAGAATGGTGGGGCAGCCTATCAGCCTTGTCAGGGTCTGACTTTGCCATTAACTGGAGGCAGAGTCAACCTCTTGTCTGTGCTTCTTTGTCACCATTAGTCACACTTTTCCTGTAACCCACACAGGCCATCATGGCACAACTACCGCAAGAGGAGAAGGCAAAAATAGCTGAGCAGGTGGAGATATTCCACCAAGAGAAAAGCAAGCTGGATGCTGAAGTGGCCAAATGGGACGACAGCGGCAATGATATCATTGTGCTGGCCAAGCAGATGTGTATGATCATGATGGAAATGACAGACTTCACAAGGTGAGGCCTGGAGACAGGAAGAGGAAGATTTTCTCATTAAAAATAACAGAAGCATAACAGTGTGTATTAGCATGTGAAAAGCCTGCTGAAAAATTAAAAGACTACATCAAAACAAGGTAGTGGTATTATAAAATTTACATGTGTAAGTCAAAATGATCTGGACCTGGTTCTTAGCAGATAGGTCTTTTTGGTCAAAAAGAACAGATTCATTTCTGTAATTATTATTGTTTTAATTATCCATCCTAAGTCAGTTATAAAATCAAACCCCTGGGGCTTGGGTGACTCATTTTTGGTCTATGCTGTTTTGTAGTGTGTTTAAGTATTATTCTGAAGATAAGGTGTATGATTTGCTAATACCCCTTTGGAAAAAATATATATCTATATATATCTATATATATATATATATATGTGTGTGTGTGTGCGCATGTAGACATGTAATATGGTTTAATGCTAGCTCGTGGTTTAGCATTAATCTCAGCTCATATTTTATCCTTACATACAAAGAATCAGGTTCAACTATCTGATTCTGTAATTTTGACAGGGAAATTAAACATTGTATAAGTTTTAGATCCTTTTGCTCTGAGCAGTGCTTTTAATAAATCAAGATACCAGTCAGAACTTTGACAGGAGCCTTTTCCTCATCAGGGGCCATTGCTGTTTCTGCCATTGCATTTTTAGTTTCCTCTTTAAAGGGAGATGACATTTCTGCCCTTCCTACCACCCAAAGGGCAGACGAAGGGAGAGCAAAGCACAATGAAAGATCCCTGGATTTTTAGTCCAAATACCAGGTGATTTTGGACCTGTCTCATACTGTCTTTATTCATTTGTAAAGTGGGAAAATAATACTCTTCTTATCGACTTTCACAGGAGAGTTTTAAAATCCAAAGAGGTAATGAAGTTGTAAATTATGCTGCCATATGAATGAAAGCTATCATTTTTCTGTAGATTTCTTTTTCTGAGAAACACAGACACACACAGACACATGAGCAAAGATGTTTTAATGATTCAACACAGTATTTGTTATTAAAGTTATATAAGATGTGTGGCAATGTGAAGGCACTACCTTATGGACGAAAATTTTTTAAGTGATTGTTGAGTGCTTTTAATAAGAAAAGCCTACAATTAATTATAGGTTATAATAAAATATGGCACATATCTGCCTTTTTCCCTTTACCTTTTGCCTCTGGCCAATATGTACTAATGACATCGCTTGGTCCTTTCTCCAAATATTTAAAAATTGTTTTTGACTTTAGTGGAATGACTTTAAAGTTATGAGGGTGACCTTCGAGATTTTAAATGTCATTGTATTCATTAGGAGTTCAAATTTGGACATTTGGCTGGTCTTTGTCGGTTTCACAGATTTATTTCACACAAAAAATAATAGTAAGATAACTCAGTCTGAGCCATTATTTAAGTCTGAATTTCCTACAAATCAGGCTATCATGGCAGCCCACAGTCATTGCTTTTCAAGGCCTGTGATGACTTAATTTGCTTGCTTTCAACACTGTATTCATACTTTATCTGATGGATATTATACAATCCATTAATAACATCACTTGAACAAATAATCTCATTAATTTAAAGTGAATGATGAATCAAGTCATGTTGCTAGTTTAGATCAGGAAGACATTTTATAATGCTCTAGATTATATATAACTGTGTCAAGGAAGAGAGATATACTTGAGGGGGTCTTGTTAGATGATGTTAAATAAGACAGACTTTCTATCAGTCAAAGTATAGTTTTAAAAGTGAAAAGAGGGCCACTTCAGTTCCTGAGGGATTTTGTATAATCATTTTATGCTGATTTGAATAATGAAATGTCTAGAGTGCTACTGGTTATCATTTTTTCCCACTGCCTGATGAGTAATTTTGTGCCCCTTCATGAGGGCAAAGGGAGGATACAGTTAATAACCAGAGACACAGGAGAGAGTGTGAATTGGAAATGGAGCACAGGAAGCTGAGGTTTTGCTGCTGCCCCCATCTGCTGTGCAAAGAGGTAGCTAATTTGAGTCTTTCTTTGTGCCTCTCACATAAGTTCACTGCACTTGACCCTATACATTATTATTATTACCCTTGCATTTTCCACTTTAAGGAGGAATAATTTCAGCTCTATACCTCTAATGGCTCTTACGTATTATGTTCCCTTATTTAAAGGAAAGGATATAGCTGAGTAGGAATTGAAACTTGACTACCCTCTTACATTTAAAGGGTGTTTGGGTGCAAGAAAAAAACCCTTGCATTTATGATTTTGTTGTTTTATTCTTATCAGTAGCTAATTCATTAACTTGATTCAGTAATCTCAATGACATCTACTCCATTATTATTAAAATTGGAGAGGTTCTGCCTCATTATTTGTGTAATAACTTCTTCATGGCAGATAAAACTGATTATGCCTCATGTCTGTTTCCTGCTCAGTTCTTGACTTCCAAGAACTGAACAGGAAACAGTTCATCATCTCATGGTGATGGCAGAAATGCTGTCCTGCATAGGGTGAATCCATACCTCTCATGTCACTTTCAGAAAGAAATAGCATGGGCCAGTCTTGTATCCCAATAACAAAAGGTGTGCAGTTGGCAGCAGTTCAGGAAAGAAACCCAAGTTTAATTGTACAGCAAGGGACAAAGCTGTCTCTTGAGATCAACTGTAAGTTCTGATCTTGAAAGGAACTGGGTTCAGGCTAAAACAAAAAGCTTTCAGGGTACAATCTACTGTACTACAGTAAAGAATCATGTAATCACCCCGCTATTCCCAAATTTCATTCCTGCCTTGGTATGGACACTCAGGGCTTCAGGCCAAGTGACAGCTTGACTAGTCTTTCAGTTCCAATTCTTGACTTTTGTCAGTTCATGCCATGCCGTATCTGGCCATTAAAGGGCATCCATCTAGCTCCCTTTGCACCAAAACTTTCTTTCCTCTTTGCACAGAATAATATAAAAATCTTGAGTTTGCTATCCAAGGCCTACCTTTATTGACCCTTAGATTCCTTCTCAATTTTGTGCATATTTGTATTTCAACTTCAAGATCATCATATAAATGTTACTTCCTTGAATAATTCAACTTATGGTCCTACAGTCTCACCTGATTTATCTTTAATCCCCAGATTAATACAACTTTTCCACTGTGCTGTCCTTAGACTGCTTCAGCTAACTGGTGAAAGTGGTATTTCCCAACTATGTTTTATGGACTGTGGTTCTGAAAAGGGGCTTCTGTGATTCAGTACATTTACAAATATACTCCTTACTTACTATATCTCATTACTGGAGAGTCACATCATATATTGATCTGTTAGAGGTACTGAGAAAACTATAGTAAATAAATGTTTTTAATTTGGATTAACTCAGAATTTAAGAATTCTAGCTACTGAGTACATTGACTCAGAATGCACTCACACATTGATTTTTCTCATTAATACCTATTACCTTTTCATGAAATAAATATGAATTAGTTGTTAAATTGTGGATAGCAGTAATGTAGTAATAGATTTCCATGATTCTCTTTTTTTTTTGAAGTGAGCATTTCCCAGGAAAGTTTCCAAATATTGACCCTTGTATAAGAATCACCTATTAGCAAAAGAGAGAAGGTTACATGAACCTATATAGTAGAGTCAATTCTATGGCTTGATATTTTTCCAAGAAAACTAAAAACATGTTCCAAATGGAACAATAAGATGGCTTTTGTCTTTAAGGTCACAAGATTCCTCAAAGCACCTTTCAAAATGCCCAAAGTAAAGAATCTGATTAAATTAGGGAAAGACAAAGGGTATAAACCATTCACTTTGAGACTGGGAACTACAGCCAGTGGAACTAGTCCCTTTGTCCATACTGCTTTTCACTAATAGGAAGACTCAGACTTCTGATCTTTTCTGGGCAACATCCCTGGCAACACCATTCTCCTTTCTGTCTCTATGAATTTGACTACTCTAGTATCTCATGTAAGTGAAAACATACAGCATTTGTCTTTTTGTGACTGGCATATTTCACTTAGCGTAATGTTCTCAAGGTTCATCCATATTGTACATGTCAGACTTTCATTCCTTCTTAAGGCTAAATAATATTTCATTGAATGTATATATCATATTTTGTTTATCCATTCATCTATTCTTGGGCACTTGGATTGTGAATAATATTGCTATGAACATGGGTGTACAAATATCTCTTTGAGACCCTGCTTTCAATTCTTTGAATATATACCCAGGAGTGGAATTGCTGGATCACATGGTAGTTCTATGTTTAATTTTTTGAGGAACCACTGTACTGCTTTACATAGCAGCTGCACCATTTTACATTTTCATCAACAGTGCACAAAGGTTCCAACTCCTTCCCATCCTCGCCAAGACTTCTTATTTTCTGTTTGTGTTTGTTTTTATAGTAACCATCTTAATGAGTGTGAGATGGCATCTCATTGTGATTTTGATTTACATTTTCCTAATAACTAGTGGTGTTGAACATCTTTTCATGTGCTGATTAGCCATTGTATTCTTCTTTGGAGAAATGTATATTCAAGTCTTTTGCCCATTTTTTAATCAGGCTGATTAATTTTTAGTGTTGAGTTCTAGGAGTTTTTCTATATTCTGGATATCAACCCCTTGTCAGATATAGGATTTGCAAATATTTTCTCTGATTGTGTGGGTTGCCTTTTTATTCTGTTGTTTGTGTCCTTCAATGCACAGAAGTTTTAAAAATTTTGATATAGTCAAATTTGTCTATTTTTGTTGTTGTTGTTGCCTGTTTTATTGGTGTCACATGCGAGAAATCATTGCCAAATCCAATGTCATGAAATTTTTCCCTTAACTTTTCTTGTAAGATATGTATAGATTAGCTCTCATGATCCACTTCCAGTTGATTTTTGTATATGGTATAAGATATAGGTCCTGCTTCATTCTTTTGCATGTAGATATCAATTTTCCCAACATCATTTGTTGAAAACACTGTCCTTTTCCTGTTGAATGGTCTTGACAACCTTGTCAAAAATCTGCTGGGCTTTCTATTCTGTTCCATTATTTTATACATCTGTCTTTATGCCAGTACTGCACTGTTTTGATTACTGTAGCTTTGTAGTAAGGTCCCCAACTTTGTTCTTTTTAAGATTGTTTTGGCTATTTGGGGTGCCTTGACAATCCATATGAATTTTAAGATAGATTTTTCTATTTTGGCAAAATTGCTGCTGGGTTTTTGATAGGGATTACATTGATCACTTTGTGTAGTATTGATATCTTAATAATATTAAGTCTTCTAATCCATGTACATGAGATGTCTTTCCATTTATTTGTGTCTTTATTCATTCATCCATTGATGGACACTTAGGTTGCTTCCATATATTGAGTACTGTAAATAATGCTACAATGAACATAGGGGTGCATATATTTTTTTAAATTAGTGTTTTCATTTTCTTCAGATAAGTACCCAGTAGTGGAATTGCTGAATCATATGGCAGTTCTATTTTTAATTTTTTGAGGAAACTCCATACTGTTTTCCATAGTGGCTGCACCAATTTACATTTCCACCAATAGTGCACAAGTGTTCCCTTTTCTCCACATCCTTGCCAACATCTGTTATTTGTTGTCTTTTTGATATAAGCCATTCTGACAGGTGTGAGGTGATATCTTATTGTGGTTTTGGTTTGCACTTCCCTTATGATTAGTAATGTCGAGTACCTTTACATGTACCTGTTGGCCATCTGTATGTCTTCTTTGGAAATATGTCTATTCAGGCCCTCTGCCTGTCTTTAAATTGGATTATTTGCTTTTTTGCTATTGATTGAGTTCTTTATATATTTTGGATATTAACCCCATATTAGATCTATGATTTGCAAATATTTTCTCCCATTCAGTAGATTGCCTTTTCATTTTGTTGATGGTTTTCTTTGCTGTGCAGAATCTTAAATAAATAATTTGTATTAGGTTCTTCTGACGATATCAGTATTATGTTACTTAATGAAACTGTTTTTGAAGTCTTTCTTCTTCTCCTATATTCTGGAAGAATTTAAATTGCATTGGGATTATCTTCTTTTTAAAGCAGTGGTCTCTAACCTTTTTGGCACCAGGGACCAGTTTCTTGGAAGACAATTTTTCCACAGATGATGGGGTGGGGAGAGTGGGGAGCTTGCTTGCCTGCCTGCCCGCCACTCACCTCCTGCTGTGTGGCCCAGGGGTTGGGAACCCCTGTTTTAAAGGTTTAGTAAATTCCTCTGAGAAACCATCTGGATTTACTGATTTTTTGACCAGCTTTCTCTCTGACAGCCTTACTTATTTCTTTCATGGAAATCAGACTCTTTAGATTTTTCAAAATCTACTTTCTAGCCAGTGTTGGTAAATTATATTTTCCTAGAAAGTTATTGCATCCAGGTTCTCAAATTTCTTTACATGCATTTGAGGAAACTAGTATTATAATACTTCAAATTTTCTGTTTTTTAAGATAATTTAAATCTTACTTTTTTTTACTTTAGAATATTTTTCTCCTATTTTTTTCTTGATAGCAAACTAAGTGTATTTTCTATATCAGTTTTGCCCTCCATTTTTTTTGGAATCGATTTATTTATTTTCTGTGTCCTATTATTTTCTAACTCATAAATCTCTTCTCCTTATTTCTTTAATTTATTTTTTTATTGAAGTATAGTTGATTTACAATGTTGTGCCAATGTCTGCTGTTCAGCAAAGTGACTCTGTAATAGAGACATTCTTTTTTTAATATTCTTTTCCATTATGGTTTATCACAAGATATTGAATATCATTCCCTGTGCTATACAGTAGGACCTTGTTGTTTATCCATCCTATATGTAATCATTTACATATACTAATCCCACACTCGCAGTCCTCCCCTCCCCCACCCCCTTCCCCCTTGGCAACCACAAGGCTGTTCTCTATGTCTGTGAGTCTGTTTCTGTTTTGTAGATAGGTTCATCTGTGCCATATTTTAGATTCCACATGTTAGTGATTTTTATTAGTTTCTTCCTACTTTCTAAATTCTTGAGTCAGATGATTATTGTTTTTGTTATTTCTTGCATATTAATATCTGTAGTTATGGCTATTTGTGTTTCTCTGAGATTACTACTTTAGCTATCTCATCAGAATATAGCAAAAAGAGTACAAAATTGTGATTAGGGACACAGAGGTTGCAGTCCTTTTTCTCTCTCCTTATCACTCTCTGCATTATCATCTTGGGCAGGTCACTTAGCCTCCTCTTTGGGTTTCAGCTTTCTCAGTTAAAAAATGAGGAAATATTTGATGATCCCCAAATTTCTACATTGCTCTCTAGTTTCATGTAATACATCCCTGTCATCAACTTGTGACTCCAAGCATTTGAATTGAGTCTGCAATGTGAACTCTAAAGTCTCAAATCTTTAAATACAATATAATAGTGAGTCTGTGTACTGTAGTCTCTGGTGTAATCACAAAAGACATGCTTCTAATCATGCTTTAGCTGCAATATGGGAGTCTGAGCCTCAAACAAATTCAAGTCTCTATAAACGTTCTTTATTAACTTAGCACATTTTGTCAGAGTCAATCAACTGTTGAAAGTTATCATGAAAGGTTCATGAGAAAGCATTTCCTCAAATCCTTTGAAATTCTTGGGGCAAACAAACACCAAGATTGGTAGTAAAGAAAAATGAAGCATAGTGCAGCCCTTTGTGAATGGGTTAAGATGAAGGCAAAAAGTAACAACAAATATTTTGTCAGAGTAAGTTTGCAAAAAAGATTTTCTAAGGTTTGGAAGTTACAGAGAAATAAATAATAATGAGAGTAATATTAAATATTAACAGATTCTGCATCTAACCTTTCCTTTAAAAATATAAACCAAAAACAAAATAAAAGTTTATTTAGAGATAATTAAAAAAAAATAATGTGAGAGAATGGGAGCCCAATTGTCACAGATTCTTTAATTCATCCATACTATATCAAATTCACATGTGAAATCTCTGTCCATATTTTAAAAATCTATACAACAACTGAAAAAAAGTCAGTGTCTTTTGTGGAAGAGTTAATGTTACCACAGCAAAATGAAATAGCTTGTTTTGAATTTCCCTATGTATGTGTTTAAGCACTGACATGAACATAATATATTTTACTTTTACCTACTAACACTGAAAATGCCAGAGGCAAAATTAATAGAGAAACAAAATGCCCTTCATTTACATTTATTTTCTAAAGTCATTTTAAGTCTTCCATTTTATAAAACGTTATTATATAACAATGGCAATCATTGCCCAGTCTCTATGCATTCTAAATAAATCACTTCTGAGTGTTTTTTCTCTATATTTCACTACATGTCATAACTATAGGTTTATAATTTTGTAGGCCTAAAAAATGCATTGATTTTTAGATGCATATAAGACCAGTAACAATGCTAAAAATATAAGAATGAATGTATTTAGTCTATTATTTTATTTACCTCTAAAGAAAAGTGAAGAAAAATCATATCATATGCAACATTTTGTTTAAAGATTTATGATGCAGCATCATTTCCTTTTCCTTTCTAATAAATATTTAAAAGACAAGTAATATTAAACAGTTCACCTAATTGAAAGCCTTACGTGAAAATATTGGGAAAATGGTTCGGCATAAAGACATCTACTGTCACACAGTGTTCTGTGCGTCTTCCTTCGTAAGTCAGTCCTAGAAACATATAAACCAGCAAGAGTAAGAGCTCAGCAGATTTCTGAAATTCTGGCCAAACAGTTCCCAGTTATGGACAAGAGACAGTGGTTTCTTAAAGAGCCAAAGTGGACTTAAAAATATAATTAACATAATAATAGTGCTGAGCATGGTATGAAAGACAATGCATGTGCTTTTATTTTGGCTAGTCTCTGATTTAAATTTAGAATTTATCACATGATTTGCATAAACTTAGATGAGTTATTCACTTTAGTCTATTTTTTTCTTCTCTAAAATGGGAATGATGATGCCTACTTGTTAGGGTTGTTATGAAGACAAATGTATATACAACAGCATAGACACACGGTAAGCATTTACATATTAAATTCCCATTGCTCTTGTGGTGATCATCTTTTTTAAGGGACCACTGTTTAAAATATATAGAAATGCATGTAAAGAGTAAAATGTGAGCATGCACATCCAAAAAGGGAAAAATATTCCCTAAAAATGAATGCAAGTAAAGTGAATTATTTACATGGAAGTTGAAGTGAATCAAGAAAACATTCAAATTACCTCTAACGTGGTCAGAGCCAAATCAAATACAAAAGCAGAGTCCTGGACAAACAATATGGTAGGTGTGTCTATTTCCTGTCATAAAGTGGATTTCTAATTATGTTGTGTCTGTTTTTTCAGAGGCAAAGGCCCGTTGAAAAATACATCTGATGTGATTAATGCCGCCAAGAAAATTGCCGAAGCAGGCTCTCGAATGGACAAATTAGCCCGAGCTGTGGCTGATCAGGTAATATAATAGAGAAGAGCAAGCACATGCTGAGTGGGGTCATTAACTAGCTCTTGCATTCTGTAATGGGTTTTATGCACTCTATAAAATGCCCCTGAAGAATGAATTGTAGAGGATTGCTACCATTTTACAAACTGGCCTCTAACTCTGTGGAGACTGAGTTGATGCCAAAGGTGGGTTCAGTTCAGGAGGGACTAGTAAATCCAATGATCAAAATTCCTTGAGAAAGAAGAGTACCCACTTTTTAAGAGTCATAATCCCCAAGGAATCATGGATCCTGGCTGTCATTCAGAAAGTCAAATACACTGCACAATGGGGAAGCAAAAGAAAGAACTTTACTTCTTGTTATAATTGATCTCACTGTAATGATGCTCTCATAATAATTTATGCCCTAGCATAAATGGGATGAATCCATATAGTCAAGAACATCCAGATTTCAGCTTTATTTTCTTCCAGACTCAAAGGGCATCAGAGATTAACAAAATTCTCAATAGTATCTTTTATGCTTTTAGACTGAACTAAGGTACACGTTAAAATAGTTCTCAATCTGAATGTTGAATGTTTGAGCTTATTTCCACACTTTTCATCTTATCTTGCTGAATTGGAACTCTAAAATCCTGTTCTAAATATGTCTTGTTGCAATAATGGGCCATTTCTTTTAAGGGTACTTTAGGCAATACACTTTTCCAGAGAGCTGATGCTCATCTCTTTAAGCAACCAGTGGCTTACAGTTTGAACTGTTTTAAAAGGAAACTATTTTAAAATATAAATTAAGATTCTGAAATAGAAAATATTATATAAACTGTTATTTACATGGAGAAAACATTATGAGCATGAATTTGCCTACTAGACTACAAAACAATCATGCTCTCTGGAGACAATGGAAGACTTAGGATTGTTTCCTCCCCCTTAGATGGTCCTAGTCTCCTATGATTTTTGAGTTGCTTACTATAATTGTTCTCCCTCATTCCTTAATAGGACTGTTTCTCTAAATCCTTGTTGTCTTCAGCATCCCCGATTTTAGAATCCTTCAAGTCAATACTAGATTTACTCATCTTCCAAAGTCTGTAAAGAAAAATACATGATTAAACTATTAGGATTACATTTAAAATAAGCCAACAGATTGTCTCACTTTAACTTTTTTTATACATATGATGGCTAATCTGAGGGAATGTTTTTTGCTTTCTTTTGAATTTTTGAGAAATACTCAATAGTAAAGTTAATTCACTTAAATATTATCATAATTTGAGAATTTCCTGAAATTTGTAGGGATTGAAATTTGTAGCATTATTAAATTGCTAATTTCAGGACAATGTCAAATGCCAAACTTCCTACAGTTTGCAGCATAGGTTGAGTTCCATATGTCACCCAGAAAGTTCATGTAAAAGAGAGGAGAGGGACTTCCCTAGTGGTGCAGTGATTAAGAATCTGCCTTCCACTGCAGGGTACACGGGTTTGATCCCTGATCAGGGAACAAAATCCCACATGCACGCCACAACTAAGAGTTTGCATGCCACAACTAAGGAGCCTGCTGGCCTCAACTAAGGAGCACGTGTGTGGCAACTAAGACCTGGCACAACCAAAATAAAAATAAATAAATAATAATATTAATTTTAAAATAATTTAAAAAATAAAAGAGAGGGGAGACAACGAACTTACTTGAAAATATTCATGCATACATGCAAACATACAGAAATGCACCAGCCAGGAAAGAATGTTGCATTTTTTTCTGCAAATGTTGAAGGAATATTTTGCAAAATGTTGGAATGAGTGGAGTGACCAGAGATTGGCGGGTGGTTCTGAAACCAGGTTGTGTTTGGACGGACTCCTTCTTAGGAGTGAAAGTGGATGGAGTTTGGATGGCCTTTCCATTATACTCTGAATCTCAGTGGCTGAAACTATTTCTCAATATGTTTAGGCTCCTTGAGCTCAATATTTTTTTATTGTGATTCTTATTTTTGATTTTGTAATTTTGGATCCTTATTTCCAACAATTATGCAACATGAAGCATAGCCCCAAACAGTTTTGGTATCTGGAAAACACACCACACATGTACACACACAAATATCCCAGGATTCTAGATGTATTTTGAGATTGTGACAAAATATTAAAATGCTATTTAATGATGATGTAACAACAACAAAAAAGATAGATGAAGTTAAACATAACACTCTCTTTGTGGTATTCTTCTTATCATCAGTTGTGAAGCAACTTGCAATTTTTGCTAATGCTTTATCTGAATGGGGCATTTCTTTCTCAAATTCTGCACCCATTTCTACTATTTCCATGGTATAAGAGTTATTTTTCTTGGTCCACATGCCTTTATGTGTGTTTTAAATACTTCAGTTTAAATAATAGAATAGAATGAGCATTTCCAAAATGTCGATTGCTTACCTTTATCTTGCCAGAAAATATTTTTATGAAGATTTGAGATATTCACACAATATAAACATTTTACGGACTGTTGCATTTTAAATTACTGTTCCATTGAGATAGAACTTCCATTTTAATTTGCTACAAGGTATTTGTATCAAAAGCCTTGTCAGCCCTCTAGGGAGATATCATTTTAAAGTTAATTCCTTTCAGTATATGAGTCTCTGGAGTAGGATAAATATTACAGTATTAAGTACTTGTAGGAAGCTAAAAACAGTCTCTGTGGGATTCTTTCTTGATAAATGCAGTTAGTGAAAAAAAATACCACAATGGTAAGTGTTATGTATACAAAAGACCCCTTTGTCATTTATTAAATAAATGGCTATGTCAAATGACTGGCTTCACAGTATTAATGAAAGAATTCCCTTTCTTGAGCTTGAAGGAAACTTAGCTGGAGTCTTTGTCTCATACTCTTATTCTAAATAACATACTTCGGTTTGGGCTATAGGTACTCATTTCTTACAACGTTTCATCAAGGATCTGGTGATTATATGTCCTTTGCAAGTGCCAGATTGAGTCAGAACAATAGAATGTCCTGGAGAATTTTGGGCTGAACTTTGGATAGCAATAGAAAAATATTTCAATTACTGGATAGCCATTGGCATTGAAGCTTCAGAAATGTTTTAGGGAATCATGTAAATGTCTGTGGAAGTGTTCAGCTCTGCTCAGTGTGTATTTGATGGACATCTACCCACTTAAGTTACAAAGAAAATTAAAAATCTATGGTCACCAGAAGTTTTTTGATAATTCAAAATCTTTGGTGCATCCTTTGAAGGGTCTTATTGTTACACTTATGAGCTTATTTCAATTGGCTTCAAATTCATTTCATTCAAATCTTTTTCTTTTACAGTTGTCTTGATCCTTCTCAGAGTCTCTTGTTTAAAGGAAGTTTATCATGTTGCTAAAATTTGGATAAATATGGAATTCCAAGAAGTGTAATAGAGTTCCTTTAGTGAATGATACATGTCTTAGAAAGCCAAAAGAAACAAGTGCATTTTCCCCCAACTAACTGAATTGAAACTCTATCTTGCACTATGGCAGAGAGACTGCCACACAGGATGATTTCCTTCTAGCATCTGTTGCTTTGTTCTCTGTGTTAAAATAACTTTGCTTGTAGTGAACATTGAATGGGCCACTCAGGAAAAACCTATAGAATATTGTTTTCTTAGCAGTTTAGAAGATAATTGGTAAAATACTCATAAATGTATCCAGAAGTCCCAGTAAGACTTTCCAGGAGGTCATCAATATTTTTTGTATAGAATTTATCAAAGTAGAGCTAACCATTCTAACCTATTGGCTGTGGCCTTCCTAAAATGCACTATAAAGAAGTTAAGTTGAATGGTTGTAATTAAGGTATATGACAGTGAAACCTTTTCTTCTCACAGCTTTTATATAGCAAGTATTAGAAACTGAAGAGTACTTACTAATTGAGATGACCTTTTTTTAATGTTTTATAGTGTCCTGATTCAGCATGTAAGCAGGATTTATTAGCCTACCTTCAACGAATTGCCTTGTATTGCCATCAACTTAATATCTGCAGCAAGGTGAAAGCCGAAGTACAGAATCTGGGAGGAGAGCTCATTGTGTCAGGGGTAAGCTGGGATCTGGGCTTCACAATTCAAGTTCCCACTGCTGTATTTCCAAGGCAAGCATTCTTGGCAACAGTACTGCTAAAAACACCAAACTACAGTGATTCATAGGGAGGTTTTCTTAAAAAAAATAAATGTTATCACCATTATTCCAGACCTTACAATAACTCACGAATAACAGTTTGATTTTCCAATTACCCCATGTTTATACTAGCCTTGTAAAATCCCCACTCTTCACAAGAAAACTAATTTCATAGTCTGGAAACTCATTGCCAAGCTGTGACTATTATAATTATTTGGGGCTTTTATATATTTACTCATTGTAAGTCTACTTCCCTCTGTTAGTCCTAGCAATTTTCATTCTCTGTTCAGGAGCAAGCCTCTCTATGTGTGGATTGTGTTCACATGTTAGAGATGATGAAAACAATAGGAATTCATTCATCAGGTTCCAATGCATACTAGGTTATCAGTAACCCTTAAAAGCCAGAAAATGTTTGAATTTAACACAGGTTGATGTGCTGTTGCCAAAAACTAACATGGTTGTCAAACACTAACAATTATATATCCTTTGTTCAATCACTTCAGTGTTTCCCTTCTCATGAAAATATAAGTATCTGGTCCATTTTAGTCAAATGCAAAGGAACAAGAAGTTCAATGAATAGAAGAATCATGATTTCTTGGCAAGATTTCCAAATGTATGTGTTGAGGTTCTTCACCTTGGCTTCTTTTCCTCCCTCAGTCCCTTTCTTTCAACACAAGGTGCCATCTATTGTAAACTATTTGCAAATTCCAAAGTGTGGCTCTGCTACCTTTAGTTCTTTTCCCAGTCAACCATGATGCTGCCATTTTAAGTGTGGCATTACCAGGAACAGAGCATTATCAATATGGTGAATGCCTTGTGAAAATCAGATTGGTAATGAAGCTCAGTTCTTCCTCAAGCCGTTTTCAGAAATTCAGCAGGTTGACCATTTGATAAAAAATATGTGGAAAAATCATTCTTGAACCCAAAGATTTCAGTTCCTATATTGTTTGGCTTGCAGAAAACATAGCTGGGAAAAGAGCTGATCTAGTTTGCATGGAGATGCCATTTGGAAAGCCTGTTCCATGCAGTCTCACCTAGAGCCCAGTAAATTGCTGTTTTGTGCCTCTTCCCAAAGCATAGTCACCTCTTTGCATTTCCAAAATGATCCTGCTTCAACATTCTTCAACAACCAAGAGCAATCTGTCTTGCAGTGTGTCCTTTCTGCCAAGTTGGTAATTACCAAGATTCTCTCTGCCAAGAAGTGATCAAAACATTGCATCTCCCTTGCTTCCTTTCTTATCTTCAGCCTCAATGGTATAGTTTCCCATACCATTCAGCTTTCATGTCCATCTGTATATAGCACCTGTGGAACCGAGTGCTTTTTGTTTAGCTTGCCTTGTGTGCTTTCATTTGTTACTTTCCAAATCTTATTATTTATATGGATGCATAGAGCATCTTTGTGGATCTCAGACTCCACAACCTCATCTAAGCGAGTTTTACTGGCAGTTACTCTCCATCATCCTCTCAGTACACATTGTTCACCACTGCCTCCAGAGCTTCATTTCCATTGTCTTTTCCTCATTTAGATTAGTCCAAACCATCACTGGCTTTTATCACTTGCACTGTTGGCATTTGCAGAGGTGTTTGAGATTGAGAACACCATCAAGAAGCCTGTTTCCTTCTTTGAGTCTTATTGGCAATGTTAATAAATCCTTGCATAGGAGAAGGCTTCTTTTAGAGGAATGTTATACAACTTTATAATAATTCTGAGTCAAACGCATTATAAAGGTTTGCTTATACTGCTCAGTTATGGGCCTGCTCTTGGTCTCTTCATGATTTTTTTCCAAGCTTGATTGTTATTTGGTGTCATACCTGCCTGTGTAGTCTGCTGTCTTTGCCACTTCTGCCTCCATCTTATTCTTCATCCTCCTTCACTGATGGCCAATGGAGAAAAAAATCAATATGTTTATTTTTCAAAATAGCCACAAGTGACTGACTTCAGAGTTCTGAAAGAGTCAAGAATGTGAGACCCCATACACACAAACTTTTCAATGATTTTGCCAAGAAAGTGCACCCATGCTTTGAGCCGCATTTATTTTGTTGTGTGTCATGACAAAGTTGCTCTATTTTTAAGGAGAAGCTACTATAGTATAAAATGAAATCAAAAAAGAGAAATACTTGAATCTTCCTCCCTTTTTCCCTGTGTCGTTATGTACATGGGATTCAAAGCTGTGACTTCTTCCCTGAAATACGCAAAAGCCCCCAGGAAGGTATATTTGTTAGAAGTCAAAGCTTCTATTAAAACAGATAAGATTTGGGTAGATTGTTTCCATTTTGCTAAGGAAAATTATTTGGATTTCAAAACTGAGCACCATGTTTTTATAGTCTCATGCTGGCATGATGAACTTATGTTAAACAAAATGCACATATACCATGTCAGCATGTATATGTTTTATGTGAGTCTGTGTGTTCAAATTGGGAAAGGCTTCTTCTGTTATATTTGCCTTTGGCTTGAGAGGTAGCTCAGGAAATTTCAACAGGTCATGGGGACAGTGGATGCCAAA
The DNA here is from genome assembly GCF_949987535.1 of Balaenoptera acutorostrata. Classification (NCBI taxonomy): domain Eukaryota; kingdom Metazoa; phylum Chordata; class Mammalia; order Artiodactyla; family Balaenopteridae; genus Balaenoptera; species Balaenoptera acutorostrata. The sequence continues at coordinate 20,134,922 of NC_080075.1, read as the reverse complement.
GCTCTTCACGAGTCATGGGAACTAGAGAAATAAAGCAAATTAAAAAACATGCCTACATATGCTCATTCACACAACTGCTGTCTAAGAAGCACCATTAGTTTTCTGGCTGTCAATCAATATTCTAAAGTCATTGGCTTAAACTTTTCTCAACAGCAGAAAGGTGCCATTCTTATTAAATCTCAAAGTATAAGATGCATATTTGTGAGCTAATTCAGCTCAACCTGGTTGCTAAGCAGGTAATGGGAAAGGGAATTAAAAAAAAAAACAAAAACAAAAAAAACTAAGAGAGTAATACAAATGTTAGAGAGAAAGTGGAAGAAATTAAAGCCCACACAATTAAACAGTCTGATAGTTTATATCCTGGCTTTATTTGTTTGTTTAGTTTAGTGTTTGGTAGTTTAATCTCTTAAGCCAGTTTACATGATTTTTGGAAAAAAGGACCATTAAAGGAAGAAAAGAAGAAAAAGAGGAAAGGATGGAGGATAGGAAAGAAAAAACATGAAAGAAGGAAAAAGATAAAACAAAGGAAAGAGAAACTTAACCATAGCGTATTATAAATTAGTTTAGTGCAAGTAATACCCATTAAAGGTGACAACATTATATTCATCATGAGAGAAAAGTTGAGTCACACCTTTTTCAGTATGTAGATATATTTTGAATACAAATAAGTTCCAATGTCATTCTATGGAAATTACCTGTATATTTGATTATTGTGTTTTAATTAATTTTTATTCACTAGGTTTCAGAGGAGTTAATAGGTTCTTTTAAATTTAAAAATGGAGATATACACATGGAACTGGAGAAATGAAAACCATTTTATAACCTTTGATTATCTTTAGCTACCCAAAGATTTATACTTTGCACATTATTCTGAATGAGATTGGAAATACAAACACAGGGTTTTAGAACACAGAATACTGAATATCAAGCATTCTGATAAAATGGAAATATTCCACCTACATTATTTTTTTTAAGTTCAAATACAACAGGATCCCCATTATAACAACAAAGCCAGAGCACAGGAGCAATAACCCTGCTCTGGACAGGAATTTGATGTTCAGGTCAGAGATGGGGGAATGCTGATATAACTTATAGCTGACTCCTCATGAAACTGTTACAAAGTTAATACATTCTATTGCATATAAATGCCTTTTTTCATGCAAACAAAATATAGGAACAGAGTTTAGAGGTGAGGAATGTTAGTTCCCTTAGTCCTCAGGCTGATTGAATGGAGCTCTGACCTATTCCGGAGGGGCTGAGTAATTTGCCCTAATGTGCACTTTTGTTCTTTGTCTTTCAATCTCTCCTTTCCAAATTTGAATCCCTCTCAATTGGGTTATGGAGAGAAGTTTGACAAGGTGAACAAGTATAATTTGCAAAGCCAGTAGGATTTGAATTGGTAGAGAGAAAATTGTAGAATAAGGGTCAATTATAGTTACTCTTATAGCCTATGTTTCATATCATTAAAAAAATTGGACTAAATTAAAATTAACATGAATATTCATGATGATAAATGAAAAATATTCATAAAAATGCTGGAAACTGAGAACATTCAAATCAATCCTACCTGACACTGGCATATGATCAAAGATACACATATGCTATATGTATATGCATACATGTATGCACACAACAAATACATGTGATTTGACACTTAACTTCCTTGTTCCCTGAATAAGCAATAATCAAGAACTGAACAAATGGTTGACAGCTGTGACATATCTGATTCAATACAATACAGTTTGGGGGAAAATATGGTTTTTATTTGTACCATGCTATATATATATATATTTGTACAATGCCATATATATGTGTATATATAAATATATATATAGATATAGATAGATAGATAGATAGATATAATTGTGTTTTGTTGAGATGAAAATTACATTTTACTTGAAAATTTCTGTGTTCACTCTGTAAAAAAAGTGTCAGTATTTTGTAATGGAATGAAACGTTCACTGAAACAAGCGTTGTACTCAGTTGTGTAAACTTGTACTTTAAACAACCCTTTTTGGGGAAAGAGTCATTTTTGTTATATCTTCCGATTCTGTCTATTGTCAATTCTCGATTATCTCCACTGATCAAAGTATAGTAGTAATGGGAAAAAAATCTAAATTGCTAGTTTTCAGTTTGGGTTTGGAATCCACTTCTGTGCTTCATTTAAACAAAAGGGTATGTGTTCAGACAACTCACAGCAGTTCCAAAGAATTTTATCCAGACCTTCCAGAGGGTAAGCCATTAAGTTTTTGGGCTTAAAGGACTTTTTCTGATCTGGGGAGAATAGGAGAATCCAGATCCAGGGAAGTAAAATTAAAACAAACTTCAGATTATAAATCTGAATGGAGGGGTAGTGGAGATACTCTGTACTGGTAAGAAAATTAAACAGGTATTTATCATTTTCAGAATGGCAGTAGTTCTTTGCACTTAATCTGCTAGTATGACGGGTTGTTGCATAATTCAGTCTTTCTCCCAACAACCTGCCCGCTAATCTGTTATGATGGTAAAACTATAGCCACTTAAATTCTGATTCCCGCTTTAAGTCTTCCTCCGTTACATCCGTGTCAATGTACATTGTCAGTGATTTTTGCACAACCCAAATTATGCAAACTTTCAGAGAAAAATAACACTTAAGTGTTTTTGCAGTGCAAATTCATTCTCCCAGTGTTATAAAAGTGACATTTAACAAACTCAAGGTATTATTTTTGCAAGAAATTGGAAATAAGAATTTTTATAAGAAAAGTAAAAAATCTCCTTGGGTGTCAGGCATCATAGGAAGCTTTATGTCTGTAGCACCACAGCGCAAGCTGTCTCCCTGAATTCAAATAATCTTGCACAAATGAAGGAAGTATACTGCTCTGCTATAAGAAGTAACTCTTCAGTTACATACTTGAAGATACTGATTCTAAACTTATCAAGATGGTCAATTCCATTCATTGAAAAAAAAAATCAGTTATCCACTGATGAAATTAAACCAGTTGGTTATCTTACTGAATTGTTTTATGCATAGAAAAAGACTTTATAGTCTAATGCTCTCATCCTAAAATAAGAAAACAGACTCTATTGTGACAAAACAGGTATGTGAACTAAGCAAGTAACTCTTTTGACCTTGACTGGAGACATGGATTGAACTAACTTGGATCTACTCAGTGGATTGATTTGATTGCATCACCTGAACTTGTGAGCTGAGCAGTTTCTATTTTAGTCTGAGGGCATCATTGCTTGTAAGAGTAGAAGGGGTTAGTGGCTTTAGGAAGAGTGTCTCTGTGTCAGAAATGTCAATGCCATTACCTGTCATTGAATCAATTTACTTTCCTTCCTTCAGGTTTTAGAATTTTTTTCAAGTTTCAAAAGTCTCGAATTAAAAGAAGGAAGGCAAATACTTTATTGGTTAGCAATTAATGCCTTAGATTTTAGTTAATATTCTGAGGATGATTTGGCATCAAATGAATAGTAATATTTTGTGAAAACTTGGAAATTAGACACATGGGAGATACCTAGATGAGGGACAATGATTGCATATATCTTTTGATATCTGTGAAACACAGGCAAACCTATTTAAGATATACTAGTTTGTACCATTTTCCCATGAGACAAGTTCTAATTTTGAGATATTGTCAATATGTGATAATTGTCTGAGTTCATTCTAAGATGTTCTTTATTAATCTATAGTTTTAATAATTAATGTCTGTAGTAGTGTCTTAAGAACTACATCCCTCCCCCCCGCCATTTTTAAGTAGTTTTAGATATGTGAGAACAACCCAGATCTATCTGTTCCCTTCAGTTGAACCAAATAATTATGAGAAGCCAAAGCATTGAGTGAATAACTTTATTTAGACAGAGTGTCTGTAATTCATTTCCTCTTTTTTGGTTTTCCTGTATACACTTCAATTCATCAGCTCTAGTCATGAAATACATTATTTTGAACGGGTTACCTAAATTTATTTTTGTTGTTGTTGTTGTTGTTCCTACTTGGACATGCCTCAAGAGAAGATAAAATATGAATAAGTTGATATAAAAGATATAAATAAGTAAAAAAGACAATATGAATATTAAAACCATATACAAACATTATCTGGGAATTTCATTATTGATTTTACACAAACTTGCATGACCTCAGATGACTCAAAATAAAGGAAATAAAAAGACCCCCATAGCACAACTGAGACAGGAGTAATGTTTTTCCAGGAAAAGATCAGTGTTTCCATAATCCGTTCCTAATTTCTAACAACGAACAATCAAAGTTCAAAGAGCTGTATTTATTGCTCGTTCTCATAAGGATATTTTAATTCATTGAATTCAATGTTTCCATTGCGCTTCAACTATGTAAAAGGCATGGTGCTAAATATTGGTTGGGTGACAGAATTCAAAGTTCTTTATCTCTAATAGCAAATACTTTTCGTGAAAAGGATAAATTTTTCCATCCATTGTGCTTTTGTTAGATTGTGGAGTCTATTGTTTTCATTTTTTCCCCATTTAGTTTCTCATTTACTGTTTAGCATTCTCAGCTGGAATAGCAGGGTGTCTGTTGAACTACTTCTGTATTCACTGGTTTTCTTGGTTAATCTATTCTAGAAATAAAACTGTGTTTAACTTACTATTGTCTACATTCTGTCCCTACAGATTATGTCAAATACTTTCTCCAGCTTAATTTAAATGATTTATAAAATATGTCTTTGATCACAACCCTTAGAAGAGAAATATGTTCCGTGTTATGGCCCATGTATCTTACAAATAGGAAAGACTTCTGGATGGGCAATGTGAAGGATTTTAGCTCAGATTTCTTTTACTGCTTCACAATACATTGTCTTACTCTATCTTGAACAGTCATTTTCCTTCTGGGCAATAAATATATTCAAATATTTCATCCTAATCTTATTTTCTTGAAGGCAAACTTAATTTAGACTTTAATCTTTTCTTTCATCATCAATACTGTATCTTATTTTATTGCTTTTCTCTGAATACTTTCATCTGTACAGATGCCTTGCTGATAATGAACTTGACTGGAAGTCTGGCTAGATGTTCTGTCAAATCTCTACAATCTGTCTCTTGACCTGTTTTATATGTTTTCCTTTGCAAATCTATTTTGCAACTGAAAGAGAATATCCTGGAGAAGTTCCGGGATATCAGATGCTGAGAAGTCAGCATCATCTTCTAAGGACCATGTACTCTTTTAAGCCCAAGGTTCTGTATGTGAGACACTATCTTAAGACAAACTCAAACATGATCTCTTTATCTGGGAACTCCCAATTCAAATCTGTTGCTATCAAAATTAATCGTATTCTCTCTTACTGTAATATTTCTCTTTAATAATAACATTTTGGTCACAGTGCATGCCAACTGCCTGATTATGTCTCCCATGATAAATTACTTGGTAAATACATCTGTGGATTATTCTTTTGGAGTGTACAAATTATTCCACCTGACTTTTCTCAATCCTTTGCACTAAGAAGTTGAATTAAAACTTTTTTGTTTCAACAAACAAACAAAAAGTTGAAACCAACCCTACATCTCTCTGGACCAAACAAAATTATAGCCAAGACTTCAATAACAAGGTCTATTGACTGAAATCTTGCAATCACTTCATGTCTTGCTTTGAAGGGCTAACTCATCCATTTATGTGATGTCATAGGAAGTATGCATCAAATCCATAATTATAATAAGACTTAGTTTTCATAAAAAATGTCAAGAGGCTAGATCCTAAGAAGAGTTGGAAATTATTTGATCCAGGCATTGCATTCTGTGTCAAAGAAAATTTTGTTATTTTAACTAATATCATAACTATAGACATTATTGCAATCAATCATACTAAATTCACCTAAAAAGTCAGCACAGTTCACCACTCTGCATCCATTTGATGCAGCCTAGTTTTGCATTGGGTTCCTGAAGACATGCTCCATTTCCAGATAAACAATAGGTAATTAATTAAAAATACCAATAGATTATAATCTAAGTCCACTTTGTTTTATTTCAATATTATAAAGTGTTTCACTCCATTTTATTCTAATATCTTAATGCTGGCAAAAGTGTACCTCCTTTGTTTGGTAGTAAAAATTTTAAAGTGCTTATTGGAAGAATGGACAGCTGCATCATTAATCTTAAATAGTGACTTTTGTATTTTGTATGAAAGGTGAGATGACACAGATAAGTTTCTAATACATAATAATCATTTTTGAAACTGATTGATAAAAGAACTGGTAAAATAATAACACTTTCCCTACAATGAAAAATCAGGAGATGGCTAATTTCTAAAGCCAAACAGGATTGTTATAAAACATAAAAAAGCAAGGATAAGCCAACTAGTCAATGATCTAATATGTAAAAATTGTAAGAAAAGAGCTTTATAGGACAATTAATTGTGAAATTTCACACAATAAAAGCTGTTAAATATAGAATTTGAATTTAGACTTAGAATTATTGAACATAAAAAGAGAATAATTCAGCAAGGAAAACATACACACAGTATTATTGCTTCTTCTAGTAAGTACTAAAAAACCCAAATATAGGAAAATTTTCAATTTCATTCTTGCTTCTCATATGCCAACTTTTTTTTTCTTTTTTATTGTCTTTAATTCTCTAAAAACATTCTTTAAATGCCTTTAACATTTATTTTGAAGTAAAAGATGGGGGTAATGTTGCCAAATTCATAATCAGTTTGAATTTAGTAGTTTCTGTGTTTCAAAATGCTCCCTAATCTACCAATTTTATATAGTTTAAAATTATGATTATTTAATACACTTAGATATTTAGTGAGCTAAGAATGACAGAACTAGAGATAGAACTGTATTGGCTTAAAACGCCAGAAAAAAATCCAAATTAGGAATTTTGTTTATCTGCATACAGAAACAGGCTCTGGGCTTTACCCATTTATGATGCTGTGAATTGTAAGCTATTATTTTGAATCTTTACTAAAATATTTTCTATGGAAAAAGGTTCACTTTTCGTATATTCCACTGAGCAAATAAAGATCTGGCTTCCATGTGGATGGTTTCAGGACCTGCTTGCTCTTCCTTTTGTTTTGTCATAATACTCACTTGAAAACTTTGACCAGTTCAGTTTTTAAAGCTCTAAATCTACATTTGAAAAGAAAAAAAAAGACCTAGTGCTCTCCACATTTTTCTCCCATCTTGCCTGATTTCAAAAAAAAAAAAAAAAAAAAAAAAAATTGGAATCAGGCTTTAAACAAAGCTATAACGCTATGACTATAGCAGAACTGCATGTGACAAAATTGTTTGGTCACTGAGCATTACCGGGCCACCTAAATTTGACCTCTAAAAGTAGCATCGTAGTGGACCTTGTGATTGTAGCAATATTGCCATTTGATTTTTCTCCAGGTTTGAAGGTCGGATCTAATTATCCCCTTTAGGTGTATGTTATATTTGGTACACATAGAAAAACTTAGTCAAGATTGTCAGTAATATTTTATGTCAAAAATAACATTTTAAGAGGTAGAAATTCCAAGGGTAAAACTAGACATTGGTTATTGGCTTATCTTTTAAATTGTGCCTATCACACAACTCATGCTTGAGTACAAAAAGGAACAGTAAAAAAGAATTGCCATTCTAGCAAAAATGAGTGTGTTAATTCCTCAGTGAACCCAATGGAAGAGGTAAGTATCCCTTTCATACCATGTACTGGCTGAGTGTGCTGAGGCCGAGAGCTTGCTGAAGGTCACACAGCAGGGCAATGGAACTTCCTAGAAAGACATCCGACATTCCCCATGTACCGTTCCAGGCGTTAAGAGCTTCAGCCCTTGCTTTCTCTCTGGGTGATCTTCAATGCTTTAAATAGGGGATTCATCCCCTTTGAACCCCACTACAATTGTCCCTTACAATGCCTGACAATGCGGGATACTGCTTCATCCTCCTTCTCCCAGACGGTCCATTTATCTGTTCAAGAGAGCCAATGAGGAATCCAAATGGCCGGACTGCTTAATATCACGGAGGCCCACCCATATCTCTTTCAGTATGTAATTCCTTCATAGGCCTCTTTCTCCCAATTACCCACTCCCTCTTCCACCTCCCTAATCCCTTCCCAATAGGGTACTTTTTTTTTTTTTTTTTTTTTTTCTCTTGCTCTCTCTCTCACTCTCTCTTTTCTGTATCTCTCGGAAATCAGACAGGAGTTCAGAGCACTTTCACTACCTTTTATGAGGTAGATTGTGATGTCATAGATGGGGGCAGGGCTAGTCAACTTTCTACCCACCTCCCAACCTGTGCTGAGGGAGCTCCGATCGGGTGTGGAAGCAGTGATTCTTCCATGGTGAGTAACTTTGCTTTCTGATCTAACCTGTCTCATTGTAAGCATTAATTTTGAAAGCAGGGGGATGGGGTTTCAAGGAAGTAAAGATGTGACCAATCAAGCCCTCTTTACTTACTATTAACCAACTTTGGGCAAAGGATCTACTTATTTATTCTTTATTTAAGTCAAGAATTCCACAACACAGATGTACTCTTCAAGCATGGTCTAAACTTGATAAGTTGAAAATGGTATTTTCATTCCTTTATTTCTCATTCTTTCTTCCCATTGGGACTGAAAGTCATTGCATATGTGGAATGAATCCATTCTGTAGTCTTTTAGTGAGCTTTCTATAAAGGAAGGCTAGTTAGGAAAGTGTATTCTTCTTCATTTGAAAGATTTCAGGGTCACAGAATATCCTTTATTAATGTTTAGCCAGAGAATCAATCTGCTTTTCTAAAATTGTAGAGTAAAACTGTGAAGAAACGGATACATGAGAATTATCAACAAACTTGGTTCTGATATAAACAAATGAAAACTTTCAAATGCAAAAACTAAAATATTTATTTAAAAAAAAAGAGTCACCACTCTTGCAAGATTAAGGGTGCATCCATTTCAATGTGTCTCAACCAAATTTGCTACGTTTTTGTTACATGTCATAACAATGATGCTGGTTTATAGTATTTCTTGGTAAAGAGCTGTGAAAAACCACTGTTCTTTGTTTCATTTGGGTTTCTATTATTACTGATTAATTCTTTTATATACCATAGTATTTAGAAGGAAAAGATCAACTGGAGTGAGTGTGTTCCTTCATTTTCCTTGTTCTCTCCTGGGTACCTATTAAAATGTCAACTTTTATATTAGAGGGCAAAGAAGGTTCATGGAGATGGTTACCTCTTTAAGGGATGTCGAAGCATCAGGGTGGGTGTTTTTAAAAAGGTTTGACCATCAGAATGTGAGGCCTGTTACTTTTCATGGGGTGGGATTAAAAGCATTCTAGTTTGAATCATAGGTATTATGAAATGTGTTAAGCAGGTATCATTCATTTTTTCAAATTCCTATTTAACTAGTATGTATGGATATTGGTATTGGAGAATTGGGGTAGTTTAAAAGGAGGAGTCCTTTTTTTTTCCAATGTTCAAATGTTTTAATGGCCTTTAGATTATGCACATGGAGCATATATTAGATTACATTATCTATTAACGTTCAGAAAGAGAAATGCTACTTGTATCTCAGTCTGTATACTCCACACCAAATTTTCTACTCAAGAGGATTGTATTAAATTGTTTATGTTTTACCTCCTTGCTAGATCCTAAGCTCAGTGAAGGGACCAAACCTCATATAGTCAATGCTGTTTAGATTTGCCCCCAAATTTAAAATCCTTGGACACCATAAGGAGGAGTCCTTTCTCATCAGTAGCTCTTCTGTTACATGTAGAGCTTCTATCCTTCCCCCACAAGGGGTCTCCCCCTTTTCATTACTTGGGGTGGAGTGGTATCGTGACTGCTGAAGTTATTTTCCCGCCTAAGCTTTCTAACCTAAAGAAGTGACTGTAACGGTAGAGATTTCAGGCACAATAAGGAGAAATAGAGTCATAACTGGCCCATAGGAAGATTTAGGTGATAATCACCTGCAGTCAACTTAATATTGCAATGTGGGTAACAATGCCAAAGTCTTATATGTTGGGTGATCCCTCTCCAAGCTCTGGCCTACCTTCCATTAAAAGTTCTAGACCCCGGAAACCCAGGTAGAAGTTAACCTTCAGTGCCAGAAAAATCCAATATTTAATCATAGCTCAAGTTTTTAATGTCTTTTGTCAACCCCTCATACAGCTGCCAGGTAAGAAATGCTCATATTTTACAAACCCTTGGAATACAATCATCTTTAAACTTCGTGAGTTAAGAATGGTTGTGTTGTGCGCTTGTGCAAATTCAGAGAATCTATCATGGAATGCATTGTGCATGCACTTGTATACCCTCATGTGCATGTTTCATTTATAGTGGTGTTCAGTGTTTTTATATCCCTTTTGTATGTATTTGAATTATAATTTAAAATACATACATATATTGTGCTCCAAACAAAAGAGTGAGATAAAACAGAAGTTGCTTAATCTGGGGTCTGAACACTGGTGCACTAGTCCTATTTCTGTCAGTGGCTAATTAGGTAACTCAAAGTAAATTACTTAGATCTCTTGGGTCTCAGTTTTCTCATCTCTAAAATGATGACAGATGATTTAAAGGACATATTCTAAAGTAATCCTGCTCTAAAATTCTATCATAAAATGATATATTTTTGAAGAACCAGTTTATGGGGAAAAAAGATTGTATAGTTGATGAGACCTAATTTTTGTAGTTGACATACAGTTAGTTTTTCAAACTAGAAAGAAAATTTCAGTCCAAACTAGTCTTAAAATGTACTCTATATCTGATATAGTATTATTTGGTTAATGATGTTAGTGGGTCCTGTTCTTTTAAGTTGACAATATCAAGCCCATGATGATTAGCTGTGTGTTGATTTGGAAGACTGATTTGTTTTTTAACTCCATAATTTTATGTTATTCTGATTATTTGAGGTAAAGAAAATATCCTCATCCACTAGGTAATAGATGGAGCTAGGCCTCATTGGGACTCTCAAATTCAAAATTACTTATGTAGTATTACAGGAATTCCCTTGCGTTGTTGGGAAGAGTTCATGAGTAGGGAATTGGTGGTTACTGAGCTATGTGCTATGAAGGATAAAAGACATGTAAGCCCTGGCTCCTACTCTTGAGGAATGTGCAACCTTTTTGGGAGTCTGGACACATGTCAAGTGACAACTTAAAAGTGAAGACAGTAAGTGTCAGAGTGGTCTGGGGTAGACTGGATTGTACTGGGAAGGCTTTGTGAGAAGCTGAGGTCTTCAGCTAACTTTGAACAGCATGGTTTAGATTTGTGTTGTTTGTGTGTACATAATGAGTGCAGGGAAGTATTTCAGGTCAGCAAGCCCACAGAATTGTAAATGTTGCAGAGGCTATCTTGTGTTTAGAAATGCCACGTATCGAAATCAAAAGTCTTTGCTAAGAGTCCAGCCCCATACCTTCCCAGAACCCCTCTACCCTTAATTATATGCTGACTTTATAATATATGAAGAGGAGGCGGCAAGTGACTGACTTGCAATAATTATTAAAATATAATCAGGCAGCTATTTTCTTAGTTACACAAGAGGTCACATGATCACTCACAGCCACAACTGAGGAAGAGAAATAAATAAAAGGAAGGAATTATGGACAGAAGGAGGCTCTAGCTCTGGGACATTGTGGTTTTCTGACAAAGGTGGAAATGGATTATCATTTGGACAATCAAAGGGATTATCACTGACAGGTTTAGAAACATTGGATGGTCATGGAAATGCCCATAAGCTAATGAGAATCTATGTAACCAGGGTGATTTTCCAAGGTCAATGGGAGTTTCTGGCACTGAATAGGAATCATGTCAGACTCTGCTCTCAAAAAGACAATGATTATGCAAGTCTCTTTCCCTAATCCACTTGGAAAGAGGTTATTGATTTGGGCATGACTTACCCAGTTTGACAAAGCACACTTAGGTTTGAAAGCCTCTCTGTTGCTGTAGATTCATAGATGATTTTTAGTGTATACTTTGTATCACTTAGAGGGCACTGTTTTTGTATTTCTTGCCATCCAAGTTCCTTCCAAGTTACACTTTGGCCTTTCTAACAGACAGAAATTCTTTGAGTAGACCTGCTTTATTACCTATCCCAGATTCTAAGTACTTGGTTTATATCATCCAGTGAATGTTTTGTAATTTTCTATCATGACATAAAAATTACTTTCTAGAATATATTATCTCAGGAAATCACTTTCAAAAGCTAAATTGTCTACATGAGAATAATGAAGTAGTATGATCAAGGTCAGTTTTACAAAGCAAGGAGTGTTCTCTTAGAACTAATTTTCCCCAAAAAGTTGAAGTAGAACTTCCATAAATTTTTGTGGAACAATCTAGACTATTAAAGGAAGTCAAAGATATTACAATTAGGTTTGTCCCAAGAGAACAACAACAAGGATGGCAACTCTTCACCTCCTCCCCGGAAATGTCCCTAGGGGTAATTTTAGAAATAGAAGTTCAGTTAGATTTATAATTCGACAAACATTTATTGAGTAAATAACATGTGATATTCACTGTCTTATGGATGGACATGGAAGTAGCAATGGAAAACAGACACATAATCAGTAACTGTGACAGATTATAATAATCACTCTCACAGAAATATATACAAAGTGATATGGGCATTCCTGTAGAGAAGGGGAAGAGGAAGCTTCATAAATGGGACAATGTCTTTGAGTCTTCACAGATAAATGGATAGGAGCTTAAAGTAGAGGAGGAGAGAAATGATTATCCCAGAAGAGGAACAGAATGTCCATAATATTGAGGTATAGATGTATTCTATGCTGACCAGACCTGAAAATGTCAGAGATGGGTGGAAAGATGGAGAAGAATCAAAGGTGAAATAAGAAAGGTAGGTGGGCACTGGATATCAAAGAAAATTTTATGACCTATTCTCATTTTAGTGAGTGTCTCTCAAAATGGTCAGAGGATCATCTGCATGACAAATGCAGAAAGAAGTGGGAGGAGACTGTTAAAACGCAGAATCCTGGACCAGGCTGCAGACCCCTTGAATCAGGACTGTAGGGAGTATGTAGGTTTTTGGAAACTGTAATTAACCCCACCTTCGACATGCCAGGTGATCCATTTTCACACCAAAGTTTCAGAATCTCTACAAGGCAACAGAATTGACTCATGGTTTCTATGTTCTTGGAAGAAGAATCAAAAAAAAAAAAAATAGAATTAAAATATTAAGAATAAAAGATTTGGGAAAATAGGATAAAGGTAAGATAAGAATGTTCTTGAGAAAGTTGGTTTAAATTTCTGTTAGGTGTAAAAAACTTTCCAAGACTGGTGGGTTTTAAGTATAAAATATTACTAAGAGATGCTATTAAATATAGCTTGAAGAAAAGACATGCAACTATAAACATTTAAGGGACCATCTAGTTCTTTCATCATAATGGTCCAATGCAAGGAGTTAATAAGTTCAGAGGTAAGTTGTTCTATATCTCCCAACTCGTGTCAAGAGAAGGGATAGAGACAACAGTGCAGAACAATATTTATTTCTGCTTGGTATTCTTTGGTAGAGCTATTTGACTGTTTTTTTAATATTAATTAGGTGAAGTCATTAAAAAATATTTATATATGTATATATTCCCATCGTGATGAGAAAAATCAAGTTTTCAAGCCAATGTGGGGTCTATGGTCTATGTTGAAAAATATTAATATCATAACTATATATTTCAATAAACAGTCTTTTAGAAGTGCTCATTTTTTTCTATATTTTTTTTCTTCATGGACAACAGCCATTATCCTACAACCACCAGTCTGTGTAGAGAGTTATACAAATGTTCAAAGAAGAGGGAGGCACTAGAGAGATATTTTACATTTGACTAAGACATGAGAATGAACCCTGGTCTGGAAGAAGGTAGCCCTCTTATCACAGCAAGGAGGGTCAGTTCTGGATTTAACTCTCTAATTGCTTTGCATACAGTTCTCCTGTTCCAGATTGCCAGAATCTTCTCTGTTTTTTTAATTTTAGAATTTCATTGTTTATAAGTTGAGAAATGATAGAGAATCTTGTTTTTTCTTCATATACATCTCTCTGCAAGTAATAGCAATAACTGCTTTGGTAGAGCTGGTGACACTGTCAAATTCTAGAAGAAGTTAATGGGTAGGATGCCAGTGCCTGCCATTAATTGAGCAAATTCGTTTCAGCATGTTGATTTAAAAGAAAAAAATGATTTTTTAAATTCTTACAGATATTTTTAAACCAATGACATGTAGATCTGTCACTGGGCCTTTATTACACCAACCCAGCCAAACATAACCTTGGGTGGTTCTTAGAAATCTGCCACGCACAATTATTTACCTTAAGGCCTAGCATTTTACCTGAGTAAAAACCAAGCCAGAGAACAGTGATAGCCACATGGTTTTGATGTCAGAGATCTGAAAAATAAGTTACAGAATATCATGTTCTCCCAAGTATGATGAGAAGCCATTGGACTGACCTCACCGTGTGGCTGACAGGGTCTTGGTGCTCTGGACTAGTGTCAGGCCTAAGTCTCTGAGGTGAGAGAGCCAAGTTCAGGACACTGGACCACAGAAACCTCCCAGCCCCACATAATATCAATTGGTAAGAGCTCTCCCAGAGAGCTCCATCTCAATGTTAAGACCCAGATGAACCCAAGGGCCAGCAAGTTCCAGTGCTGGACACCCCATGCCAAACAACTAGCAAGATAGGAACACAACCCCACCCATTAGCAGAGAGGCTGCCTAAAATCATAATAAGTTCACAGACACCCCAAAACACACCACCAGATGCAGTCCTGCACACCAGAAAGACAGGATCCAGCCCCACCCACCCGAACACAGGCACCAGTCCCCTCCACCAGGAAGTCTACACAAGCCACTGAACCAACCTTACCCTCTGGAGGTAGACACCAAAAACAACAGGAACTACGAACCTGCAACCTGGAAAACAGAGACCCTAAACACAGTAAGTTAAACAAAATGAGAAGACAGAAAAATACACAGCAGTTGTAGGAGCAAGGTAAAAACCCACCAGACCAAAAAAAAAAAAAATGAAGAGGAAATAGGCAGTCTACCTGAAAAAGAATTCAGAGTAATAATAGTAAAGGGGATCCAAAATCTTGGAAATAGAGTGGAGAAAATACAAGAAACATTTAACAAGGACGTAAAAGAATGAAAGAGCAAATAAAAAATGATGAACAACACAATAAATGAAATTAAAAATTCTCTAGAAGGAATCAATAGCAGAATTATGGAGACAGAAGAATGGATATGTGACCTGGAAGATAAAATAGTGGAAATAACTACTGCAGAGCAGAATAAAAAAAAAAAAAAAAAAAAAAAAAAGAATTAAGGACAGTCTCAGAGACCTCTGGGACAATATTAAACACACCAACATTTGAATTATGGGGGTCCCAGAAGAAGAAGAGAAAAAGAAAGGGTCTGAGAAAATATTTGAAGAGATTATAGTTGAAAACTTCCCTGACATGGGAAAGGAAATAGCCAGTCAAGTCCAGGAAGAGCAGAGAGTCCCATACAAGATACATCCAAAGAGAAACATGACAAGACACATATTAAACAAACTACCAAAAATTAAATACAAAGAAAAAATATTAAAAGCAGCATGGGAAAAGCAACAAATAACATAAAAGAGAATCCCCATAAGGTTAAGAGTTGAACTTTCAGCAGAAACTCTGCAAGCTAGAAGGGAGTGGCACGACATCTTTAAAGTGATGAAAGGGAAAAAACTACAACCAACATTACTCTACCCAGCAAGGATCTCATTCAGATTTGATGGAGAAATTAAAAACTTTACAGACGAGGAAAAGCTAAGAGAATTCAGCACCACCAAACCAGCTTTACAACAAATGCTAAAGGAACTTCTTTTAGGCAGGTAACACAAGAGAAGGAAAAGACCTACAAAAACAAACCAAACCAGTTAAGAAAATGGTAATAGGAACATACATATTGATAATTACCTTAAATGTAAATGGATTAAGTGCTCCAAACAAAAGATATAGATTGGTGGAATGGATACAAAAACAAGACCCATATATATGCTGTCTACAAGAGACTCACTTCAGATCTAGGGACAGATACAGACTGAAAGTGAGGGGATGGAACAAGATATTCCAAGCAAATGGAAATACAAAGAAAGCTGGAATAGCAATTCTTGGATCAGACAAAATAGACTTTAAAATAAAGACTATTACAAGAGACAAAGAAGGACACTACATAATGATCAAGGGATCAATCCAAGAGGAAGGTATAACAATTGTAAATATTTATTCACCCAACATAGGAGTACTTCAATACATAAGGCAAATGCTAACAACCATAAAAGGGGAAATCGACAGTAACACAATAATAGTAGGGGACTTTAACACCACACTTTCACCAATGGATAGATCATCCAAAATGAAAATAACTAAGGAAACACAAGCTTTAAATGACACATTGAACAAGATGGACTTAATTGATATTTATAGGACATTCCATCCCAAAACAACAGAATACACTTTCTTCTCAAGTGCTCATGGAACATTCTCCAGGATAGATCATATGTTGGGTCACAAATCAAGCCTTGGTAAATTTAAGGAAATTGAAATCATATCAAGTATATTTTCCAACCACAACACTATGAGACTAGATATCAATTACAGGGAAAAAAATTTAAAAATACAAACACATGGAGGCTAAACAATATGTTACTAAATAACCAAGAGATCATTGAAAAAAACAAAGAGGAAATGAAATCACGATGACCCAAAACCTATGGGATGCAGCAAAAGCAGTTCTAAGAGGGAAGTATATAGCAATACAATCCTACCTCAAGAAGCAAGAAAAATCTGAAATGATCAACATAAACTTACACCTAAAGAAATTAGAGAAAGAAGAACAAAAAAACCCCAAAGTTAGCAGAAGAAAAGAAATCATAAAGATCAGATCAGAAGTAAATGAAAAAGAAATGAAGGAAACAATAGCAGAGATCAATAAAACTAAAAGCTGGTTCTTTGAGAAGATAAAGAAAATTGATAAACCATTAGCCAGACTCATCAAGAAAAGAAGGGAGAACACTCAAATCAACAGAATTAGAAATGGAAAAGGAGAAGTAACAACTGACACTGCAGAAATACAAAAGATCATGACAGATTACTACAAGCAACTCTATGCCAATAAAATGGACAATGTAGAAGACATGGACAAATTCTTAGAAAAGCACAACCTTCTGAGTCTGAACCAGGAAGAAATAGAAAATATAAACAGACCAATCACAAGCACTGAAATTGAAACTGTCATTAAAAATCTTCCAACAAACAAAAGCCCAGGACCGGATGGCTTCACAGATGAATTCTATCAAAATTTAGAGAAGAGCTAACACCTATGCTTCTCAAACTCTTTCAAAATATAACAGAGGGAGGAATACTCCCAAACTCATTCTACAAGGCCACCATCACCATGATACCAAAATCAGACAAATATGTCACAAAGAAAGAAAACTACAGGCAAATATCACTGATGAACATAGATGCAAAAATCCTCAACAAAATACTAGCAAACAGAATCCAACAGCAGCTTAAAAGGATCATACACCATGATCAAGTGGGGTTTATCCCAGGGATGCAAGGATTCATCAATATATACAAATCAATCAGTGTGATACACCATATTAACAAATTGAAGGATAAAAACCATATGATCATCTCAATAGATGCAGAAAAAGCTTTAAACAAAATTCAACACCCATTTATGATAAAAATACTCCAGAAAGTAAGCATAGAGGTAACCTACCTCAACATAATAAAGGCCATATATGACTAACCCACAGCCAACATTGTCCTCAATGGTGAAAATCTGAACCCATTTCCACTAAGATCAGGAACAAGACAAGGTTGCCCACTCTCACCACTATTATTCAACATGGTTTTGGAAGTGTTAGCCACAGCAATCAGAGAAGAAAAAGAAATAAAAGGAATCCAAATTGGAAAAGAAGTAAAAGTGTCACTGTTTGCAGATGACATGATGCTATACACAGAGAATCCTAAAGATGCTACCAGAAAACTATTAGAGCTAATCAATGAATTTGGTAAAGTAGCAGGATACAAAATTAATGCACAGAAATCTCTTGCATTTCTATACACTAATGATGAAAAATCTGAAAGTGAAATTAAGAAAACACTCCTGTTTACCATTGCAACAAAAAGAATAAAATATCTAGGAATAAACCTACCTAAGGAGACAAAAGACCTGTATGCAGAAAATTATAAGACACTGATGAAAGAAATTAAAGATGATACAAATAGATGGAGAGATATACCATGTTCTTGGATTGGAAGAATCAACATTGTGAAAATGACTCTATTACCCAAAGCAATCTACAGATTCAATGCAATCCCTATCAAACTACCACTGGCATTTTTCACAGAACTAGAACAAAAAATTGCACAATTTGTATGGAAACACATAAGACCCCCAATAGCCAAAACAATCTTGAGTAAGAAAAAGGGAGCTGGAGGAATCAGGCTCCCTGACTTCACACAATACTCCAAAGCTATGGTAATGAAGACAGTATGGTACTGGCACAAAAACAGAAATATAGATCAATGGAACAGGATTGAAAGCCCAGAGATAAACCCACGCACATATGGTCACCTTATGTTTGATAAAGGTGGCAAGAATATATCATGGAGAAAAGACAGCCTCTTCAACAAATGGTGCTGTGAAAACTGGACAGCTACATGTAAAAGAATGAAATTAAAACACTCCTTAACACTGTGTATAAAAATAAGCTCAAAATGGATTAAAGACCTAAATATAAGGCTGCACACTATAAAACTCTTAGGGGAAAACATAGGCTATGACATAAATCACATAAATCACAGCAAGATCCTTTTCGATCCACCTCCTAAAGAAATGGAAATAAAAACAAAAATGAACAAATGGGACCTAATGAAAGCCTTTCCACAGCAAAGGAAACCATAAACAAGACTAAAAGACAACCCTCAGAATGGAAGAAAATATTTGCAAACAAAGCAACTGACAAAGGATTAATTTTTAGAATATATAAGCAGCTCATACGGGTCAATATCAAAAAGCAAACAACCCAATCCAAAAATGGGCAGAAGACCTAAATAGATATTTCTCCAAAGAAGATATACAGATTACCAAGAAACACATGAAAGATGGTCAACATCACTAATCATTTGAGAAATGCACATCAAAACTACAGTGAGGTACCCTGTACCCCGATCAGAACAGCCATCATCAAAAAATCTAGAAACAATAAATGCTGGACAGGGTGTTGAGAAAAGGGAACCCTCTTGCCCTTTTGTTGGGAATGTAAATTGATACAGCCACTATGGAGAACAGTATGAAGGTTCCTTAAAAAACTAAAAATAGAACTACCATATGACCCAGCAATCCCACTACTGGGCATATACCCTGAGAAAACCATAATTCAAAAAGAGACATGTACCACAATGTTCATTGCAGCACTATTTACAATAGCCAGGACATGGAAGCAACCTAAGTGTCCATCGACAGATGAATGGATAAAGATGTGGCACATAGATACAATGGAATATTACTCATCCATAAAAAGAAACGAAATTGAGTTATTTGTAGTGAGGTGGATGGACCTAGAGTCTGTCATACAGAGTGAAGTAAGTCAGAAAGAGATAAATAAATACTGTATGCTAACACATATATATGATATCTCAAAAAAAAAAAATGTTTCTGACGAACCTAGGGGCAGGACAGGAATAAAGAAACAGACAAAGAGAATGGACTTGAGGACACAGGGAAGGGGAAGGGTAAGATGGGACGAAGTGAGAGAGTATCACTGACATATATACACTACCAAATGTAAAATAGATAGCTATTGGGAAGCAGCTGCATAGCACAGGGAGATCAGCTCAGTGCTTTGTGACCACCTAGAGGTGTGGGATAGGGAGGGTGGGAGGGAGATGCAAGAAGGAGGGGCTATGGGGATATATGTATACATATAGCTGATTCACTTTGTTGTATGGCAGAAAATAGCACAGCATTGTAAAGCAATTATACTCCAATAAAGATGTTTAAAAAATATTATCATGTTCTCTTAAGGTAGATGTTAAAATTATAAGCAAGGTATTGCTATTCGATGTGAATTTGGAAACCAAGTCTGTCTTTTATCATCTGGGTGATATTGGGTAACATTGCTAATCTCTGAGATTTTGCTTTTGATTTAGAAATTGGAATAGTAATACCACTTAGAGGGACAACAAGAAGATTGCATGTAGTAAATGCCTCAATTATTATTAAACTAAGATACATTGAGGGCTTATTATGTTCCATGCACTGTGCTAAGCATTTGAAATGCACTCTGCAATGTGTTTTCAAAATCATTCTGTGGAAGAGATGCTGTCATCCCCATTAAAAATATTAGGAAAACGAGGTTCAGAGAATTTAAGTAACTTCCTGGAGGTTACAAAGTTAGTGGTTGATATACTGTAGGGCTTCCAGGAAGCCTCTCTTGATATTCTCCCACAGCATGATATGTTTTCTATCAGTCCTGGTATGGAATGCAGTGTAGGAACTTATTTAATTATATATATATATATATATCCCTAGCTAGTCTGTGAGCTCCATAAGGATAGGGAATGTGTCTGAATGTTCTTAATTTTTTCTCTGATTTCTTGCACAATGAGCACATAATGTGTGCTTAATAGGTTTGCTTCTTGGCCATTCCTTTTTCCATTGTAGTAAGTTTTCACACTGAAAAATCCTAGTAAGTAATTCTGAAGTCTGTCATTCATTCATGCTTGCATTCATTTATTCCCACATGAAAAAACCTGAGTTTATTTTAAATACTAGATTTCAAAGTGCATTGTCTACCTAAGATTTAGGGCCCAAAATCAAGTAATTAATTTTTTTAGCGAACTTAATTCTTGTGATTTACTTTGTTATATTTCCTAGTACTTTAAGTAGACTAACAAAATTAAAAAAAGATTATGGTATGGAAACATATAGAATTTCTTTCAAAACAGCTGAATTAATCAAATTAATCATTTATTTAAAAAAAGGAATTTAAAATAAGGGCCAAAGTGACATGGCTTGTTTCATTTGCCCTCCCACGTGAAGGTTATTATATATTAAAATGTTAATTATATTTAGATGTGAAATATGACTTTTTAATTAAGTATCCTAAATTATTAATGCCCAATAATAGTATTTATAATTCATGTATTTTAATTAAATTTAGATTCAGCTACATATGATAAAACATCAAATATTTATTTCTCTCTCGCATAGAATAAGTCTATAGGTGGTTCAGGGCTGGTATAGTAATCTCAGAGTCATCAAGGACCCAGACTCCTTCTGACTTTATGTTCTGCTCCACTTGGTATGAGGCTTCTGTTCTCAAGTTCATCTTTTGGTCCAAGTTGACTGCTGGTGCTCCATCTTCCCATTTCCCATACAAGAAGAAGAAAAGAGGTGAGAGGGCAAAATGGTGTGCTTCCTAGCTGTGTTAGCACCCTTTAAAATATTTCCCAGGAACATCTGTACCCCTACCCCAATTATGTCTACGTATATCATATGACAGATCTGAAAAAAATGGGGAGAATTGGGCATGGAGTGACAGTTCTTACCCGTCTATACTCTCCATTCAGTGGCACACAAACTGAATTCTGACTTCTGGTAGTTGCTTGATCCAGCTGAGCCCCATTTTTCTCAAGTGTAAAGTGAAAATTACATTAGTATCTACTTCATTGCATTGTTTTAAGTGTTAATGTGTGCCACAGACCTAGTACAAGGCCCAGAATGTAGAAGTACCAAATAAATCGGTAGCTAACTTTATTTTTCGTTACCTTGTCTCTTCCCAAAGATGATGGTCTTTTTGATGATGTAGATGCCCTCTTGCCCTCTTTCATCATGTCTACCAATCAAGCCATTGGATATACAGTAGTGAACAACCAGCCAAAGTCTCTGCCCTCATAGAAATTGCAATTTTTTGTCATTGAGAGTTCTGAAGGAATCACTACAGAGAGGTGATAGCTGAAAATACAGAAGGGAATGACTTCAATAGAGAAGTGAAGTAGTGATTCTTATATTTCAATCTGTAGAAGAATCACATGGGTAGCAAATAAAAATGGAGATTCCTACGCTTTCCCTTCACAGTTCTGAAGCTCACGCCTGAGATCAGGAATCTGTATTCTATTTCTAAACGTTCTGGATGCAGATACACATGGATCACACTTTGAAAAATACTGGTCTAGGGAGGAGGGAGGAGTGAGGCTGTGGTGAGAGCTTCCCAGGGCTTTAAGTCAGTTTCGACCCTTTCTTAGACCTCATGGCTTGTCTAATTAGGCTATTTCATTCTAGCTTAGTCTAAATAATTCTTAGTTGTGAGAAGCTTGTTGTGGTTGTCCGCTGTATAGGATGTTTGGCAAGATCACTGGAATTTCCCCACTAGATGCCTGTAGTGGGGAAATTGCCCCAGATGAGAACCATAGGTCTGGTTGAAATCTTGATTTTTCACCTAGAATATACATACTATTTGAAATGGAGCCTTTTATTTTTTCCCTCTGGAAGGGTGGAATATGGCAGATACCATGGTTCCAGATTCATCTGCCAAATGCCCATTCGTAGCCTGGCATCGGGGTGTGGATGTGCACTTTTCTAGAAGTGAGACTCCTGAGAACCCATCACGGTCATCCTCTGGCCATAACCTTCATACACCTTTTAAAGATCTCCATCCATCTTCCTTCTTGGTTACCCCAAATATTCCTGTCTTAGAGATACAGGCATTTCTACTCTCAAAGACAATTAAGGGCTCTGATAAGAATGTGTTTAAAAGAAACTTAAGTGAATTGACTTCAGTTTCTTGCTTTTTACAAACAAGGGTATTGAGTTTAAAACAATTCAATTGTTTTTATAACACCTTTTTTTTGTTAAAAAAAACATTTTCACATATCACAGATTACTCTATTCTCTCTGTATACTTTTTAATCCTTGTATGATGAGGTAGATAATAAGTACCTTTTGAAAATATAAGGAAAAAAAACAAAGTGATAATTTATATTTTTTCCTTCAAAAATAATATTAAGAAATGCATCAGGCCAATGGTCTCCTTGAGATTCAAATTAATTATGTGGTTGTTTTTGAGGTAATATTTATGATGAGTAACTGAAATGCTGAAATTAGTGCTAGCTGAGCCCTTGAAACCAAGCAAATTATAGGTAGACATTGAATATATTTCATAGTTTAGCATTAATTCTTTTTAAAGAGAAGGTTGGAGAGCTGTAACAGGTAGTGACTCTAGATGAAACAGAGATCACTCTTTCTTTCAAAGCTGTAGTTGTAGTGTATTTGAAATATTTACCATGACATTTTTTTAGTGTATCAGGTAAAGAAATAATGAGGTAGCCTTTACATCTTATAATAAATATGGAGGTGATTTAACTTTGTCAAAGGCTAGATTCACAGGGACTCCAAGATAGGGATTGTGCCTTGAGGAAACTTTCATCTTAATATTAAGTATGATTTTCAGTAGGGGCAAGATACTGTATCAGACTCTCTCCAACACTTTAATGTTTATCTTTGTTCACTGGTTAAAAGTTGTCATTTTCTTGGAAGTTTACAAAGTGCTTTTTTTTTTTTTCAAAGAAGTTTTCCAATTTCATAGATTTGAAGCTTGCTTTCAAAGGAACCACTAATATATTTTCTATGATTTTTGGCAATACTGTTATGCATGTCCAGTCTTTTGAGGATACTTTATCCTTTAATCTGTGGTTTTGAAAGTTTCTTGTATAGCTCAACCTCTTTTGCAAGAGAACAGACATTATGTTGTCCATCCGTAGAGGTTCTTTGTTGGACCAAAGAAATAATATTTCCAGTTTTAGATTGAAGGGAACCCTCCGGTGTTTTTGCTGTATTTTTCGTAAAGTACTCACTCCAGGAGAAACAGATTATAAGTTTCCAAACCAGGCCAAGCCCTGGCAGGCACTTGTAAGGGGACATATTCTAGCTTCTCAGGGGAACCACCTTAAATGCTCTTTATTTCTTATTTTATTCAAAAGCAATTGGAGCTGCAGTGTGTTATTAAATACACTACACCTGGGAACAGATGTCATACACTTAAAATTCCTGGTAATTGTCTTATTAGCTAGCAAGTTACTTTTCTTTAAGCCTCCATTCCCTCATGTATTGAACAGTAAGGATAAAGGGATGTATCATTTTTTGGGGGGTATACAGTGAAGATTAAGTGATGTAAAATATTGGCTGGGATGCTCAATATATATTGAATCTGGAAAATATCCAAAGTACATTAACCCAATACAGAGAAGTATTAGTCAAATTTTATCAGTAGGCTGCTCTTACAGATCAGTTTAAGAGGCAGCCTGAACTAAGAATCCATCACCCAGCTGACTAAACACTGAGGACGTATATACGCAATCCTACTGTGGCTTATGTGGTGCTAGCCTTTGTGGAGAACATGACAATAAAGGGCCAGGAAATACTTGTTCATAAATAGCAAGAAGTCTAGTTCTGAGACAAGACTTTCACATGCACACAAAGTCTTTGAAGACAAAGCAGCTAATAAGTAACTAATTATTTCATGCTAGCAAGAAATGTAACAGGAATTGAGCTGCAATTACCAAGGATAGCTCCATGGATGCTCATATTACAGGAATGGTTTACCTTCATTTTTTGGCTGACCTTTATTTCTTTTAGGAATGCACTCCACAGTCAGTTTTTGGGTCCCCAATAGCAGGTTCCTCTGTTACACATATTTTGAGAATCGTATTTCCTGATCATTCTCCAAAAAAGGGAAAAATTAGATTGTAACTAGACCACCTCACCCATATTTCAGCCCTAGTCATCCCCACTGTCAGGTGGAAAAAGAAATCTTTCCTCATTTTGGAAGTACCTTGCTCTTGTCTTGTTAAGGCTTATGGTACACTCACCCTGGATGTCTATTGGAATACCATTCCCTATGCAGACTTTCTTGGGCCTGAGTTACCCAGGTGGTCCAATAAATTAGGATGAAGATTCTAAAAGGACTCACCCAAGGTACCCAGAACTTATGTAATAATCTTTTATAGTGACATACTTATTTAAAATTTTAAAAGTTAACTTTTAAAACTGGTGAAAATATATTGGTATTAATAACCCCATTTTACAGTTGAAGAAGCAGAAGCTCAGAGAGGTTACAAGAGTACCCCAAACTTTCCTAGTCAGCAACTAGCACAGCCAAGATTAGAACCAATTTCTCTTTGTGCTGTTGTGCTTTGTGCATTTGAAGGATGTTGCTTGTCCCTGTCCCCCTTAGACTAGTAGTTGAACAAGAAATACAGGATATAGTATCAGTCAGATAGTATACATGATGGTAACAACTAATATATGTTGTGTTCTTAAAAACTATGTCAGCCTTACATCATATCATGGTGCCCATTGTGTGGTTGAGTAAAAGGCTTTGTTGTAGAAATTTAGAATAAAAATGTTTTTTTCATAAACTTTGTGTAAATAGCAAGTGGTGTATGTGGTGGCTAGTGGGAAGGAGAATTAGATGTTGTATTTGATCAAGTCTTCTTTGAAAATGTAGGTGACTTTTTAGTGGCTGGCAAGAAAACGAGTAAGTAGAAGATGAAGTCCTTGCTATGTGCCTAATTCATATCTCATGTGAATCGTGATTGTAGGACTGGAAGTTGGTGTGACCTTTTATTCCTTTATGACTTAAGGAAATCCACCTCATTACTGCTTGGTCACATGATTCACATTTATGAATAGTTAAAAACCACCATAATTCATGCTGAGCTCCAGATAAATGGAACCAAGAGCCAGGAATAGAGAGTTCAGGGCAGGAAAACATTAAGGTGGATTTGCCTGGTCAAAGAAGATTGCATGTAGTGTGTCATGTGGGTAAACTGAAGCTGAGTTCTACCAGATATGAGTTTGTGAACCCAAGTTCACAAGTTCACGAAGAACTTAATTTTTCTCTATTTCCTTGTATGTAAAGAATGAATGATGTTATCTATCTTATACATCTTAGAGATCATTTATTAAGACCCCAGAACTATACCTTGCAAACACAGCTCAGTGCTTCACAGACGCTGGTACTGTTAATGAGAGAAAAGATCCTTAAAGAAAGCCCAGTATTTTATACACAGAAAGTAATAAACACAAATAATTGAATTATGGATGTTTTCTGAGCAAAGGATGATACTGAAGCTATACCACTGAGGGCACAGTGAGAGGAAGAGGTCATAAGATTTGTATTGTAGCTAGATAACATTGACTTTGTATATTATGTCCCTAAATCCTACTGTCCTGCTAATATTTTGCCTTTGGGTACTCTTCCATGGAAGAATAAACAGATTGATGGCATGGGGAGTTGGGTACTGGACTAGGCATTGTGTCCTACATTTCCGTCTTTGGACAAGCTTTGTCATCTCTTACTTCCTCATTGGTAAAGTTGCAATTATTCAACAACATTCAGCAAATATTTATGGAAGACCCATATGCTAGACACTGTTTTAGGTGTTTGGGATATAGCTGGGGGTGAAGGACAATAAACCCGTGAAGAAAATATTTGTTAGATGGCGACGAGTGTATGAAGAAATATTAAAATGGAAAGAAGAAGAGTTAAGGGTGGGAATGGAGTTGCAATTTGGAAAGAGAAGTTTTCACTGAGATACTGATATTTGATTAAATATCTGACGGAGTTTAGCGACCAAGCTTTACAGGTATCTGGGGGAAGAGCGTTCTAGGCAGAAGAAAAAAGTATAAAGGCACTGAAGGGCAGGCATGACTGGTCTGTCTGAGCAATAACCAAGAGAGCAATATTTTATTTATTTATTTATTTATTTATTTATTTATGGCTGTGTTGGGTCTTTGTTGCTGTGTGCGGGCTTTCTCTAGTTGCGGCAAGAGGGGCTACTCTTCGTTGCAGAGTGCGGGTTTCTCATTGTGGTGGCTTCTCTTGTTGTGAAGCATGGGCTCTAGGTATGTGGACTTCAGTAGTTGTGGCACGTGGGCTCAGTAGTTGTGGCTTCTGGGCTCTAGAGCACAGGCTCAGTAGTTGTGGCACGTGAGCTTAGTTGCTACGCGGCATGTGAGATCTTCCTGGACCAGGGCTCAAATCCGTGTCCCCTGCATTGGTAGGTGGATTCTTAACCACTGCACCAGCAGGGAAGTCCCCAAGAGACCAATATTTAGTAGTGGAGTGAACAAGAGAGAAATCAGAACTATTGAGAACCAGATTTTATGACCTTGAAGGCCACTTTGATAGTTTTGGATTTTACTCAGATTGAGATGGGGCACCATTGGATGATGTTGAGAAGAAAGAGATATTATTTGAGTATGTAACAGGACTATTCTGGCTCCTGTTAAAGGGAGGAAAGAGTGAGATGCAAGAAAACTAGTTAGGGGAAGATACTGAAACAATCTAACAAGAGATTCTGATGGGGCTTGGCCATGGTGATAATCGTGAAGAAGGTGAGAAAAGGTCAAATATTGGATATATTTCAAAGATGCTGCTGACAGACTATGATGGCAGATTGGATGCTGGGTCAGAGAGAACAAGATGTAATATAAAATTCTGGGTTTTTAGCCTAAACAGTTGGAAGAATTGTGTTGTCAATAAATGAGACTAAGAAGACAGTGGGAAGAGCAGGTAGCTCATACTTGTCTCTGGAATGTTGGGAAGAGTCATTAAGAAAAGTCTGCAGAAGCTTAGGTTATTCTCTAAATGTTGAGAGGTCTTTGTGAAAGTAACAACTTTTGCAAGAACCTGAAGTAGGATCCAGATGGAAGTTAAATACTTACAACTCATTGTGTTCTAAATAAGATAGGAAAACTTTACCTGAATCTGTGACAATGTACACAGTGAACACTTGGAAATTAATTAAATATGTGATGAAACTGGTAGTGAGTTTACATCTCACAATGAGAAAAGTAGTGGCCAGGAAAAAAAAAAAAAAGTATTTGGAGAGTATTATTCTATGTTTACTCAAAGAATGTTTCAAAGTAGGCAGAAAAATGTATTCAATTATGAAAAGCCATGGGTCAACTGCTCAAATTTAAAACTAATTTAATTAAAATTACTGGCTTTAAAAGATGCATTATACTGAAGACTTCTTATGAGCCCTTGAATAATGATATCCATTTCTTTTTGTTGTTATTCTCATTTCTGTAATAAAAGAAGAGTTTAAATTTTAGGTTGATGTAGTGAATTATTTTATATAGTTACATATATGTCTAAGATTTAACATCAGTTTTCTGCATTATATTTAAGAGGTTATTCTTTATGAATTATACAAGGAGAACAATATGCTAATGAGGGAGAAACAATATTAATATACCCCTGTTAATCAAAGCATAGCCTTTGGGGGAAGGGTTCAAAAGCCCATAGTGGATATGGTAAATGGGTTTAATCTTGATTGCTCACTCACATCAATTGCTAGTGATTGACTGCAGTGTGTTTTGAGAAGAATTCTGAGATCTTGTCTAGGATCAATAGAACAAAGGACTGTTATTGACTGGACATGCCTGATAAAGGTACCAATGAAGAAATGGTAGCAAGTATGTCACATCTCAACCATCCTTGCCTTCACTAAAAGAGGCATTTCTGGAAGAGGCTTGGAGCATTGAAAAGTATGGCTTGCTTAAAGGTTACCCATTCTGTTTTTGTTTTGTTTGTTTGTTTGTTTCTTTTGCACCTAAACTACTTCTTGGTACCTCCTGGCCTTTCCAGACTGTAGCCTAGGCAATGTCCTCTCTTTATAGTTTGACTTTTAATTATCCTGGATTTTTTGGTTAGTCTATTCTCAAGTCCTGGCCTTTGCTAATTAATTTGGTTAATAAATATGGGCAAAATATAACCAAAGGCAGCAAGATTGGTATGCTTATGTTTTGGGAAGTTGGGTGGATGAAACTTTCAAGCACCCCCCAAAGAATATGTAGATTTAACACTGTGAATCTATTGATGGGTTAATATAAAGAGATAAGCTGATCTCAGTTGAAGACAGCAGGTGTTAGGTCCAATGGTCTAAAAATTTAAAATAGCCCATTTTATAGAACAATAGATTTAAGACTTTAGGAAACAAATCTAGGAAACCCAACTGTATTTTGATGGAGTTGAAGCACACGGCTTGGGAGGTTGATCAGTGTTTGATGCGCAGAAGAGGGAACTGTGTTTGAGGTAGCTTAGGACACTCTCAGCTGGGTTCTTACAACAATGTGATTTGAATTAATTAGGATGTTGAACTTCCCAGGTAACATTATTATGCTTTTCAATAAGAAATATCTAGAAATAATATCTTAACCAAAACAAAGAGCATGAATTTTTTTTTGAAGAGCCTGAATTTTTGAAATGTTAGGCCCTATATGTGGTTGGATAAAATATTTTATACTCTTTCTTTTGATGCCTCTCAAATAAGATCATTAAACATTACTTTCCAAGACCAGATTGGCTTCCCTCCATCTCCTACTAGAGCCATCTTGACTTTTCAACTATCAAGTCTTTCTCCAACCCCTATAAGCCCTAAATGTTCTTAGATATTTTGGGTGCCATACATAAATCCCCCATGTTTTCTTACACTGAATCTTGAGCCCTCCTTTCCTCCATCTAAAAGATTCAGTAGTGCTACAAAAGATACAACTTATGGTGCTTTTCTATTCTCCTTGTGAACTTCTCCATGCCTTTATCACTACAACATTAGAACTGTAATAACCAGGCATTGAGAACAAGCCAAGGTGGCAGTAGCTTCAGTAAGAAGAAGGTTAGAGAGAGTCCAAAATGCTGGATTGGGTGGATGGAGGGGTGTGGAGAAACCTTGAAAGGAGAAAGTAGAGGAGGAGGAGGTGGAAATGGAAAATACGATTTTAAAAAGACCCTTTTTGGACTCAAATGGTGATTTAAGGAAAGCTGGATCACAGTAATAATAAAAGCTTATGATTTGCTAAGGGCTTCCATGTGCCAGGCATTCAGCTTCAAGGGTATTATCTCATTTAATACTTACTAGTCCTAGAAAGTGCTTTTTTTTCACTTTTACTTTAGAGAAAGATAAGATAAAGAGTTTCAGGTAGAGCTAGGTTAAGTAGCTCTCCCAAGATCACATAGCCAGTGATTAGTCCCATCAGGTTTGAACTCAGGTTTTGAGTCCAAAGTCCGAGCTTTTCTTCACTGTAAGAGAGGAAAAGATAAGACAGGATGGAGTAACAGGGAGAGTTGGAAGTGGAGCATGAAATGTAAGAACGCATTGCCAGAGGGGAGACAATGTACAGGACTTGGAAGAATGGGGTGGAAAGAGGGTACTAGAATCCTGAGGGGTAGCAAACACTCCTTGGGGAAGGGGTCTCTTCTGCTGCTCTTTACTCTCTTCATCCAGGACTCAGGTAGCAACAGTGGCTTTGACCAGCTCTTTTCACACACCTGATGAGGAGAGAGTTATGGGCTGGATGGGAGTGTAGCTTTCGCCACATGTGAATAATGCCACATGATACAACTGTTAGTGATTGAATGTGGAGAGGAGTGAACGGATGGAGAAAAATAATTCAGGCTTCCAGATTATGCTCCCTTCCCAGGCACAACCCTCCATCAACCAGCACCCAAACCTGTGGTCCTTGACTCTTTGGATCTATTCTTCACTTAGTAGTTGCACGTCACATCCTGGAGCCTAGGAGCCATTTTGTAACGTGTTAAATGGCCTTTATCACTTATCAACAAATATACCATGACCATGCAAAGTTCAGCATTTCTGAGAGTACTGGGCCCATTGGTGGCTCTTTGATTCATTTTGTGAAGACATATTTCTCTTGGATTCTTGGGCAGTGGCTTGTCTTAAATTTGCTTCCCAGTAATGGTAATGCAGAATAGTGTGGGAGAATGAGGGAAATAAAGGGATCAAACGTGGTGATCTTCTGCTAGCTGGCTGCCCCATAGGGAAGGCAAAAAGGAGCTTTAGCCCTTTGAAGGTCTGAGCCTTGGATGGTGAAGACATGCTGATTCTCATGATCAGAGATGACAAAATCAACAATCAATGCATGGAATATGTATGTGACATAAAGATTGGCTCCCTGCCCAGGAATATCTTCCAGTTTGTAATATATATATATATATCTCCATCCATTGGCACATCTTCTCTTGTTGGATTTATTTCCTGTGCTTCCGTTGTTATGTGAAAACAACCCAGAGAAAACCTCTGGGCCAGGAGATCCTGATGTGTAGGAAAAGGAACAATATGGGAAGGCAGAAATATAGAAAAGGGAAGTGGGGACTGCCTGGAGGAATAGAGATGCCTGTTCATAACTTTCCAAGGGGTAACACATCTCAATACTCCCATTTCTCCTTGGGATTCCAAGGTTAGCAAAAATGCCTTGTTTGGGGTTGAGCAAAAACTGTTCTACCTTAAATGGTGAGAAAAAAATGGCTCTAAGCCATATTTAGGAAATTTGTTGACTGTAATTAAGCCTTCATGGGAATCCCCAAGGTTTACTTACCTGTAATTGAAAAAATGCAAATGAAGACAGTTAATTAGTGGACTGGCTGACTAAGAAGTACTACTTACCTCAATGAATTAGAAAGGAAAACACAAATATGTCCAGTTGAGAAAGTTACCTGAGAACCAATTGGTAAATTTCTCAGCAACACTGCAGCTTTTTTTTTTAAAGCCTGGTTGAGATTGCAGTGCTTGTCTGCTAAGGCCTTTGCCAACTTCATCTTGAGCCATTACAGACATATTTCCCAACAACTGGCCTTCAGCCTTGGGAGAGCACCAGCTGCCTCCCTGGCAGCACTCAAGGAATCCCTGCAGAAAAAATAACAGACCTTTTCTCCTCCTTTCTGCTGTGATTGAGACGCTACTTAAAGTTGTAAAACATTTACTTTTCAAGATCCTGTAATCAAATGGGAACACCCTTGGGATTAAGCCAACGCTTCAAGAGTTAGCCTATAGTATTCTTGCTCTCAGTTATCAAGGATTAGTACATGTTCTAATATTAATAGATTTAATGCAGTTTATTTTTTTGTTTTAATGATCATCACAGCCATACCTGTGATGGTCATTTTCACTTCGGACATCATACTTGTTAGTATATTCAGCTAATTTTTACCCTCTGATTTAAAATCATCCCCCAAATGCTTTGCATTTCTGTTCATACTTATGTCTTCAACTTAATGATTTCATTAATTAGCAACTCATACTGTGGTGTCAGTACAAAGTTCACAATTTGTCCCTTAAGGTTAACTATGGGAAAAAAGATTAAATGCCACATCATTTAAATAAAAAAAATACTTGTTTGAGGTCTGATTGGTAGTAACAGAAACAGAAAGTATTAAACAATTTAAATATAGAAGTAGAGATACAGTAGATGATGTATCTGTGTCATAAACTATATCAAGTTGTTTTTGACAACTTTTTCAAAATATGACCTCTTGGAGGAGGGAGGTAAAGAAGTTTCCTTTCTCATGCCACTGAGCATATTCTCAAAGAGCAAGGTGCTGTGATTGATTAGTAATGCCTGCCATGGACACCATAGGGGTGAGTGCAAATTGCTGCCCTATGTTCACCACTGTCACTGTCTTAAGAAAGAATTCAGCTTTGCTAATTTATTTCATTATTGATGTTTGATGAGGAAGAGTGTGTGGACTAGGACACTGAAATGAGGGTTTACCACACTGGAATAAACTTTTTTGTAAGCATGTAAACATCCATGAAGTGGGGAAAGGTGATTAGGCTGAACCTTTTCACCATATCTTTGTTTGATTCAGTTATTTATTACCCTGGACTTGCTAGCATTTTATAGAAGTGTTATTGATATAGACTCTGGAAAAAGTAAGGAGATATTTCAAGGTATTTCAAATGTATCACAGTTTCTAAGGGGATCAAATATCTCTTCAAAGCCTCATGGATTTTTCAAACATGAAATGTTCTTCTTGGCAGATAATAGGCTGCAATGCTGTGGATTTCTAACCTCCCATTCATTAACAGCAAAACTGACTTGTAGCAAAGTCTCTTTTTTTTTTTTTTTTTTCCTGCAGGTAATTTGTGACTCCTTTTGGAGAGATAACTGTTTAAATATAAATAAATGGCCAGCTCCAGTAGAGAGATTCCAGTTTTCTCAGGGTATTTACTTTCAATTTATTATCAATTCTTCCAGCACAACTTCCTCCCCTCAAAACACTACCCCAGCCCTGAATATGTATAGTGTAGGCCCATTAAAATATTTCTTATTCTTATATGTTAAACACTAAGTTAGTCCCATTAAAAGATCTTGCGCATGGTTAAAATGGACTCTACTCATTTTAGCATTCTCAAAGTCATTAGCACTATCAATTATTATTTGAGAAAATTAGAATAAAAGAGCCTAGGCCCAAATGGGACTGGGTTCCTCTCCCAGGCACTTCTAAGCTTTTCAAGGTAATCACTCCTTGGCTTTTATATTTCAAAATCACCTTCAAAATGATTTGGTTTATTTTATTCAATTTAGCTTAGCCAGTAGTCCAATGATATTTGCATTATTTTTAATGCAAGGACGGATTGCTTTGTACTTGGGATTTGCATGAACTACCATTTATGGTTCATTATTTTGTGGTAATAGATAATCAGCTTTTTGGAAATATATTCATTTCCAGGTTATATTTCTATCTCTACATGCATATTTTAAATGGATTAATGTGGAGCACAGTGAAATCCTAATTCTCTTCTGTAATTATATTCCTGACTCTCACAAATTTACATCCTAAGATGTTCACTATGTCATACGTGGTTAATCCAGTGCATTTTTCACCACCTCTTTCAGATTACTTTGCACTTTTGACAATGGTATGTTTTTTTTTTTTTCTTTGGGGTAGGGGTGTTTTTTTAAAGCCAGTTAAATCTAAACTGCATTTGCTTTATTGCTGGTTGGCCCCAGGAGGATCACCATTATTACCAAGGGTGTAGGATTGCTAATTACCTAACAGAATCGAAAGTAGCCTTGGCTGTCAAGGGAATAGTTAAGATATTTCTTAATGATGTTATGTCTTAGATTATTAAAAGAATATTGATTTTGATCTTGAAAGTATAATGCAGAGAAAAAATTTAGTAGATTTATTGGACTTTTTGACCTGTGGGAAGAATATGGATTTAATATCTCATTCCACATTCTATTTAGCTCTCTGTGTAGAAACACTAAATAAGAAATGTGAAGGGAAGAAAAAATCAGACAGAAATTGACATAAGTTATATACTTACTGTATGCAGAACTGGGAAGGCCAATATAAACAAAACATGGTTTCTTACATCTTGCTCCCTGAATTTCACTCCCAGAATTTCAACTCTTCCTTTGATAACTCACTCTCCCTATGTGTAGCACACACACACCTCACTCAGTATGTCCAAAGTTAAACTCAACAGTTCAGCACTTCAGCTTCCCTCTTATTTCTATCACCTGGGTGAATACATCCATATATACCAAATTGTACTAGCTAGGAATTTCAGAATTGTCCTTCTTCAGCACTCTTAACCATCCAGGCATGAACAACATTCTATTTAACCCATTAGAAAAGTAGTAGAAAAATGGAGGGATAGATTGTAGGGTAGAGAGTAAATGACAATTTGGTATTTCAAGAAATGCAGTTGCACTTTCATTTGAAAGAGTGTGATTTGAGTCATGCAGTCACATTTCTGTCAAATTCTGTTTCTATTGAAACTGAACACCTCTTGCAGTATAATCCCCATGTTAATGAAATAGCATGAAACATAATGACATGGTGTTTCAGAAATCTTCAGATGATCCTGTAAATTTTGAGTCAATGTAAGCACTTTTCACAATTCATAAGGAATTAGGCAGCACAAATATCAATTAATGGAAGAATCACATTTCAGGAAGTCTTCCCTCTAGTATTTCTCTCTACTCAAAACGCAAAATGAGGAAAGTGTAGGGAAAGAGAAATCTGTCTATTAGAAGTTAAGTGAGGTTAAGAAGAGAGTGGTAATAGAGGCAGAAAAAGAGCCAGAAAAACCCTATAGAATTGGCTGTAAAACAGCTCTCCCGCCCTTATTTGCTTTTCATGGACTGTAATAGAACAAGATGTGAGGAAACATCTGTTGCCTTTTTAAAATAGTACTTTGATATTTTAAAAAGAATAGTGACAGAATTAGGAGAAGCCTAATTTCCGTGGTTAGGGACAGCAGACACCTATGGAATGGAATAGAGAGAATTAGTCTAGTACAGCTTGATAAATCTGGGGGCTATGGATTCATCTGCCATGCTCGACTCTGGGAAGCATCATAGAGCAATTGTTAGAGCATGGGCTCTGGAGTTAGGCTTCCTGGGTTTAAATATTGGCTTTCCCACTTAACTGAGCATAATAGTATTCCCTGTCTGAGGGGTGAATGTGAGATTGAATGAGAGAAAGGAAACTTGGGAAGCTAGTCCAGAGACTGGCTCATGGTAACATTTGCTAAATGTAGGCTATTATTTTCTTTTTTAATTAAGTAGCCACTTCTCTTAGACTTGATATAAGAATTTAATGGGCTGCCTCATAGGAATAGAAAGCCCCTTGAGCAGGAAAAGATACAAGTCTCTTTCTGTGGATAAGTCTAGTCAGTGTATATGCAAGCCAGCTTGAGGAATGGCTGGCTACAGCCCACCTTTGAGACTTATTTAAGCTAGCAAGACCAGACCAGATAAAGGCTTAGAACACTAACCAGAGTAGCTGAGCCCCACCTGAGGGTACAACCAGTCATTACTGCTGTATATTGAATGTACTTCAGAGAAACAGAGCAAGTACAAGAAAAATCTGCCGGTATCAGATCCCAGGAACTGCTGCCGTCAAGGTGCATCCAAGCCATGAGACCAGTCAAAAGGCCAGGAAGGATTGCTGGGCAGTAACACATCCCAAGCCAGGAGACTTAGTTAGAAAGAGTTCAGGCTCTGAGGATGAGACTAAAAATCACAGACCAGGTGAGATGGAAGCTCTCACTAGACTTAGTCATGATGTTTATAGGATGCCCAGACAGAGTTAATAATTGAGATCGGTTCGTTTCGAATGATAGTTAGTCACTGAAAAACAAGACCCCAGAGATTAAATGATGCTTCAGAGAAGTAATGCAATGTAGTGGTTCAGATGTTGGGCTTTGGAGAGAGAGAGTACAGGTCTTAAATCCTACTTTGCCAGTTACTACAGGGACAAGTTATCCTATCTCTCTAAGCTTTCCTTTTCTCATCTTTAAAATGGGGGTAACAGTTTCTACTACAAGGATTTTTGAAACTTGAATCATGAAAATTAATTAAAAGGACTAAGGCAACGCCAAGAACCTAGTAAGTGCTCAAGTAATGTTGGGTATTATTATTATTAGAATTTCATTAACACGTCTTGTTTGAAAATGCCCTAGTTACAGTATACACTACAAAATAGAATACAATTATGTGAAATAAGTTTTCTTAAACCTTCCATTTAAAAATCTTCTTTCCATGTAGCTTTACTCTTTTTAATGTATTTTCTTTAGGAAGTGAATTTTTAGCAAGATGTGCCACTTGGACAAGTATAAAGGAGACCCATTTTTAAATAAAACAAATTATGATTGTGCTGAAAATGATCTAAATCATTACAGTGGGTATAGGGCAAATGGTAAAACTTATCCTGGGGAATTCAAGTGTTAAGAAAAAGTCAAATTTTGTATTAATTTTAGATTGGCTTTATTGCCTTGGAGTATATTTGTTCAGGCTTAGCTGGCCCTCACCTCCTCGCTTTACCTTGCCATGAATTCAGTACCTGCCCCACCAGGTGGCTTGAACAAAATCATTGACTTTATAATTTAGAGCTGTCTCACTGTCAACCAATGTGTTAGGTTTATTCATAGGATTCCTGTGTCAGGCTGGGAGAGCAAAGGGGTTCTGAAGAAGAAACAGGCTATCATATTTTTGCAGCAGAATTAGACACCATCTACCTGAAAATGGAATCTGTGGTAAAAATCTCCAAATTATTTGTAATTCTTCTCTTTGGATCCACTGAATTCTCCCAACTCAATTCTCCCAAGATTTGCTTTTCGGGGGACAATTTAAAATACAATAGACATATCTTGCCCTTATCTACTTCTGCTAATTCTGTTGCCCCAAAGCAAATCAACAGAACTGTCCCTGATTTAATATCATTCTACTCTCTCTTTACCCATAGCACACAACAGAAGTAACTAAATTTATGACCAAATGTTACTCTTTTTTGAAACCTTATAGACTTTTACAGGGAACTGTCGAGTGTCCAAGGGGTATGGTATCTAGCTCCTAAAGAAACTATGACTGATCTAATCGTCCCAGCATTTTGCTATCTTATCTCTTTTCTTCATTATTTGTACTTCTACCTGGGGGTATAATTGAAAAGATGAAAAAGTGAGATTCAGTTGGATAATTAGCTGTGATGTTACCAAACTTGTGGATGGTGGAAGTCCTGAAATCATTGGTTGAAATAAGCCTTGAGAGAGTCTTTGGGTGTCATTAATCCAGTGGTTCTTAACCTTTGGCATGAATCAGAATCCCCTGGATTGCCAGTTTCTTGATTCAGAAATGTGGGGATTGGCCTGAGAGAGTGCATTTCTAACAGGTTCCCAGGTGATGCTGGTGCTGCTGGTTCAGAGACTGTACTTAGAGAATCACTGGACCAATCTGTGCCTGGCTTCCCTTCTATTAACATGAATAATCTAGAATTTGCTTTTCCTTAGCTAACTTTAGAAACTTATGCTGTATAAAGTAACATTATGGGTTAAACAGTTATTTTGGTATATGGACACCTTATACAGTGTAATAGAATTGGTAACATAAGTAGTTACTCTATCCAATTGGTTGATTTAATTTGCAAAGCAATCAATTATATATTCGTTGAGTCATGGCTCTAATCCACAAATCTCAGCTTCTCTATATTATTGTGGCGTCAATGTAATGCTGACTTTTAATCGTGTGTGTGTGTGTGTGTGTGTGTGTGTGTGTGTGTGGTGAAGCCTCAGTTTTATGGTATTGCAAGACATTCATACATAGAAAGCTTCTTCCATTGTTTTCTCAAACAATCTGATTTTATGAGCTTTTTTGTGGTAGAATTGAGTTCATTTCTCATAAAATTTTTAAACTCAGAATAATGTTTATTTAGCTTTAATAAAGGATGTGGAACAGATAACAGCCAGAACAACATAATAGAGTCTTTAGATATAACTTCTTTTTTTTTTTTTTTTTTTTAACATCTGTATTGGAGTAGAATTGCTTTACAATGGTGTGTTAGTTTCTGCTTTATAACAAAGTGAATCAACTATACATATAAATATATCCCCATATCTCCTCTCTCTTGTGTCTCCCTCCCATCCTCCCTATTCCACTCCATAGGTGGTCACAAAACATTGAGCTGATTTCCCTGTGCTATGCAGCTTCTTCCCACTAGCTATCTATTTTACATTTGGTAGTGTATATATGTCCATGCCACTCTCTTACTTTGTCCCAGCTTACCCTTCCCCCTCCCCGTGTCCTCAAGTCCATTCTCTATGTCTGCGTCTTTATTCCTGTCCTGCCCCTAGGTTTAGATATAAGTTCTGATGTCCCCAGTCACTGCTTGGGACTTGCTTTGGTCACAAGAAATGACAAGTTAAGTGAAATCAGGTCACATCACATAGTGGAGTCACTGTGTTTGGGGTCACTGGACATAAACACTGTTAATTACTTCATACTCAGAAGGTTGTATGCCTAGTTCCTATTCTCTAATATAGCTACACTGATTACAAGTTATACAATGAACAATCTCAGCAATTAGGAGCACATTACTTAGGAACATTCTTGGATCCCTCATTTAACTGCAATGGATACATTTCTTTAGTTGATATTACAGGTTTAATGAACAGACTACATTCAGGCATCCCTGAGGCTGGAGTGATATTTGCAGTCCAGCTGTTAATTCTTTCCTTTCACTAGGTGACATGTAGAATCCTAGCTGACAGGGGGTCTGAGAAATGCAGTTTTGAACTTTTCCAGCTTTTGTGGTCCAGGAGTTTGAAACAGATATTGAATGGTCTAGTATACAGTCTATAACACACTGCTTAACTGGTTAAAAGCAGAAAAAAGGTGACTTGAAAAATACTTGGTCTTAGAGTCTGGAGATGAACTTCTACACCTACTCTGCTCTAAGTTGTGACTGGTCTTAGCAATTTTAAAGCCATTCTACCCAATAGGGTGGCAGTATGGTAAAGTAGTACAGTCTTTAAGGACCCCATCACTTAAGCTGTATAAACCTGTGAAAATTACTGGACCTCTGCATGCACCAGATCTCTCACCATATAATGGCAATGACAGTAATACCTACGTCACAGGGTTG
This sequence comes from Balaenoptera acutorostrata, assembly GCF_949987535.1. Classification (NCBI taxonomy): domain Eukaryota; kingdom Metazoa; phylum Chordata; class Mammalia; order Artiodactyla; family Balaenopteridae; genus Balaenoptera; species Balaenoptera acutorostrata. The sequence goes on along the minus strand of NC_080075.1, from coordinate 20,095,736 downwards.
TTGTGAGAGTTAAGTGGGGAAAACAAAGTTCTTAAAATAGCATTTGGCACATGGTAAGAAATCAATATTTCATTAGTGCATGGATAAGGGGGTCTCATTGAATGTTCTTTTACCTACGCAAGCCTGACACAACTGTTGATATTTTATATGAGGTATATTTAAGACCTGGGAATAGTCAGATACCACAGCACAATAAACACCTAAGTAAAAAGTCAGCGCACCCATGGGCATATTCCTCTGCTTAGCTGCCTGCATCCCTACCAATCCTGAGCTCAAGATGGAGAAATAGTCTATAAATAGATAACTTTCACTGGGAGAGCCATAAAACCCCTTATAACATTTTATTCTTTAGTGCCTGCCAAATGCTTTTCAAATAATTGTCATTATTACCAATCAGCCTAATGCAATAACATGAGATGTTCCACTTTGGAAAACTTTTGTTATGTTGGAATTCTTACATGCCAAAAAGAGGGTTTTGTCTTTAGAGGTGCTGGGATTTTAGAAAACTGCATATCGTCGAGTATCCTCTATTTTTTCTCTTTATTTTGGGATTAGGGCTAGAAGACAGGTGACTGCTTTGTAACCTATTCTCCTTATCATGTAACAATTTGCTCCTTTTTTGTCAATACTGTATACTTGCACAAACACAACATTATTTTAACTGAGAAATTGCACCTCCATCTTCTGAATGTTGTGCTGTGGCTAACCCAAGTATATTTCATTCTTCTTCCACTCCAGCTGGACAGTGCCACATCGCTCATCCAGGCAGCTAAAAATCTGATGAATGCTGTTGTCCTCACGGTGAAAGCATCTTATGTGGCCTCAACAAAATATCAGAAGGTCTATGGGACAGCAGCTGTCAACTCACCTGTTGTGTCTTGGAAGATGAAGGCTCCAGAGAAGAAGCCCCTTGTGAAGAGAGAAAAGCCTGAAGAATTCCAGACGCGAGTTAGACGAGGTTCTCAGAAGAAACACATTTCGCCTGTACAGGCTTTAAGTGAATTCAAAGCAATGGATTCCTTCTAGGACGATAGGCTTTAACAAGAAAGCTTTTTCTTTCTTTTTCTTTTCTATTCTTTTCTTTTTAATTCCATTTTTGTATGTATACCTGCTGACTCATATGCCTCTGGCATGGGGAAATAAGGGAGCAGTGTCTATTTGCATGTAAGATGAGATGTGATCAATACTGCTGATCCATCTGTAGCCCAGGGAGGGGACAGGGAGTTCCTGTCCCAAGGTGGCACAGAGCTGTCCTTTGCAACATTCTCATAAAATTGGGCAAAGGGTTCACATTGCAATGTTTACGGGAGCGGGAGGGATGGGGAAAATAAACTTAACTCTACAAAAGCAAACTCTAATGCATGCAAGAATCATTAAGTTGGCAGGTATATTAATAAGTGAAAAATCTGGAAGTGTAATGGTAGAACATAAAGCTTGTATTGCTTCTGTTTCAGTGCAAAAATGTACTAGCCAATACGCTTAAGTGTGTGGCCCACAAATTGAGCAATTTAACGTTGACATCATATCAATGATATTATGTGGAGTTTTTACTAAGGGGAAACTAACTCGTCCAGCCTAAAATGTTTCTTTTAATCTGTATTCTGTTCTTTCTCTTCTAGTCGTGCCATTACTAGTGCTCATGTTATCAATTTCTCCCTTTACTGAAAACATAAACATTTATTTAAAGCAATTATAATCCTTCTGGGGGCACTGGAAGCACAATGTGGTGATCATCTTGCTTTTACTTTTTAAAAAATTTGAACTATGATTTTGCTAGAAATAGGAGGCCCAGTGATGGAATGTTAGAGGAATGGAAACTGACAGTGTGTGAAGATTTAGAGGCAAATACATAGGTGTAGCTTGGAGTGCTGGTATCTAATATACCATTGTATCCACTAACTCGAAATAAACACATTTAATCTTGACATCTGAAGAATGCTTTCCTTCTTTGAATGCATGTTTATAAAAGATTAACTCATCTTCTTGAAAACTGATTAAAAATGTTTTGTGTTCATTTTTAGAAATTGGAAGTAAAAGTAGCTAGGTGATATGTAAAGCAAACTCTGGGATATCTTTAAGTCCGGGAGTTGTTTTTTTTGTGTGTGTTTTCCCATGTGTTTTTATTCACTTTCAAACTGAATCTAAAATGAGAAAGTCATGTGTTAGAATTTTCTCGGCCATGTTTAGCCCTGGGCTAAACTTAAGAAACTTAATGTGTTCTCAGAGAGAAACTGAATCAAAAAAAAAAAAAAATTATAGAGAGGTCCGTTAATTTCAAAATATTTTATTCATTTAAAAATATTTTTTATATAAACTGTAAAAAAAAAGGGTCTCTGTCCCATTACTAAGAAAGAGTGGGCTATAGCTTGAGGAGTGAGGAAATAAAAAAAACAAATATTCATTTGAGTTCTCGAAACTCCTCCTATTTGAATGATCTCTACAAGTTTGCAAGTTATAGTATGTCTCCAGAAGACTTCTGGTAAAACGTGTGTATTTCTTAGCAATGTGATAACATATTGGGAGACATGGACACCTATGCTTTGTGTCAGCTTAGGTACAAAGTCCCAAAGAGAAGAGATTGAGAAGTTGTGGAAGAAGAAACAGTCCAAAATGTTATTTAGAGATGGTTCTGCTCAAATCACTGCTCACCACCACCCCGTGATGAAAACACCACTCAGGCTGAGAATGATCTACAGATGGAGGAGCCACAATAAAAGCTGTAGAGTGATTATCAACACTAATCATTAAACCACTATTTCAACTACCTTGCTCCCTTAATTTGCGTAAACACTGAGAAAGGCATCTATTGACATTGTCACAACTATTTATGGAACGCGTCCTCTGAGCCAGGTCCTAAGTTGAGCACACCACTGTGTGCACTTATTGGCAACATTGTGTAACTCTCTGGGTTTATACATTCTGTGATTTAATGGGTTGAAAGTATTCTTCAGACTAGCCAAGAAACTTTTAAAATTCAAAGGCTTCTTGGCAAATCCTGAAAAATAGTCAGCAGGCATCAGAGGAGCATCTAGAGAATGTCATTGATTTTGCCCTTAAATTTGAGTTAAATGTTTTAATACATGAGTGTGAGCAATGTTTTATGTGTGTGGTTTCTAGAAATCAGTCCTTGATTTTATTTTTTATACCAAAGCTTACTGAATAAAATTCATCACTGCCCATCGTTTCTCTTGTGATCAAGGAGAATAATAACTATTCAGATACATAATTAAGTATAAACACTGTGCTGAGAGCACTCCAGCAATAAAAAAGCTTAGCGTTTGTTTCCTGGCCTCGAGAAAATACAGTCTAGCTGGGAACATAGGATACAGATGGAAAAAATATAAGTAAATATGTTGTGAAATCATGTTCAATGTGCCAAATGAATAAGGTAAAAAAATGACTACTGTGTAGGACAAAAATTGTCAGAACACATTGGGAACTAAAGTATTTGGGGAAGGATTAATGGAAGAGATAGGATTTGGAAATGAGGAAACAATAATTAAATATATTCTACATGAATTAAATGTATAAATTAATACATTTGGTAAGGGGGATGACTGGGGTGAGCATTCAAGGAAAAAAGAACAGCATACTTTAAGGTCTGAAAACAAGTGCTGTCACAGGAAACATAATGCAGATTAGGGGAAAATAAATGAGGAAATGTAGTATGAGGCTAGACTAAGGTGGGTCATGAAGGAGTGTGACCACTACCAATAGGAAATGTGGAGTTTTTAAGTGGAATGGTGACAGAAGCAAGCAGTTCCTACATAAGATGAAACTGATAATCTATGAGGAGGTGAGACCTGAAAGGGGCTAATATTAGTTAAAAGGGACATATGTGATAGAAATGTAAGAAAAAAATGCAGTTACTCCTTGAATAACTAGATGTGGAGTAAGAATGATTAAAGTACTATATAATTTATTCAGGGAGACTAAAGAGTCAGAAAACTGAAAAATATCTACAAAATAGTATGTGAACATGGGCTAGAACAAACCAAATATATGGTATATTTGAGAAGACAGGGAATAGGTAATTAATCCCAAGCAAATGGAGTTACATGGGGTATTTCCTATAAAAGTAGCACCTTGGAATAATGGATGATGAATATTCCTGATGGGTGGAAACTAAATAAATCTCAACTTCCTTTGTACTAGGATTGATGGTTCAAAAGATAAAATCTTTATATTATCTAAGGACCTAAAATATCCAGGGAAACATAGGTTACCTTTAGAAGATCTCTAGTTTTTCCTCCACTAAGTGTTGAAGAATGTGAAGCCAATTTTAATTTTAGAAGTCAACTTTTATAATCAGTTGGATCATGGCTTAGCTCATGGATAAACTGGACATATGTGTCATTATGACGGCATCGTCATTTTTGAGCATGAATTACATGTCGGGCACCTTTCAGACACTAGAAGTATAAAGATCTATAAAATACTGTGTACAGCTGAATCAAGAAAAATAAGCCTTCATAATATTGTGATTTGATAAATTGTAGTCACTAAATTTGCTGGTAGTAGATAATAAGTCATTTGATCTCTCTTGCTGTGTCATTGCCTACTAACCAAATCAAAGAGGTCAGTACTTACTCTTCACTTGAAAATTGTGGAATTTTTAAAGGTAATGAAAGGAAGTGAATTAACTACAGAAGGCCGCTAATGATTTTTTTTAACGCTAGTGCCAAGAAGTGCCAGCGGCAAGTGGTGGACTAGGAAGCTCCAGGCCCTTGTTCATCCATGGAAACACAAAGAAAACAACAAAACAACAACTGAAGTAGCTTTGTAGGAACTATAGAAACCAGTTACAGATTTGTAGGAGCCAAACAAATGTTTAACCAAGATAAAGTCACACTTATTATGGAAGGAAATTTGTGGATATCTTTGCTCACCCATATCTTGCCTCTTCCCTGGCAAAGCATGAGGAAGAAGCTGTCCAATTTCTGGTTCCTCCCATGCAATTGAAAAAAAGAGTTAAACTTGTTTGCATTGTTCTGGCTTGTCTGTAGCTTCCTAAGTGATTGGTTTCTGTTTTGTCTAATAAGGAGCTATGGTGGAAATGGTGGCATAGTTTGGATATCAGGTTGGAGCCCACTGAAAACAGTGGCAGTCACCATGGCATCTAAGAGCTGTAGGGGGGCTACAAACCTGTGAGCTATTGGGGGCAAGAAATTATGGGCAGAGGAATACAATAGAGCATTTAAGACTCTGAGAAGAAGCAGAGCTGAGACTGTTAGGGAATATAAGACATTTAAAGGAAACCATACAACTGGGAATATTGGGTGGGAAAAGCATGCACACATGCCCAGGGAACAGGCATGCTTAGAAAGGCCTGAAAAGACTATAAGCATTTATGCTATGTTGATTAGTGAAGACCTTTCCCTTCACAGAGCCAGTCTGTAAAGACTGGCAGAGGTGGCTGTTTTTTCAAATGCCCAACTATATGTTGTCTACAAGTGACTCGCATCAGACCTAAAGAAACATATAAGTTGAAAGTGGAAGGATGGGAAAAATAGTCCATGCAAATAATAACCAAAGGAAGGCAAGAGTGGCTATCCTAATACCAGACACATAGATGGATGGAACAGAATAGAAAACCCAGAAATAAACCCCCACACTTAGGGTCATTAATCTGTGACAAAGGAGGCAAGATTATACAATGGAGAAAAGACAATCTCTTCAGTAAGTTGTGCTGGGAAAACTGGATAGCTACATGTAAAAGAATGAGATTAGAACTTGTCCCACCCCATATATAAAAATAAATTCAAAATGGATTAAAGACCTAAATGTAAGACCTAAAACCAAAAACATCCTAGAAGAGAACATAGGCAGAACACTCTTTGACATAAATAATAGCAATATTTTTTTGGATCTGTCTCCTAAGACAAGAGAAACAAAAGCAAAAATAAACAAATGGGACCTAAACTTAAAAGCTTTTGCACAGCAAAGAAATCATTGACAAAACAAAAGGCAACCTGCTGAATGGGAGAAAATATTTGCAAATGATATGATAAATAAAGAATTAATATAAAAACTTATAAATAGCTTATATAACTCAATATCAAAAAAAAGAACCCAATTAAAATGTGCAGAAGACCTGAATAGACATTTTTCAAAAGAAGATACACAGATGGCCAACATGCACATGAAAAAATGCTCAACATTGCTAATCATCAGAGAAATGTAAATCAAATTACTATAAGATATCACCTTACACCTGTCAAAATGGCTACCATCAAAATGTCTAAAAATAGCAAGTGTTGGTGAGTATGTGGAGAAAAGGGAACCCTAGCATACTGTTGGTAAGATTATAAAATGGTGCAGCCACTATGGAGAACAGTATGGAGCTTCCTCAGAAACCTAAAAATAGAACTACTGTATGATCCAACAATTCCATTCCTGGGTATATATCCAAAGAAAATGAATGCAGTAATTCAAAAATATACATCTACCCCAATGTTCATAGCAGCATTACTTACAATAGCCAAGATATGGAAGTAAGTGAAGTCTCCATCAACAAATAAATGGATAAAGAAAAAAATGTATATATACACACACACACACACACACACACACACACACACACACACACAATGGAATATTACTCAACCATAAAAAGTATGAAATCCTGCCATTTGCAACAATATGGGTGGACCTAAAGAGTATTATGCTTCATGAAATAAGACAGAGAAACACACATACTCTATTTTAACACTTATATGCGGAATTGAAAAAATAAAATGAATGAATATATTAAAACAGAAATAGACTAACAGATATAGAGAACAAACTCATGGTTACAAGTTGGGAGAGCAAAGGGGGGATAGATGAGATACAGGTATGGGATTAAGAGACACAAACTACTATGTACACAATAAATAAGCAACAAGGATATATTGTACAGCACAGGGAAGTATAACCATTATTTTGTAATAACTTTAAATGGCATATAACCTATAAAAATATTAGATCACTAAGTTGTACATCAGAAACTAATAGAATATTCTTAATCAACTATACTTCAATATAAAAAAGTGTACTAGAACAGCTATACCCCAATATATTGAATAACCTAGATGAAATGGATAAGGTCCTAAAAACACACAACCTAAGAATACTGAAGCATGAAGAAATTGAAAATTTGAACAGACCCATAACCAATAAGGATATTGAATCAGTAATCAAAAACATTCCAACAAAGAAAAGCCCAAGGGCAGATGGCTTCACTGGTGAATTCTACCAAATATCTAAAGAAAAATTAACACCAATCCTCCTCAAACTCTTCCAAAAAAATTGAAAAAATGGGAACACTTCTGTACTCATTCTATGGGGTCAGAATAACACTGATACTAAAGCCAGACAAAGGTATTACAAGAAAAAATCTACAGACCAGTATCACTGATGAATATTGTTGCAAAAACCATCCACAAAATTCTAGCAAACAGAATTTAACAGCACATTAAAAGGATTACATACCATGACCAAGTGGGATTTATTCCAGGTCTGCAAGGATGTTTCAACATACAAAAATCAATCAATGTGATACACCACATTAACAGACTGAAGTTAAAAAAACACATGATTATCTAAATTGATTAAGAAACAGTATTTAACAAAACTCAATATTCTCATGATAAAAACACTGAACAAGCTAGGAATAGAAGGAAATTACCTCAAAATATTAAACTACGTAGGTGAAAAGCCCACAGTTAACATCTTATCAATGGTGAAAGAGTGAAAAATTCTCCTGTAAGGAAGAAGACAAAGATGCCAGATTTTACCTTTTTTCTACAACATAGTATTTGAAGTCTTAGCAAGAGCAATTAGGCAAGAAGAATAAATAAAAATCATCCAAATTGGAAATGAAGAAGTCACATATTTTCTCTGAGTGCAATTGATATATTCTTTTTTTTAAAAAAACATCTTTATTGGAGTATAATTGCTTTACAATGGTGTGTTAGTTTCTGCTTTATAACAAAGTAAATCAGTTATACATACACATATGTCCCAATGTCTCTTCCCTCTTGTGTCTCCCTCCCTCCCATTCTCCTTATCCCACCCCTCCAGGCAGTCACAAAGCACAGAGCTGATCTCCCTGTGCTATGTGGCTTCTTCACACTAGCTATCTATTTTACGTTTGGTAGTGTATAAATGTCCATGCCACTCTCTCACTTTGTCCAGCTTACCCTTCTCCCTCCCCGTATCCCTAAGTCCATTCTCTACTAGGTCTGTGTCTTTATTCCTATCTTTCCCCTAGTTTCTTCGTGACCTTTTTTTTTGTTTGTTTGTTTTTAGATTCCATATATATGTGTTAGCATACGGTATTTGTTTTTCTCTTTCGGACTTACTTCACTCTGTATGGTAGACTCTAAGTCCATCCACCTCACTAAAAATAACTCAATTTCGTTTCTTTTTATGGCTGAGTAATATTTCATTGTATATATGTGCCACATCTTCTTTATCCATTCATCTGTTGATGGACACAATTTGCTTCCATGTCCTGGCTACTGTAAATAGAGCTGCAATGAACATTGTGGTACATGACTATTTTTGAATTATGGTTTTCTCAGGCTATATGCCCAGTAGTGGGATTGCTGCGTCATTTGGTAGTCCTATTTTTAGTTTTTTAAGTAGCCTCCATACTGCTCTCCATAGTGGCTGTATCAATTGACATTCCCACCAACAGTGCAAGAAGATTCCCTTTTCTCCACATCTTCTCCAGCATTTATTGTTTGTAGATTTTTTTGAGGATGGCCATTCTGACCTGTGTGAGGTGACATCTCATTGCAGTTTTGATTTGCATTTCTCTAATGATTAATGATGTTGAGCATTCTTTCATGTGTTTGTTGGCAATCTGTATATCTTCTTTGGAGAAATGTCTATTTAGGTCTTCTGCCCATTTTTGGATTGTTTTTTTTTTTTTTTTTTCTTTTGATACTGAGCTGCATGAGCTGCTTGCAAATTTTGGAGATTAATCCTTTGTCAGTTGTTTCATTTGCAAATATTTTCTCCCATTCTGAGGGTTGTCTTTTGGGCTTGTTTATGGTTTCCTTTGCTGTGCAAAAGCTTTTAAGTTTCATTCGGTCCCATTTGTTTATTTTTGTTTTTATTTCCATTTCTCTAGGAGGTGGGTCAAAAAGGATTCTGCTGTGATTTATTTCATAGAGTGTTCTTCCTATGTTTTCCTCTAAGAGTTTGATAGCGTCTGGCCTTACATTTAGGTCTTTAATCCATTTGGAGTTTATTTTTGCGTATGGTGTTAGGAAGTGTTCTAATTTCATTCTTTTACATGTAGCTGTCCAGTTTTCCCAGCACCATTTATTGAAGAGGCTGTCTTTTCTCCACTGTGTATTCTTGCCTGCTTTATCAAAGATAAGGTGACCATATGTGCATGGGTTTATCTCTGGGCTTTCTATCCTGTTCCATTGATCTGCATTTCTGTTTTTGTGTCAGTACCATACTGTCTTGATTACTGTAGCTTTGTAGTATAGTCTGAAGTCTGGGAGCCTGATTCCTCCAGCTCCGTTTTTCTTTCTCAAGTTTGCTTTGGCTATTCGGGGTCTTTTATGTTTCCATACAAATTGTGAAATTTTTTGTACTAGTTCTGTGAAAAATGCCAGTGGTAGTTTGATAGGGATTGCATTGAATCTGTAGATTGCTTTGTGTAGTATAGTCATTTTCATAATGTTGATTCTTATATGCAGAAAATCCTAAAGATCCCCCCTTAACATTTAAAACTAGTGCATAAATTCAGCCAATTTGCTGGATACAAAATCAACATATAAAAGTTTGTTGCTTTTCTACATGCTAGCAATGAACAATCAAAAAAAAAATTAAGAAACAATCCCATTTACAGTAGCAGCAAGAAGAAAACAGGAATAAGCTTAACCAAGGAAACAAAACACATGTACACTGAAAACTACAAAACACTGAAAGAAATTAAAGACATAAATAAATGGAAATACATCCAGTGTTCATAGATTAGAGGAATTAATATTGTTAAGATGTTGATACTACCTATCTACAGATTCAAAGCAAATCCTGTCAAAATCTCAATAGCTTATTTGCAGGAATAGAAAAATCCACCCTCAAATTCACATAGAATCTAAAAGGACCCTCGAGTAGCCAAAACAATCTTGAAAAGAACACAGTTGGAGGCATCATAATCCCTGATTTCAAGATTTATTACAAAGCTACAGTAATCAAAACATTGTGGTGTTGCCATAAAGACAGACATATAGACAGTGGAACAGAGTAGAGAGTTCAGAAAAAAAAAAAAAAAAACTAAAACAAAAACCCGTATACATAAAGTTAAATGATTTTCAACCAGGGTGCCAAAACCATTAAATGGGAGAGAACAATTTTTTTCAACAAACAATCCTGGGAAAAATGAATATCCACATGCAAAATAAATAGTTGGGACTCTTATATTACACCATATACAAAAATTAACTGAAAATGGATCAAAGACCTTAACATAAAAGCTAAACTGTAAACATCTTACTAGATATGGGAAAATCTTCAGAATATCAGATTTTACAAGGACTTCTTGGATATGACACCAAGAGCACAGCCAACAACAAAAAAGCAGATAAATTGAACTTCAGAAAAAAATTATCTTTGTGCATCAAAGGATACAATCAAAAGAGTGATAAAAAGGCAACCCACAGAATGGGAGCAAATATTTGCAAATTTTATATATGATAAATGGTCTATATCCATGATATATAAAAAGTCCTACAACTCAACACTAAAAAATCAATCAATCTGATTTTTAAAATGGGCTAAATGCTTAGACATTTCTCCAAAGAAGATATACAATGGCCAATAAGCACATGAAAAGATGTTCAAATGGGGAAATGCAAATCAAAACCACAGTGAGCTATCATCTCACATTTTTTAAGATGGCTACTATCAAAAAAGAAAAACAAGTGTTGGTAAGGATGTGGAAAAATTGGAAACCTTATGTTTGCCAGTGGCAATGTAAAATGTTGCAGCTACTATGCAAAACAGTATGATGGTTCCTCAAAAACTGAAACACAAAATTACCATGTGATCCAGCAATTCCACTTCTGGGTATACACCCAAAATAACTGAAGGCAAGGTCTCAAAGAGATATCTGTATTCCCATGTTCATCACAGCATTATTCGCAATAGCCCAAAATTTGAAATAATCCAAGTGTCCACTGACAGATGAATAAACCAAATGTGGCATATCCGTACAATGGAATATTATTCTGCCTTAAAAAGAAATGAAATTCTTTCACATGTTACAAGATGGATGAACCTTGAACATCTATGCTAAGCGAAATAAGCCAGTTACACAAGACAAGTACTATATAATTCCACTGATATGAGGTATACCGACAGTGTAGTCAACTTTAAAGAGATGGAGAGGAGAATGGTGGTTGCCAGGGGTTTGAGGAGTGGCGGAGTGGGAAGTTATTGTTTAGTGAATATAGAATTTCAGTTTAACAACATGGAAAGAATTCTGGAGAAGGATGATGGTGATGGTTGCACAACAATGTGAATGTACTTGTTACATGAATTTTATATTTAAAAATTAAGATAATAAAATTTATGCTATATTGTATTTTACCACAATTTAAAAAAAAAAAAAATAGTACTAGGGCTTCTGATACTCTTAGCAATGCCAAATATTTGAGGTCTTATACCCTCTCTCATAAGAGCCATTTCTGATCTCTGGTTTGGATTCATGCCTATCAAATTAGGTCAGTAACATGCAGAACACTAGAAGGTTTAAATCTGTATTTTAAAAATTGTTCACAATTTTTCACTGAGGTAAAAAGCAAAACTGTTTATTCTGGTACTTATGGAAGGGTGTATGTCAAAGAAATACTGGCCTGAGCAAAACCTCATAAATTTGGGGAAGGATTAGGAAGTGAAGGTCATTTCAGGGTAATTACCTATAGCTCTTTTCTGGTGAATAAGAATATTATGGAAGATCTAAATTGAATTTATTGCCTTTATTGTCTAAATTGAATTACATTCAGAGCCAGGGGTAAAGATCAGGCAGGAGCTAGAACACACACACACAATATTTTACCAAATTAAGCTTAAATCAAAATTTTCAATAAGGTATCCAGTTAATTATTTGAAGATCTGGAGACGGTCTGACTTCTAAACAGAATGAGGTTGAGAAGTGTAACTGCACTGAGCATTTGTAGCATGAAATAACAGACTGAAAGTTCTGGATCAGAGACTGTCTTAGTTTGGAGTACCCTGAAAACAGAACCTTAAGACAAGGAATTGGATGCAGATAATTTATTTGGGTGTTAATCCCAAGAATTAGTATTGAGGAAGCAGGAATACTATAATAGGATCAGGGAAGGAGAAAAATCCAACATAAAGTGCTTTCTCATTGTCACTCACGTGGGTAGAAGGGCTCAGTTCTGCTGATACGTCCTGCACAGCATTCTTACTTGAACCTATTGATCTTCCATGAGTCAAGGGAAAGCTGTGTGTGCTTGATGCAGGACTCTATCAGCATAAAGGGACTATGAACTCATAAAGAGCTCCAGAGTTGTGGATAAACCAGAATTGCCAAGAAGATGTGAATATGAGCACTAGAGATTTTTACCACAGTCCAAACCTTGCACTGCTTAGATAAAGTTATGATTCTTAAGTAGCTCCCATCACCAACTCTTTGAGATGATAGTTAGCCAAAATATCTATGAAAGATTTAACATAACCAGTAGCTACAATCTCAGCCCCTACAACTGTTTTCAAGTTTATAATTGACATTCACCATCTGTTCCACTTCCAGTGTATGGCACAGATCTTCAAGCCTGAAGGGGCTCGGCCCTGACAGCCTTTATAAGTCATGGTTGCTTCAATTGCCCATTCATGTCATCTCCAGGCATGGATGAACCAACAGATACCAAAAGAAATTTCTTGAGTTTATGCATATGCCTCCGTGTTCCCAGTATGTAGCAGGAATCCTAGCTCCTAATGATAATCAGGTTAGTTGAGAACCTCTTTCTTTGCCTTCTGTTCAACCAGCATAAAGATCCCAAAGTGATTACGTGGGAGTTAGTTGTAGCTACTGGCTCAGTGGAAACATTCCTGTGCCACTGGTAAAAACTTGCTCTCATGGGAATTAGAACTTTGAATCCAGCAGAGCCTAAGATCAGGGGGATGAGAAATACAAATTCAGAATTGGGCTGTAGTATGGCCTCAGTAATTTTTTGCTCACACCAATGTATCAAACAGATCAATTTGTAAACCAGGTACAAATGTATTTCCTCCTCCATGGTGAATTTCTCCATGAGGCCAATGGTATGAGTTGAGGAAGAGGTGAGGTAAGCAGAGGTAGGTGCTGTGGGCATGGTGCCTTGCTTGTATTCTATAGTTCTACCATGCCTAAGCCCACTTGAATCATTTCATTGTACACTGGATTGCTGCTGCATCCTGCTGATGCTAAGATTTAGTGCACAAGACATACTCATTTTGTGATTAGCAGTTCTGGTAAATCCTTTGGTTCCTACTGGTGCCCAGTAACTTACCAGGAACAACTTTTGGAATGGGAAGTTGGTTTTTGATACAGAAAGCATGATGTTGCTCTAGAACATTAGGAGTCTCTACTGAAACTCTCCAGTTTGGACTTGCCAATGACTCCACCAATCATCCATATCTGCTATAGATTCTTTATTACTATGACATTTGATAATGGCAGAGAAATTTTTGTCACAGCCTTGACCGGTTGTGGAGCCTTCTCTTGGATCCTGCTTGAAATTGGGAGTTTCCTGAGTCACCAGTCAAATAGGTCTGCACATTATTCCTAAATGGAGTACATGCTGCCTTCGAAATTTCAAGATGCCTACTGAACACTGCATCTTTCTTAGTGTCAAGGGATACCCTAAGAGGGGATGTTCTGGCATGCTCAGACCACTGATATTCTAAACCCTTCACCAATAAGGCTCTCTTATGAATATTTGTAGGATTTAATCTCACAATTTCTGACACTCAAGTTTTATTAGGGCATCATAAGTAGCTGTCATTTTGTATTTACCAGGTCATGGTATGATTAAGGGTTATGTTCTGTAGATGTCAAACAATTAATGTCACTCTAGGTTATATTTTCTCAGAGATTAAGACATTGATTATAATCCTAATATGAGTAAATATATACTGCCATTATCCAAACATAAATGCAAGTTGCCCTTTATTCTCTTTATTAATTGATATTGAAAATAATTTTATGTTCAGATCAATAGCCTCAGATCATGTGTCAGAGATTCTGGTAATCTTATTCAATAAAGCTGGAACATCCAACTTGGGCTTTTTCAGGGAACATAATAATTAACAGAGTAGAGATAGGATATCTCCATTCAATGACTTCCTCTATATCTTTTAAGTCTTGGAGGGTTAATCTAAGTTTAATAATTCCGCTTGGGTTGTGATATTGCTTCTGACTTACTATCATGGATTGAGGAGCAGTTTCAGGGATTTCACTTGGTCATTTCTACCTTAATGACCTCTACCCCACAGGTTAGAGAACCAATGTGATCATGGCTTCTACCAGCTACTAAAAATATGGATCCCAATTGTGCAGTAAAGGACCAGGGAAACAACTATGGTGTTCTATATGCCCACTGGATATACTGTAAAACTTGAGCTAGAACTCCTTGTCTTCTCCTGCCTTCATAAGTCTCCACCATAGCCAGGATGGGAATGGGGATGGAAGCATGATGGGATATGAGTCCCTGGGTATCAGTTTCAGTTCAATAGCTCATATATTTCTGCTTGCTAGTGTATACCTCCATTAGGGTTTCTCCTCAAGTGGATCCTGCTCCTGGGACTAAAAACTGACTCCATTTATAAAATGTATGAAGGCATATGTTTTTCCATTAATCTCCAGTTCACCTATTCTTAATATTGTTGAGTATGTAAGTCAAAAAATATCTTTGTTTCCTACTCATCTATCTTGTCTCTAGTAACACATTATTTGTTAGACATTGCCTCAGATCCCTGTAGTTGGGGCTCCCTATTTACCATCCTAGTTGCTCATTACCGTAATTGTATTCATCTTATCTCTGGTGGTTATGTGCTCCCACCTGGCTTGTGCCATTCTGGAAAGCTATCATCCCCACTGATACATAGAAGTATTTCCTACTATCAAAGCTGGCCTACAGAGTATAGTTATCACTGAGATAATCAAAGATGTTGGTATTCCCCACTCCATCACCTCCTTTTATTTCTTTAGGTAATATAATGTCGACAGTGTTCAACTTCATTATACCAGAAAAAAACCCTCAGTATCCTTCTTAGAACTGTGCACCAGAAGGACAGCAGGCTGGAACAATATCCAGGTACAATAACTGTCCCACACTCCTGGGCTGAGCTTTTATGTTAAGCTAGAAGGGTTTCAGAAGAATTGGGGAAGATCTTAGAGAGAAAGAAGATAGGTGCATGGCACACACTCAAGATGGGATTTGTCAGCAGTAAGTTAGTCTGAACAGCTGTGGATTAAATCAGGCAAAAAGGCTGAAGGTATATGCTTGGGGTCCAAAGGTGTCTGCTCTGGAGGCTCTGTCATAGAAGTGGGTGTGATGGTATTTCAGAGGGAATGTCATACACAGGGATCTGAATTCTCATGAGGAAAGAAAAAACCTGCAAGGACACAGAATCACAGATAGGTAAAAGCTTGTCATCAGAGAAATGTAGTCAGAGAGAGAAATATGTTTGATTTATCCTCGTTTTTTTTTTTTTTTTTTTCCAAATAACTAAAATTTATGAGTCCATGAATGGATGAAATCCTGGAAACTGAGCATCTGGCCAAGAATATGGATGAAGTGGCAGAATCAACTGTGGATCTTGTTTAATGACCTAATTTGAGACTTCAAGTGTAAGAAAGAATAAGTAGCTCAGGATCACGTGATAGACTTCAGAGATGGAGGCCCTTTCTGCCCACATTCACACCTTTGTCTGCCATAGAGAGTGGGGTAAAAGGTAATCCAAAGTTTGAGATTTGGTGGTACAGGAAAGGTAACTTTGTCTAACTTCATATGTACCTGATTAACATTTTATCACATGTTGCTTAGTGTTAATTAGAATTATTTGAAGGAGGAGGTTAAATAACTGTCAATTACACAAGCCATATATAAATTCTTCCTTTAAAAAACATATTCAGATCATTACAGATAAAGTTCAAGCTGTCATCCCTTTTATTTCTGACCCGGTCCATGTCTGTGCCTTTCCTCCACAGAGGTACCTGCTAGTGTGAGGTAATAATGAGTAATGCATTTTTCTTTACATTTATGCACATTAATGAGCTCATAGGAAATATATGATATTGTTTACATTTTAATAAGCTTGTTTTCCAAGTGCCTAAGCAAGAGTCTTATCAAAAATGTGCAGCAGACCATGCCTCTTCTTTTTTTTAAATTAATTTTTATTGGAGTATCATTGCTTTACAATGTTGTGTTAGTCTCCATTGCACAACAAAATAAACCAGCCATACATGTACAGATATCCCCTCACTTTTGGACTTCCTTCCCATTTAGGTTGCCACAGTGCATTAGGTAGAGTTCACTGTGCTGTACAGTATGTTCCCATCAGTTGTCTATTTTATACAAAGTATCAATAATGTATACGTGTCAATCCCAGTCTCCCAATTCCTCCCACCCCACCCCTTTCCCCCTTGATATCCATACATTTGTTCTCTGCTTTTGTGTCTCTATCTCTGTTTTGCAAATAAGATCATCTATACCATTTTTCTAGATTCCATATATATGTGTTATTATACGATATTTGCTTTTCTCTTTCTGACTTACTTCACTCTGTATGACACTCTTTAGGTCCATCCATGTCTCTACAAATGACCCAATATCATTCCTTTTTATGGCTAATATTCCATTGTACATATGTACCACATCTTCTTTATCCATTCCTCTGTAGATGGACATTTAGGTTGCTTCAATGTCCTGGCTATTGTAAATAATGTTGCTATGAACATTGGGGTACATGTGGTTTTTTTGAATTATGGTTTCTCTGGGTATATGCCCAGTAGTGGGATTGTTGGATCATATGGTAGTTTTATTTTTAGTTTTTTAAGGAACCTCCATACTGTTTTCCATAGTGGCTGTATCAATTTACATTCCCACCAACAGTACAGGAGGGTTCCCTTTTCTCCACACCCTCTCCAGCATTTATTGTTTGTAGAGTTTTTGATGATGGCCATTCTGACCAGTGTGAGGTGATACCTCATTGTAGTTTAAATTTTCATTTCTTTAATAATTAGTGATGTTGAGCATCTTTTCATGTGTTTGTTGGCCATCTGTATATCTTCTTTGGATAAATGTCTATTTAGGTCTTCTGCCCATTTTTGGATTGGGATGCCTCCTCTTTTGAGTAGCAATCATCCTGGGAATGCCAGGAGATGGGATTGCATTGGAAAAGACAAGAATCCTGAAAAACTAATTATCTGGAGTACTTGTGAAAAGGAACACTAAAATGTATGTTTATGTAATAGATTTTGGGGAAATGTGTGGACCTGGAAAACATGAGGCTAAGTGAAATAAACGAGACACAGAAAGCCAAATGCTGTATGATCTTGCTTATATGTAGAATCTAAAATAGTCAACCTCATAGAAGCGGAGAGTAGAATGGTGATTGCCAGAGGCTAGGGGAAGGTGGAAATGGGAAGGAGATGGTCAAATGGTAAAAGCTTCAGTTAAGTAAGATCAGTAAGTTCTGAAGACCTAGTATACAGCATAGTGCCTATAGCTATCAATACTGCATTATATACATAAAATTTGCTAAGAGGATAGTGCTTATGTTGTGTCCCTACCACACACAATAATTATAATAAAGGGGATGAGAGGAAACTTTGAAAGATGATAGATATGTTTATGGCCTTGAATGTAGTAATGGTTTCACAGGTATATATTTATGCCCTAAACTCAAGTTTTATACATTAAATATGTACAGCATTTTATATGTCAATTTTACCTTAATAAAGATGTTTAAAAATATTTGAGAGCACCTAGGGTCATAAATCAATTCAATATTGATGATGTATTGAGAAGATGCAAAGGAGGGTCAGCTTTATCCCACAAATGAACAAAAAGGAGGAAAAGAGCTACTGAAAATAAAATGCATCTGAATCTAGTTGTGCCTCCATGTTTTTGTGTTGAGTGGAGGGAGAGAAGGTGACTGGGCTGGTACTTGCCGTGTTGTGTGAGGCCAAGAAGGAATTACGTGTATGTGGGAAAAACAGGCAAATACCCCGACATGAAGGTACATAAGAGTGGGTGGGAAAGATTATCTATCACCATATTAACATTGATTCTCAAGACATGAAAATAAGATTTAACAGAATGTTATTATCTTTTTAGCCTGAATCCATTATTCATATCAGACCAGAATACATTTTCTCTCAATTTATTAACAGTACCTAGAAATTTTGTTCTTCCTGAAATATTTATTTAGAATCTCACGTGTTCCAGCAATAATTTTCAGAATCAGCTTCTGCAAACAATTATATTCTATAATTACCTCAAAGGGCAATGTAAAGATTTTAATACCTCATATGAGGCAAAAATATGTGAACGCAGTTTACATGATTTAAAGTGGGAATTGGCAAACTTTTTCTGTAACGGCCAGGTAGTAAATATTTTCAGCTTTGTTGGCCATATGAACTCTGTCACTATTCAACCCTGCTGTTGTGGTGTAAAAGCAGACATAGACAATACATAAACAAATAAGCACAACTATGTTCCAATAAAACTTTATTTATAAAAACAGTGAGCAGGCCAGATTTGCCTTACATGATATAGTTTGCCAACTCCTGTTCCCTCTTTCTCCCACAAACTCTCCTGACATTTAACATTTCACATTAGTGATTTTATTTGTTTAATTTGGGAGTTTTCCCCCTTCTGATGTCCCTTTACAAATATGAGGTAACCCATGATAGGAAAACAGGGTATTCTGTGAGTTCTAAACTTCGCAACATTAATTCATTTAGCAATTACGTATTGAAAGCTGCATTTATGCCAAGCACTCTTTTAAGTGCTGGCAAATGAAGATTAAAGATTCACTGCTGGTTCTCAAGAAACTTCTAGTCATGTGATGACAGTCAGGTGAACAGAAAATGAAATTATAATGTGCTAGTGAGAGAGGTTTGTTTAGGGGATTTAATAGTGACTGCAGACTTCTAGCAAAAGCTCTTTAAGCTGGGTTATTCCACACTTTACAATGACTACTTTTGAGCACTAAAGGGGCACACAAAGAGGGGATTCACAGATTAGGAGAAAGAGTCAGGAAGATAATTTATGAAACATATTTTACACATGAGGCACTTTCACTTACAATGTCATGTACAATCTGCACCACAACCCCAAGAGTTATTAGTAGCTCCATTTTATACAATAGATGAAGCTTTTGGGGCCCAGAGTAGGCTGCCCCATAATGTACATCAATGGCGTATTGATTAGTTTGAATTAAAGTTACTTAAGAAATGGCCAACGCAAGAGAGACACTCTGAACCTCCTTTCTGTCTCCCAGAAGTCAGGAAATAAATCTCCTATGTGAAAGATACCCTCCCTACATTTGGAGGTAGAAGGACACCCTTATCACCAAAGACTGGGAATTTAGGCCAAGAATCCTATATAAACAAACCCTATTACTTCTTTAATTTACTACCTCAGGCCCAAACTCTGTTTAGATTCTTCCCTAATTAAGCACACAAAACTTAAGGTGCTTTGTCCTGTCAATTCCTCACAAATTTATTGTTTCTTTGTCCAAAAAGTGTAAGAGTTACTGCTTTGGCCACTTCTTAGGTCCCATTTTTATGGAAACTCCAAGGGCATGAGTTAAAATTTGTTTCTTTTTCTCCTATTAATCTGACTTGTGTCTATTTTATTATTAATTCAGCCACAAAAACTCAAGAGAGGTAGAGGGGGAAATTTCTCCCACCCAACAAAGCTGAGTCTCAGAGGTTAAACAACTTAGCCAGTATCTGCAAGCCAAGATTCAAATTTAGGTCTGTGGTATTTTAGATCCCTGCCTTCTTTCCACGTGTCTGTTGTCTCCCTCAGGTTCATAACATCCAAAGACATATACTGTGTTCGGTGTCCAAATATTTATAAGTACATGAAAACAAAATAATAAGAGGAGTTAAATAACAATGTAAAAGATGCTACAAAGACGTACATTTAAGTAGGAAATAGACATTAAACAAAAAAGGAGGGTAAGATATCAGTGGCTGTCTTGGTAGGAAAGGATAAGAAAGGATAGATTTTAACTGTATCACAGAAGAGTGGTTTGAGTGAGAAAAAGAGAGAGAGAGAAGAGAGAGAGATCATTCTATAATTCTGCTTTTACCAGGTCTTAATAAGAGGTTTAACAGATTAAAGTTTATCTATTTTGTCTATTCCCTGGAACCCATAAGTGATATTCAGACATATTATACTGACTGTATAAATAGTCTTTCATTAAATAGATGTGGATTTCAATCTTCACTACCTTATTCACTAACAATGAGACCCAGCCATTTTGAACCTTAGTTTCTACCTCTATGAAATTGGAGTCTTCGTCTGATTCAACTTATAACTCAAATTTATTTTCCAAGGTCCAATCATCTTCTGCACAGGTCAGACAGGCATATTGAAAGACAATATGTTAAGAATCACCACCCTTGCATCTTTCAAGTTTGTAATGATTTTATTATTTTCTTTTTTATTTTTTTAAGATGGTAAGTTTTTTTATTGAAGTATAGGTGATTTATAATATTGTGTTAGTTTCAGGTGTACAGCACAGTGATTCAGTTATCTATCTATCTATCTATCTATTTATCTATCTATCTGTCTATCGATATTCTTTTTCAGATTCTTTTCCCTTATAGGTTATTAAACAATAGTGAATATAGTTCCCTCTGCTATATAGTAGGTATTTGTTGGCTGTCTATTTTATATATAGTGGTATGTATATGTTAATCCCAAACTCCTAATTTGTCCCTCCTCCCCTTTGTCCTTTGGTAAACATAAGTTGGCTTTCTGTATCTGTGGGTCTATTTGTGTTTTGTATATAAGTTCTTTTATATCTTTTTTTTAGATTCCATATATAAATTATATCATATGATATTCATCTTTCTTTGTCTGACTTACTTCACTTAGTATGATAATCTCTAGGTCCATCCATGTTGCTGCAAATGGTATTATTTCATTCTTTCTTATGGCTGAGTAATATTCCATTATATATATATATATGTGTGTGTGTATATATATGTGTGTATATATATCTACCACATCTTCTTTATTAATTGATCTGTCAATGGACATTTAGGCTGCTTCCATGTCTTGGCTATTGTAAATAGTGTTGCAATGCACATGGGGTGCATGTATCTCTTTGAATTTTGGTTTTCTTTGGATATATGCCCAGGAGTGGGATTGTAGGATCATATGGTAACTCTGTTTTTAGTTTTTTAAGGAAACTCCATACTGTTCTCCATAATGGCTGTACCAATTTACATTCCCACCAACAGTGTAGGAGGATTCCTTTTTCTCCACACCCCCTTCAGCATTTATTATTTGTAGACTTTTTGATGATGGCTCATTGTAGTTTTGATTTGCATTTCTCTAATAATTAACAATGTTGAGCATCTTTTCATGTGTCTGTTGGCCAGCTGTACGTCTTCTTTGGAGAAGTGTCTTTTTAGATCTTCTGCTCATTTTTTGATTGGGTTGTTTGCTTTTTTGATATTGAGCTGTATGAGCTGTTTGTATATTTGGAAATTAATCCCTTGTCAGTCGCAACATTTGCAAATATTTTCTCCCATTCTGTAGGTTGTATTTTTTTAGCATTGCATTATTGACTTTGATTTACTATTTTGTAATGGAGGGGAAGCTTCTAGCATTCTACTTGGCCTTTCTTCCTCTGCAATATGTCCCACATTCATTGATCAGTGAGCCTCTGTGACAATTCAGGCAGTTTTATGTTGTATTCGTACCAACCATGCATTAAGAAACTAGGGTGAATCTGTGGAACCACCGTACTTATTCATAGCTAGTTTTAGGCCAAATATCCATTTTTTAATAGATATTCATCACCCCTCACTCTGACCAGAGGAGCATGGTATTATTTTAGACCTCCAGGATTAACATCAACCTCTTGGCAGTGTCTAATAATTCCTGAAATCTCTGATAATTTCTCTTTGACCAGTGCTCAGATGGCCTCCTTATGACACAGATCTTTTTTGAGAGACTCTTGAGGATAACTAACAGTATTTAATTGTGACAGTGTCATAAGCTCCTTCCTCAAGGGTCCCAGTTTTGTCTTCATGGAGACAGACCCAAGTCTGAAATGACTTAGTTCTGGGAACTAGCTGAGAAGTATGACAGTCCACTGTGGAAATTCAAGTCTTGTCTCTACTTACCAGATCTAAAGTTTTTTTCTGATTTTATAGATCAAGTCATACTTTGGTAGGATATCTATCCACTTTATTCCTAGTGACACCATGATAAGTTAGCCAACATAAAATATCTAATGGTGATGATTACTCAGGCCCTGTTCCACCTTGTATTAATTGTAATCACCTTCTGTCTGACAGTTAACCTGGGAGCCAGAATCTTTGCCAGTATGGGATTCTATTATTCCCAATGAAATCAGGAAGCCTATTTCAATATTACCATCCCCAACCATCATCCCATCATATGGAGGAAAGCCAATACTAAGTTTCACAAGGATGCTGTTATATTTAGCTCATTAATGCATTTTTGGCTGTCTTAGTGAAATGAATATCATTTTGACCTATCGGGAGACATACTGGAGAATGAGGGGAGACAGGGTGGAGGTTGCTCCGTGAAAGATCAACTCCAATATTTCTGTCTCCTTACATTTGGGGATTTCTTCCTTCTATCAGGGAAGTTCAGGCATCTAAATTTCATAGACAATAAATCACTATTGACTTTAGGTTTTTTTCAACCAATCAAGAAAACTGTTAGAACTATTTCCAGTTCTTCAGTATAATATATTGAACCCACAACCTCCAGTAAGTATATGTATCTCTGTCAACATCATAGCTCAAATCTAACATTATTTATTTCCTCTTCTTAGAATTAATTTCCACACATATACCACACATTTTTCTTCATACAACTTAGTAAAACCCTGTAATTCTTTAAGTATAAGCCATCTTCTCCTGGTCAGATTTTCCCCTTTTTCCCCTTGAAGCACAATGGGCTCTGACTCTAGCATTCAGTTTAAGTACTATAAACAGTAGTTGTGAAAAGATTCAGGATCCCTTTCAGAGACTATTGTCTCAAGTGAGGTGATTACATGTCTTTAAAGACGGAAGACTAGTTTCATCAGAAAGAAAAGGAGAGATGGATTCCTCTGGAAAGAGAGGCTCAAGGGAATTCAGGGTTTCAAGGTTGTCAAGTTTATCTAGGTGCAACTAAATGTCTCTACCCTAAGTGTCGGGTCCCATTTCTGGCCATCCAATACACTACACTAAACATGAGAAGCTTAGTAAAGATGTCAATTCAACTTAGATTGGATTTTTGTTCTTATTTGCAACTATATCAATCCCGTCTATAAAAAAAAAAAAATATTGCTTTGGGAACACCATAGAATATATCTAGTTCTGTGTCTTGAGTTCAGAATTTAGGGCTCTAAGCCTGTCATTTCTTTCTGTAATCTCTATAATGTGGTAAGAAATACCATAAGTCACATGGTCTTTATTGTAATCATTACTACCATAATGGTCAAGTGCATTAACACTTATTCTCCCAAAGCCCTATTTTTCTTTTATTTGTTTTTTTAATTAAATTTTTCTAACTTTATTGAGATATAATTAATAAATAAAGTAAATATACTTAAGGTACACAATGTGATGGTTTGATATACATGTACATTGTGAAATGATTACCACAATCAAGTTAATTCACATATCCATCACCTCATGTAATTACCTATTTTTTTCTTTTTGGCGTGGTGGGAACACTTCAGATCTACTCTCTTACCTTTAAAATATGCTCTGTTCCAAGTCACCACTGACAATAACTAAAGTATTTGGAAAACCACTACTTTCCTTGAATTATAAAAAAAACATTTACCGTTGTCAGTGAAGTCACCTCTACTTATAAATCCAATGAGATGAGATAACTACTCCCATTTTCCAATATTTAAGAGTCAGTTATCTGGGCCCATTCCTGTTTCAGTATGAATCCAATCAGGAAAATATATTCATATTGGGTAGTATAAAGAGAGGATCCTTTACATCAACACTTGCTTACAAATATGTTGGAAGGTACAAAATGAGGAGGAGAGAAGAGGAGAAAAATAATTTCTCTGTGTGACACTCCTAGATCAAGTGATACAGTCACTGGGCTGTTGCCTACAAGTTTACATTTTTGGAGGTGCAAGAATTACTGAAATGTTGCTGACAAGCTCAGTGTCACCTTGCCCTTCCTGCTGTACTAGGGTAAGACTGTTTAGGAGACATAAGCAGAAGCCTTTCCCTTCCTCTTGCCTTCTAATCTCTTACCAGTGCTTTCCATTGGCAGAATTTAATAAAAAATGAGGGGTTAAAAGAGTCTGGGGAGTGAGCTTTTCAAACCACAGTCTCAGCAGTTCAGATCAGAGTATAGAAAGGTAGGTATGGGGCTGAGCAACAATCATTGAATAATTGACAAATTTAAACCTTAAATATGTGATTTAACATAATAGTGTTTATTAAAGATTCGTATTTAATGTCAAGTCTGTGGATGTGTTTTATATTGGACATACTGATTAAGAATATTAGCTCCCAGACTGATGGGTTAAAATTCTGATTACCTTATATGTCTATATTTTCTTTGAGGAGCTTTGTTTTTCTATTTGTAAAATGGAGGGTGTTAACCTTATTAAGTTGCTATAGTGTAAAATGTATCAACAGCTATGGCACATAATAGTCCCCTGTTAATAATGATGCTCATGGTAGTCATGATGATGCTACCACCACCAGTGAAGACGGCATCACTGGTGGTGGTCATGATGTTGAATTGATGACTTTTTTTCTAGTGAGAGAATTCATGGTTTTGCTCATATTTTCAAAGTGACCAGACTCCCCAAATGTTAATAATCACATCTAGGGTTAATGTGAGAATATTGAGAGTTTTGAGACGGTAAGTGACATACAGCCAAACCTGTTCCAGGATTATTAATCTGATCTTGGCATTTTGGAAGGATGATGGGCATGGGGAAAAGAGAATAGTACAGGGGAGTTAGCACTCATAAACTGACACTAGGTTTGGAACAAGTTATACAGTTTAGTTAAGAAAGTTTCCATACAAGATATTATTTCCTCTGAAGAAGCTTAATGCCTAATTAGGGTATAATTAAAATTATTCATATCATGCTAATATTGTTTGAAGTATAAGCAGCAGCACTTGGCTCTTGATGTGGAGAATGAGGGAGAGTGGATATCAAGGAAGTCCTTTCACAGAAAATAGAAGGTCAGGAGGGAATAGCCAGTTGGAAGATGGATTCAAGGGTTAATTTTCCTTTCTCATTCTCTGTCTCCCTCCTTCCCTTCCTTAAAAAGGAAGTTTCTTTTTTGTATTATTTACGCTATTAGGAAATTTATTTTTGCATCTTTTTTCTAAACTGAGAAACACAAAAATACCACCTACTTATTCAAATTTTATAAAGTAAGCATTAATGTCCATTCTCCTCCTCTACAGGTTTTAATCTTTCCAGATAGTCTATCTGCTAATAAAATTTGGCCTGATGCAGGTAGAATGGCTCCAACATAAAATCATTGTTACAGTTGTCACAATCAAGGCTGATATTGCTGCCTGACAGCCACACCAAAGATGGCAATTACCAAATCTTCGTCAGTGTAAGGAGCATCACTTCCCTTCTTTGAAGAAAGAGTGCAAACCATAAAAATGGTGCATTCAAATGTGAACTCTCCTAAGAACTGTAAAGATTCTACCTCTAAAAACCCAAAGTGTCAGAAACAGAAGTAATGCCCTTGGCAGAGAATATGATGGGTTCATTTTGATTCAGACACTGCTACTCTGGTATCCTTCACTGGATTTTTATTTAATTTAGCCCTTAAAGCATCCTTTGAAGTCATATTTGTTCAGCTCATGGCAATTCTTGATCATTAGTGGCCTTTTTATTGTAGCCTCACAACAATGTGGGTATCTGAACTTGTCTGTTTCTATTCGTATGTCAATTCCTGCCTCTGTATCAGTCAACAGGTAATTTCTTCTTTTTCTTACATAGACCCTATGGGGAAAAAAGGAATCTGCAACATTGCCAGCACTTAAAATAGAGTAGTCAGGCAGAAAAAATAGAACACTATTTCACTTACTCTCTTTCACCATGACCAAAAACATGTGGGAAATTCAGCTCTGATTGAAATCATTTAGGTAAAAAACACAATAACAGAAACAAAACTGTATATTCTACACATGCACACACATAATCACACAAAAACATAACAGATATATAGACACACTTAATCTCCAATTATCTTGCCAGTGGAGGAAATCTATGTGGCTACATCAAGCATGAATGCCATATAACACTCTACCCTAAAAATGTGTGTGTGTGTGTGTGTGTATGTGTGGGAGTGTGTAATGCTGTATTTATGATTTTCCTATGTGGAACTCACTTGTTCTCTTTTAAACAAATATACAAAAAAGTGTTTATCATACCCTTGATAGCTTCCAAATCATTGGAAAGAAGGATTCTTAAGTCAATACATCAATTACATAAATTAGAGTTTAAAACTTTGTTTGTATTATAGTAGACTTGAATCTTGGAACATAAAGTTCCATAATTCTTCCAATTCCTCCCTCTGTACAATTGTCAAGCCATGATGGTATCTCATGGTTTTACTATTGAAGAAAGAAGTGGAGCCTTGGAAAAGTCTGACTCTTCTGGGAGGAAAGTATTACAGAAAAAAAATAAAAAATAAAAAGGAAGTATATGCTTACCAAGATGTTCTACTAGATGGTTAGATGGGACATTAGAATATGTTTGGAAACATACGTTGTGAATGGTGATCTGCTGTTTAATTCTTATAAGATGAACCTACATACCAAACATCGTTGAATCTGGCTTTGGGAATAACAATGGCTTGTATTGAAGGGGCAAAGAACCCATGGTTTCTGCTGTTCAATGAAAGGAAGTGTAGCTTCGAAGTGGTATGCTAATAAATACTTAGCAACTAACTGTCTGGAAAAACAACATGGTTTACAGTGTTTGCTCTTTTGCTTGGCACAAATACTCCCATCATGGATGATTTCAAGCTACTACATAACATTACTGAATGCAGCACCGAGAAGATAAACACACAGTTGGATCTTGCCAGTCGTATTGACACAAGAGTCAATATGACTCACGAGAGTTAGTGCTGGTACACCACTGAAGCTTGGACAGGGAGGGCTGAACTAAGCTGAAAGACAAGAAAATCCTTTGATGTTATTCCTGCCCCAACTCTCCTACAGAGTTGAAGCCAACTTTCTGTCTGAGTATAGTCACTTTTCTTTGTTCTGATTGACTGGTGCTATAGAACTCAAGGCTTGTGCTGCCCCAAAATTCATGTTAAATCCCAACAACCAATGTGATGGTATGGGAGGCATGGCCCTTGGGAAGTGATTAGATCATGAGGTGAATCATGATCTAATCACTAGTGATTAGTCCTCATGGATGGAATTAAGGCCCTTTTGAAAGAGATCCAGATAATTTCCTTGTTGTCCCTTCCACCATATGAAGATATAGCAAAAAGATGGTCATCTGTGAAGCAGGAAATGCACTCACCAGACATGAAATTGGCTGGCACCTTGATCTTGGATGTCCCAGCCTCCAGAACAATGAGGAATATACATCAGTTGCCTAGAAGCCACCCAGTTTATAATATTTTATTGTAGCAGCCCAAACATATTAAGACAACTGGATTTCATTCATTTAGTACTTATCCAGGAATCAGTCTGATCTGTGAACTATAGAACAGTTCAATAATAAGCGATGTCTACAGGTCATAAAAATTCAAATTCAAAATAAACACTAGGAATTTTCTAACCCACCTCTTTAGGCATAATATTTTTGAGATATAGGACTTTGTCTCACTACAATTGGGGGGGGGGGTTTAAAGGCAACTGGGCAAAACCTTGATCATAAAATCTTTATGAAAGTTCTTTCTCTGAATAGAATTTGGTCAAAACATTGCCTGCCTGCCATGGTGCTGCTGGCTAGGCAATATGAGAACAATAATCTCCCAGAAGTTTTGAAGACATGAGAATGCAGATGGATAAGTGTAGTCCATCCTCAGTGCTGGCAATTAATTGCATTGCCAACGTATATCAGGTATATGGGTAAATTCAATATACATGACAGTCTCTTGCCTTTAGGATGCATAATTGAATATACACATGGTCATAATTTTGTAATGTGTATATACAGAGAAAAAAGACTGGAAGGAACTATATCAAAATTCTAACAGTATTTATCTCAAGGTAGTAGAAATTTAGGTACTTAATTTTCTTCTTCTTAAAAATATTTTCTAAATTTTATACAAACAGGTTGTATGTTAAAATTTTTTAAAAGTGAGAAATAAAATAGAAATACTCTGTGAGTTTCTTTAAAGATACAATCCATAGTTAGTTACTTGTGGTTTATGCTGCCTTCTACTCCTACCTAGCTATTTTTTTTATTATTATAATTAAAGATTCACAAGTATTTGTTTAGTATATTTTTTGCCATAGATAGATGCCATTGCCATGAAAGCAGGAAATATCTCCAACATGGTGTCTGGAAAGAGATTTTGTGAGCTCAATTTCTTGTATCTTCTCATATCCAGAAAAGCACTAAAACCATTAATGGAGACACTGCTTTTCGTGACTAGCAGCAACCTTCTGCCAAAATGTGTGCCTGATTGTATGTATCCCCCCTTTCACTAAAATCTCATATATTCTGACCTCCCCCACCTCTTTGGGGCAGATCTTCAGAGCTATCTGAGAGGCTGTCTCCTGTGCTATAGTCCTTATTTGGCCCAAAATAAAGCTTAGCTCTCAACTCTCACATTGTGCATTTTTTTTCAGTCAACAGTTGATTTTCTTATTCTTGAACTTCATAGAAAGGGCACCATGCTCTATGTAGTTCCCAGAACCTACTTTTCTCACAGAGTATCATGTAACTAGAGATTATCCATGTGGTTGCATGTAGATGCAATTTATTCATTTTCACTGCAGTATATTTCATGAATCTTAATCAGTATCTTCAAAATTAAATAAATCTTAATGAAGATGTCCTTGGCAAAATGACTGTTTCTCTTTTCCAACAAGTGTGTTCAGAAGGATTTGATCCACCAGCTATGAAATTTTGTAGCTTTTGATAAAGACATTTTTCTAACATGAAACATAAGGGGAAATAAGTTATTTTTAAAATTGGATGATCGTGTGTTTGTAATGCCTGAAGTAACCCTAAATATTAGATTACCAAAATAATGAACTAATTTAGGAGAAAGATATCTGATTTTAATGATATTCAGTATCATATATTGGGCAGTTCTTAAGGGAGAGGGAAATTCTCTCATACTCAAGGCTAAACTCTGGGAAACTGCAAGTAATTTCTTCTTCAAATAGCTTTATGTGTAGAAATTTTAAACTTGTTCTTCTGAGTCCCAAATATATCTCTCAGTTTCTATTTCATTTAAATTTAGTTAAAATATTTTTTCATTATAATTTCTGGATATGTTTGAAATCCCCACAGGAACCTATAAAAAAAACTCAGATGTTATTAACAGATATGAAAATAACAGGTATGAAATAACACTTATGACCAGATTCAGTGAACCATACACTAACAGACACAATTGTGACAGGAACTTTTTGTCTACGATAAAATTTCAATACCTGGAAATCATAATAGAGACAGCTTCACTCTCCATTTCTCCAGCTACCTTACTTATGAAGAAAGATGCCCAAAGAAGCTGAGATCATAGATTTTTGACTGAAAAATAAGTTCACTGATGTGTCTCCTGCTTAGTACACATTAACCCTGTCTCCTGGAAGGCATGACACAGATGTCTCTGTGTTTCAATTTTCTTCTCTAGATTATGTTTGACTCCCTTCTAGCCATTCAGATATAGTGATTTTATGTATTCCTTCCACTCATCAGTCATGGGGAATGAGAAGGAAGACTCAAAAAGATGAGCATTAACCCTGTGGAGCTTCAGGCCTCAAAGAGCTCCAGACTCTCCCTAGAGTGCCCTAAAACTCAGGGAGGAAATCTTTTCATAACCATTTTAACAAAATGCCTATTTTTGTTGTTGATCTCTCTCTCTACATTTCTCAATGTACTTAATCTGTAATTGTGTTCTTGTGAAAATAAATCCTCAATGTCAGAAATTCAGGTAGGGTGGAGCAGGGAAATAATTTTTAATCTGGAAGGCAGTGACTGATGGCCTAAATTGAACTGTTGTTTCTGCCATAAATGAGCCTGTTGACTGGGGACAAGGGACTTTTTACCTTTCAATGTCTTTTCTCATTAAAAAAAAGAGAACAGGACCTTCAAGATGGTGGAGGAATAATACGTGGAGATCACCTTCCTCCCAACAAATACATCAAAAATGCATCTACATGTGGAACAACACCTACAGAACACCTACTGAACGCTGGCAGAAGACCTCAGACTTCCCAAAAGGTAAGAAAATCCCCACATACCTGGGGAGGGCAAAAGAAAAAACAGACAAAAGAACAAGGACAGGACTGGCACATCTGGGAGGGAGCTATGAAGGAGGAAAACTTTCCACACACTAGGAAGCCCTGGTGGAGATGGGGGGTGAGCAGGGGGGGAAGCTTCGAAGCCACAGAGGAGAGTGCAGCAACAGGGGTGCAGAGGGCAAACCAGAGAGATTCCCACACAGAGGAGCAGTGCTGACCAGCACTCACCAGCCTGAGAGGCTTGTCTGCTCACCCTCCTGGGCGGGGGCTGTGAGCTGAGGCTTGGGCTTCAGAGATCAGATTCCAGGGAGAGGACTGGGGTTAGCTGTGTGAACACAGCCTGAAGAGAGCTACTGTACCACAGCGACCTGGGAGGGAGTCTGCGAAAAACTCTGGACCTGCCTAAGAGGCAAGAGACCATTGTTTTGAGGTGCTCAAGGAGAGGAGATTCAGAACACTGCCTAAACGAGCTTCAGAGATGGACGCGAGCAGCGGCTATCAACTCAGACACCAGAGACAGGCATGAAATGCTAATGCTGCTGCTGAAGTCACCAAGAATCCTGTGTGCAAGCAGAGGTCACTATCCACACCTCCCCTCTCAGGAGCCTATGCAGCCTGCCAATGCCAGGGTCCTATGATCCAGGGACAACTACCCCAGGAGAACATATGGTGGTGGGCCCCAGGCTGTTGCAACGTCACGGCGGCCTCTACCACCACAGGCTTGCCCCACATTCTGTACCTGTCCCTCCCCACAGCCTGAGTGAGCCAGGGCCCCCTAATCAGCTGCTCCTTTAACCCCCTCTTGTCTGGGTGAAGAACAGACACCAGAGGGCGACCTACATACAGAGGCGGGGCCAAAACCAAAGTTGAACACCACGAGCTGTGCAAACAAAGAAGAGAAAGGAAAATTTCTCTGTACAGCCTCAGGAGCAGTGGATTAGATCTTGACAATCAACTTGATGTACCCTGCATCTGTGGAAAACTGTAACAGACAACAAATAATCCCAAAATTGAGGTGATGGACTTTGGGAGCAACTACAGACTAGGGGTTTGCTGTATACAACTGAGTAATTTCTGATTTTTATGTTTACCTTAGTTTAGTTTTTAGTGCTTGTTATCATTGGTGGATTTGTTTATTGGTTTGGTTGCTCTCTTCTCTTTTCTTTTAAATTACTTTTTAAATTTTTTTATTTTAATAATATTTTTAAAAATCTTTTATTTTATTTTAGTTTTTTAGTTTTTTTTAATTTTTCACACCACACACTGTATTTTATTTTTACAAGAGATAAATAAACTGACACCAAGCATTGTAAATGGATGACCACAACAAAAACAACAACGATTGCAATTACCAAACACAAAACACACTCATACTATGACATAATATTGACATTCAGTCCAGTAATCCTCCACTGTAACAGCTCCTTTACTTTGCAATGAAAATTGATTTGTATATTTTTTGCCTCTGAGTCCTTGTGGGATTTTTTTTTTTTTATTTAAACAGAAAGTCACAAAAATTATAATCATCCTCATCAGTTCACTCAGTCCCATGTAATTAAGTTTTTTTTTCATCTTGATCTTTTGTTAGCACTTTTGTGAATTCATCAGTTTTCCATTAGAGTTCTGAAAATGCTGATTCATTCAGTTCAGCAGTATAGTCAGTTACCAGAAACCTGTACTTGTCAGAGTCTTTTCCATGAATTCCATGAAGATGAAACCCTTTTATAGGAACATTTTTGCAAAAGCATCAGAGTACACCCAGAACTGTCTATAAATGACAAAAGACTTAAAAATGACCACGGTTAAAGATTTGATGAAAGTTCATAATAATGCAATTGACAAGGAAATTTAGTTATTTCTGAGATATACATTTTAAAGTAATAACTAGAATTATGACTTAAACATTATACCAGAACATATAAGATTTTTAGAAATTTCATGTAATGTCTGAAACATTTATATTAACATATTTCCAAACAAATAACCCAAAGAAAGTTTAGTATTAGTTGTTTTTTTTGTTTGTTTGTTTTTTTATACTGCAGGTTCTTATTAGTCATCAATTTCATATACATCAGTGTATACATGTCAATCCCAATCACCCAATTCAGCACACCACCATCCCTACCCCACCGTGGTTTTCCCCCCTTGGTGTCCATACATTTGTCCTCTACATCTGTGTCTCAACTTCTGCCCTGCAAACTGGTTCATCTGTAGCATTTTTCCAAGTTCCACATACATGCGTTAATATACGATATTTGTTTTTCTCTTTCTGACTTACTTCACTCTGTATGACAGTCTTTAGATCCATCCACGTCTCAACAAATGACTCAATTTCGTTCCTTTTTATGGCTGAGTAATATTCCATTGTATATATGTACCACAACTTCTTTATCCATTCGTCTGTCAATGGGCATTTAGGTTGCTTCCATGACATGGCTATTGTAAATAGTGCTGCAATGAACATTGGGGTGCATGTGTCCTTTTGAATTATGGTTTTCTCTGGGTATATGCCCAGCAGTGGGATTGCTGGATCATATGGTAATTCTATTTTTAGTTTTTTAAGCAACCGCCATACGGTTCTCCATAGTGGCTGTATCAATTTACATTCCCACCAACAGTGCAAGAGGGTTCCCTTTTCTCCACAACCTCTTCAGCATTTGTTGTTTGTATATTTTCTGATGATGCCCATTCTAACTAGTGTGAGGTGATACCTCATTGTAGTTTTGATTTACATTTCTCTAATATTAGTGATGTTGAGCAGCTTTCCATGTGCTTCTTGGCCATCTGGATGTCTTCTTTGGAGAAATGTCTATTTAGGTCTTCTGCCCATTTTTGGATTGGGTTGTTTGTTTCTTTAATATTGAGCTGCATGAGCTGTTTATATATTTTAGACATTAATCCTTTGTCAGTTGATTCGTTTGTAAATATTTTCTCCCATTCTGAGGGTTGCCTTTTCATCTTGTTTATGGTTTACTTTACTGTGCAAAAGCTTTGAAGCTTCATTAGATCCCATTTGTTTATTTTTGTTTTTATTTCCATTACTCTAGGAGGTGGATCAAAAAATGTCTTGCTGTGATTTATGTCAAAGAGTGTCCTTCCTATGTTTTCCTCTAAGAGTTCTATACTGTCTGGTCTTACATTTAGGTCTCAAATCCATTTTGAGTTTATTGTTGTGTATGGTGTTAGGGAGTGTTCTAATTTCATTCTTTTACATGTAGCTGTCCAGTTTTCCCAGCACCACTTAGTGAAGAGACTGTCTTTTCTCCATTGTACATCTTTGCCTCCTTTGTCGTAGATTAGTTGACCATAGGTACGTGGGTTTATCTCTGGGCCTTCTATCTTGTTCCATTGATCTATGTTTCTGTTTTTGTGCCAATACCATATTGTCTTGATTACTGTAGCTTTGTAGTATAGTCTGAAGTCAGGGAGTTTGATTTCTCCAGCTCCGTTTTTTTTCCTTTAAGACTGCTTTGGCTATTCGGGGTCTTTTGTGTCTCCATACAAATTTTAAGATGATTTCTTCTAGTTCCATAAAAAATGCCACTGGTAATTTGATAGGGATTGCATTGAATCTGTAGATTGCTTTGGGTAGTATAGTCATTTTCACAATATTGATTTTTCCAATCCAAGAACATGGTATGTCTCTCCATCTGTTGGTATCATCTCTAATTTATTTCATCAGTGTCTTATACTTTTCTGCATACAGGTCTTTTATCTCCCTAAGAAGGTTTATTCCTAAGTATTTTATTCTTTTTGTTGCAATGGTATATGGGAGTGTTTCCATAATTTCTCTTTCATGTTTTCAATCATTAGTGTATAGGAATGCAAGAGATTTCTATGCATTAATTTTGTATCCTGCAACTTTACCAAATTCATTGATTAGCACTAGTAGTTTTCTGGTGGCATTTTTAGGATTCTCTATGTATAGTATCATGTCATCTGCAAACAGTGACAATTTTACTTCTTCTTTTCCAATTTGTATTCCTTTTATTTCTTTTTCTTCTCTGATTGCTGTGGCTAGGACTTGCAAAGCTATGTTGAATAATAGTGGTGAGAGTGGACATCCTTGTCTTGTTCCTGATCTTAGAGGAAATGCTTTTAGTTTTTCACCATTGAGAATGATGTTTTTGTGGGTTTGTCATATATGGCCTTTATTATGTTGAGGTAGGTTCCCTCTATGCCCACTTTCTGGAGAGTTTTTATCATAAATCAGTGTTGAATTTTGTCAAAAGCTTTTTCTGCATCTATTGAGATGATCATATGGTTTTTATTATTCAATTTGTTAATATGGTGTATTACATTGATTGATTTGCATATATTGAAGAATCCTTGCATCCCTGGGATAAATCCCAATTGATCATGGTATATGATCCTTTTAATGTGTTGTTGGATTCTGTTTGCTAGTATTTTGTTTAGGATTTTTGCATCTACATTCATCAGTGATATTGGGCTTTAATTTTATTTTTTTGTAGTATCTTTGTCTGGTTTTGGTTTTAGGATGATTGTGGCCTCATAGAATGAGTTTGGGAGTGTTCCTTCCTCTGCAATTTTTTGGAAGAGTTTGAGAAGGATGGGTGTTAGCTCTTCTCTCAATGTTTGATAGAATTCACCTGTGAAGCCATCTGGTCCTGGACTTTTGTTTGTTTGAAGATTTTTAATCGCAGTTTCAATTTCAATACTTGTGATTGGTCTGTTCATATTTTCTATTTCTTCCTAGTTCAGTCTTGGAAGGTTATACCTTTCTAAGAATTTGTCCATTTCTTCCAGATTGTCCTTTTTATTGGCATAGAGTTGCTTGTAGTAGTTTCTTAGGATGCTTGGTACTTCTGTGGTGTCTGTTGTAACTTCTCCTTTTTCATTTCTAATTTTATTGATTTGAGTCCTCTCCCTCTTTTTCTTGATGAGTCTGCCTAATAGTTTATCAATTTTGTTTATCTTCTCAAAGATCCAGCTTTTTGTTTTATTGACCTTTGCTGTCGTTATCTTTGTTTCTATTTCATTTATTTCTGCTCTGATCTTTATGATTTCTTTCCTTCTGCTAACTTTGGGTTTTGTTCGTTCTTCTTTCTCTAGTTAATTTAGGTGTAAGGTTAGATTGTTTATGTGAAATTTTTCTTGTTTCTTGAAGTAGGCTTGTATAGCTATAAACTTCCCTCTTAGAACTGCTTTTGCTGCATCCCATAGGTTTTGGATCATCGTGTTTTCATTGTCATTTGTCTCTAGGTATGTTTTGATTTCCTCTTTGATTTCTTCAGTGATCTCTTGGTTATTTTGTAACCTATTGTTTAGACTCCATGTGTTTGTGTTTTTTTACGTTTTTTTCCCTGTAATTGATTTCTAATCTCATAGCATTGTGGTCAGAAAAGATGCTTGATATGATTTCAATTTTCTTAAATTTACTGAGGCTTGATTTGTGACCCAAGATGTGATCTATCCTGGAGAATGTTCCGTGCGCACTTGAGAAGAACGTGTAATCTGCTCTTTTTGGATGGAGTGTCCTATAAATATCGATTAAATCTATCTGGTCTATTGTGTCATTTAAAGCTTCTGTTTCCTTATTTATTTTCATTTTGTATGATCTGTCCATTGGTCTACGTGAGGTGTTAAAGTCCCCCACTATTATTGTGTTACTGTCGATATCCTCTTTTTATAGCTGTTAGCAGTTGCCTTATGTATTGAGGTGCTCCTATGTTGGGTGCATATATATTTATAATTATTATATCTTCTTCTTGGATTGATCCCTTGATCATTATGTAGCATCCTTCCTTGTCTCTTGTAACATTCTTTATTTTAAAGTCTATTTTATATGATATGAGTATAGCTACTCTAGCTTTCTTTTGATTTCCATTTGCATGGAATATCTTTTTCCAACCCCTCACTTTCAGTCTGTATGTGTCCCTAGGTCTGAAGTGGGTCTCTTGTAGACAGTATATATATGGGTCTTGTTTTTGTATCCATTCAGCAAGCCTGTGTCTTTTGGTTGGAGCATTTAATCCATTCACCTTTAAGGTAATTATCGATATGTATGTTCCTATGACCATTTTCTGAATTGTTTTGGGTTTGTTTTTGTAGGTCCTTTTCTTCTTTTGTGTTTCCAACTTAGAGAACTTCCTTTAGCATTTGTTGTAGAGCTGGTTTTGTGGTCCTGAATTCTCTTAGCTTTTGCTTGTGTGTAAAGCTTTTGATTTCTCCATTGAATCTGAATGAGATCCTTGCCCTGTAGAGTAATCTTGGTTGTAGGTTCTTCCCTTTTGTCACTTTAAGCATATCATGCCACTCCCTTCTCGCTTGTAGAGTTTCTGCTGAGAAATCAGCTGTTAACCTTATGGGAGTTCCTTTTCATGTTATTTTTCGTTTTTCCCTTGCTGCTTTTAATAATTTTTCATTGTCTTTAATTTTTGCCAATTTCATTACTATGTGTCTTGACGTGTTTCTCCTTGTGTTTATCCTGTA
The DNA here is from genome assembly GCF_949987535.1 of Balaenoptera acutorostrata. Lineage (NCBI taxonomy): Eukaryota > Metazoa > Chordata > Mammalia > Artiodactyla > Balaenopteridae > Balaenoptera > Balaenoptera acutorostrata. The sequence goes on along the minus strand of NC_080075.1, from coordinate 20,058,606 downwards.
TGAGACTCGCTGCGCTTCCTGGATTTGGGTGGCTATTTCCTTTCCAATGTTAGGGAAGTTTTTGACTATAATCTCTTCAAATATTTTCTCGGGTCCTTTCTCTCTCTCTTCTCCTTCTGGAACCCCTATAATGCGAATGTTGTTGCATTTAATGTTGTGCCAGAGGTGTCTTAGGCTGTCTTCATTTCTTTTCATTCTTTTTTCTTTATTCTGTTCCGCAGCAGTGAATTCCACCATTCTGTCTTCCAGGTCACTTATCCGTTCTTCTGCCTCAGTTATTTTGCTATTGATTCCTTCTAGTGTAGTTTTCATTTCAGTTATTGTATTGTTCATCTCTGTATTTTTGTTCTTGAATTCTTCTAGGTCTTTGTTAAACATTTCATGCATCTTCTCGATCTTTGCCTCCATTCTTTTTCTGAGGTCCTGGATCATCTTCACTATCATTATTCTGAATTCTTTTTCTGGAAGGTTGCCTATCTCCACTTCATTTAGTTGTTTTTCTGGGGTTTTATCTTGTTCCTTCATCTGGTACATAACCCTCTGCCTTTTCATCTTGTCTATCTTTCTGTGAATGTGGTTTTTGTTCCACAGGCTGCAGGATTGTAGTTCTTCTTGCTTCTGCTGTCTGCCCTCTCATGGATGAGACTATCTAAGAGGCTTGATGGGAGAGACTGGTGGTGGGTAGAGCTGACTGTTACTCTTGTGGGCAGAGCTCAGTAAAACTTTAATCCACTTGACTGTTGATGGGTGGGGCTGGGTTCTCTCCCTGTTTGTTGTTTGGCCTGAGGCAACCCAATACTGGAGCCTAACTGGGCTCTTTGGTGGGGCTAAAGACAGACTCTGGGAGGGTTCACGCCAAGGAGTACTTCCCAGAACTTCTGCTGCCAGTGTCCTTGTCCCTATGGTGAGCCACAGCCCCCCCGACCCTCCCCTGCCTCTCCAGGCGACCCTCCAACACTTGCAGGTAGGTCTGGTTCAGTCTCCTCTGGGGTCACTGCTCCTTCCCCTGGGTCCTGATGCACTCTCTACTTTGTGTGTGCCCTCCAAGAGTGCAGTCTCTGCTTCTCCCAGTAATGTTGAAGTCCTGCCATCAATTCCCACTAGGATTCAAAGTCTGATTCTCTAGGAATTCCTCCTCCCATTGCCGGACCCCCAGGTTGGGAAGCCTGACGTGGGGCTCTGAACCTTCACTCCAGTGGGTGGACTTCTGTGGTATAAGTGTTCTTCAGTCTGTGAGTCATCCACCCACCAGTTATGGGATTTGATTTTACTGTGATTGCGCCCCTCCTACCATCTCACTGTGGCTTCTCCTTTGGATGTGGGGTATCTTTTTTGGTGAGTTCCAGTGTCTTCCTGTCAATGATTGTCCAGCAGCTAGTTGTGATTCTGGTGTTCTCGCAAGAGAGAGTGAGAGCACGTCCTTCTACTCTGCCATCGTGGTTCCTCTACCAAAGCCTTCAAAAAGTCTTTTATTTAAATACCTTTATTTTCTTTCTTTCCTTCTTTCTTTCTTTCTTTCTTTCTTTCTTTCTTTCTTTTTTCTCCCTTTTCTTCTGAGCTATGTGGCTGACAGGGTCTTGGTGCTCTGGCCGGGTGTCAGGCCTGAGCCTCTGAGGTGAGAGAGCTGAGTTCAGGACATTGGACCACCAGAGACCTCCCAGCCCCACATAATATCAATCGGGAAGAGTTCTCCTAGAGATCTCCATCTCAACGCTAAGACCTAGCTCCACTCCGTGGCCAGCAAGCTCCAGTGCTGGACACCCCATGCCAATCAACTAGCAAAACAGAAACATAACCCCACCCATTAGCAGAGAGGCTGCCTAAAATCATAATAAGTTCACAGACACCCCAAAACACACTAACACATGCGTCCCTGCCCACTAGAAAGACAAGATCCAGCCTCATCCACCAGAACAAAGACACCAGTCTCCTCCACCAGGAAGCCTACACAACTCACTGAATCAACATTACCCAGTGGGGGCAGACACCAAAACCAATGGGAACTATGAAACTGCAGCCTGTGAAAAGGAGACTGCAAACACAGTAAATTAAGCAAAATGAGAAGATAGAGAAATACACAGCAGATGAAGAAGCAAGATAAAAACCCTCCATACCAAACAAATGAAGAAGAAATAGGCAGTCTACCTGAAATAGAATTCATAGTAATGATAGTTAAGATGATCCTAAATCTTGGAAATAGAATGGAGAAAATACAAGAAACGCTTAACAAGGACCTAGAAGAAGTAAAGAGCAAACAAACAACGATGAACAACAAAATAAATGAAATTAAAAATTCTCTGGAAGGAATCAATAGCAGAATAATTGAGGCAGAAGAACGGATATGTGACCTGGAAGATAAAAGGGTGGAAATAACTACCGCAGAGCAGAATAAAGAAAAAAGAATGAAAAGAATTGAGGACAGTCTCTGAGACCTCTGGGACAACATTAAATGCAACAACATACGAATTATATGGGTCCCAGAAGAAGAATGGAAAAAAAAAAAAAAGAGACTGAGAAAATATTTGAAGAGCTTATAGCTGACAATTTTCCTAGTATAGGAAGGGAAATAGTCAATCAAGTCCAGGAAGCACAGAGAGTCCCATACAAGATAAATCCAAGGAGAAACACACCAAGACAGATATTAATCAAACTATGAAAAATTAAATACAAAGAAAAATATTAAAAGCAACAATGGAAAAGCAACAAATAACATACAAGGGAATCCTCATAAGATTAACAGCTGATCTTTCAGCAGAAACTCTGCAAGCCAGAAGGGAGTAGCAGGACATCTTTAAAGTGATGAAAGGGAAAAACCTACAACCAAGATTACTCTACCCAGCAATGATTTCATTCAGATTCAATGAAGAAAGTAAAATCTTTACAGACAAGCAAAGGTTAAGAGAACTCAGCACCACAAAACCAGCTGTACGACAAATGCTAAAGGAATGTCTCTAGGCAGGAAACACAAGAGAAGGAAAAGACCTACAAAAACAAGCCCAAAACAATTAAGAAAATGATAATAGGAACATACCTATCAATAACTACCTTAAATGTAAATGGATTAAATGCTCCAAACAACAGACATAGATGGCGGAATGGATACAAAAACAAAACCTGTATATATGCTGTCTACAAGAAACCCACCTCAGACCTAGGGACACATACAGACTGAAAATGAGGGGATGGAAAAGGATATTCCATGCAAATAGAAATCAAAAGAAAGCTGTAGTAGCAGTAATCATAACAGACAAAATAGACTTTAAAATAAAGACTGTTACAAGAGACAAGGAAGCACACTACATAATGATCAAGGGATCAATCCAAGAAAAAGATATAACAATTATAAATACATATGCACCCAACATAGGAGCACCTCAATACATAAGGCAAATGCTAACAGCCATAAGAAGGGAAATTGACAGTAACACAAAAATAATTTGGAAATTTAACACCCCACTTTCACCAATGGACATATCAACCAAAATTAAAATAAATAAGGAAACATAAGCCTTAAATGACACATTAAACAAGATGGACTTAATTGATATTTATAGGACATTCCATCCAAAAAGAAGAGAATATACATTTTTCTCAGGTGGTCATGGAATATTCTCCAGGATAGATTATATCTTGGTTCACAAATCAAGCCTTGGTAAATTTAAGAAAATTGAAATCATACCAAGTATCTTTTCTGACCCCCACACTATGAGACTAGATATCAATTACAGGGAAAAATAAACTGTACAAAATACAAACACATGGAGATTAAACAATATGCTCCTAAATAACCAAGAGATCACTGCAGAAATCAAAGAGGAAAACAAAAAATACGTAGAAACAAATGACAATGAAATCATGACAACCTAAAACCTATGGGATGCAGTAAAAGCAGTTCTAAGAGGGAAGTTTATAGCAATACAATCCTACCTCCAGAAAGAAGAAAAATCTCAAATAAACAACCTAACCTTGTACCTAAAGCAATTATAGAGAGAAGAACAAAAAGACACCAAAGTTAGCAGAAGGAAAGAAATGATAAAGATCAGATGAGAAATAAATGAAAATGAAATGAAGGAAACAATAGCAAAGATCAATAAAACTAAAAGCTGGTTCTTTGAGAAGATAAACAAAATTGATAAACAGTTACTGAGACTCATCAAGAAAAAAATGGAAGAAGATTCAGATCAACAGAATTAGAAATGAAAAAGAAGTAACAACTGACAATGCAGAAATACAAAGTATCATGAGAGATTACTGCAAGCAACTATATGTTAATACAATGGACAACCTGGAAGAAATGGACAAATTCTTAGAAAAGCACAACCTCCCGAGACTGAATGAGGAAGAAATAGAAAATATGAACAGACCAATCACAAGCACTAAAATTGAAACTGTGATTACAAATCTTGCAAGAAAGAGAAGCCCAGCCCAGATGGCTCCACAGGTGAATTCTATCAAACATTTAGAGAAGAGCTAACACCTATCCTTCTCAAACTCCTCCAAAATATAGCAGAGGGAGGAACCTCCCAAACACATTCTAAGAGACCACCATCATCCTGTTACCAAAACCAGACAAAGATGTCACAAAATAAGAAAACTACAGGCCAATATCTCTGATGAACATAGATGCAAAAATCCTCAACAAAATACTAGCAAACAATCCAACAACACATTAAAATGATCATACACCATGATCAAATGGGGTTTATCCCAGGAATGCAAGGATTCTTCAATATATGCAAATCAATCAGTATGATATCCCATATTAACACATTGAATGATAAAAACCATATGATCATCTCAATAGATGCAGAAAAAGCTTTCAACAAAATTAAACACACATTTATGACAAAACCTCTCCAGAAAGTAGGCACAGAGGTTACTTACCTCAACATAATGAAGGCCATATATGATAAACCCACAGCCAACATAGTTCTCAAATGTGAAAAACTGAAACCACGTCCACTAAGATCAGAAACAAGACAAGCTTGCCCACTCTCACCACTATTACTCAACATAGTTTTGGAAGTTTTAGCCACAGAAATCAGAGAAGATAAAGAAATAAAAGGACTTCAAATTGGAAAAGAAGTAAAACAGTCACTGTGTGCAGATGACATGATAATCTACATAGAGAATCCTAAAGATGCTACCAGAAAACTACTAGAGCTAATCAATGAATTTGGTAAAGTAGCAGGATACAAAATTAATGCACAGAAATCTCTTGCATTCCTATACACTAATGATGAAAAATCTGAAAGAGATTAAGGAAACACTCCCATTTACCATTGCAACAAAAAGAATAAAATACCTAGGAATAAACCTACCTAAGGAGACAAAAGTCCCATATGCAGAAAACTATAAGGTACTGATGCAAGAAATTAAAGATCATAAAAACAGATGTAGAGATATACCATGATCTTGGATTGGAAGTATCAACATTGTAAAAATGTCTATACTACCCAAATAATCTACAGATTCAATGCAACCTCTATCAAACTGCCAATGGCATTTTTCACAGAACTAGAACAAAAAGTTTCACAATTTGTATGGAAACACAAAAGACCCCAAATAGCCAAAGCAATGTTGAGAAAGGAAAATGGAGCTGGAGGAATAAGGCTCCCTGACTTTAGGCTATACTACAAAGCTAGAGTAATCAAGACAGTATGGTACTGGTACAAAAACAGAAATATAGATCAATGGAACAGGATAGAAAGCCTAGAGATAAACCAATGCACATATGGTCACCTTATCTTTGATAAAGGAGGCAAGAGTATATAATGCTGAAAAGACAGCCTCCTCAATAAATGATGCTGGGAAAATTAGACAGCTACATGTAAAAAAATGAAATTAGAACACTCTCTAACACCATACACAAAAATAAACTCAAAATGGATTAAAGACCTAAATGTAAGGCCAGACACTCTAAAACTCTTAGAGGAAAATATAGGCAGAACACTCCATGCCAAAAAATCACAGCAAAATATTTGTAGTGAGGTGGATGGAGTTAGAGTCTGTCATACAGAGTGAAGTAAGTCAGAAAGAGAAAAACAAATACAGTATGATAACACATATATACGGAATCTAAAAAAAAAAAAAAAAAAAAAAAAAAGGTCGTGAAGAACCTAGTGGCAAGACGGGAATAAAGACACAGACTTACTAGAGAATGGACTTGAAGATATGGGGAGGGGGAGGGGTAAGATGTGACAGGGTGAGAGAGTGGCATGGACATATATACACTATCAAATGTAAAATAGATAGCTAGTGGGAAGCAGCCACATAGCACAGGGAGATCAGCTTGGTGCTTTGTGACCACCTAGAGGGGTGGGATAGGGAGGGTGGGAGGGAGGGAGACACAAGAGGGAAGAGATATGGGAACATATGTATATGTATAACTGATTCACTTTGTTATAAAGCAGAAACTAACACACCATTGTAAAGCAATTATACTCCAATAAAGATGCTTAAAAATAAATAAATAAATAAATAAATAAATAAAATATTAAAAAAAATTCTTTTTGACCCACCTCCTAGAGAAATGGAAATAAAAACAAAAATAAACATATGGGAACTATTGAAACTTAAAAGCTTTTGCACAACAAAGAAACCATAAACAAGACAAAAAGACAACCCTCAGAATGGGAGAAAATATTTGCAAAGAAAGCAACGGACCAAGGATTAATCTCCAAAATATACAAGTAGCTCATGCAGTTCAGTATCAAAAAAAACAAACAACCCAATCGAAAAATGGGCAGAAGACCTAAATAGATATTTCTGCAAAGAAGATATACAGGTTGTTAAGAAACACATGAAAGGATGTTCAACATCACTAATCATTAGAGAAATGCAAATCAAAACTACAATGAGGTATCACCTCACACCAGCCAGAATGGCCATCCTCAAAAAATCTAGAAACAATAAATGCTGGAGAGGGTGTGAGAAAAGGGAACCCTCTTGCACTGTTGGTGGGAATGTAAATTGATACAGCCACTATGGAGAACAGTATTGTGGTTCCTTAAACTAAAAATAGAACTACCATATGACCCAGCAATCCCACTACTGGGCGTATACCCTGAGAAAACCTTAATACAAAAAGAGTCATGTACCACAGTGTTCATTGCCAAACTATTTACAATAACCAGGACATGGAAGCAACCTAAGTGTCCATTGGCTGATGAATGGAGAAAGAAGATATATATATATATATATATATATATATATATATACACACACACATATATACAATGGAATATTACTCAGCCATAAAAAGAAACAAAATTGAGTTATTTGTAGTGAGGTGGATGGACCTAGAGTCTGTCATACAGAGTGAAGTATGTTAGAAAGAGAAAAACAAATACCGTATGCTAATATATATATATATATATATATAGATATATATATAGATATATAATATATATCTATATATATAATATATATATATATATATATCTATATATATATCTATATATATATATATATATGGAATCTAAAAAAAAAAAAAAAAGGTCCTGAAGAACCTAAGGGCAGTACAGGAATAAAGTTCTTGACCTAGAGAATGGACTTGAGGACACAGGGAGAGGGAAGGGTAAACTGGGCTAAAGTGAGAGAGTGGCATTGACATATATACACTACCAAATGTAAAATAGATCACTAGTGGGAAGCAGCCGCATAGCACAGGTAGACCAGCTCCGTGTTTTGTGACCATCTATAGGAGTGAAATAGGGAGGATGGGAGGGAGATGCACGAGGGAGGGGATATGGGGATATATGTATATGTACAGCTGATTCAGTTTATTATACAGCAGAAACTAACACAACAATGTAAATCAATTGTACTCCATTAAAGATGTTAGGAAACAAAATGAGAATTATAATGGGTATCTCAGAGTATTGTTATAAAAATTAAATTGCATAATGCTTGTGAGAAATGCTAGCTTAGTAGGCACTCCGTAATGATCTCTGGATTCTGAGGTGGGCTGTTGGGGAAGAGGTGTGGAGAGCTTTTAGGTGTAAGCTTCCAAGAACAACAAAAAGCTACCTCTGATCTCACAGGCAATGCTGACTTAATTCCTGTGACGATGTCAGTCTTGCCTTCCTGTTCCTGTTGGTTTAGAGAGGTAGGAAGAGAGGGGCACCCAGACACAGAAATCCTGGCCCTTGGGGAAACATCTAGACAAGGATTCATGGGTTTTCCACCAGCTCCATATCGCTAATTAAAAATACTTAAATGAAAGATAGCTAAACAGTTTGCTAAAGGAAACACTTGCATTAGTGAACATTTTATGAATTGCTTTAAACATGGGGAATTGTGAACATTTAAATAAAATTATCTGTGAGATTCACTAACAAATGAACCATAGAATAAAGACTGCTGGGCTTTGTAAAGGATTATTTTGCTATATGGATGAGAAAGTGTAGTTCAGTTCACTCTCTTCTGCCAGGTTCCTCTTGTGATTTGATTAAAATTTAAAGGGTAGATTTTAAGTTTGAACATCTAGGGCCAGAAATTTGCCTCAATCTCTACTGAGGGTTAAGGGTCTGTCACTGAGTTACGGGAGGAATTCTCAGGCCCTCCAAGTGATCCAGTTTTATTCTCTCATCCCTACTGTACACAATCCTCAAGCTAAATGGTAGCCTGAGAAGGCTCCCACTTTGATATAGCCATTCAATCCACACTCCCTCCATGTGGCATTTGGTGATCTGGCTTGTGTTTGAAGCTTCGGAAAAAGAGTCGACTCCAAAACCCTTACCACATATTTCATTGCCAACTTTTTATGGTTACCTGCAATATAGTCTCAAATTTTTTTTCTTCCCATCTGTTTAGTTAGAGGTGTCATGTCAGAGTACAGGGAATCTCATCTCTGCCCTAGATCAGTATCGACGTGTGCCATTTTTTGTTGTTTTCAAAATATGTATACTTCCCTACTTCCTCTTTCCTCACCCCAAGATATGTTGGTCAAAGGGCCTATATATGTATATTTTAAAAATATTTCTAGGTTATTGTATATATACTCAAAGTTTGAGAACCACTGCCAGTCATAAAATGGCCCATAGGGAAAAATATTCATAGATGATACACACACACACACACATACACATCAAACGTTGAGAATCACTGCCAATGTTATGCAAAAAATCATTAAAAAATTCTTGTGTCTCAGTTTTTTCATGTTTTTACGTGATTTTAAAAAATTTCCCCCAACTTTATTGAGATATAATTGACATGTAACATTGTGTAAGTTTAAGCTGTACATGTGATGATTTGATAAACATATATATTGCAAGATGATTTCCACAGTAGGTTATGTACCTTTTTCTTTATTTGAATAATACAGTTAATGAAGGTATATTGTGAGGATTAGAATATGAAAAGGACCCCAGCACAAAGCAGTTGTCCACTTCATGATGTTAACTCCTATTTTTGACAATATAAGAAATGCTGATTATACAGGTTAAGCAAAGGTAGCATAATTTCAGATATATAAAGGACAAGAGGAATGTAGATTTATACACAAATTCAAGCAAGTTGCTCTGAGCACACTGTCTGTCTAAGGGTCAGCTTATTTCTAGACTAAGTCATTTACAGAAGGACAAACTATCTTAATTACAGAGGACTATGGAACTCATTTGATCTAGCTTCCTTTCCCATGCAGGAATCACCCTTTAAACTATGGCTCCTTGGGCTCTGGGCCAGTAGGCTTCTCCCAGAGATAACCTGGAGAGATCTTGCTCATCCTTTATTTATTAGTTTAGTACAACATGGCTTGATATGTTTCAACAGGGTATGCCAAAAATGTTATAGGGATATGAAGAAATGAATGCTTCTTAGCCTTACAATAGTCCACAATCATATTTAACATTAGGATTTGATCCTGGTAACATTATCAGGGAAACTAATTGTACTCCCAGGTGATACCTTGTGGCAATGGCCCCTTCCCCATCCATAAGGCTGTAAGCTATGGGTTTTTAAGGCACCTATTCTTCCCATAATTAAAAATGGCATCTGGATAGAATCTGTTTTGTTATTTACTCAGAGGTTCATATGTCTAGTGGAAGCTCAGTGTAGTTCCTTTCAAAGCTAACGGAAAGTAATCCCTTATTTGATTGAAAATATGTAACAAAAATAAGATTTTCTTATGCCAAACACCTATGTAGGAGGCTCTTTTTGTTCCCACTCAAGGGAAAGAACAAGGATGTTTTTAATTTTAGCTTTGATTCAATCCTGGCTCCACCATTTAGCAACTGTAAGACAAGCAGCAAATTGTTAAACCACTGTAAGACTCAGTTTCCTCATCTGTAAAACGAGGATAATAAGAGTAGCTTTCTCACGGTGATATAGAATTAAATGGGATAATATATGTAATTAGTATCTGGTCCAAAATACTGAATAAACTTTGCTATTAGAAAAGATCCACTAGATAAATGAGGAGTTTCATTTTTTTAAATTACAGTCAGCCCTCTGTATCCACGGGTTCTGCATCCTCACACAGGGAGAGCCAACTGTACAACACCATTTTATATAAGGGACTTGAGCATCTGAGGATTCTGGTATCTGCAGCAGGCCAGGAACAAATCCCCCACAAATACTGAGGGATGACTGTATTGTATGCATTTATTCTCCCCTCTCTTCAGGCTATCTATTGGTCATATATTCTGTGGGGACATGGAGGACTGTAATCTCCCAGCCATGCTCTAGAAGCCCAAATACCGCAAGCCTCGCGAGCCTGTAAGGAGAAGCAAGACATAAATTCAAGAGATTGCAAGAGGATGTCACTGAACTGAGCTTGGAATTACATGAAAAGAAACTTTTAAGAGTTATTTCCTATTCAAAAAGGACTTGCTGCATTATTAAATTCCACCATACTGGGAGCTTTGCTCCTTCACATTTGTGTTTTCAAATCTTACTTATTACAGTTCCAGCCTAGATGGGGTGAAGGAAGCTGAGAAGGGAACTGCTGGGCAATAGATCAGAAAGGAGATATTTGTAGAGATGAGAATAGTTCCAGCTTTCTACCTACATTTGTGCATTGCTTTTAACTTTTGAAAACACTTTCATTTCCACCTTCTATTGGGGTTGGTAGCAAGGAGCTTGGCAGAGAGTGAACCCGTAGATACAAATCTCCTAGGTAATAAAACATCTATGCTCCTGCCTACTCATCTCACCCCTTAAAAACCTTCAGAATAATATGAACACTGTGACTATTTTATAACAGCATATTCATTTATTATGTATCCACCATGTGCATAATATATGCCAAATATCCTACATTCATTATCTAAGTAGTTTTTAAAACAACACTTTGAAGTAACTGGTTTTTTTTGTTTCATATCAGTGACTTGCTCAAGGTCCTGTAGGTAGTAAACAGCAGAACTTGGATTTGAACGCAGAAATTTAACACAAAAATGTGTGCTTTAGCTAATCTCCTAAAATGCAGAAAACTTGGTCCTATGCTTGGAAATAAAGATACAGAAACTGGTGGAAGTTTCTATCCTGAGCTAAATTAAGAGAGCAGACCCTTGGAAGGAGAATGACATTTTACTGTTCGTGTATATTTAAATGGTTAAAGTCAATTCCAAGAGACAAAGAGGGCAGAGAAGGTGGGGAAAGGGTGATTTTTAAGGACCTAGAGGGGAGGAAGAAAATACAACTGAGTACATGGAGGACAGAGAGACTGTTTATCAGCTAGAGTGCTGGCCAGCTGTGTGGTCAGGGAGGGTTGCATAGAAAGAAGGAATCTCAGTAAAATTTAATCCATGATATGTTTCTGTAACCCCATATCTTGCTGAGTTAAATAGATCTCAGTCTCTGCCAGCTGGCAGTCATTTGAAAAGAGATATAAACAAAGATGTAACCCTTAATGAGTCAGTTCTAAATGTGTAGAGTCCTTCAGCATGAAGAGATTTCAGAGTAGCATAAGAAGGAAATGGAGAAATGCGGCACGGTCAATCAGAAATGTTAGTTGACTTGTCCAAGATTAAAATTTCTTTTGGGACTAGCTCAGATTACCTGGTACACTGCTTTTTGTCCTAACTGTCCTAGAATTAACCAAAGGTAACATATGTTCTCTAAATTAAAATTTTCTCATTTACGTATAATCATTTAACTCACTGGGCCAGAGCAATGGGAATTCTTCATGAAAAGAGGGCATGGCATAGGAAGCGGTAGCCTCCCCAGACCTGTGTTACCAGGCATCACCTATAACCCTTCCTCAGCTGTTTTCTGATTTTTCTGTGCTGAAGGGAGATATTTTGATATTGTCTGCCTTCTTCTCATCTCGGTTTTTTGTTTCTTCTCTTTTGTACCTCTTCCTAAATGGTAACTGTCTCTTAAGGTTGTGCTCCAATCCCATCTACTCTGTGCTCCCTTAGCTAGCCTCAGCAAACCTTCTCTACATGTGATTCAGCCTGTTCATCAGAGTTGACTTGCTCTTCATCATAGTGTTGAAGAAAGCCTCATCTCCCCAAGACCATGACCTCCCTGGAGGGTAGTAACCAAGTCTTGTGCTTCTCCTTCATGCCCCCCATAGTATATCAAAGATGTGCTCAATAAACCTTTGTTGAGTGACTATAGCATTAGCATTACCTCAGTGACAAATTATCAGAATTATTTTATTTTATTTTTTATTGAATTATGGTTGATTTACAATCATGTTTGTTTCAGGTATAGGACATAGTGATTCAATATTTTTATAGATTATACTCCATTTACAGTTATTATAAATATTGGCTATATTCCATGTGCTGTACAATACAGTCCTGTAGCTTATTTTATACATATTATTGATAGTTTTTGTCTTAATCCTATAACCCTATTTGCCCCTCCCCTTTGCTCTCCCCACTGATAACCACTACTTTGTTCTCTATATCTGTGAGTCTGTTTTGTTATATTAATTCATTTATTTTTTTTTAGATTCCACATGTAAGTGATAATGTGCAGTATTTATCTTTCTCTGTCTGACATTTCACTAAGCATAATACCCTCTAGGTCCACCCTAGGTCCATCCACCTCTAGGTCCATGTTGTTGGAAATGGCAAATGTAAAAATTTCATTCTTATTTATGGCTGAGTAATATTACACACACACACACACACACACACACACACACACACACACACAGAAGCATATCTCAGAGATATTGGGGGGTTTTGGTTCCAGACTACCACAATAAAGTGACTATCACAACAGAGTGATTCACAAAAATTTGTTGGCTTTTTCACTGCATATAAAATTTATGTTTACACTATATTGTAGTCTATTAAGTATATAATAGCATTATGTCTAAACAAATGTACATACGTTAATTAAAAACACTTTCTTGCTAAAAAATGCTAACCATCATATAAGCCTTCAGTGAATCATAGTAGTTTACATCAAAGATCACCATAACAAATATAATAATAACGAGAAAGTTTGAAATATTGTGAGAATTTCCAAAATGTGACCCTGAGACACGAAGTGAGCAAATGTGGTTGGAAAAATGGAGCTGATAGACTTGTTTGGTGCAGAGTTGCCACAAACCTTCAATTTGTAAAAACTGCAGTATCTACAAAGCACAATAAAGTGAAGCACAATAAAATGAGGTATGCTTTTATAACTACAAAAATATAAATCTATAACTATATCTATATCTGTATTTATATCTATATCTATATCTATATCATCTATATCTCCTATTGGTTCTGTTTCTCTATCATGACTAATACAGTAGGGAATTGCAGTGTAAGAAGAGTTGAGTAGCTTGGGATAATTTTACTTTTTCCCAAAGTGGATATGGTAGCTGTCGTGGTGCACTAAGATCTCCCTTCAGAAATGAAGACATTAGCACCCTAGCAGGTGAGAATTCCACTAAAGACAACTCTCAGGTGTTAGCCTCCTCAAGAATTATCTCAGCTGAGGAGACCCATGTCACCTTTTCCTAGGATGGTCCACATCCAGTGACTGATTAACATGGGGGTATAAAGTACAGCTCTCTCACTCCAAATTGTGACAACTGTAAAGGATCATCCAAGCTCCATAGCAGCCTAAGGGTTAGTGGAGGCTCTCTGTAGCTCAATTTCTCCATCTGTCCAGTCCTGCTTCTTCCACTACAATTCCTCAGGCATTAACTCCAAGAGCACTCCATAATAAAATTCCTGCATGCTAACCTCCACCTCAGAGTTGGATTTCAAGGGAATCTGGCCTGCAGCAGAATCCAGCTTATGTCCTGCATCTCCTGAGACATCTCGCTTGACTCTTCCCAGTTCACATTTTACCTTTTGTGATACCAGCGGTCCTTATCATATCATTTAACATACATTTCAATGGTTGCATACCATGGCCTGCTAGGTTCATCTGGTCCTCAAATTTGTTTTGATTGGCTTGAACTTTATTTTATGACATTTTAGAGTTAAATGGCTTGGCTGTGGTATGCATGGTCCAGTTCATGATGAATCCCACTACTTCATATTGTCTTATATTCATCAGCTTCACTAGTTTTTTATTACTTGCAATACTCTGAAGACATTCAGTCTGTGACCCCCCTTACTTACTTCTGTATCTTCTTTTATTTGTATGGTTTTATCTGGGGTGACTACATGTATAGTGTAAGTCCCTAGAAAACATGTGACTGTCCAGTATCTTGTGATGAAATATGTGGTTTCTCTTCTAGCATGCACAGGACCCTTTTTTTTCAATGCATAGGAGCGTGTGGTTTGTGTGAGATCAGCTGCATGTTTGGCATCCCGTTTCTGTTGTACATGATTAGATACCTAGTTGGTCCTCAAAAAAGATGTATTGGCAAATCAATAATTCAATTCACACATCAAATGAATCAATCATAGTTCCATGTCATTACATTTGGGGAAATTATCTGAACAAAATTTGCTAAGATACTTGGATCCAGAAAGTATATTTATTCAGCAGTAATAGCATTTATTGAGTAGCCTACACCCCCCCAATACAAACAGTATCCATTAATAGTTCCAAGTTGTAGCTTTTAAGACAATAGTTTGGTTAGTAATGACCCAGAAATAGGAGGCAAGAGGGTCCAATATGATGTATAAGGGTGGGGTAGAATCAACTTCTCTTCTAATTTGTTGATGTAACTTTTGTGTATCAAATGACCATTGTTGGGCTTCCCTGGTTGCACAGTGGTTAAGAATCTGCCTGCCAATGCAGGTGACATGGATTCAAGCCCTGGTCTGGGAAGAGCCCACATGCCACGGAGCAACTAAGCCCATGCACCACAACTACTGAGCCTGCGCGCTAGAGCCCACGAGCCCCAACTAGTGAAGCCCGTGTGCCACAACTACTGAAGTCCATGGGCCTAGAGCCTGTGCTCTGCAACAAGAGAAGCCACCGCAGTGAGAAACCCGCACACCACAACAAAGAGTAGCCCCCACTCTCAGCAACTAGAGAAAACTCGCGTGCAAGCAAAGACACAATGCAGCCAAAAATAAATAAATAAATAAAATGAATAAATTTATAAAAAATATAACCATTCTTTGTTTCCATTTTCTCATTTTTAAATGTGGTTAGTTATACCAGATAACAGCAGTTAACATCATTGGGTTTCAGTTACCAAACAGGAGTTGATAGTATCTAATGCAAATTCTAGCTCTAGGAAAGCTCGCTGATAAAGGTCTTTGTGTAATATGTATGTATGTGCTCAACCAAGCTCTTGTGTTCATGTAATGTTATACAAAACAAGATAATGGCTGAATGTAGAAATGTTTAGAAAAAGTTAACAATGCACAAAGTGTTCATTTTTGTCTGTTATGTACAGTAGGGAAAAACAAACTTCAAGCAAAATTTCCAAAGTAGGGAAAGATAAATTATGGTATATCAACTTTAGGGAACTTTATGCAGCTATTAAAATATTCATGAAACACATGTAGAGCAATGCAAAATTATGCTTAGTATGTAGCATTAAGAACAAACAGTAAGAAAAATTGTGTGCTAGAATTACAACTATAAAAAACAGGTATACATTTGGACAAAATATGCATGGGAATACATGAAATCAAAATAGCTGTTCCAGAGTGATAGAATTATGGATAATTCTTTCTTCAAATTGTTCTTTAATGTTATATTGTTTTTGTAATAC
This sequence comes from Balaenoptera acutorostrata, assembly GCF_949987535.1. NCBI lineage: Eukaryota > Metazoa > Chordata > Mammalia > Artiodactyla > Balaenopteridae > Balaenoptera > Balaenoptera acutorostrata. Next base: position 20,042,528 of record NC_080075.1, on the reverse strand, counting down.
AGATACTGTGCATATGAAAAGAATTATAATGAATAAAGCAATCAGAGATTGTCTTAAAGAAAAGCAGTAACATGAAATCAAGACAACCTCGATGAGAGATGTATTACATTTTTTGGAATCACTTCAAGGATAGGCATTTCCCAGAAGCCTAAGATGGCAGCTTAACCAAAGAATGTTGACAACAAGATATTGGAGACAGAGATTGGAAAGGGGGTATAAGGGTTGCAGGCCTACCACAAACTCCTTTAAAGACCTTTTCTCTCTCCTTTCTTCTGACTTCAACATTGACTCATGTAGTTTTACACATTGTTAACACATTTATCCAGCTCTCTGCTTCCACCATCCTCTCTGCTCCACAGAGCAAATTAATATGTAGCTTCCCCAAACCACCTAAGAATGATTTGTTATACTGGGGAGAAAGGCCAGGAAGAAGGCTCCTGTCCAGCTTTTTAGAGCAACTTTGTATTGTGATTTATCAGAATGTCCAGAGAGCCATCAGCAGGAGAATAAAGTAATAAGGGGGAGAATCTTTGAGGTTGGCTCTGCCACTACAGTAATTTGTCAGGCTAAGTTTCAAGATACCTGCATTCTATTTCATATTGTTATAAATATTCTTCCTTTAAAATTGTGTTTGACTTTCTACTGGAGGGGGGAAATCTTGAATCATTTTAAGTTATAAAACATTTAAAAATGTGGGCATTTGTCCTATAGTATGGTACTACAGTACTTAAATTATACTTCCATGTGTATATTTAATGAATATGATTTAAAATAGGCTTTTGGGCATGAATTGAAGTATACTGTCACACTGGCTTATCAGTTTTAAATCGAATCTAGTTTTTTCACATTTAAACCAACTTACACAGTTAACTACCAGTTAGTATTTCACCCTAGAATTTTCATAGATAATCTTTTCCAGGCCCTGTAAAATAACCTATTACCTTTTCTTCACCCCTGATACCAGGAGCAATGCCTTCCCTATGCCAGCGATCTTAATTTTCAAGGCAGGGTCATTAACCATTACTTTAATATCTCTTGTATATTTCCTAGAACTTCTATTTGAATTTCACAAGACTGCTATTTGTTGCCCTGTGTATGCAAAAAAATATTCACATACCATATATATTAGATAGAGCCCGTGTTTAAATCTGCATACTGATGAAGGAAGGGCCGAATATTTGGTGCTTGGAAGGATAGACTATGAGAACCATTAATGCTCTTCACAAAATATTTGTGTTTTTTTTTACTTTATAGTCACATGCAAAAATTATACATCTGTATTATTTTTAATGTGGACATGGCCATGTGATTTATTTTGGCCAATAAAATATGTGCAGAAGTGACATGTATATTTTCTGGGAGTGAACACTAAAAGCAAGTGCCCAATTTGCCTCTCTTCCTTTTTGCACTACTTCAATGAATCAAAATCACTTGGCAAAATGAAGCCTTGGTCAGTTTGGGGGTGTGAGGAATTACACAAGCAGAGCTGCCCACTGATCTATGTAGAAAATGTAGTATGAATAAGAAATAAACATCTGTTTTGTTAAGCCACTGAGATTTTTGGAGTTGTTCATTACCACAGCATAATAGAGCTATCCTAACTGAATTACAATGAGTAAAGATCTGAGAAGTTTTTCAAGTTTTATTAGTAGTCTTTGGAAAAAAATGTATTCTTTAGCATTTGACACAAAAGAAGTATGTATGAATTGTGTATGTAAGTTACTAAGCATAAAAATGAAGTAAACACCCATGAACTTAACACCCAACTTAAGAACTAGAATATTTCTCTATTGTTGGAGACTTTCTTTAGATTCCTCCTCCATCTCAACATCTAGCCTCCTCTTTGGATATAAGCACTGTCCTGCATTATTTTTTGTTTACCGTTGCCTTGATTCTTGAGATGTCTATATATCCATATATGTATATGTATGAATATGTATGTAGATATCTATCATCTATCTATCTATCTATCTATCCATCTACTAGTAAAATCAAAACAGGTTGCAGGAAAGTATGTAGGTGATATCATTTTTGTACAGTGCTCATTGTCTTTTTAATCACATTCTTGGTATAGAGGAATAGTTATTACTACTATACTACTAATAGTTGACTTATCGAGCACTTATTATTTACCTAATATTGTTTTGATAGCTTTATATATGTTAGTTTCTTTCTATGAGGTAGGAACTATGCATACTCCCATTTAAAAAATGAAGCAGCTAAGGCACAGAAATTAAATTCCTTGTTCAAGACTAGGTATATTATAAATGGCAGAGTTAGAATATAGAGTGAGCATTTGGCTCCTGTATTAGATTCCTATAGTGGCTATAACAAATTACCACAAATTTAGTGTCTTAAAGCAACAGAAATTTATTATCTTACACTTCTGGAGGTCATAAATCGAAAATGGGTCTTCCTGGGCTAAAATCAAAATGTGGGCAGGGTTGAATTCTTTTTAGATGTTTTCAAGGAAAGTTCACTTTCTTGCCGTTTCCAGCTTTTAAAGGTCATTTACATTCCTTGTCTTGTGGTTCCTTCTTCTATCTTCAAAACCAGCAGCACTGCATTTTAAAATCCCTCTCTAATTCTGACTCTTCTTCCTCACTCTTTTACTTATAAGGACCCTATTGGTTACATTGGGCCCACTGAATAATCCAGAATAATCTCCCCCATCTCAAGATCCTTAGTTTAATTATATCAACAAAGCTCCTTTTGCTTTCTGTAAAGTAACATATTCACATGTTCCACACATTAGAATGTGGACATCTTTCCATTGGCCACAGCTCCAAAACCCCTAGGATTAGTCACTATTCTAAACTGCCTCTCAGGGTAATGGTAACCTTGGAACAGCCCTACTGTAATATGCAATGCTTAAAATCAACATCAATAGCTATAATAAAAAGTATATTCTAAAGCTATGTGTCTACTAAATTAGCCTTATAGAGAAAACTCTGACCTCCAGCTTTGGATCCAATCTGTCAATTCTTCAAGATATTTTATGATAGAGTTTTAGACTTAGGCAGGGGTAGAGTCCCATTCCTGTCACTTGCTGGTTGTTATTATCAATATTTTACAGATGAAGAACTTGACGCTTGGGAAGATTGAGTAAACTTGTCTAATGTATCAAAATTAATAAATGAATGGTGGTTTATTTCCACTATGGCATGTTATATCTGAGCACATATAGGTTTTACTAAACAAGTAGAATAGGAATTAAGTGTTGTGAGTTCGAGGAGAGGTAAATCAGGGGGTTTGAGTATTTGAGGAAGTCATTATTCAATTGTGGGGACTGAATTGTGTCTGGAAGAATATTAGGATATATAGTTGTAGAGTTTATGTAAATCCAAATATTAACTTTACTAATGTTCACTGATGCTTTACTCTGGGCTGAATGATATTTTCACATACTTATTAAAACAAAAAAACTTGGATGGGACTACTAAAAACCCCAGGCATTATTTACAAAACGTTTGAGTGAAGAAGACAAGCTTTGGACCTCAGGACCCAGAGAACAA